>NC_091708.1:15632500-16257500 GCF_041296265.1 Equus caballus
TGATTGTGGCTTTTAACTGAAACTCATTCTGCTAAACTGCCCTCCAGGAAGACTGTACAAATTTACTCATCCAATAGTTGCCTTTATTTCATTATCTCACAAATACTTCTAAGTTGGTGTTAAAAAGATATTAGCACTTAGAGTCTTTGATCAGTCAGGTGAAAGTAAAAGGGCAGGAAAGAAACAGAACAGGAATTGAAACTGTATTAATTCATTTTTGATGTTTCCACTCAGAATAGCGCAGATTCACGTGTTCAGCAGCCTGATGGCATCTCAACTTGGATGTCACACAGTACCTAAAGCAGAAGACATAAAGGGATTTATTTTCTCCTGCAAACTTGCTTTTCCTACACTTCTCGTTTCAGTTAATGGCAACACCATTAATGAATCACTTGAGCTAGAAATGCACGTCTCCTCTTGGCCCTTCCCTCTCCCTCACTTCCTTTTTTAATCAGTCACTTAGCCCTCTATGACTTTACCTCCTAAATGTCTCTCATACTGATTCCATGTTTCCCCATTCCCATCACCACAAGATTAATTTATACTCTTATTATTCCTTGCTTGGATTTTTATGGTATCCTCTGTGCCCACTATCAATTCCCTCACCACACCTCACCTCCTCTATTGCCTTCAGAGTTATCTTTCTCAACTAAAATTCAGACTAAGTCAATTCCATGACAGAAATTGTTTGAGTTTTCATGTACTTTTGTGGAATCTCCATGCCCTTCAGGAATTAAGTTCAGATGCCTTACCAGAGCATTCATATTTCTACCCAAAGAGAAATGAAAATGCTCTACCCATCTTACAAGATTGCTTAGTTAAATAAATGAGGTGCAGTGTAGATGTTGAATAAATGAATGAGTGTATGGATTAATAAATGAATCAATGAATATAAAAGAAGTACTTCTATGTGCCTGGAGTAAAGGATTTGGAAGTTGTGGGGAAAAGATGCAGCTTGAAGGGTGGTCTGGGACTTGATTATAAATTGCCTTGTGTATAAGTCTGAGAAGACAGACTTTTATTCTATAAGAAACCAGGAGCATATGATAGCCTGTGCTACTTCAAATAACCTCTAGAAAGGGAACTATAAAACCCTATTTACAGTATATTTCAATGTCAAAAAATGATTAGCTCGAATGTTCTTGTCTGTGTTGAATCATAATTTCCTGATGAAACTTAATCTTCCTAATAGCCTGAATTCTGTAACCTGACTTTCACAAGGTCTTCAAATTCACACAGTAATTTCTAGAGCCCCCTCATGCATTCATTTCTTTGGACATAACCTTTAACCTATATCAGAAAATGGTCCCAAAGGCATTTCTGAAGCATGTTGATGACACAGTCAATCGGAACGGAATCCAAAATGGTTCTGGCGCACTGGAGTCAAGGTGTAATATTTCTGTTAGTCCTTCCCTCCTGTCTTTAGCTGTGCTTGGCACAAACCCACTGGCCCTCTTTTAGACAAGATTTGTTCTTCACAAAGACTTATTGCTTATTATCCAGTGCCCTGTGATCTCTGAGGTTATTGAAAATTGATTTCTTCCAGTGCCTTTCCCTGGTGCCAGCCACTGAAATCCTTGACCATCAACGGTTGGAGAAAATTGCAAACAAATAAATAAATAAAAGGAGCCTTCTTTGTTTCAAGTCTCTGACTCCTGCTACACTGCACACCTCTTCCACGTGCATTTGCTGTGTCAGCCCAAAGTGAAGCAGACAGAATGGGAATTGAGCAAGGCCATTAGGAGCTGAACCAGCAGGAACCCGATAAGGAGAGCCCCCGGCCTGCTGTGAGTATGAAGGCCAGGACTGTCTGTGGCAGGAGTGGAGAGAAGGCACTTTTTCCTTTGCTCCTCAGTAACAGCATGGCCATTTCATAAACAAAAGGCTCCATGTGGACGGCTTAACCTGAGCTTATCAGTTCACTGTCTAGGATTGGGAGTCTCTTTTAGTTGAAACCAATGATTAGGATAAAGGGATTGTCACTGGAATGGGGTTTTTCACACTTTGAATAAGATCAAGTTCTATTTCCTCAAAAGATCTGCAATGTGTACAGGATCATCTGTAACATTATGTAGTTTGTCTTTGAGTTTTTATGCTAACAATGGAAAAGATATAAATTTATTGGTCCTTCCTCTCATATGCTAATCCAGGAAGCATCCGTTCGATACCCATCTAATAAAGACAATCTCTAAAACCAAATAATACACTGAAATGTGTTATGAGTTCTTATTTCAATCGAGACAGGGCTTACCTTTAACTCTCCAGCTGAGGCAGATATAGTTGTCTTTCTGAAAGCAGTTTGATCAAGTGTTTCAAGTAAATCAAAGATCAGTTAGTTAATTCCTTATAGAATTGGATTAGATGCTCTCATTTCAAATGGCAGCTTTATGCTTACTCGTCTTCAATAACCTTAAATATTGTTGCTATCTTTCTGCTCCATTATTTTTGTAATCACTAGCCCTTGGTATTCTGCTTCAGGTCATATAAAATCACTTACAGATATTTTCAACGCGCACACAGAGGCCCTTTATGTCATCATCCAATTTGATGGGGTTTTTTTCCCCTGCATTACCTCATGTGGGAATTCTTGTTTAAACTTTATTGATCTGTCTGGTTTATTGTGCTGGGCTATATGGTTACACATCACATGAGGAGGATGGAGAGGTGCGGTGAGCAGGCTTACACATTTTGAGTCTCCTCTTGCCAGTGGACACAATTAACTTCATCTCTTTTGAGCTGTTTAAAGTCATTGTTTGCTCAGAACACATTTTCTTAGAAAAAAACATTGTTTGTTTACATGATGTAAAGTCTCCAAAGCTATCTTCTCGATCTGTAGTTGCCAACTTCTACTTTATGCCCATTACTAACACAAAAGCAGTAATAATAACAACTTCCATTCACTGAGTGTTCTTAAGTGCCAGATTCTGTATAAATGCTTTATGTACAGTCATGTGCTGCATAACGACATTTCAGTCAAAGACGGACTGCACATAAGGTGGTGATCCCATAAGATTAGTACTGTGTAGCCTAGGTGTGTAGTAGGCCAAACCATCTAGGTTTGTGTAAGTACCCTCTATGATGTTTACAAAATGATGAAACCACCTAATGATTCATTTCTCAGAACTTGTCTCCATCATTATGCAACTTGTGACTACGTTATCTCATTAATCCTTCAATATTCCAGGATTATTCCACTGTTATTATCCATATCCTTCAGATGGAAAAAGGGAGGCCCAAAGAAGTTGAGTAACACAACTAGTACAGTTTAACATCAGGATTCAAATCCATGGTTTTCGGATTCTCAAACCTATACTCTTAATATTTTATTATAGAGGCTCCAAAGGTAACCTATTCCATCTTTCAGTTGTTTAAACATTTTATCTTAAATGTCTTTGAAATCTGTCTTCCTGTAGCTTTTACTCATTTGTCTTATTTTGACAATTTTGGCCAGGTGAAGTGGCTTTAAGTTCTCTCTATGGATTATTTTTTAAAGGCTAAACATACCTAGTTATTTCTGGAAGTATGTATTAGACACTTGACCCACAGGATTATATATTCCCATGAAAGTGTTATTCATTCCTCAGAAGCACATATAACTTTAAAGAGATTGTGTTTCAATGTTTCTCCTTCATCCTGCTATTTAAATAACACTGTCTTGGGTTATTTCTGTCCCCTAGTTCTTTTTTCTGGTCATGTGTCTCTATCAGATCTGGACCAGGCTGCACCCATAGCATCCTTTCCATCTAAGACAAAGGCACCTTCAAGTTTCAGCCATTCCCAGGTCATCTTCAGATTCTGAGGTCATGTTATAGAGTCAGGACAACTCAGTGGAGGGCCAAGGGATCCAGTTTGATTTGAGAAATCAGGTCCCATCATTGCCAAGTGGAGCTAAGATCTTATACCTGCCCAGAGATAGCTGAACTTCCAGCTAGGATTAAATGAACATCAAGTAAGAATTTCAGTCTTTGGCCCTAAGGACTACCTGAATGTAACCCATGATGCTGTATATACCTTTATCATTCTGTGACAGCTCCTTATATGTCCCTAGTCTTTTGATTTTGAAGATTTCTAAGGCTGGTAAAAGTGTTTTTGACCGATGCCTCAGGGTTGATTAAGATCTCTTAATCCAGTCTCTGAGTGGTCATTCAACTTGGATATATTACTCAGTCCCCAGCTACAAAAGTCACTGACACTGGTGGTGGCCCCTATTGCTTTCTGGGCTCAGTTACCCATAGGATTTGGTTGTTGTAACATTTACAACATTTGTTTGTAAATGTTACTGGGTCACAGGCGTTTTCTCTACTCAGTCTCTTGTGCTCAAATTTTCCCACAGAGATATGTCCAGTTTAATCCCTTCTTCCTTTTTCTCCCTGGTGACTTGTCAGTGGTTTTAGAAACCAATTTGAAGGTCCCAGATCTGAAGTTCTCCCTTTCTTTTGCTTTGGGCCACACACACCCTTGCCCGTTTAACTGAGGAAGAAAAGAAAGAGAAGCAGCAGAATTTCCTCTCAGCCAGAATAAGAAAAAGAAGATTCCAGATGCATTAAAAAGGCACTGCAGAGCAATAATGACTCCACCTATTACAGTACAAAAGCCTGACCCACTTTACCTCTTCAAGGTTATAACCCTCCCTTCATGAAGCCAGCGTCCCCAGGCCATGGAGTGAGAGAAGCAGGAGATATTTCTTACTTTCTCTGCACCATTTTTGTTTTACAGTCCACAAATGTCTTGTGATGGAGAGAGCTGGAGGGAAGCAAGGAGAGCTTAGCTGAGGCTGGACATGCGGAAGAGCTCTGAGCCTTACTCCCCATCAGAGACTGGGTGGGATGATAAAGAACAGATAGGTTAGGGGAGACAAAAGCAGAGGGGCCCCACCTCTCTTTTCTTAGTTAGAACCTGGGAAAGAGCTTGATTTCAGAATTCCTCCTTGGTGCACAGGGCTGCCAAGAGTTGGTTGAGGCCTTGGTGAAAAGTTCTTGGGGATTCCTCTCACCAAGGGTGGGTTTGTGTTGACATCCAGTGTAGTCAGACCCTGGACCCTCTTCTGGACCACTAGCTCTGGTAATTTGTATTGTGAATGAAAATAATCTATAACCAATCTATAAATGAAAATTTGGGAGAGTTTATTCTGAGCTAAAATCTGGGGAACACCAGACATACCTGAGAGAGACTCTGAGGGGTCGGGGTGGGGTTGCTGCAGGTCCTGCCTGAGTAGATGGGGCAGGAACCAGTACAATCTGATTTATTATACCTACTATGATTCCATCTGTTGGTGAAGCCCAGAGAAACTCAACCACTTCAGACTGAAATTACCAAAGCCTTATGGCTAACAGAGGAAATGCCAGGACTTCAGAATGTGTGCTCAGTCTGAAATGGCTTAGGGAATAAGGCATTTTATTGTTCTTTGTAATGCAGGCAAAAGAACACTTTGTATCCTGACAAAATCCAGTATTGCATAGCATTTAAGTTTTCTATGTCGTCTCATTTATTTCTCATTCCTCAATTAGGTAACAGTCCCATTTTATAGGCGAGAAGACTGATGCACAGAAAAAACAGAGTTGCTCAACCTAATGATCATCTTTATAACAACGACAACTAAAGTCATCCCAGGTACTATGCTAAGAAAGTTACATGCACCCTCTTTTTTAATTCTTAAAATTACTTTGTGAAATGAGTATTGTTATTATTTCTGTATTATTGATGAATGAATTAAGGCTCAAAAAAGTGAATTAACTTGCTCAAGGTCACACAACTGACAAATAGCTGCGTCAGGGTTTGAATCCATATCACCCTACCCTCGAAGTCCGTGCTTCCAGCCATTTGCTCTTCTGGGGGAGGGAGAATTAGAATTCAGATTCTGTGGTTAACTACGAAATAACGTTTCTATCTGTTTTACCTGCAGGGGAATTTTTCATTGCATGTAAGGTGGATACCCCCTCAAATAACTTATTTGTGTGTGAGCTTTTCATTAATATGCATCAAATGGAAGTGTATGATTTTCAGATGGATTCATTTCTCATCTCTACTGCTTTCATTAATTTGAATATCAAAACATTTGCTTGTTTATACACACTGAAGAATGAACACTCTAAAAAGAGACAAAAGCAACTCTCTGAAAAGGTTTTGGCATGTTTTTATGAGTAAAAAATAGTTTGTGTGAATCATTCAGGGTTTGTGTGTATTACACACAATAAAGCAAATGAGTGTAACAAGTTAAATTTATGAATTAAAGATCTGGTTATTCATCAGCCACCTGTTTGCAAAAGACTTTTGAATTCAGTGTATATATAAAATGCTTCCTATAATCATATGGAGAGAATATGCAGTATGGCTATAAAGTAATGAGATTTAAAATATACAAGAATTTAGAGAATCCTTATCACATTTTCTTTAAAATGCATTAAAAATAACGTATTGAGTATAAGCTCTCCATTCTGTAGCAAGCTTGGAGGGACTTTCTATATCTCAATCATATTTTAAATGACTTAAAATAAAAGTCATTTTAGACTTTATATATATTTATTCTGATAATACTGCCATTTCTTAAAACACTTTCAAAATTTCCCTTGGTGGGTTTCCCCCAGAGGCAGTTTAAAAGGTGTATGAAGGTAATTTTCATCCTTTTATAACCACCCTCCCTTCTTTAACAAAAAGTGGTGATTCTCTGTCCTATCATCTATCTGATTTACCAAACCAAGCTCTGAACTGCTTTTGACTATTTCCTAAAACCAAGCCCAGTGTCTTGGTGTCACCAGTGAAAAGATCCAAAGGACTATGGAGGAAAGTCCCCAAAGTGTGGGACTAATTTAGTAGCTTCCCGAGGTGGATAATACCCTGATTGATTGGGTCTGTGTGCCTTTGGGTGGACAGATTCAGGTCTGCCTTTAAAAAAAAATAGCATTACTCTGTAGCCTCACATTTATAGCTGTGTGATCTCATTTTGCCAATCTAGATCTTCATTCTTCGGTGAAACCAGAAGCAAATTTCTAGCCAATGTAAGGTGTTCTTTAGAGCTCTTCATCCTATTAATTTTCATTTATGATAACTTTTTAAAAATAACATGTTAATTAAGATATAACTTGCAACACATTTTACAATTTTTTCTGAGGGAGGCTTTCAGTAATTGAAGATTTTGGCTGCCGGATATACTTCTGACTCCTGATTAAAAGACAGCTCAGCCAGACATCTTGATTATGGAGCACAAGTCACGTTTCAGAGTTGACGCTTATTATTTCGGGTTCCTCTTTTGGATTTGCAATAATTCACACAGACTGAAATGAAGTTTCTTTTTGCATTCTCTGAAGTTTACTTAAAATAAAAAGCAAAGGGGGTGTGTGTGTGTTTGCAGGAGACATAATAACTTATGTAAAGGAACAGGTTGTTTTATGGGTTTTAGAAGGAAGCATTATCCTAAATAGAAATAATGAAGTAGGTAAATTTTCCCTTTGCTGTCTTCCTCTCTAACCTTTCAGAAACCCTCTCCAATCTCCTGAAGCCCCCCACATTCCTAGTATATACTTCCCACAGTGCATTGCTCTCATCTAATTTTCACAACCACGTTAGAGGTTATCGTCCTAGAAGCACCTGTAAACAGTAATTTCAGAGCAATAGATTTGTATTGGTGGTGTTTCAGGCACTGGTAATATGTAGTAATTTGGGGACAGAATGGCTTCCCAGGAAACCACAAATCCAAACACACTGGTGACTGTAAACTCTGGGGATAGCTAGAAAATGAACGCTAAATTTACATAAAACTTTGAATCATTAACGGTGGGACTATGACTTGGAAATGAGCACCCCCACACACTCTGACCTCCTTTTATCCCATTACCCTGAATTCTCTGGAATCTCTTTTCAGTTACTAAGAATATTTCTTTTCCAGCTTTTCTCAAAAATATTTTTGCCTTCTTGCCTGAGAAATCTTGACACATTCCCCCAGCCTTGCATTAAAATTGTAACCCCGGCCTTTCAGTTGGAGGATCCCAGGCCCTCTGATTTCCTGTACCCTGGATTTCCCCCTGGGTTCCCACTACAACTTCAGACCATTGTTTAATCATCTTATTTTACCAACCTATCCTTTTTTTAAAAATTGAGGTCATAATAGTTTATAACATTGTGAAATTTCAGGTGTACATTATTATTTGTCAATCACCGTATATATGTGCCCCTTTACCCCTTAGGCCCACCCCCTAATCCCCTTCCCTCTGGTAAAGACTAATCTGTTCTCTTTGTCCATGTATTTGTTTATCTTCCACATATGAGTGAAATCATATGGTGTTTGTCTTTCTCTGTCTGGCTTATTTCACTTAACATAATACCCATGAGGTCCTTCCATGTTGTTGCAAATGGGACCATTTTGTCTTTTTTTATGAATGAGAAGAATTCCATTGTATATATATATACTGCATCATTTTTATCTATTCATCTGTTGAAGGACACTTGGGCTGCTTCCTCATCTTGGCTATTGTGAATAATACTACAGTGAACATAGAGGTGCATAAGTCTCTTTGAATTGTTGATTTCAAGTTCTTTGGATAAACACCCAGTAGTGGGATAGCTGGGTCATATGATATTTCTATTTTTAATTTTTTGAGGAATCTCCATACTCTTTTCCGTAGCGGCTGCACCAGTTTGCATTTGCACCAGCAGTGAATGAGGATTCCCTTTTCTCCGTATCCTTTCCAACACTTGTTTTTTGTCTTGGTAATTATAGCCATTCTAACAGCTATAAGGTGATATCTCATTGTAGTTTTGATTTGCATTTCCCTAATAATTAGTGATGTTCACATCTTTTCATGTGCCTGCTGGCCATCTGTATGTCTTCTTTGGAAAAATGTCTCTTTGTATCCTCTGCCCATTTTTTGATTGGGTTGTTTGTTTTTTTGGTCATTGAGTTGTGTGAGTTCTTTATATATTTTGAAGATTAACCCCTTGTCAAATATATGATTTGCAAATATTTTCTCCGAGTTGGAGTTGCGTTTTTATTTTGTTCCTGGTTTCCTTTGCCTTGCAGAAGCTCTTTAGTCTGATGTAGTCTGGTTTGTTTATTTTTTCTTTTGTTTCCCTTGCCTGAGTAGACATGGTATTTGAAAAGGTGCTGCTAGGACCAATGTCAGAGTGTACTGCCTATATTTTCTTCTAGGAGTTTTGTCTTACCTTCAAGTCTTTAATCCATTTTGAGTTAATTTTTGTGTATGGCAGAAGATAATGATCTACTTTCATTCTTTTCTATATGGCTGTCCAGTTTTCCCAGCACCATTTATTGAAGACACTTTCCTTTCTCCATTGTATGTTCTTCGCTCCTTTGTTGAAGATTAGCTGTCTGTAGATGTGTGGTTTTATTTCTGGGTTTTCAGTTCTGTTCTGTTGATCTGTGTGTCTGTTTTTGTGCCAGTACCATGCTGTTTTGATTACTATAGCTCTGTAGTATGTTTTGAAGTCAGAGATTGTGATGCTTCTAGCTTTGTTCTATTTTCTCAGGATTACTTTAGCTATTCGGGGTCTTTTGTTGTTCCATATGAATTTTAGGATTCTTTGTTCTATTTCTATTAAGAATGTAATTGGGATTCTGATTGGGAGTGCATTGAATCTGTAGATTGCTTTAGGTAATATGGACCTTTTAACTAAGTTTATTCTTCCAATCCATGTGCATGGAATATCTTTCCATTTCTTTATGTCATCATCGATTTCTTTCAATAATGTCTTATAGTTTTCATTGCATAAATCTTTTACCTACTTGGTTAAATTTATTCCTAGATATTAGATTCTTTTTGTTGCAGTTGTAAATGGGATTGTATTCTTGAGTTCTCTTTTTGTAGGTTCATTGTGACAGTATAAAAATGCAACTGATTTTTGTAAGTTGACTTTGTACCCTGCAACTTTGCTGTAGTTGTTCATTATTTCTAATAGTTTTCTGATAGATTATTTAGGGTTTTCTATAAATAGAAGCATGTCATCTGCAAACAGCGAGAGTTTCTCTTCTTCCTTACCAGTTTGATACCCTTTATTTCCTTTCCTTGCCTAATTGCTCTGGCCAAAACCTCCAGTACTATGTTGAATAAGAGTGGTGAGAGTGGACACCTTTGTCTTGTTCCTGTTCTCAGAGGGATGGCTTTTGGTTTTTCTCCATTGAGTATGATGTTGGCTCTTGGTTTGTCATATAAGGCATTTATTATGTTGAGATACTTTCCTTCTATACCCATTTTTTTGAGAGTTTTTGTCATAAATGTGTGTTGGATCTTGTCAAATACTTTCTCTGCATCTATTGAGATGATCATGTGATTTTTATTCCTCATTTTGTTAATGTGCTATACCACATTGATTAATTTGTGCATGTTGAACCATACCTTTGTCCCTGATATAAATCCCACTTGATCGTGGTGTATGATCCTTTGAGTATATTTCTATATTCAGTTTGCCAGTATTTCATTGAGGATTTTTGTATCTATGATCATCAGTGATATTGGCCTGTAATTTTCCTTCTTTGTGTTATCCTTGTCTGGCTTTGGGATCAGGGTGATGTTGGCCTCACAGAATGAGTTAGGAAGTACTCCGTCTTCTTCAATTTTTGGAATAGTTTAAGAAGGATAGGTGTTCAATCTTCTTTGAATGTTTGGTAGAATTCTCCAGAGAAACCATCTGACCCTGGACTTTTATTTTTAGGGAGATTTCTGATTACTGTTTCAATCCCTTTACTTGTGATTGGTCTATTCAGATTCTCTATTTCTTTTTGATTCAGTTTTGGAAGGTTGTATGAGTCTAAGAATTTATCTATTTCTTCCAGATTGTCCAATTTGTTGGCATATAGTTTTTCATAGAATTCTCTTATCTTTTGTATTTCTGTGGTATCCATTGTAATTTTTCCTCTTTCATTTCTAATTTTACTTATTTGAACCTTCTCTCTTTTTTTTTTTAGTGAGTCTGGCTAAGGGTTTGTCAGTTTTGTTTATCTTCTCGAAGAGTCAGCTCTTAGTTTCATTGATCCTTTCTACTGTTTTTTTTTGTTGTTGTTTTCTATTTCATTTATTTCTGCTCTAGTTTTTACTATTTCTCTCCTGCTGACTTTGGGCTTTGTTTGTTCTTCTTTTTCTGGTTCTGTTAGGTGTAGTTTAAGATTACTTATTTGAGATTTTTCTTTTTTGTTAAGGTGGGCCTGTATTGCTATGAATTTCCCTATTAGCACTTTTTTTTTTTTAAGGATTTTATTTTTTTCCTTTTTCTCCTCAAAGCCCCCCGGTACATACTTGTATATTCTTCGTTATGGGTCCCTCTAGTTGTGGCATGTGGGATGCCGCCTCAGCGTGGTTTGACGAGCAGAGCCATGTCTGCGCCCAGGACCCGAACCAAGGAAACGCTGGGCCACCTGCAGCGGAGCGCGCAAACTTAACCACTCGGCCACGGGGCCAGCCCCCCATTAGCACTTTTGCTGCATCCTGTATGAATTGGTATGATGTATTATCATTTTCATTTGTCTTCAGATATTCTTTGATTTCATCTTTAAGTTCTTCAATGATCCATTGGTTGTTCAGTAGCATGTTCTTTAGTCTCCACATATTTGTCACTTTCCCGGATTTTTTCTTGTGGTTGATTTCTAGTTTCATAGCATTATGGTTGGAAAAGATGCTTGGTATGATTTCAATCTTCTTAAATTTATTGAGGCTTGCTTTGTTTCCCAACATATGGTCTGTCTTTGAGAATGTTCCTGGTGCACTTTAAAAGAATGTGTATTCTGATGCTTTTGGATGGAGTGTTTTATATATATATATAAAAAACTTGTCTAGTTTTTCATGTAATTCCACTATTTCCTTGTTGACTTTCTGTCTGGATGATCTATCCATTGATGTGAGTGGGGTGTTGAGGTCCCCTACTATTGCTCTGTTGCTGTTAATTTCTCCCTTTAGGTCTGTTAATAGTTGCTTTATGTACTTTGGTGCTCCTGGGTTAGGTGCACATATATTTATAGGTGTTATGTCCTCTTGGTAGAATGTCCATTTTATCATTATATACTGCCCCTCTTTGTCTCTCATTGCCTTTTTTATCTTGAAGTCTACTTTGTCTGATATAAGTATGGCAACAGATGCTTTCTTTTGTTTGCCATTTGCTTGGAGTATCATCTTCCGTCCCTCCACTCTGAGTCTGTGTGTGTCTTTATAGCTGAGATGTGTTTCATGGAGGCAGCATATTGTTGGGTCTTGTTTTTTGATCCATCCAGCCACTTTGTGTCTTTTGATTGGAGAATTCAATCTGTTTACATTTAGAGTGATTATTGATGTATGAAGGCTTAATGCTGCCATTTTATCTCTTGTTTTCTGGTTGTTCTATATTTCCCTTGTTTCTTGTCCTGTGTATTTCCAACTGCCATTTCAGTTTGGTGATTTTCTATCATGATTTTCTCTTTATTTATCATTTATATCTCTGTTCTGATTTTTTCTCTGGTAGTTACTGTGAGATTTGTATAAAAGATCTCATGGATGATATAGTCCATTTTCTGATAACCTCTTATCTCCTTAGCCTAAGCAGGTTCCATCCCTTTCCTCTTCCCTGTCTAGTTTATTGTTGTCACAACTTATTCTATTTTGTTTTGTGATCAAAATGAAGTGATAATAGTTATTTTTGGTGCTTTTCTTCCCTTTATCTTTAATGTTACAATTTTTCTAACATGTTCTGATAGAGAGCTGCAATTTTCTGATTTTGTCTATTTATCTCCTTGCTCAAGGCTTTGTAAACCTTTCCTTTTTTTTCAGGTATGAGGGCCTTCTTGATAATTTCTTCCTGGGGGGGGGGGTGCTGTCTTGTGGCAATGAACTCCCTCAGCTTTTGTTTATCTGGGAAAGTTTTTATTTCTCCATCATATCTGAAAGATATTTTCACTGGATAGAGTATTCTTGACTGAAAATTTTTATCTTTCAGTGTTTTGAATATATCATTTCACCCTCTGTTATCCTGTAGGATTTCTGCTGAAAGCCTGATAGGGGTTTGTAGGTTATTTTCTTCTGCCTTGCTGCCCTTAATATTTTTTCTTTGTCATTGACTTTTGCCACTTTTACTAATATATGCCTTGGAAAAGGTTGTTTTACATTGGTGTTATTAGGAGTTATATTGGCTTCATTTACCTGTAATTCCAGCTCCTTCTCCAGGTTTGGGAAGTTCTCAGCTATTATTTCTTTGAACAAGTTCTCTGCTCCTTTCTCCTTCTCTTCTCCCACTGGAATACGTATAATCCTTATGTTGCATTTCCTAATTGAGTCAGATATTTCTTGGAGAATTTGCTCATTTCTATTTATTCTTAGTTCTCTCTCCTCCACCTGAAGCATTTCTGTATGTCTGTCTTCTAAATTACTAATTCTGTCCTCCATAATGTCGGCTGTGTTTTTTAAGGATTCTAAATAGTTTTTTTATCTCATTCATTCTGTTCTTCATCTCTAGCATTTCTGTTGGTTTTTTTATTTTTTAGAATTTCAATCTCTTTTGTGAAGAATTCTCTCTGCTCATTAATTTTGTTCCTGAGTTCATTGAACTGTCTTGCTAAGTTTTCTTGTAACTCACTGAGTTTGTTTATGATAACTATTTTGAATTCTGTCATTTAGATTGTAAATTTCTGTGACTTCAGGATTAATTTCTGGACACTTGTCATTTTCCTTCTGGTCTGGAGTGTTCATGTATTTTTTCATGGTGTTTGATGGGGTGGACCTTTGCTGGTGCATAGTGGTAGTATATGGTTGCAGATTCCACCTGCCACCACTGGGCAGGAGCTGTGTTTTCTGAGCCTCCCATGTCCACTAGGATTTGTGCCCATCCATTGGAAGCTGTGCCAACAGGACCTGTCTGTGTTTGCCCACTGGCTGCTCCTGCTTGACACACACAGGTGCACGTGCTCTGGTGTGGATCCCCTGCCCTGGCTGACCAGTGGAGCTGGTGTGCCAGGTGGGATGGGGGTGGGGGCACTTTCTTTCCCACCCACACTCCTGCTCTGCACTCACTAGCAGCCCACCTGGGCTGCTTGGATTGGTGGGGGTGCCCCTGTGGTGGCTTAACTGCCTTGGTGTGGAACATTCCCGTGGAAGCAACTCTGAGAGCAAAAACGTTCTTGTGGAGGGCTTGCTTTCCCCCTCATCCCTTCTCAGAGTTGCATGCTGGTCACTGCATGAGGTCTCATGCCCTAGATTGCTGCCTCTGTGAGGAGGAGGAGATCCACTTACTTTCTTCCACTGCTTCTTGGGGGATCCAGTACCCCTGCCTTCAGATGTATGGCTGCATGGATCTCTCAGACATCTGTTCTGGTGTGTGGATGTCCTCTGTTGGTCAGTGCATGTCCTTTTCATTGTGTCTTAGTGGGGAGAGATTAAGGGAACAGCTCACTCTGCCATGATGCTGACATCACTCTCACCAATCTGTCTTTATTTAAAACCCACTGTCACTTCTGCACTCTGTCCCTCCTTTAATACTGATATTATGGTAATACCTTATGGCTGGATTCATAGCTCCTCCTTTGTCTTAGGCTATTTGACCTTTCTGCATTGTTGAACATCATTAGCCAATCTTTCCTTGAAATTCTTTCTTTTCCAGACTCTTTTACTTCCCCATCGTTCTGTCTTCTCAATGCCTCTTCTTTCTCTAGTCTTTAACAACTCTTGTTACTCATGCTTTACCCCTTCTTCCTCTACGTTCTCCTCATGAATGATTTAATCAACACTTAATTCCCCAAACTCTCTTCAATAAGACCTTTATTTCTTTCCACTATTATTACCCTAACTCTGGCACCTGCATCAATGGAATAAACTCCTAAAAAACATGTCTCCTTGTATTAGTCTCTCCCTAATACCTACTCAGTTTCCATTATGTCTCCAGAGTCGTCTGTCTAAACATAGACCCAATCTAAGCATTACATTCTTCAGAGAGTGTTAATGAATCCTGTAACCTCCCCCTAAAAGTACAACCTGCTACAGGCTTGCAATGGAAAAGAGAGCTGTTGAAAGGAGAGAGGGGAGCAATGCAAGATGAAGTGTTACACTATGGTCACTGCTTCACAAAAATCCAAGGAGAGATAGTCAGTTGAATGACATGTCTGTCTACTTGGCTGTGTGGGTTATCTTCAGAACAGATTGTTCATAGACATTATGCTTCAGAGCAGGCTGTGGAAAGGAGAGAGGGCATGAAATTTATCTTCCTGGATCACTATTATCTCCTGGTTCTCCACTGTTTGAAGTTAGTTTGATGGAGCTTAACTCCTCTGTATGGTGGCATTCAGCTCTTTTGATAGTCACTCATGATAAGGATCCTGTGCCTGTGGTGTGGTGTTCCACCTCCCTGCAAGTGTCAGGAGGGTCAGAGGACTGGTTGCCCTGACTACATGTAGACGGCCAAGATGAACTCCTGTATTCCTAAGCAAGTAACTGCTTGGCTCTGGGCAGTAGAATCACAAGTGTATATGAGGTCCCTTGGTTTCTGCCACAGCAGAAGAAAAATAAGCAACTGAAAGCCTGGGAAGCAACTGAGGCCAAGAAATATAAGAAGGCAGACATATAAGGCGTTGAATGTAATGCTCAACCTTACCATTCATTGGGGAATAAATAATGAGATTCCATTTTTCACCTATCAGATTGGTAGAGGCCAAATTGATAACATCTAGGGTTGACAAGGTTGCAGGAGAACTGCTGCTCTCACAGAGAGCAGCTGGGCATCTGCTTTGGAGAGTGAGAAGTGTACTCATACAGTGGAATGCAAAGAGCATTGAAGGGCATGGCCTAGTGTTTATATGTCAATAGACTGTATTAAAAGAATACCAGTAATGGAAAAAAAAGCAGGTTGCAGAAGCATACGTATAACAAGGTATCATTTGAACATGGGTAAAACATAAGGAAATGGATAGAATATAATGGCAATGGGTGCCAATTCTTGTCCCCACCAGTGAGTATGAGCCATATGGAGAAAGATATTATGGACAGAGGCTTGAAGCTGCTTAGATGACTAGAGAACAAAGTGACACTGAATGTGAGAGAGGAACCTCCCCCACTCAGTATCACACCAACAGTGAAGTGTCCTTGCCTATCAATGACAGAGCATAAGGGAGGCTGTGATGACCAATGAACATAGAGGCCAAGTGGGAGAATGAAAAGATTATATGAGATGCCCTCTAGACTCCTTGAAATATTAATGGAAGGCTTTCGTCAAGACTGAGGTCTTGGAGGGAACATACTGAACAAGGAAAACATGAGAATTCGTGTTCAGATGAATTCATTTGACTACTGAGGCCCCGGTCATTCAGGCAGAGTTAATTGTCCTGTGCCTCTGTTCCCAAAACATGTATTGCATTATATTAGAGATTGTTCTCTTCTCAAGGGTTTGGATGATGTCATCTTTATGTAGGGTCCTCACTATATAGTATCATAACTGGTACATCGTGAAGACTCATTAATGTTTGTTGGAATGGGTTAACAAATGACTGGTCAGTGTCTCTGGAAATCAGTGTGAACAACTTTAGGATGATAACCCTCTACACGTCCTCTCAAATCTAAATAAAATCTTCAGGTTGAGAAGATCAGGGAATACTGTATGGTTGGCTTGAGTTTAAAACCTTTAAGAGAGATAAGAACTATCATGCCATTTGGGAATCACTTTGAATATTTGTGAACAGCTGCATATTTGGGCTTTGAGTCATGTAATTTCATAGGTCAAAGCTAAAGAGTGGGTAAAAGCTAAAAATTGTTAATGTATACGGTTTCTAGCTCTCAATCAAATTCTGGCTCTTGCAAGTATTTCTGAGGCATTCACAGTTTTGGCAAGGTTTGATGTGTTTGTGTGTGTGTGTTGTGTGAGATTTCCTTCCTAAAACCTGAGAATTTCATGCAGATGTCAAAGATCACATTAAACCAACATTAACTACTGCAATACAACAACAAAAGTCGTTTCAAACTGACAGAAGTTGTCTGAAAGAAGATAATTAAATATATATATATATATACACACACATACATGTTTTCAGAGAATAAATGTGTAAATGGGGATCATTGATGCCTAGATTTATTTCAGTTTAGCACTCCTGAGGTAACATATAGTCATTATTCCTTTAATATTGGTATACCTGAGTATTGCAGTATAAAAAGCCTTTTGACACTCTTTACATTAAACATGAAAAGCAACAAATACTTTGCTAGATTTTAGGCACAGTATATTTTACATATTTTAGACTTGATTGTTTCAGACTCTGATTTAACCCATTACATCTTGGGGAACATGTTTAGAATATCTTTTGACAAATTATAACAGTGCTTTGAAAGTATTAACTTGTGAAAGATAACTAAAATCACCTGAACTTTGTATTTGGCTAAAGATTCTTTCTCAGAAGAGATCCTCCAATGAAAGTTAGATCCAGTAGATGGCAATTGTAAGATAAAGCAAAGAAATAATATATCCTATATTATTAAGTGACATAGTGCCTCTTTGCCTGGATAAACTTGTACTCAAACTCTTTGTCTTGTGACTCTGCCCACTCCAACCCCACCCTCCAATTACACACCCACTGGGCCAACTAAGGTGTTCTGTCTCCTGTGTTCCCATTGGGCTTGTGTTTGGAAGTACGATTTCCTTTGGGTTATTTATTCATCATTGTGTCCACCAGATGTTTTCAATCCTCAAAGTGATAGTATCTTACTTTGCCGTAGTCTTGGGTCATGCTCAGAGTTTGGTTTTAGGAGTAGCAGGATGGGACTGGGCTTGATACAGATCAGACCATCTTCGTGTGGTTTTACACATATCTCCAGTAGTAAGAAGCCTGATATAAACTTTCCTTAACATAGCCAGTGTGAGATGATATATGAGTAGATTATGTTTTCTAAAATACATGAAGTGTTTATTAAGAGTTCCGTAAAATCAAGGAGCTGCTAGGTAATGTACAAATCACTCTTTTGAATCAGATGATTATTCCTTTTCATTTAAGAGAAATTCTGATTCTGTGAACTTTGCTTTTCTGGACCAAGCTGAGAGTTCCAAGTTGACAGAACATGGGGCTTCCATTTCTTTACTTCATGTTGACCCTTTGTAATAGCCCAACACAATACGTTTATTCTTTTGCCTTCCAATCCAGTCTCTAAGGAAACCAGAGTAATCTTAAAATGTAAATCAGATCATCTCACTTCCCTGCATACAGTAATGGGTTCTCAGTGCTCTTAGAGTAAAACTCAAATTCCTTATCATTTGATCCAGCCCCTCACTATGAATTCCAGCTGAATCTTGTATCACTCTCCCTTCTTTCAGTTAAGGGAATAGTAACTGCTGTAACAGCTAAATTCTGAAATCTCATGGCTTAACACCAGTAGAGGCTTATTTCTTGCTCATATAAGACCAGTTGGTAGAAAGAGGTAGAGAGGAGGGGCCTTTGTTCCATGCAGTCATTCAGGGGCTCAGATTGATAGCGATATGGCATCTTCACATGTGGTTTTTAAGGACACTGTAGGTATTAATGTCTAGCTGGCACTTAAGCAAAGAGAGTGGAGAGTTTGTATGGGCCCGGTCTAGTGGTGGCTCTTCCACCCGTATTCTTTTGACCAGGATTCAGTCACATGACTGTGCTGGCATGCAAGGGGGTAGGGTTGAGAAATAAAATCTCTTAGTGGAAAGCCATGTCTCCAAAATAATTCTACAACACAGAATGGGCATTCTTTGGTGGAACACTAGCTGTCTCTTCCATATTCCTCTTGCACATTAAGCTCTAGCCACACTGACTTTACTCTGGTCCTGGCATATTTCCACCTCAGATCCTTTGCCCATGTTGTTCCACTTCTAGGAACATTTCTGCTGCTCTTAACATGACTGGTTATTTCTTCATCTTTTGGTCTTGTCTCATATTCCATCTCCTCATAGAGACCTTTCTTAACCACCTGTCAAAAGTAGGATTTCCCTGAGCACCTTGTTGGTTTCCTTCATAGCACTTATTATAATTGGTAATCACTTGATTTGTTTAATTGTTTTGTCTGTTTCTCCCACTGGAGTGTAAGTTCCATGAAACTGAGTATATGTTTATCTTTTACACCATTAAATTCCTAATGCCTGTCATAGTGTCTTACACATAGTAGATGCTTAACAAATATTTTCTAAATTAAAGCAGAGGC
This sequence comes from Equus caballus, assembly GCF_041296265.1. Classification (NCBI taxonomy): domain Eukaryota; kingdom Metazoa; phylum Chordata; class Mammalia; order Perissodactyla; family Equidae; genus Equus; species Equus caballus. Next base: position 15,651,607 of record NC_091708.1, read on the forward strand.
TCTGGGTAATGAGTAAATAGTTATAGTATTAAAATAAAACAAAATTACTTTCCATTAATATAAACGTATATTTATGATTCTATGGCTAGGTTTGACACAATACAGTCAGTGAATCGTGATTACTCAGTACTGACACTTTATATTAACCCAACGCTTTTCTTGAACAGTGATAAACTGACTATTCCCGTTAACTATTGCTGCATAATACACTGCCTCAAAATTCAGTGAATTAAAACAGCAACAATAATTTTATCATCTCTCACAGATTTTGTGGGCCAAGAATTCAGGAAGTATTTGACTAAGTTGTCCTGGCTCAGACTTTCTTATGTAGTGATGGTCAAACAGTGGCTGGAGCTAGAACCACAGGGGGCCAGAGCAGACACAGAGGCTGAAAGGTTTCAGGAGCAAGTATTCCTGCGAGCAAAGCACAAGCACATTGCTTTTTATGACTTACCTTTGGAAGCATTACTTCTCTTCCACAGTATGCTGTTGGTTGAAGCATACAGTTTCGAGCACGGAAGACGTAGACCTGGATAGGAGGCGTGTCAAGAATTTGTGGACATATTTTTAAACTGTCACACTGATCAGGAGGGTTGAATCTTTGACCTTTTCAGAGTATTTGAAGGAATTGTTATTATTAGGCTTTCTTTCTCACCCTAATTTTTACACAGGCCACCAAGGAATTCCATGGCATTTGACTTTCTCCCTGCACAGACCTCTTTAAGTAGCCAAGATATGTATGTATTCAGGACTTGCTATTTGAAAAGTGCCTCCAGTGCAGGGTATTGTAGATGTCATATTATGAGTACAGCGACATTGAATTGAGGACTCACTTCTTTTCATACCATTGGAGTTAGGCTGCATAGATCCTTAACATTGCCTTGGCACATTTATGGAAAAGAGCTTTTCTCAGAATAATTGGTCTTGGATTCCCAGCCTTAATATTCTACATAACACATTCTCTGTTTTCATTAAAGCAGTTTTTTTTTTAAACAATGGGTCAAATATTCTTTACTCTGGTCAGAATTCCAGAGGGAGGAATTACTACGAATTCTAGGATCCTGCTTTATAATCATCTCACTAAACTTATTTAATGGGATGTTTTAGAAGGTGGGTAATTTGGATTAGAGAACTCAAAAACTGCTATATTGCTCCAAGCTCCAAAATGTGCATTAGTCAATGTAATCTTCCAGTTTTTTGAGTGAGACTTTATAGTTAGAAATATTATACTGTTTCAAGCAAGACCTTGAGCAAGGATTCATTGACTTTTAGCAAGTAAACTTCTTATTTAAGAGGAGGTTTATATTTACAGAAAAGTTGCAAGAATGTTATAGAGAGTTCTTGTATAACTCACATCAATTTCTCATATTGTTGACATTACTATGGCACATTTGTCAAAGTTGATGAACCAATACTGACACATTATTATTAACTAAAGTCTGTACTTTATTTAGATTTCTTTAGTTTTTACCTAATGTCTGTTTTCTGTTCCAGGATCCCACATTACATTTACTTGTCATGTCTTCTTAGGCTCTTCTAGACTGTTACAGTTTTTCAGACTTTTCTTGTGTTTGATGACCTTGACATTTTGATTTGAGAACAGCAAAAATGAATAAGGAAGACGAAGCATTGTTCTATTAGGAAGTGGAACATTGTTACTAAGAGAAAAGACTTCAGGACAGAATAGCCAAGTGTTTGAATCCTAGTTCTGGCACTAACTAGCTGTATGACTTTGACTGAGTTCCTTAACCTATCAGAGCTTCAGTTTCTTTATTGTTTAAGTGAGAAATAATAGTATCTTCCTTATAGGGCTCTTGTGAAAATTAGCTGAGGTGAAGCATATAACGCATTTAGCATAATGCTTAGAAGATACTCAGTTATTAAAAGATGTCTAAAATACAGGTCAGCTGGCAAAAACATGTTTAAAGTATAATAAAGCTGACCTTCCATCATAATGGCAATAATAGTAATTATATTAATGTCAAACATTTATTGAGGACATACCATGTACAAGTCACTATTCTGAACACTTTATATTTATTAACCGAATTAATTGTACTAATAACATTACTAAATCCAACCAGTCTTTATAATGTTATTTCTAAGGAAAATAGTACCCAAATTTTAGATGTAGGAGAGAAGAAAGAACATTCCAGTGTGAGTAAAGTCGTGGGAGTAGAGTAGATACATGTCAGTATATTGATGGAAGGCTGAGGGAAGTGAACAGAGCAGACTGGTCTGGGTGTGGGTTTTAAACAGGGGTGTCTTGGAGCAGAGTTTTCAACCATCATTGAAGGGCTTTAACAAACCTGAATTTATGATAAAATTTTCCATACCTTCTTTCTCAAGACTTGCTAGCCAAGCCTGGTGGGGTGGGGAGAGGCAGGATTTGAGGACTGCTCCTGTACTCAAACGTTTGCTATAGGTGAAAATTCATCAACTTAGAGTAGAGAAAATGCTTGTACTTCTCAGGCTTCCCATGGCTTAGAAGAAATGGAAACCTGGCCTCATTGGCTCCACAATCCCTCCTGCAAACACCAAGAGACTAATGTGCTCATGACTTACTAATTAGGTGGAACCACCTTAACGATTTCATTGCTGTTTCACCTTCCACCAAGAGAGTGATTCATGTAAGGCAATCAGAACTATAATCCACGGCTAGCAAATGAAGGCAGACAAGAACCTTATTCCTAGTGAGTACATCAACTTTACTTACTATGCACAAGGGGAACAGGAGATAGGAAAAAGCTTTGTCAAAAGACTACTTAGAATTACTGTCTGTTATCATGGGCTAATGTTTCATAAAGTAAAGCCATGGCTTCCTCCCAGGATAGCTTTGGGAGCTGAGGACAGAGGAGGAAATTAACTATTGGGAAGAGTTCCCCTGATGGTGCTTAAGCTGATCCAGGCTTCCCTAGTGGCTGTTGTTATTTTCCATGTGGATGCTCTTCAGGAGGAAAGCAAGAGAACAAACCAGCATCCTTCTTTTTTTTTTAAAGCTGCAGTGCTGAAAAATATCATATTTAATATCAACAGCAGCCTCAAATTACTGGCTACCTGCAAAGTGCTGTGCATAATCACCTTTTTAAATCCTTCAATAGACCAACATGTTAGATAGAATGACTTTCACTTTAGAGATGAAGAAATTGAGGCTGAGAGAGGTAACACAACTTGCCCAAGGTCAAGCAACAGAGTTGGGATGTGAACCCACACTTGTCAATTCTAGAGCCTGTGGTCAGAACCACTGTGCTACAGACCTGTGTCTAGATTGGCAATGCCCGTGTCATGCCCCGGTAGTATCAGTAATGCCTTGTCTGGAAAGGCTTGTCCGTCCCAGTGATGGGTTTCTGAGTTAGAAGGGATTTTAGAGACTCCACAGCTTCTCCACCTGCCTGCACATTGAGATCACCTGGAGACTTGAAAATACACTGATACTTGAGCCCTACCTGATTTGATTCATCTGATGTGGCATTCTTGTAGAGTAGGGAGGGATTTAAAGTTTCCCCAGGTGGTTCTAATACGATCCAAGGCTGAGAACCACTGACCTAGACCAATCCTCCATGACTGGTTACTTCTGTGGCCCATGGACTAGTAGCATCAGCATCTCCTGGGAGTTTGTTAGAAATGCAGGCTGTTAGGTTCCACCTCAGGTGATCTGTATGTGCACTAAGGTTTAAGAGAGAGGCAGTGCCCAGCTAACCCCTAAAGGATGAGGAGGAGTTACACAGAGAAAGAAGGAAGGGAAGGGCAGGGCATTCTAGACAGATGGATTAATATGTAAATACCCAGAAGAGAAAGAATGGCACATTCAGGAACTAGAAGTAGGTCTTTGTGGCTGGTGAAAAGATTACCAGGGGGTTATAAGATCACTCTTTTCACACAGGCTAGACATGCTTCTGCCCCAGGACTTAGCACTGGCTACTTCCTCTATCTGTGTGGTTCGCACTCTTCCATCTCAAATGATACCATCTCAATAAGGGCCTACCCTGACACCTCATTTAAATTGTAATCTTTCCTCCAAATCTGCACTCCCATACTCCATTATTTGTTATATTCTTTCCATAAAACCTTTAAGCTTCTAACTTGCTACATGCTTTGCTTTTTGTCTTGATTTGTTGCCTGTCTCCACGCTAGAATACAAGCTCAGTGAGTGCTCAGATTTTGTTTGTTATCCACCAGTGCATCCTCCAGCACCAAGAACTGTATCTGGCATTTAGAAGAGGTGCTTCCTCTACATTTGTTGAGTTAAGAAATTAATCAAGTTATGAAGAGCTGAGTAGGTCATGCTAACTTTACCCAGAACTTGATTGTGAAATCCATCAAGAGATTTTTCAGAACTTTAAGTCAGTAAAGAATGAGATCAGATTTGCAATTGATTTTAGAAAGACCATCTGGCTGCTGTTTAGCTAGTGGACTTTGGGTATGAGGAGGTAAGGGCTAGACTAAAGGCAGGAAGGCCAGTTTGGTGACAGTGGCAGGCTGCACCAAGGGAATAGGGGCTGGAGGAGATGGGATGCATTCAAGGCCTGCTTAGAAGTAGCATCAGCAGGATTGGCTAAGGGGATGAGAGAGAAGAGTCATCCTAGGCTTCTGGTTTAGGCAGCTAAAGGGATAAAAAGTCATCACTGAGGTAGAGAGTGCTGAGGAAGAGCAGACATTTGGAGAGAAAAAGTAAAGCTACTGCAAAGTATTAAAATCTAGACTGATATAACCTGGAGGAAATTTGAATTTCACAACCATATATATTCAACTGCTATCACTATGCTAAGCCCCAATGAGTGATATTCATTCATAAAAGTACCTACTATGTGTCAGGCATGGTGCTAGCTCCAAGGGATACAGTGATGAATAAAGCAGAGGTGGACCCATCTCCCTGAACATGCAGAATTTTTAAAGAGAAACAGATAAGGCGCTGTGGGACTTAGAGGAAGAATGAGAGAGAGACACTAAGAGACACCCAAAGAGATTGTTTTCAGCTGGGAGTTCAGGGAAATGCAACTTTCTGGTAATGGTAGTGTTTACACCGGAACTTACGGGAAACATAAGGTTTAGAAACAGGACAAAGGAATCAAAAATGCGGAGGCAAAAAAAAAAAAAAATCCAAATCATATGTCATGAATAGCAAATCACTAGATTGTCAGGAATTTAGAGACATGGGGGTGATGTGTAGTGAGAGGCAAACTTTCAGAAGCAAATGAAGCCCCCTGAAAGCCAGGTGAAGGGTTTTCAAGTGTAAGCTTCTGTGAGAAATTAGCCTGAACTGTAATAGGTGCTCAGCGTGTGTCTATTCAGTACATCTATGAATCATGTTTTAATGGGGGTGATGGTTGCAAAGTGGTGTTTGGGAAGATAACCAGGATTTCAGTACAGAGAACCTGGGAAAAGAGGCTATTTGAGTAGAGTATTAGTCAGATAGGCTATCTACTGTCAAATAATCCCTATATTTTAGTGTCAACACCATGAAAGTTTGCATTTGGTTTTTGCAAGAGTCCACTGCAGGTGTTCCTGGTTACGTGGCTCATATAGACAGATAGCGCTCCTCTAAACTGTGACTGAAGCCCTCAGCCTTCTTAGATGTTGTGGCTTAGCCATCCTCTAGGTCTTTGGAGTCTCCTCCATTCAGCTCATGGTTTGCAAAAGAGGAAGGAAGATAGATGTTCTCGAGAGGGTTCTGTGGGCCATCCAGAAGGAGCAGACAACACTTGCACATGCATTCCATTAGCCAGAATGCAATCACATGGCTTGAGCTAGCTGTAAGGCAGGCTGGGAATATAGTCTAGCTGTGTGCCCAGAGAAAAAGGGAACTGGTTTGGTGTATGGCTAGTCAGGCTCTGCTGTAGTAATGAAGATGAGACATAATAAAGATTGAGAGAATAGAGAGGATGATATGCATTCAATAGATATTGGGAAAGTAGAATTGACAGTAAATTGCTACTGATTAGACATTGGATGGGGGGAGTGTGTGGGCAAAGGATACATTTTCCAGATGTAATTCCCACCAATAAAAAGAGGTTTGTATCACAGGCCATTGAAATTGTATGTTAATATTTGCCGGATGCTTTCTATTTGAGGAGAAAAAGAATATTGTAGCAACTCATGAGAAGATTCACAGAGAAGTTTAGAAGCTCTTGCATCGATATGAAAGCTTTTTATTCTTATGTTTTATTAAAGAAAATAATGTCACCATTCATGTGTACTATTAGTTAAAAGTTTAAGAAAGCATGCATCCAAATCTATGAGGTTTAGGAATACTCATTGGCTTACTAAGGGATAAACAATGCATTATTATCAGGGCATTGCCCTGGTGGTCTGGAGCACCATGGCCCAGGTTTGTTTCCCAGTCAGGAAAAAACACCACCTGTCTGTTGGTTGTCACCCTGGGGTGGTGGTGTGTTGCTGTGATGCTGAAAGCTATGCCACTGGTATTTCAAAAACCAGCAGGGTCACCCATGGTGAACAGGTTTCAATTGAGCTTCCAGACTAGGAAGAAGGACCTGGCCACCCACTTCTGAAAAAGTTGGCCATGAAAACCCTGTGAGTAGCAGCAGAGCATTGTCTGATAGAGCGCCAGAAGGTGAGAGGCTGGAAGGTGAAAGGATGGCACAAAGAGACCGAGCGGGGCTCCACTCTGCTGTACACAGGGTCGCTAGGAGTTGGAATCGACTCAGCACTAACAACAAAACAATGTATGAACACAATGGGAAAAACCTGGTCCTTTGCTTATTTGTATCTACCTTGACAGATTGTTCTGAAGATTGAGGGATAAAATATAGGTAACATACCTAGCACAATGTTTAGTTCTAGAAAATAAAAAGTAGCCACTATAATCATGTGGATATAACAAAGATAGTTATGGAGGAATGGGGCTAGGTCAGATAAATCGTAGCGTGTTTGTATAGCATGGTGATACTTTAAAAGTCTAATTTATTTCTCAAAGGAACTTCCAATTCAGTAGTAGCTCACCAATACAGGATTCTCAGCTGAGATTTCCTTTGCGGCAGATCTATTGCACAAATTGAGGCAGCTGTGCACAGCGTGTGGTTCATTTCAATGACTATGTCGTGAAGGGTGTTATGCAAAGAGCCACTAATCAGGGAAAAGGCTCTCTTCAATTGGCAACTTCTCAGGGCCACATGCAAAGGAAAATTTGCATGTTTCATTAAGAATGAACCAACCTATTGGTTTATGTGCAACCTGGATCATTTACATTTTCTGTTAAAAAACTGCTTAGATGTTATTTCCAGTCCCATGTCTTCCTTCAGTTCATTAGCCTGAATAAACTAAGTTCCCTTGACGGAGAAATTGATTGTAGAACCATGGGTTTCTTGGGGCTGGTTGTTGCGAATACCCAGATAACCTTAATAAGATTAGCCATGTCGTTTCCTCTGGGCTTTGATGATGGCAATCTACCATAATCTCCAATTAAAATCCTTGTCACACTTGACTTTTGTTTTGCTTAATTTTTACAATGTGTTCAGCTTGAAGAATGAAAGTAGATTGATCTGTTTCACTCCCTCTGAGTTAAGTTGTTCCATACATGGATTTCCACGCCCTGCTCATATTTGTGTATCTACACTGAGGCAGATGGTGCTAATCTGTATGAATCTGTTTTATGGAGAAAGAAGATGAAACCATGAATATTAATATCCTATTATCATGTGATGATATGCTAAACACATACGTCATAAAAATCTCAAAATATGAAAGGAAAAGATCTTGGGGTCACCTGTATAATTTCTGTCCCAAAGAAATGAAGCTAGGAAAGAGGCTGAAAATGAAGTATGATTCCAGGCCTTGCCCTGGGAACACACTGTGGCTCTGAGGCTTCAACTCTTTGTTCAGTTGTGATGTTCTAGGCGGTGTACTGATGCATCAGGCAAAGTGAACATGGCAACCAGTGTCTTTGCGGATCGATAAAATGCAAGACATTAGCTTCATGGTTTGTGGATGCTCACTTACATTTCAGGTTAGGTGATTAGCTTTTCTAGAAATCAAGTATGTTGTTGGGATGTCGCATTTTTTCCTTTTTCCTAGAAGGAGTGATTAGAAATGGATCAAATATTTGAGCCTGGAATTTTGGATCTCATTAATTGTCTTAACTCCCTAATTTTCCCCCAAAAGAAAAGTCAGGTGCAGAGAGATGAAGCAGCTTGCCCAAGATAACCCAGCTAATTAATGACTATTTTGCCACATCAAATGATAGCCCATTTGTGGTAACAGGTCCACAAATGTTCCTCTCTTTGAACAAACATCAAGGCTCTGTCTATCCTTAAAGAATATATTTTCTCTGAGATTATGGGACAGTACAGGCCATAAGGAAAACAGATTTCCTTTCTCTCAATATGACTTTATGCTCCTGTTCTCTTTGATTGCTATGTTGGTCCTTCATTCATTAAGTACCCGCTGAACATCACTATGTGGTAAGTATTCTGCGAGGTTTAGCAGAACAGCAAGAGAAGGGTGAGTATGTTTGTATACTGAGTGCGACCAAGTGTTGGGCTAATTATCAAAGTTTAATTATCATTACAAAGTCCACATGATAGAAATGCATTCAGTACAATGACTACGAAAGAGAAGGATTATGGATACAACTTTATGAAGTGCCATTTAAAAACCCCCAACAGTGACCTGATTCTAAAGTGCAGTGTTTTGCTTCCCTTCCCAACCAAGAGAAATTAAAGGAGATCACTTACTGTGAGCCAGAGAATTGGAACCAAACGTTAAGCGTGTGTCTCCTGCAAATAAACTTTCATGGCCAACAGTTGTGAGAAACCACCCAAATGAGTGCTGTAAAAATTAAGATTTTTGTAAGAGGTGGAGAACAGACAGTTGTTAAATAATCCAGTGTCCAAGAGAAGTGATTGTTAAGTGTTTTCATTTAATTTGAAATCTGAGTTATTCAAATGGCTCTAACAACATTAAAAAAAATCTTGAAAATCGCTATTTCCTTTTACGGATTTGCAGTTTTGGGGTTTGTCAGGGTCATACGCCTGGGGTCACAGATACAGCTGCACATCAAAATAAATTTTAATTCTGCTTCATTTTAAAATTGTTTAATTTGCTTACGACATCATTCCCCTTTTTATAAAATAGCTTGATTATCTTTGTTAGAATAAGGCTAACTAATGTTTCTATATCCCTGCTTAGCAGAACTCACATTCCACCAGCTTTGTACTAAATTATACCTTCGGGTCTAATTTTCTAATTACAAATGACGTGTGGAATAAATTTTCTAATTACAGATGATGTGGGGAACAAAAGGTTCTTGGATGGGAGTGATGGAAAGAGACCAATGGATGTAGCATGGTTAGTTGCCTCTCTGGCCAGTGATGGAAGTCCTCTTGTGACTAGGAAATTCAACCAGGAGATCTGGTCTCCTCCCCACATTTATTTGTTCATCCAAAAATTATTTTTCACTTACCTCCAAATGCTGCAGATAAACCAGAGAGCCAGAGGAAGTCCCTGCCCACCTGAAACTTACTCTCTGTAGGGGAGACAGATAAAGAACAAATAATTACAGCCTACCTTCAGATGGAGCTAGGTGCCAGTGAGAAGAAATTGAAATAGGACAACGGTATAGATAGAGAGCAGTCAGGAGCAGAGTTCCTTTAGCTGGGGTGGTTAAGAAGGCCCTTCTGGGAAGATGAAGATCAGGAAGAGAACTAATTTAGGCAGAGGGAACAGTAAGTGCAAAGATCCTGAACAGGAACAAGTGTGAGGTATTGAGGGTCAGAAAGAAGGCCAGTGTGGCTGGAACATAGTGTGCTAGAGGGAGAGTATTAGGGGATGAAGCTAGAGAATTGATGGGGGCCTGAGCAGGTAGAGCAGTAGTTCTCAAAGTCAGTCCCTGGACCAGCAGCATCAGCATGGCCAGGGAATCTGTGAGTAATGCAAATTCTCAGGCCCCATCTCAGATCTACTGAATTAGAGTCTCTCGGGTGGGGACTAGCAATCTGAGTTTTTACCACGCCTCCTGGTCGTGTGTGCTCAAGTTCAAGGCCCCCTGATCTGGAGCCTTGTTTGCCATGATCAGGAATTTGAGCTTTATTCTCCACTGGAAGGCTGTAAACAGAAGAGGAGAATAATGTGATTTAGGCTTCGAGAAGATAACTTTGGCCTTTGCGAGAAGAATGGACAGATTGGTACTTACTCTTTTATGTATCTATTCTGACTAAAAATTGTAGCTCAGCAGGAACGAACAGTTAGCAGATTCATGCTGAGCTCTGTTTACTTTTATTGTAAAGGATAATTGTGTTCAATCTCATGCCTGAATTCCAGATGTCTACCTGAAAATGCAAAGAGTAATTCCCTACTGTGAGATGTCAGATAATGGAAATTCAAGCACACTTGTGGAAATGCAAACCCATTATTAATTGTCTTTGGATACTAATGTCTTAAGTAGGGCAGGTTTTCTAGTTGAAACAAACAATTGGCTTTAGCAATGAAATATAATTAGGACAGTTATAAATTTATATCTTAGTTGTCTGTTTTATTCTGGATGTCAGCCTGGATTTGGTAGGGTTTGTGTGTGTGTAAAACATGTTTCCTAGAATGGGAACTTAATCTTCCTACCATTAAATCCCTCTGGATATTTATGGACTCTCTAAGTGATGATCCAAGAGTGTTCTAGAACAAATCCTCTCAGCCACCACTTACATCTGCCATTTTCCCTTTGCTTCTTCTCTACTTCCCTTTCTTCCTGTGATATGCCTACTAGAGTTATATGAGGGTGTGTTATTTGTGCCACAACTACCGCAGGTATACCTATGCCGCCTCCCATTACTGGAGGTATTACCTTTTGTAATATGCTCTCTGGCTCTGTGCCAGCATCCTTGTAGGGCTAATGCTAAGATTGTTGCACTGAAGGCTCAAATCCCACACTCCCTGTTGGTGCCACAGGCAGATACACTAAGTCCAAAGAAATGCTGCCTCTATTTCTCCAGATCTCACAGACATTGTGAGAGAAAGCCACTCTTTCCATTCATGCTCATGCCCCCTCTCTCCTTGGGAGTCTTACAGGATGCCCGCCACTTCTATTCCCCAAAGGCATCTACTTTCTTTGTTTTGGAGTAAATTTCCTCTTGATATTTTCTTACTCATTAGGGAAGCTTTCCATCTTATGTTCTTGTAGAAATCTCTCCTAGGGTCTTCTGACCTACCCCAGTCTGGTCTACTGGCTCTCTAGGCAGGCTGGACACATTTCATCTTCCCATCACTCTCCACTGACAACCTGAGGGTGCTCTTCTCTGCTTTCCTGTGTAGAATCCTCTGTCCTGAATCTCATGATTCCCACTTTCTTACTTTACTCTTTCGTTTTGCTGGAGCACATCCCTCACTTTCTTAAAAATGGTGCATGAGACTAAGGTTTTTTGGTTTTGTTGTTTAGCATTTTCATGTCTGAAATTGTCTCTCTTTTATGTTCACACTAAATAATGATAGTTGGGCATATAAAGATTTCAAGATTAAAAATCACGTTTTCCTTAGCATTTGAAGGCATTGTTCCATTGTCTTCTCATTTCCAGTGTCATTCAGATTCTTCATTCTTTATATGAAAACATATTTTTTTCTCTCTGGGAGTCTTTAGTGTCTTTTCTTGGTCCCTAAAATTCTGAAATTTCACTGTGATAGCCTTGGTGAGGGTTTATTTTCACCCATTATGCTGGTCAGAACTTTACATCTTAGATTCATATCTTTCATGTGTAGGAAATTTTCTTGAATTATTTCACTGATGATTTCTTCTCTTCCATTTTCTCTGTTTTATCTGGTGGTTCGATTTTATTTTTTAATGTGAAGCTATTTGGAAGCTCTGGGCACTTGAGGAGACTTGTTGACTCTGGTCTTCACTGTAGGGTGATTGGTTGGACTCGTTTCTTGGGGCACTTCTGGTGTCAATAGTTTTAGAAGTTTCTTTTTGGTTGCAATCCTCAGAGAAGACTCTTTCAATCACGTGTCTGCCAACCTCTGGGAGCTGAGTGGATGTGAAAAAGAGCTGAGATCTGAACATGCAGTATGCAAATACTCTGTAATTCCATTGTTTTAGGTATCAGGCTCAACTCTCAGCTGGGGTCCCCCAGTTCAGAGACCCTCTGTTTCCTTTCCCAAGAATAAAACTCTAGGTTTCTGCCAAGATGGGGGAAGAACAATGGGAAAAGACTTTGGGGAGCCAATTGCCTCTTAAACAGCCTTTGAACAAATCTTCCTGTTGTCAGCCTCATCTTCTCTACCTCTTCCTGAAGTATTTGGTGCCATTGACTCCTGAGCCCACTGGGAGTTCTGCGATGTAAAGCAGATTGCTTCTTGCGTTTCTCTGCTGCTGATTTAGAATTTTGCTTTTTTGGGTCTCCTAAGTCAGCTACCACCCACCTATGCACTTTCTAGCCCTCAACGTTTTGATTTTTTGTCTCCTCTTCCATTTTCCTTTGTGAGTTCATGCATTAAAAAAATACGTTACTTGAGATTTAATGGGGTCTGAGAGGATCAGAACTAAATGCGTGTGTTTAATTCACCATTTCAAATCAGAAGTGCATTCAAACTTCCTTCCTTCCCTCTAAGTCTCTGAATTGGGTTGGAAGGAGTATAGAGTTATATAAATTACAGCATCTCTATACACTTCCCCATTAGAAAGCAGAAATAGCTACAGTAAGTTCAGATTTAATTTTTTTCTCTCTGTATTACGTATCGACGTGGTCCAATTCTGTTTCTGCTTACGATAAGGTGAACAGGGATGTATTTAAATTTCAGAAAGAGGAATGGAGATTAGATAATAGAATAAATCTCCTGACTGTGTGGGATGTTGAAACGCATTATCAGGGGAATCCACTGAAGCTTGTGAGTAGCTGAATTGACAAAGAGCTGGGAGCATAAGCGTGGATCTGAACTTGGCTGGCAGTGCCTTTGTAAGGCACAGCAATTAGTGTAGGAGCAAGCACACTCTTCTCTTTGTCTAGATTAAGAAATATATGCAATTTTAAGCAAATGCAGTGCTCTCACTGATGCATATTTGAATGTTGCAGAGTTGTCCCTGATATCAAATCACTTACATCCAAATAGTGCCTGGACATCATTTTTGAGAGTGGTGGGTATAGCTGCTGCCAGATGGGCAGTGACTCAGTGAAGACTGTTGAGGGAGGAGGGGCTCTAGCAGCTGCTATGAAAAACACTTGCCACATACAACTTACCCATTAGTAACATATCTTCCAATTTCTTCTTGGAAAAGTGGTGGCTGATTACCCCTCTACTTTCTCAGAGTTCTTTGGTTAACCTTTTCTGCCTTTTATTTTTCTTCTCTGTTGTCCTTCACATTAGTTACAACATAATTTCACTGGATATTTTTTGTATTTTTTTTTATGTTGAGGGTTGGGGTGTTGGAGTGAGCAGGAAAGCTCTTGTGTTTTTCAAGAATGAGATTACGAATTTTAGCATGGTGTTCACCCTTGCGAGGCTCCCTTGAGGTGCGTGTGTTACTGCGCATTGTGAAACCAGTGCTGCAGGGAGAAAGCCCTCCTTGCCATGCCATGAAATCAGATTGGATTTATGTTGAACTGCAAGGTCAAACTCAAGAAAATAAAGTTGTCATTTACTACTTTGTGCTGGAAGCTTGGCCACTCCTTGCCTTTTCTGGGTTTTGAATTTGGAAGGACAGCACTGATATATTTATTTGGCCAGGTTTTTCTAATTCTCATGTTTCTAGAGGCAGTGTTTTATGGGAGTAAAGAAAATGGGTTTTGGAGTGAGACAGATCTGGGTCCAAATGTGTGTGAGTGGCTTTGATGAAACAAGTTAATCTCTCTAAATCTCAGCCTCCTTATTTGTAAAATGAGGATGATGCTAGTGCTCTGCTATGGACTGCTGTGAGGATCATGTGAGCAAATATAAGCCAACTGCCCAGCACATCACCCACTGTCAGCTTCTGTCATCGCCATGATTATTGTTACTGTTGCTACTGTTCGAAGAAAGAGTGGGATTGTCAGAAGGGAGAAAACGGCGAAAAAGGTGTTTCAGAAGTGAGCAAAGACGGGTGAGCTCAGCTGCTTCTCCTGCAGAGTCTACTGGAAGACCTGTATCATCTTGGTTCCACAGCACAGACTGGACAATGAATCCTGCTTTATGGAATGTCCACTAGTTCTCCCTAGAATTTGCCTTATCACACCCTGGACGTCCTTGTCAGGCTTGAGGAAGAGGCTCAGTAAAGATTGACTATTCTGTAGTCCCACTCACAAGAACACTTATTCCTTGCCTGTGTCCAACTTCAACAGGCAGTGAACAGTGATACTATTGAGAGAATCCCAATAGAGCAATAAAAACCATTAAATATATAATTTTTAACTAAAATATTTTAAAATATCCAAATAGTCACATGAGTAGTTGTATGGAGTAATAAGGACATGGAAAATTATCAGAATTTTCAAACCTTCTAGCTGATACATCTTCAGATCTGGAGAGAGTATTAAAAAAAAAAAGAGGGGCCAGCCCTGTGGTGCAGCAGTTAAGTTCGCACATTCCACTTTGGTGGCCCGGGGTTTGCCGGTTCCGATCCTGGGTGCGGACATGGCACCGCTTGTCAAGCCATGCTGTGGCAGCTGTCCCACATATAAAGTAGAGGAAGATGGGCGTGGATGTTAGCTCAGGGTTAGTCTTCCTCAGCAAAAAGAGGAAGATTGGTGACAGATGTTAACTCAGGGCTAATCTTCCTCAAAAAAAAAAAAAAAAAAAAGAGTTGAACTAGGAAAATAAACAGGATTCAAAGAATCCATGATTCAGAACCAGGTTTCCTGCATTAAAAAAAAAAAAAAAAAAAAAGTAATGCGAAATCGACTGTGAAAAGAATAGCACTTAGTAAATGAAGCCTTTTTCTTTTTCCTGTGTATCAAATCAAATCCACTGCATAAAGGAGCAAGAACCTCTTAAAGTAAATGTGATGAAGCCTCCTTTAAACATTGACTCCAGGGACTAGCAAAAATCAATGGCCTACTCAAGGCAGATCTTTAATAAAAGATTGAATCAAAATGATATTGAAGACTGCATCCACACTATAAAGAAGTGGCCCCTGAAGACGGGAGATTGCCCACCATGCAGCATCCTCAGTACAGGTCCATTATCTATTTTCAAGAAGAAGGTTTAATTGAGAAATGCCATGTTGAATACAAAGGTCTATCCCTTCATCTGTTTACTTATTAATGTGCAGATTCATTATCTTAAATAATAGAGAAAAAGAATATTTCCAAGCCTCGTAATAACATGAGTATATTTATTTGTAAATCTCAAGAGAACGCCACTTGGCTCATATCACCTAATTAATCTTTACAGCTTGTCCATAAGGAGGATGCAGTTTTAATGTCCTCCCAATCTGTAGATCTAATAACTGAGGAACATAGAAGATAAATTGTGTTTGCCTTGAATAGCTGGTTTTAAAGGAGTTCTCCACAGTCACAGTAATGAAGCCTATTCTAAGCTTTGTACACAGCGGGACTTTGACTCTGAGCTTCCTGTATTGGATGCCTGGAGGCTGTTTAAACAGGGAAAAGCTGTTAGAAATGTTCAGGTGGTTCCAGTTCTTGGAGGAGCAACACAGTCTGTGCTATGCCTTTGAGACCTGCTAGGGTCTATTCTCTTTTCTAAATTCCAGGACCTGGATGAGTTGGGGATGCTGTGCCTAGCAAGGTACATGGTGACAAATCCCTATCAATGGGAGAAAAGGACTAAAACTTTGTTGTACGTCACTAAATCTATATGGATGGGGTGTGTTAAGGTGAAAGCAGAGTGGCGATGGTGATGATGATGACGACGACGACTTATTTTATTGAATGCCACTCTGTAGATGCCAACAACCAAGTGTTTTATTTTCTTTAATCAACAAAATACCCTATGAGGTTGGTGCTATTATTATACTCAGTTTGCAGGGAAGAAAGTAAAATATCCAATTTTTGTTAGTAAAGAAAAAGGTGGAAAATCAGAGCTTCACAGAGAGAGTCATTTTTTTCTAGTGCAGAATATTGACTTTGCAGTGCCCCATTGGCCTTTTTACAGTTCAATTCAATTTTTTGCTTCAAGGCTTTCTTTGGGACACTGTTTGCAGGTACTGGGCTGGGTACTGAGCATAGGGAAACGAAAAGTGCTTGTCCTTAAGAAATGCAGTCTAGATTTGTCCACAAACTCAAATTCTTTCAGGGAGAGCCATGCAGCATGACACTGATGAGTATGACAGGGCCTGAGGCCAACTGGAGAGTACATACCCTATCTAAAGATGTTCCATTTAAGCCGCATTAACAATAAATTCCTTGCTATATAAGCAGAACCTCTCTCTGGGCTGAATTAGGTCTGGCATTACTTTGCAACTCATGGGCTAGATATTTTCTAATTTCTTGGCCAATAAGGTGTTTTCTCTATGATTTTTAATATTAAAATTAAAACATAGGATCTTTTCCCCTGTGATATGGAAACTTTGATATGGAGGCTTAGGAACTACTGATGGCCATGGTCTCCTGCTGTGAAGGATGCCACCTTAGTGAGAATGGACTAGGCTCACAGAGAGAAGCAGAGACAAGAGGAAGAGTGAGCGAAAGTCCAGATGGCATTCATGTCCCCAGTTCCAATGGTCCCTGAGGCCCAGTGGTACTTTTCCTGCAATTTGGTTGTTCAACTGTTTCTTCAGTTACAGAAAATGATACTCTAGGATATCCTTCCAAGATCTTTCTCTTTCTCTTTTAGCCAGAGCTAGTTAATTTGGGTTTTTGCCACTTGTAACTAAAAGTGACTTGACTAATTCACAGGGCTGTCTGTGAGGCCAGTAAGGGAGATGAAGGAGGTAGAGGAGAGTCAAAAAGGAGAGGATGAGATCCATCCACAGTGCACAGGGCCACATTGTGCCATCTCTACTCATAAGCTTAAACATAGGGACATGGGGACTGGAAACCAAACAGATGGGGTCAAAATTAGAAAACAAAAGGAGACTATGGGAATCAGGGGAAAAAATTGACAGGGAAAAACGTTCAGATCCTGTTTGGAACTGAAAGCAAAGCCGTAATTAATGAACTTTTGCCAGAAAGCTTCTGGAAAATAGATTCTGGTATTCCTCAGTAGGTCAAAGACAGGTCCCTTAAAGGAGGGGAAGCTGAGACTAGCTTTCAGAAGGAGGAGGTGATGCTTGTGGCTGATCTGTAAAGTAAATTCATTTTTTAAAAATTGTCCCCAGAAATTACTCTGGCTTCTGAGGGGTTCTCTTCTCTCATTGGAGGTGGACCAGGACAGCTCTCCTGGCTTTGTCTTAATCTGGATCTGAACTCTAAGAGTATTGCTACCTTCTTGGCATCAGAGGACATGTAACACATCCTGAATATATTCTGTGAATATTTTGCATGCTTTATGTCGCCAGCTCTGTTTTTTAAGAAACAGCTTTATTGAGAGAGAATTCACATACCAGACAATTCATCCATTTATAGTATATAATTCAATGACTTTTAGTGTATTCACAGAGTTGTGCAGCCATCACCACAATATATTATAGAACATTATCATTACTCCCCAAAATACCATGTACCCGTAAGAATTATTCCTCACTTCTCCCCCAGCTGTCCCATTCCTCAGGCCCAGAAACCACTAATCTAGTTTCCATCTCTTTAGATTTGCCTATTCTGGACATTTCACTTAAATGAAATCATACAGTACTTCCTTTTGTGACTAGCTTCTCTCACTTAGCATGTTTTCAAGGTTCATCTATGTTGTACACATATGAATACTTCATTTCTTTTTATTGCCAAATAGACCATTGTATGGATATACCACATTTTGTTTATCCATTCATCAGATTATGGACATTTGGATTGTTGCCACCGTTTGGCAATTATGAATAATGGTGCTATGAACATTCATGTACAAGTTTTTATGTGGATATATGTTTTAATTTCTCTTGCATATATACCTAGGAATG
Organism: Equus caballus; assembly: GCF_041296265.1. Classification (NCBI taxonomy): domain Eukaryota; kingdom Metazoa; phylum Chordata; class Mammalia; order Perissodactyla; family Equidae; genus Equus; species Equus caballus. Next base: position 15,669,533 of record NC_091708.1, read on the forward strand.
GAAGTGTTGGTCATGTGGAAACTTTATATTTAACCTTTTGAGGAACTACCAAACTGTTTTCCAAAGTAGCCATACCATTTTACATTCCCAGAAGGAAAATATGAAGGTTCTGATTTCTCCACATCCTCGCCTTGTCTGTTTTTTGATTGTAGCCATACTAATGGTTGTGAAGAGGTATCTCTTTGTGCTTTTGATATGCATTTCCCTAATGGCTAATAATGTTGAGCTTATTGGCCATTTATATATCTTCTTTGTAGAGATATCTATTCAGATATTTTGTCCATTTTTAAATTGGTTTATCTTTTCTTTTGCTAAGGAAGATTCACCCTGAGCTAACATCTGTGCCAATTTTTCTATGTTTTGTGTATGAGTTGCTACCACAGCATGGCCGCCAATGAGTGGTGTAGGTCCACGTCTGGGAACTGAGCCCAGGCTGGTGAAGCAGAATGCACTGAACTTACCGATTAGGCTATGGGGCTGGCCCCTGGGTTGTCTTTTTATTGAGAATTATTTATATGTTCTGGATACAAGTACCTTATCAGCTATAGGATTTGCAAATATTTTCTCCCATTCTGTGGGTTGTCTTTTCATTTTCTTATTCTTTAAAGCACAAAAGCTTTTAATTTTGATGATGCCCAATTTATTTTTTCTTTTGCTGCTTGTGCTTTTGGTGTTATATCTAAGAAAGTGTTGCCTAACCCAAGCTCATAAAGATTTACTCCTAAATTTTCTTCTAAGAGTTTTATAGATTTAGCTCTTACATTTAGGTCTTTGGTTCATCTTTAGTTAATTTTTTTTTTGTATTGTGTGAGGAAGGAGTCCAACTTCATTCTTTGCCTTGTGGATATTGAGTTGTTTCAGCACCATTTATTGAAAACACTATTCTTTTTTTATTCAATAGCCTTGGCATCCTTGTCAAAAATAATTGACCATAAAATAAGGGTTTGTGTCTGGACTCTTAATTCTATTCTATTGATCTATATGTTCATCCTTATGCCAGTACCACACTGTCTTGATTTCTGTAGCATTGTAGTAAGTTTTGAAATCATGAAGTATGTGTGTTCTCCAGCTTCTTCTTTGTATTCAAGATTGTTGTGGATATTCTGGGCCCCTTACATTTCCATATGAATTTTAGGATCAGCTTATAAATTTCTGCAAAGAAGCCACCTAGGATTTTGATGGTGATTGCATTGAATTATTTTGCTTAATCATTGACTTTCGATAGTGTTTGATAGTGATTGCATTGAAGCAGCTTGGGGAGTATTGCCATCTTAACAATATTAAGTCTTCTGATCAATAAATGTGGGATGTCTTTCCATTTACTTAGATCTTCTTTAATTTCTTTCAATAATATTTTTTAGTTTTCAGAGTGTATGTTTTGCACTTCTTTTGTTAAATTTATTTTTAAATATTTTATTCTTTTTGATACCATTGAAAATTAAATTATTTTCTTTATTCTAGTTTTGTATAGTTCATTGCTAATGGATAGAAACCAATTTATTTTTGTATATTGATCTTGCACTCTGCAACCTTGCTGAATTTGTTAATTATAATAGTATTTTTGTTGATTCTCTAGGATTTTCTATATGCAAGATCATGTCATCTGCAAATAGAGAGAGTCTTGCTTCTTCCTTTCCAACTCGATGCCTTTTATTTCATTTTCTTGCCTAATTGTCCTGGCTAGAACCTTCAGTACAATGTTCAATAGAAATAGTGAGAGTGGACATCTTTGTCTTATTCCTGATCTTAGGGGGCAACTTGCAGTCTGTCACCATTAAGTATGATGTTAGCTGTGGGTGTTTTGTAGATGCCTTTTATGAGGTTGAGGAAGTTCACTTCTTTTTCTCTTTTGTTGAATGTTTTTATTATGAAATGGTGTTAGATTTTTTGAAAAGCTGATCATATGGCATTTGTCTTTTAATCTATTAATATGATGTATTATATTAATTTGTCTACTCTTTTTAATGTAGCTTCTTGAACACCTGAGAATATTTACTTTTGTATACTTAACCCTATGTCATCACTTAGGTTCTCTGAAAGCAGTCATTAAGACAGAATTTGGGGTGCAAAAGGTTTATTAGGATCAATACTGTCGAAGCAAGATTGGGCAGAGGAAGAAGTCAAACTGCCATATTTGTCTGACAACGTTTTAGCCAATCCCACAGGGAGCTCTGGAACAACAGATATTTCCCATCAAGTTCTTCTATGGTTGATTAACATGGCCAGGCCTTTTTGCCACATCTTGCTCAGTAACCAGATGTGGGCTACTCCAGGAAAGGTGTGCCCCAAGGTGAGGTAGCTCTCTGCAGCTGAAGGGACTCGGAAGGTCTTGACATCTGGAGGCACTTTCTGCACATGACTTGGGCAATAACTCCTCCCTCGAAGGGTGATCTGGGCCATGCATCAGCATGTCAACCATACCATCACTCATAGAAATCTTAGACTTTGACCCAAGGTTTGTTGCTGTTATCAGAGGTTTGAGCCACAGAATAGAATGCAAGTGTGTGGATAGCCTTTATACTCTTTGGTCAGAGTCATGTATAATAGGCCAATAGCCACAGGTGTGTCCCCTCACTCCTTCTTGGACTATGTAGCACACAAAAAAGTCTATATGCATCATGTTCAGAGGCTTTGATAACTAATCTAAATATTATTTTGTGAGAAACAGGGCTTCCCCAAATCAAAAACATTCAAGAATGTATTTCTGTTATGATGACACGTATTAATTATAAAATCTAGGAAGTTTCCCTGACACTCCCTTCATTCAAGAAAGAGAGTTTTTAATTGAAATTGTACTTTGATATGCCTGTTTTCTTCTGTGTTTATTCATTCTGTTAGTCTTTTCTCATCCTTATCTTCAGTTTCCTACTAAAAGTCTCTATATATGTAACTTAGGAGACCCGGTAATCACAGAAATCATAAGAAAAAAGAAAAAGAGATTTAAAAACTCACATCCATTTCTATCAAAAGAAGTGCTTCTTGTAAATCTAGGATAAATATTTGTCTTACTCCAGGTTTCACTTTTTATATACTCTGGCTTTGTCACTCTACGTCTCACCTCAGTGGCTCTCTGAAATCAGCTTAGACTGGGTTGAATTTACTTGTTCTTTGTTCTCAGAAAATGTGGTAAAATGAACAGGGAACCACATTTACACTAATGTAGACTGTCAATACATTTTATTTAAATAATTCTCTAAGGTCTTACATACTAGATTATCTGGGAAGTGGGGAGGGAGAAATTAACCCGTTCCGTGTTCCTAAACATTGACTCTAATCTATTCATCAAGTGAGAGAAACTATTTGATACTATTTTCATCAGAATTGTCTAATTCTTGTTCTCTGAGGCACATGGTTCTTCCACAAATGAAATAACTTGTTACTCCTTCAATCTGAAATTTGCCTCATCAATAACAGGTGTCTTGTTCATCTCTGTCTCTCTGAAATGCCAGCACTAAGCAGAGAGAGAAGCTTGTGGCAGAGGCTTTGTCAACACTGCATGAATAAATATGCCTAGGCTTTTTCACGTAAGAATTAGAAGAGGACCCTTACTGGCAAAGTTTGGAAGGTGAGCAAAAGCATCTAAGTTTCCCCTACCTTCAATCCTACCATCCAATCCCCATGAAATGACTAATGGAATTTAGAGTTAGCAAGGAACTTCCAGGAATTGCTCCTAGAATACTGCACATGCAGCCAGTTAAAGAAGGTGACTTTGAGGACCAACAAAGAGTTTACTTGCTTGTGAAATTACTGCCTGCTCTCCACTTGTAGGAGTCAGGCCATTCGGTAGGCAAATGCAATTATTGGGAGGATACAGTAAAAAGTGAAAATAACTCAAATATCCACATCTTGTGTTTCATTCCCTTTTTTCTATAAAGCACAGCATTTTGTTCTATAATATGAACAACTGCTAATTTTCACAATGATTGTATCAGACCATCTGAAGTAATCAGCAATACGATTTTTCATTGTTGAGCTGTATATGAGCAGAAAGACATTTTGCATTGCTCTCATCTTGTAAAATGCTTTGAGAAAATTACCACAAGGATTACAATGGGAAATGGTTGCAATGATATTTTGCTGTCATTTATCTTACAGTAATCAAACGTCTTAACCTGTTTAGCCTTTTATTATTTCTTCTCTAGAAATTTCTGTATACTGAAATTTTAACTTTTATAGGAAAGTCATAGTATGAACACAAAAGAGCTGCTGAAATTTGCTGTGCTGGATTACTGATCCCTGAATGTTAGTACTCAGCTAACGAAACAAATATTTTGACACCTTACAGTGATTCCAAGTAGTGAACATTTAAAACCCACAGGGATATGCCTTTCCTAGCAAGCTGGCATGGATCTCTGATTACTAATAAACTAATCCTAAGGACAGGCATGTAGCATTTATTGACTACTTAGTATTTGCCAGGCATTGTGCTATTATGTATTATATCCATTATCTCTTCAATTCTTAAATGTGAAAGTTCTTATTCCTGTTTTACAGATGATTAAAATGAGGCTTAAAAACTCAAGGGACTTGCCTAAGAACACGTATGTAAGTGATGGAGCTTGAAGATAGATATATAGAATATTATTGTTAATTATTTTTGTTAACCAAATTATTATCATTGACTAAATTAGCTTAGTTATATATCTGTTGAAAGATATTATTAGCATTTTCATGATCACGTTTACTGTGGGATGATCAGAAAAACAGGAAAGTATTAAGATGAAAATAAAAATCACCAATGCTCTTGTAGGGGAAGAAAAATAATTTTCCTTGTACCCTTTTGGTTCTTGGCTGAGGCACCCCCTCCCCGTAATAATAGAGTAACAGGAGAAAAAACAAACAGAATTTTAATAACATGTACACTTTCTGTAGCTAGCCCTAGTGGTCTGGTGGTTAAGATTTGGCTTGGTCTGGGTTGGTTTCTTGGTCAGGGAGCCACACCATCCATCTGTCGGTTGTTATACTGTGGCGGCTGTGTGTTGCTATGTTGCTGAAGGCTATGCCACTGGTATTTCAAATACCAGCAGGGTCACCCATGGTGGACAGGTTTCAGCAGAGCTTCCAGACTAAGACAGACTAGGAAAAAGGACCTGACTACCCACTTCCAAAAATATTGGCCATGAAAACCCTGTGAATAGCAGCAGAGCATTGTCTGATATAGCACCAGAAGGTGAGAAGATGTCACAGAAAGACTGGGCAGAGTTCCACTTTGTTGTACACAAGGTCGCTAGGAGTTAGCATCCACTCAATGGCACAAACAACAAAAAACAATACTCCTGTATACATGGTAGATGCCTAGGAAACTAAGTACTTAAACTCCCCCAACAAATGGCATAAGCCATCACCTTAAATGCCATCTTTAGCTAATGACAAGATAAAGATGTTGGGGTGGTGTAGAAAGCCCTGTTAATGTGAGGTTACCTGGAAAAGCACAGTAACAAGTAACAAGAGTTTGGTTGTTACAGGGATTTAAGTTTCTGCCTTCTCCATAGATAGGAGTTTCTAGAGATTTGGTCATAATCATCTTTCTCTTCCTCGTAGAGAGAGTGAGACACCCTTATACATGCAGACTTCCCTTTTAAAGGTGGATTATCTCTTACAAAAGGGTAACTTCTACTCAGTTTTCAGACGTTTCCTTGTGTCTGCTGTTTTTTAATCAGCCTAAAATAATCCTTATGCCAAAGAGGCATGCTTTGGGGTGGCAAATTCTGCTCCCCTTCTAATGCTCAATATCATCATTTATGTACACACATGAAGTACAGACTTGGAATAATATTGGACCAAATGTAACTTGCGTTTTCACATAATAATGTAGTGTGAACATTTTATCCATATCATTAGTTTTCTTCTAAAATAGCATTTGAATAGTGTTTAACACATGGTATCATATTCCGGGTTATGAACCTATGATTTAATCAACCAATTTCTTATTTTTGATTTAAGTTGTTCCTAATTTTCCATTATTATAAGTTTAATGCCATGTACCTTCTTGTTAAACAGTCTCTTGTCATTTTATTAGTAAAATCACTAGAAATTGAGTCAAAATTAATATTTTAAAAGTATTTGAAACGTATTTCAAAAATTCCCTCGGAGAAGGTTGTTGTAAGATGTATCACTTTGCTGGGGATGCCATAGCAAAGGACCACAAACCAGGCGGTTTAGAACAAGAGAAATGTACAGTCGTGCACCACATAAGGACGTTTAGTCCACCACGGACTGCATATACGATGGTGGTCCCGTAAGAGTGGTACCATGTAGCCTAGGTGTAGTAGGCTGTACCATCTAGGTTTACCCTAGTGTAACCAAGGGCCTGCTAGGACCAGTTCAACTGACCACATCTTATCAACAGAGCAATTGAGTTGTTTTTCAGGATCTGAGAGTCCCCCTTGTCCAGTTAAGGCCGGTTGAGACCACAACCCATCAACTGGGCCTGCGCAAACACCCGATGAGTGACACTTCTGACATCAAAGGGCTGAAAACTCCACCCTCAGATCATGCTAACACCACCATTTTGTGAGCATGCTTCCTATGAAGAGCCATGAAGCTTGACTACACTTGTGCGGCTCATCAATTACCCCACTTCCCCTTACCTCCAATCATCTGTTTCCACACTTCAGACTGCCCTCCACTTCATCCGACAAATTTTTCCCCAATCCCTGGATCAGGGAGACACATCTGAGAGCTGATGCCTCCTGTTTCCTTGCAGATCAGTCTCACAATAAAGCCGTTCTCTCTCCAAAAGCTGGTGTGCCATAGTATTGGCTTCTGTGCATATTGGGTGGTGAACTCTTGCTTGGTAATTTTATGATGTTCTCACAACTACAAAATCACCTAACAATGCATTTCTTAAAACATATCCCCATCGTTAAGTGACACATGTTTGTATTGTCTCACAGTTCTGGAGGCTTGAAGTCCTAAATCAAGGTGTTGGCAGGGGTATGCTCCCTCTGAAAACTGTAGAGGAAGGATCGATCCTTCCTTGACTCTTCTAGCTTCTGGAAGCCCCAGTCCTTTTTTGTTTTGTGGCTTCACAATTTCAATCTTTACATGGCATTTTCCCTGTGTCTCTTTACATAGTCTTCCCACTGTGCGTGTCCATGTCCAAATTTCCTTTTTTTATAAGGACACCAGTCATTGGATGAGGGCCCACCCTAATGACCTCGTCTTAATTTGGTTAAATCTACAAAGACCTTGGTCCAAACAAGGTCACATGCTAGGGAACTGGAGGTTGGTACTTCAACTTAGCTTTTTTTTTTTGAGGAAGTACATAATTCAACCCAAAACACAAGGTGTATAGTATTTATCAGTGTATGAGAATCTTTATTTCTCTGTATCTTTATCAGGACTGGGCAAAATTTAATAAGCAAAAATGATTTCATATTTGCCAATTTAAAAGATGAAAAATGTGTGTGCATGCATGCACGTACTCGCAGTTTGATTTCTGTTGAGACCGTGCTTTTCCTCATGGGTTGTTATATCTTCTTCAGCCCCCCTCAGCCCGCTACAGTCTGGCCTCTACTGCCACCACTCCTCTGCATGTGTTCTTTCCAGAGTGCCAGTGGCCTCTTTCCCCTTGAGTTATGTTCACTTCTCAGTTTTTACCTCCCTTGACCTCTTCAATAGTAATGCATACTTATGACCCAACTTTCCTTCTTGAAACACGTTCTAAATTTGCTTTTCATGGCTGTGCCTTTCCGGTTTTCTTCCTTTCTTGTTGGCTGCTCCTTCTCAACTTTGCATGCTTCTTTTTCTCTCTCATCCCCTAAATTCTGGAGCTCTTCATGGTTGTGTAGTAGGTCGATTTCTCCTCCTCTTCTTTTAAAAAAATTTTACTCTCTCTCCATAGGTGATTACCTCTACTTGGTAGTCTAAATTACCACGTGTTAATGACTCTCAAATCTACATCTCTAATCCAGAGTTCTTTTCTGATTCTCCAGATCCATACATTTACCTGATACCAGTATTGCAGAAGCCCCAAAATCAGTGTGTTCAAAAGTGAATCAGTATCTATCTCCTTAACTTGTTCCTCCTCTTCCTATGTTTCTTAATGGAAGCACCATCCCAGATTGTTGTCGCATCTTGGCAATATCCTCGACCCCTCCTCTCACTCACTGTGTTAGTTTCATACTGCTGCTGTAACATATTACCACAAATTTAGTGACTTAAGCAATGCAAATTTAGTATCTTACAGTTCTGGAGGTCAGAAGTCCAAAATGAATTTCACTGGGCTAAAATTAAGATGTAGGCAGGGCCGCATTTCTTCTGAAGGTTCTTGGGGAGAATCTGTTTCCTTGCTTTTTCCAGCTTCTAGAGGCGACCAGTATTCCTTGGCTCATGGCCTTCTTCCTCCATCTTCAAAGCCAGCAAGGTCAGGCTGAGTCCTCACACTGCCATCCCTGATTCTCTCTCTTCCTCCTCCCTCTTCTACTTTTAAGGACCATTGTGATTCCATTGGGCCTACCCAGATAATCTAGGATAATTTCCATATTTAAGGTCATCTGATTAGCAACCTAATTCTATCTGCACCCTTAATTCCCCTTTGCCATATAGCCTAAAATATTCATAGGTTCCAGGGACATCTTTTCTGGCTGTTATTCTGCCTTCCGCACTTTATAGCTAATCAGGCGTTAGTATAATGGCTTCTACCTCCTAAATATGTCTCAACCCCGTCCAATTCTCTTTTCCTCTATTGTCTAGAGTATAATTCAGATCTCATCAACTGTCACATGAATTGTGCTAATAGTCTCCTAACTGGCCTCCCAGTCTTTGGCTCTCTCTTTCCCAATCCATTCTACATGACCGCTTCTCTCAGGGTGAAGTCTATACCTCCAACGCCAGCTTATTCTCTTGCCGCTGTCTCCTTGCACCCTTTGTTTTAGCTACTCTGAACCTCTTTCATCCCCTCCAACACAATGTATTCTTTCTTACCTCTGCGTTTGCGTACCTGCTGCTTAAAACTAGAATACATTTAGTTTCAATTTTCACTTTGCTGAAGTCTATTTCTCTTTTAGATCTCACTTAAAATGCCACTTCCTTTAAGAAGCCTTTGCTGATCCCCATCCTCCAGAATATGCTAGGTACTCCTACTTCCCCATTTCAGCACTTACTATTTTTGCATTGTGATTATTTTGCTTGCTTGTTTAAGTATTTCTCTAACCCTCTTGACTCTAAGTTCCATGAAGACTGGGAGTCATATCTGTCTTGCTTACCATCTCTGGTGTATTTTTAGGGCCTCGCTAGTGCTTGACATGTAGTAAATCCTCAGTATAAATTTGTTGAGTTAGAGAAAGAAAGAATCTGTATAGTCCTTTATCAAATAAAATGGCCCTGTTTGGTCCAGCCCTGCCTACCTGTTGAAATTCATCCTGGCTCTCTCTCACTCTTGTTTTCTGTGCTCCATGCACACTGGCCTCTCAGTGCTGCCAAGGACCTCTACTCTCTCATGCTGCAGGAACATTGCCCATGCTGCACCCTGTCTGTGGAGTGAATGAGCTGTGCCCACACCAATCCTCCAGATCTCAGCCCAGGGCTCACTTCTTCAGGGAAATTTTCCTTGACTCTCTTCCTCCCTCCATTATGGACTGAAAGTTTGTATCTGCCCCCATCCCCAAATTCATATGTTGAAACCCTAAACTCCTTTGTAATAGTATGTGGAGATTGGGTCTTTGGGAGATAATTAGGTTTTGATGAGGTCATGAGGGTGGGGCCTCCATGATGGGATTAGTGTTCTTATAAGAAGAGGAGGAGACCAGAGGCCTCTTTCTTTCTCTCTCTTTCTTTCATGTGAAGACACAATGAGAAGGCAGCCATCTGCACCCAGAAAGAGGGTCCTCACCAGACACTGAATTGGCTGGTACTTTGATCTGGGACTTCCCAGCCTCCAGAACTGTGAGAAATTTCTGTTGTTTAAGCCACCTAGTCTTGGTGTCTTGTTATGGCAGTCAAAGCTGACTAAGATACACCCCATCTCCTTTCCCAGTCAAGCTGTTTTGTTATATATTCTTCAAAAACACTTATATTTGAGCCATTATCTCAGTATTTAGGCATTCGTTAGGGGGGGATATTTAATTTGTGTTTGCCTCACTAATAGGCTAAGTTCTATGAAAACAGAATTTCTATTTTGACTCATTATTGTATCACCATTCAGCCACAAATAAATGTTTGTTGGGTGAAAAGACAATAAATGAATGAATGAATAAGTGAATTCCTCTTTTATCCTCTGAGTTTCTCTCTCTATCTTTCCCTTTCTGCTTTCCTCAACTCTTCACAGTGCTAGCTAGGGAAACTTATCTTATGAGCATAGGAAGTGTTTCTTTGTCTACATTAGAATAGCTATAGTAAGGATCATGAGATCATCTGGACCACTCTTCATACCAGGCACCTGTTCATTCAGCAATCTTGAAGTTTGGGCAGATAACTTCTTATGAGCTTTTTCAGTCACTAGTAGCTCATGACATGTCAACTCATTACATCTTTCAATAGTTATGATTGTTTGAAAATTTGTTCCACTTATCCCATCTCAGCCCTCTGCAGCAATATGAGATAAAGTTATTATCCCTTCTACATGATTCCATTTAAGTATTGAAAGGTAGTTATTAGGGCTCCTTCTCTCTTGCCCACGGCTCTCTAGGTTCCATTCCTACAATCCTTTCAACAATCACCATCTTGTTTGTTTTGTGGCTCTTCTCTCCCTATCTGCTTCCTTCGTTATCCTGACTTCCTCCCTTCCTCCATTTTTCCTTTCTTCTTACCTTACTTCCTCCCTCCTTTTTCTCATTTTCTATTTTCTTTCTTTCCTTCCTTTCTTCTGATTCCTGTTCCCTTTGTCCTTTCGTTTTCCTCTGCCCTTTCCTTCCTCTTCTCTCTTCCTCTTCCCTTTCTCTACTTATATAAAGCAACTACCTGATCTCTAGGTCTCATTTTCCTCTTAAATATCAGACCTGCCCTGATCAGCAATGAAGACAGGGAAGGAAGGAGAGAGGGAAGTCACCAGTTTTGAGTCATTTTGATGACTGACAGTTCTGCTTTCATCCAAATTATAGACAAAAATGTTGAACAGGATTGAGCCATGTACAGAAACCTGGGAATGCTACTAAAACTTCCCTTCAAGTTAATACTGATCCATTAATCAACACTCTCAAATTATTAATATGCCATCACCAATCCCATGTGGAAAATGTGAACAATAATGTAATCACTGGGAAATCTCAAAAGCTAGATTTATTATTTCAGAGAAATCCATTAATTCATTTAGTCACTCAATTGAGTGCCCACTTAATATGTAGCCCTGACATTTTTAATGGAATATTTTGGTTGTGGCAGCTATAATTGTGCTTTGAAATTTCAGAATGTCAAACTTCTGTCCACTGAAAAGTCATGCAATTAGTTTCCTGTCTATTTTGATGCATCCAGCAAATATACCTTAGCCTGACCAATTTTGCATTTGATCCTAGGTCCTTCTGCTTTAACTTTAGAATTTCCATTAATCGACTCAGCTGGCATGTAAGTGCATCACTATGGCAGCTACTTCCATCTTCTTTGCTAAATGAAATGGAGATTGAGACTATCTCTTTTCGTTAGATCAGCCGTGCTGCTTTGTCATCCCAGAAGAAGCAGTTAAGGCCCCACAATGCATGAATGATTGGGAATCTGTGAATCACTGCCAGTGTTCCTGGATCCCTCACCAAGGGGGTGGCCCTGAACAAGTACTAGATATCAGGGCACATCATTGCTCCCAGCCGCACTGGGATACTTGACTTAAAATCTGTAGTTTTCCTGAAAGTGTGAAGGACATACTTCTCTCTCTTCCCAACCCCTTGTTCAAGTGATCGCCGAATCCTATCATTTCTACCTCTTAACTCTCTCTAGAATTTGTTCTCCCTTCCTCATCCTTTCTGCTACTATTTTATCCAGACCATCATCATCTTCTATCTGAATTGCAGCCAGAATATTCTAGCAGAGCTCCCTTTTTCCTGCCTTGCCTTCCTCCAGATATTGTTCACACTATAGCCAGAACAATACTCCTAAAAGATAATTCGACTCAAATCATTCTCCTGCTTACAAACCTACAGTGGCTCCCTATTACCTACAGATTTAGGCCTAATTTCCTATCAATACGTTTAAGGCCATTTGTGATTTGTTTCTAACCTTCCTCTACCAGCCTCAGCTTTCCCTATTCCCTGTATAGCACCCTTGGCCTCCTCCATTTCCCTGAATGTATTATGACCTTGTTGTGACTTTGCACTTGCTATTGTTCTGTCTGAATGCCATACTGTCTCCATCTTCTTGCCGAATACCCAAGAGACAACTCAAACACATCAGAGAAGCTCTCTGGGACACTCCCACCTCACCAAACCCAGTCAGGATTGGACATTCTTTCCCTTGTTTTTTTTGTTTGTTTAAATTAGACCATATCAATAGATTATTGATCCCTTGAGATTGGGGATTATGATTCTGCTTTCATATAACCCTAACAACTAAAACATGCGGGTGTACCTTACAGAGTTGTTGAATTAATTCATAAATACCATCACATCAGAAAATGTTTATATGGACCTTGTTCTGTATCAGGCACTGTTCTAAGCACTCCACCTATCTTACCTATTTAAGGAGTGAACACATACAGCCAGGTGGTCAATAGGCACTGACTTGCATCTTAAATGTTACAAAAATGTGAAACCCACTCTAGCAGCCACTTTGTTACCAACCCAAACCCCCATTTCCTTGTTTCTACCTTCTCCAGCTCACTAATGACCTCTCTGATGGCTTCAGTCCATCTCAGTTATAAAAACAATCTGCTATTAAGGCAGGAGTCTCAGGAAGGCCCTGCTCTCCACCCTAGTGAGTGTAGTTAATCCCAGTGCTGACCACAGGTTCCAATCTATGTTGTCAGTGGCTTTGCAGCTCATCTGACTCAGAGTGTGGTGTCTGAACAGTGACCCTATAGTCTGTGTTTATCAAGCTTTCCATCCTTTTCTCAGACCTTGAAATTGTCCATCCTAGAATTGTCCACTGGTGCCCAGTTTTCTGAGCTCAATATTCTCTCTTCTTTTATCCTCATGTATCTCAATTGATAGGGACTTCTGACTTAGTCCCTAATCCAAGATTTTAAATCAGTAACACCTGAGATATTTGGGACTCCTGTGCATCCCCCACTGTCCCTATGCCCTTGCCTGGGGAGGGGGACTTCCTAATACCTATGGATGGAGTCATAGTAACTGATAGTTTCCTCAACTGCTGGACTTCTGAGCATTGTCCCAACTACTGCCTGTGTGGCGGGAGGTCATCCCTGGTTTGGATCTTTCCTGAGACTGTGAGGGGTTTGCCTGAATAAGTGGAGCTTGCCTCTTAATCCCAACTTTACCTGCATGTGTCATGGTAGCTTCAGTGTGGGAAAGCATAATTTTTGCCTGTATTTGGCTTATAACACAATCTTTTTATAAAGCTAAGTTTTCTTGATCACATGCTATGTGCCAGACATAAAACTTTCACATAAAAGCTGCAGGGTAAACATTGTTATCCCCATTATACAGATGAGGAAACTATGCCTCTGAAAGATTAAATGATTTTCTCAAGATCACATAGCTAGTAAGTGATAGAACCGAGATTCAAATTCGTATCAGGCTGACTCCAAACACCAACCTCTTTCTCTGCAAATTGGAGGAGGAAACACTCGGGACAAGCACAGAAGTATTTCTGGGCCACTGAAGGAGTCGAGTTTGTAATAAGAGCTCAATCAATACTCCTCGTTTTGGATGTTGACCCAGTATCGCTGCACAAGCCTCTCTTATTGATTGTGGCCAAGGCAATTGCAAAAATTATGGAGTAGAACCAATCAAAAGCTTTCCTGAAATGAGTGAACATGGGAAGCCTCGTAGGTGTATAACTGTGGGTTGCCAAAGATGACAGAAGATGTGGTTAAAAGCACATTTAAACCCAGTGAAAGGCTTACAGTTGCTGGAACAACTTTCCCTAAGTAGATGAGGGTATTTGAGTGTGGCAAACTGATATAAATTCTGTGTAAATAAATGACATGCTTGGGCTAATGTGAAGATCACAAAAAGCAGTGAGGCAGCTGGTAGGCCAGCACATTCTCCAAAGGGAGTGACACGCCAACAGCACCAGGAGAGAGGCCAGGCGCCATAAAAGGCCAAGTAAAGAGCCTTTCTAAAGGAGAATACCAGAATCAAGATGAGAAGTGGCCAGGGCAGTAGATGCCCCTTCTTCTCTAGCATGCGTTGGTTAGCAGTACATACAGGGTGTGGAACGCAGTTTCTGAATGAGTGAGCCTACAACCAAATGATCCCATGGACATCTAATTGAGCATGTGTGATCTGAATAAACACACTTAACATTAGAATGGGTTTGGGAAACATCTATGTGTGCTGTGAAATTTGCATGAACATATGTAAGATCCAAGTGAACATGTGTATTATCTGAAAAAGGGTAGGTGACATCTAAATAAACACACCAGTGTGGAAGATCAAAGTGAATAGTTTAACATATGTAAGATTAAAGTAAACATTTTTAACAACACAGGGAACATGTGTGCAGGTGTACTATCTGATGAGGGTTTGTGATGTCTCAGGTATGACTTCTGAACAAGCACAGGCACGAGCTAAATATCAGTGTGTAATGTTTGGGCTGTTTACTAAGTGAATATGTGAATACGTTCTTTAAGAGAATATGGTTTTTAAAAAAGATAACGTGTAACTTTTTAGAGAACATGTGTATCACCTGCATTAGTAAGGATATGCTCTAAGTAGGCAGGTCGAACATCTGACTGAGAATTTGTAACATCATCTCAAACTTGAGCATGCACCAGAATCACCTGCAGGACTTCTTAAAGCACAGATTGCTGGGAGCTCTTCCCTAGAATCTATGAATTAGAAGATCTGGGGTCGGGCCCAAGAATATATGTTCAGGAGATGCTGATGCTGCAGGTCCAGGCACCACATTTTGAGAACCGCTGTTTTAAGTATGTGTAACACCTACTTGTAACATTTAAGTGTGCTGATTAACAGCTACATGAATAGGTCAGAACTAAGTGAACACAAGTAACATTTAAGGGACATATGTATCACCTGAATAAGCATTGTGACATTTACATGAGCACATGTAACATTTGAATGATGTGTGTAGAATTTAAGTGAATCTCAATATGTTTGCAAAAACATCTAAACAAACATGTGTAAAATATGACGGCATATGGAATATCTGAATGAGTGTGAGTACCATCTGAGAAGATATGACATCCAGAAGGTGTGTGTGTTTTACACTTGAAGGTACTCACGTCTATAAGACAAGACAGACATCTATACAAATACAAATAATTGCCATGCATTGTGGGAAATGCAGCAATGGGTGTGCAAGGAACAAAGGTACACAAGAAACAATAGCTACCTTAGGAGCAGAAGCTACCAGAGGAGGATGTGTGGGTGGAAGACATGACATGTGAGATGTGTTTTAAAAGCTGATTAAGAATTCTCTGGAATGACAGGAAGAGGTAGTTGGGAGAGGTATTTCTGTAAGAGGGCCCAAACTTAAAGGTGTAAAACATAAAATAGGTTGGTGTGTTTGGGGAACCACAAGTAGTTTGGGATTTCCAGAATAAAATATGAAGTGGGAGCAGAGGCTGAGGCTCGAGTGTTCCTGAGGGGTCAGGTCATGGAGATCCTTGTGGGCCATGATACAGAACATGGTGGGTATTTTTTTTCCTTCTAGTAAGTGATACAGGATCAATGAATGGTTTTAAGCAGGGGAGTAAGGTGTTCAGCTTATGTTCAGAAATATCACTCTGGAGCCCAGGTGGAAGATAGATTGGAAATGGAGCAGGAGTCTGCTGCAACATCTATTTACAACAGATGATAAGATCTTAAACTTTAACAAACACAGTGGAGAGTACGGGACAAAATTAGGAACTATTTTAGGAGATAAAAATCAACAGGACTTGTAGACCTGTGCACTGCTGGGTCAGAAGTATCAGGTGAGATGAATGGGAGTGACTGGATTTGGGGAGAATGGATTGGAAGGGGGGATGCATTTGGTATTAGACATCATCAATTTCGGCACTTCTTCAACATTCAGAAAGGAATGTTGTATACCTGGGTCTGGAGCTCAGGGGACATTTCAGGCCAAAGATAAACATTTGGAAATGATGTGCCAGTGATAGCTACTCTCGTGGGAATGGGGCAGACTTTGGTGAGAAGAGTGAAGAGCAAAGAGGTCAAAGATGGGGAACTCCAGGGATCGTCAACATCTTAGGGGTGGGAAAAGAAGAGACTCGAGCAAAGGGAAATTAAGTGGGATTATTAGAAAGGTAGGGGGTTGCAGAAGCATGTGACCTCATGAAACAGTGAGTCCCTTTAAAAGGAGGGGGAAATCTGTGTAATTTAAGTGATTTACAGATGCTCTGGATAGAGAAGATGGTTCAAGAAGGAGTCAGTGTTCCATCCTGGCTGTGCTGCTGGGTACTTTTGTGCCCGTTGGTTCATTAGTTTAAATCTCTGGGCCTCGTTTTAAAATATGAAAGATGAGAAGGCAGTCTTGACTATGAGAGAACAAGAGTTTGGTATTTTCTGTTTTGCCCGTGGGTGAGGGTTGAAAAGCTGTCCTTGGGATGCTTGTTACAAGGTGGGCTCTCGAGTTGTTCTGTCCTGGGTTAAAATCCTGAAGGCATCATTTGACCCTGGACAAGTTACTTAACCTCTCTAAGCCTCAGTTTCCTAGAAAATAAGTCTAACAGCAGTAGACTTTTGGGATTTTTGTGAGTATCGAAAGAGATAATCCATGTAGAGTGTTTCACATAATACGTGGTACACAGTTAGTGTTCAGACAAACAAACAAAAACCACATCAACAGCAACAACAAAACCCCATAAAAAGTATGATGATGGAGGAACTTTAATTAGTTTTAGTCCCTTCCAGCCCAGCAACCTCTGCCCTTTGTTTCTCTTTTTGTCTATGATCCTGTGATGAGCTACTCAGTAGATATTTATGGCCTCAATATTGACAAGGAAGAAGGATTTGGTGTCTGATTTCTGATGTGTACTATACAGTCAAGGAAACATAATTCTGATTAAAAGAACAGCATAAAATGCAAATACACAAAAAAATATGGCTCACCAGAAGGTGCCCCTCCTCCTTTCCCTTTGAGGCAGCTGAGGAGTCTGTGCTGCACAGAATCGAAAGAGCATCTTCCACTAATGACCCGTAATAAATTGTTTCCTAGATCCAGTCACTGGGACTGGTGATTATTTGTTTCTCAAAATATTGCAGTAAGATGAGAAAGAGTTATGGGCTTGGGGAAAATGTGCTGGCTGATTATTCCTCTCCCTTTTTATCACACCTGGTGAGAGCGACTCATTGCTTCCTTCATGAGAGTCACATTGCAGGCATTTTTGCATATGTGCAATATCTAGAAAAATGTGAGACTTACAAAGAGTGGGTTATTAACATGGATCCCTGACTAAATTTAGGACCCAGCAAGGTGGAATGATAAAGAAGTCTGACTTAAAGCATGTCACACATGGAAAGTGAGAAGAGGAGATCTCACCTTTGTGGTGACAGTGACTATTTTGCATTGCAAACCCACCCTCATTGCCATGCAAAGGCAGGCTAATAGACTGAGTGGATTAAAGGCTGGACCTGGGAAAGGACAAAGAGTTAGGTTTTACCTTCTAATCACTTATTTTTTTTATTTGTGAAGAAACCTAGGATTGCATTTTCTAGGTATTATTTGAGCTGCACAGCTCTGTGTAAGTCTTCCACCCAACTCCTCAGACTTCACCCAGCTCACCTGCTTGAAACAGAGCATCATTGCTCCCAACTACTGAAAATACTATAATTATTATGGAAACGTACTTTGGAACACACATTTTTATATGCTAGCATTTAGGGAATTTAGGGAATTTTAAGGAATTATATTTGATAACATATGGGCTAAACTTAAAGACAGTAGGAAATAGTTTACTCTTTGTTCTGTGTGTGTGTGTGTGTGTTTAGTTGTGATCCTAGCTCACTTTTATTGAACACTTTGAATAGCTAGGTGCTTTTCCAAGTTCTTTATCACTTAATCCTCATGGTTGGGACCCCGCTATTAGGACTACTTGGGGCAGTATTAGAGGTCACAGTCAAGACTGTTTCCCCTGCTCTGTAGCTAAGAGAACTGAATGGTGTGTGAGCCACCATTCAATACTTGTGTGTACAAAAAAGTATATACAAGTAAATTAAACCTTAAGAAATGCACATTTTTTACCCATTGCTGCTTGCATTTTGCTTAGCTTGCTGCAGAAACTTTGTGCATTCCTTTGTTATAATACTTATTGCTTTTTATTATAATTAGTTTATATTTCTTTCATTCTTTCCCAGTTGTTCTTGACTTTTTTGAATGGTGGGGGATGGTAGCGGCAATTATGAACTTCTTCAAGGATTTATCAAAGTTAGGACCTCTCTCAAGAAAAATGTGCATGCATTTAGACTGGGTTCATGCTCCAGTGATTACTTATATAACAGTATATATTTCCCTCATCAAAATATAATTTAAGTGTTCTTAGATTTTCCAGACCTATGAGATCACTCCATTATTTAATATCCTAATACTAAATACTTCGTAAAGGAAACCCAGTTCCCTTCTGAGAACATCTGAGTGTTTGCTGTAAGTGCTTCTGAGTCTTCGTTGCCATATGTCACCTCTTGGTCCAGATGCAGCTCCAAAACCAACTCTGGACAGTGTTTGACACACTTAGCAAGGGCCTGATGATAACCTGAGGTAATTTAAGAAGGAAAAAAGGAAAAACTAACAATTGGGCATCAGACATAACTGTCTCCCAAATTTCTTATTGGACACTTACCCAATATATGGCCATCTTGTGGAATAAATGGATGAATGAAAGAATAAATCTATAAACCTTTTATATATTAATGATCCAGGTAGTTCAAACCCTTGCACAAGACAGTAGGGTCCTTAAGGGAAAAGATTTTTTTCTACATTATTCACCCTTATATACCTAGAAGCTGAGGCTCAAAAACTATTTGTTGAATATATTTAAAGAATAAATCCATGAACCCAAGAAAAACAACCCTTGTACATTGGTACATTACAGAGAAGATTAACTCTTCTTTTTAAACTTCTTTGTTTAAAACCAGGCTTGAAGCACCTTAAAGAGTGTTTCCAAATACAAGAGTGATATTCACCCCAAAGAGAATTCTGCCATCACTTCTTCAATACTGTTTCTAGAATAGCAGCCATTCCCACTAATCACGTTCGTAGTTATTTTTACATTATTGTCTATCTTTTCTATTAGACTATAAGCTTATAAACTCCATGAGGGTAGGAACTACTTTTATCTGTTCACCATTGTATTCCCAGGTTTTAGATGGAGATACTTAATAAATATTTGTTGAAGGAGACCTATTACATTAATGAATGGATGATTAAATCAATCAGTTGATCCATCCATGGACTATGGGTTGTTTTAGATTGTAAACATCTTACAAAAGCTTATTGCATTTTGTATTCCTGACCTATAGCATAGCATCTGGCACAGAGTAGATGTTTGTTGAATGAAATATATATGTACACAAAGTAGTCTTGGATAAGTAGCATGATTAGATAATTTATTGTCCAACTTGAGACTCTTTGTTTGTGAAGGTAGGTACTGTTAGTAATTATGCCAGGATAACAGGCATGGTTCAGAACTGCCCAGACACAATGGAAAATTTGGTCACTCTATGGATAAAGATAATAATAGACAAAGCAGATTTTTCTTTAGGGAAAATAAAAGCCATTGTCATTGTAATGCAGTTCCCCTGAACATTTTTTTTAAAAATCCCACTGCATGCTATGAATTAACCCTAAACAATTAAGCTAGACCTATTATTTACTTGGGAAGTCTCAAGTTCCTTCCTTCTTCAAGAGGTCCTGAAGACTGGAAGGCAGGCTCAAAACATCCCATAGAGTATTGGGCATTTGCCTAGTGGCCTGGGGGGTAAATTGTTGTGAGGATTTGCATTTTTGTTTCTTTGACCTAGGGAAAGGGAATAAAGACCCTCTGGGAATACTGCCCTAACACACTTGCTTACTGAAAATGTTCCCAGGGTGCTTTGGTCTAAAGATTCATCTTTGGGCTTCCCTGGATCAAGGTGCAGCCTTCAACTCTACCCACCATAGGAGTAGATCCACTTAGCTCAGACTAGAACTAGCTGGCTTCCAGAGCCAGTAGTATTGGGAGTGCACTGGGACTCCCGTTGCATTCTGGTTTATGGGCCTCATCTCCTGTTTGTGGATTGAAAAGTTCTTCGGTCAAGCTAACTTTCAGGCCATGTGGAAGAGTAGACTTTAGAGGTAGAAGACACAGTCTGAAGTCATACTCTGCCACTCTGACGGCTGTGTGAATCTGAGAAATTCATGTAACCTTTCTGTGCCTCTTTTTACTCATCTATAAAGAGGTATGTTGTGAAGATCACATGAGGAAACTTAATGTGAAGGTGCTTTATAAACTGTGGGTGACAATACAGAAACTGTAAGGGCCGAAACAGATAGGCATCTGGACATCATTGATGATGGATAATATTAGGATGCTGCCAGGTTCTAGGCTACTGTTTGTCCTTCTCTTTAGAAAAGGATTAATAATGTCAGTGACATCAATAACCATAAGTTAATTTTGCCTGTTTTTGAACTTGATGTAAATGGAATTATATTGTACATATTCTTAGATTTTGTTTCTTCTCACTATCGTGTTCCTGCAATTTTATTATATTCCATATTTCTCTGTATAACCAAAATTCACCCATCTTCAATGCTGTTTAGTATTCAGGTGCTTTCTTTCCATTTTTTTGTTATTACAACAGTATTCCTATGAACATTCTTGTACATGTGTCTTTGTGTAAAAGTACGAAAGTTTAAGGGAAAATTTGTAGTTAGAGATAATTCACATCTTCAGTTTTACTAGATGGTCTAATTATTTTCTTGAATGGGTAAAATGAATTTATATATCCACTAGAAGCATGTGAGGTTTTGATAGCTGACACTTGATATTGTTAAACCTTTAAATATTTGCCTGTCTGGTGGTTGTAAATAGTACTATGTTATGGTTTTAATTTGTATTTTGCTAATTACAAAAGAGGATAATTATTATTGAAAACATTTATCCACTATTTGGATTCTCCCACTCTAAAGTGCCCAATCCTGTCTCTTGCCTATTTTTCTACTTGATTTTTGTCTTTTTCTTATTGATTTGTTGGTGTTCTATACTTTTTGGATACTAATGAATTGTTAGTTATACGTGTGGCAAAAATTTTTTCCCAATTTGCGGTTTGAGTTTCTGTGTTTTTTGTTTGGTTGTTTATGTTGGAAGAATTTTTATTTTACTCTGGTCAAATTTTACAGTCTCTTTTAATGGTTAAGCCTTTTTTGTGTCCTTTCTTTTTTTGGAATATTGGCTCTGAACTGACATCTGCTGCCAGTCCTCCCTTTTCGCTTGAGGAAGATTGTCCCTGAGCTAACATTCATGCCAATCTTTCTCTATTTTGTATGTGGGATGCCTCCACAGCATGGCTTGATGAGCAGTGTGTAGGTCTGTGCCTGGGATCTGAACTGGTGAAC
Organism: Equus caballus; assembly: GCF_041296265.1. Taxonomy (NCBI): domain Eukaryota; kingdom Metazoa; phylum Chordata; class Mammalia; order Perissodactyla; family Equidae; genus Equus; species Equus caballus. The sequence goes on from NC_091708.1 coordinate 15,691,136, forward strand.
CCTGGGCTGCCAAAGTGGGGTGCACGAACTTAACCACTATGCCACCAGGCTGGCCCCTTTTTTGTGTCTTATTTAAGAAAATATTTACTATCCTGGGCTCATAAAATATTCTCCCATATTGTCTTCTAAAAGCTGTAGAATGTTGCCTTTTGCATTTAACTCTTTAATCTACTTATTAATTTTGGTCTGTGATATGAAATGGGGCGAATTTTGTTTTATGTTTTGCTGAGGATAACCAGTTGTCTCAATACCAGTTTTTGGAAAGGCCATCCTTTCCTATTGATTTGCACTGCCAGCTCAGTCACACATCAGATTTCCATGTGTCTGTGGGTCTGTATTTCCAAGCAGCATGTTAGAAAGAGAAACATCATCACGATTGCAGCCCTCATTTATTGAGAGCTTAGTTTGGACTAGGAACTATGCTAAATGCTTTTTATGCATTGTTTTATTTAACTCTCAAATAATCCTGTTGAGATCGGCGGATGCTATTCATTTTATCCCTATTTTACTGATGAATAAACTGAATCACATATGTGAATTACATAAATTAAGTAATCAACTTTTCCTAGTAAGGGGTGGAGACTGTCAAGGAACTCTATATTTTAGATGTTTATTTTGCAAGACTTCATTTTGCATTGAGAAACCAGAATGTATCCTTAAAACCATGAGCTTTTAAAGCATGCCTTTAAAGCTCTAAAGTTTATTTCAGATATACTCTCAGTTAGGAAAATAGATATAAGCATACTTCCTGTTCCCCACCGCTCCTGCCATGCCGTCTACAAAAGCTTTTTATAAAGTATTTTTGCCAGAATCTCCTCCTTTAATAAGAATTAATGAGTCCATCCAACTGTGTAAACAGAGACAATTCTCTGATGTAAATTCATGTAAGGAATGAAGCAAAACTCTTTATTATTAATCACAGATACATTAAATGATTGTGGTTCTTAATGCCTGCATTTGGGTTATCCAGTCAGCTTTATAGGTTCTTCCTATTATTTTTAACCTAGGGAAAGATTAAAAATGTATTTAATGCATTCATTTCAACCTGTGGCTAATATATTCAATTTAACATGTCTAAAAATCCCACTGGGCACCAGAATTCCTTTATCAAAGAAATTTCATTCCTTTATTATAGAGGAAGTGAGTGATGACTACGATTGTTTTCTAGTCAGAGAGATCTCACCTCTTTATGAAATGACTGGTGTGCATTATATGTAAAATCTGAATATTCATATACTTTTGTACACACAGCACAATTCCTGCTTCTGGTTGAGTTATTACGGCTAATTACAATTTTCTTTTATATGCCCTGCCCCACCCACAAAAACATGTAAAGTAAAATCTTAATTGGCCGTTAAGTTGGAGATTTGTTATATAGGTAAAAATAAATAAAATATTATCTATCTGGTAAATTGAAAATAAGTAAGGAATTCTCTGATAAAACTCATGAGGTAAATCTCCCAAGTTAAGGCTGCCAAAGTGAAGTTTTCTATGCAATCTAATGACAGAAATTAATTTCGGCTTAGAAATTCTCTTAAATTCTTAAAAATTCCGTTTAAATTTTCTTTCTTTTCTGGAAAGCTAGTCTGACTTTTGTGAGAGAGTGAATTCCAGAAGACCAAAGCTTAGGGAAAATTTTCCTGTCTTTGCTGTGTTTTTTCTGTTAGACCTTAGTGAGCTGTCTTCTTTTGTATTTTCCATTCTGACATTTTTTAAATGGGAAGAATGGTATATTCCTAACATGCCAGAACTGAACAAGACCTTAGAAATCATCTAATTCAGAGATCCTCAAAGTGGAGTTCATGGATTCACAAGACCTTTGCAAGGGGGCCACAAGGTCAACATTACTTTCATAATAATTCTAGGGTGCTGCCTGCCTCTTCATTCTTACTCTCTCACTAGTGTATGGTGAGTTTCCCAGAGGCTACATGGCGTGTGTTAGCACGGCAGATTGAATGGAGAAGTAGACAAGAGAATCTGGCTGTCTTCTATTTACTTGACATGAAAAAGATTTGCAAAAATGTGAGAGTGCTGCTCTTCTTATAATTGTCTTCTGTTTTGGAAAATATAGTTATTTTTCAAAAAATATGTTTTTTAATGTTCACCTGCAATGGGTTTATTAATGTTATCCTTGTGTTAATAAATATTTTTTAAACTTCTCAGTTTTAGTTACTAATACAGTAAAGATGGTTTGATGTAACCCATGTAAACAAAAGCTCTTTTTGGTCCTCAATAACTTTTAAGAATGTAAAGGGATTCTGAGACAAAAAAGTTTAAGGACTTCTCATCTACTTAAATTGAAGTCCATAATTTTGCAGTAAAGAAACTGAGAGTTAGACTTCCCTAAGGGCATAATTGACACATTTAAATCAGCATCTTATTTTCTTCTCTCTTTTGACGTTGCTAATCATTTCTTGTGTACATCTAATACTGTGGAGTTTTAGAGAGCAAGGGCTATGCCGTATACTTCTGGCCTGTAGCACAATCATAGCTACATAGAAGGTATTCAAATACACTCATTGAATGAATTATTATTATCATGAATTTTGCAAAATCCTTCCAGTATCTTCTTCAAGGAGTATAGGAAGCAGGTTCTTGCACAAAGCACTAGGTGATGATTTTTTAGCATTCCCACAGAAAGATCAAGAGTAATTCAGTAGTCTGCAATCTCCAAGGATAATCACTGTTAACATTTTTGAGTACATGCTTTTTTTTTAAAGTTTTGAGTATTTGAGTACTACTCTATATTTTAATGAATTTTAATCATAATTAACTAACCATATGTAATATCTGCCGCTGGGTGGTGTATTCCTGATTCAGCACTTTCAAGTTTGAATTCTTGGCAAATACAAATAGTCCCTCATGTGGCTCTGAGGGACTCTGCTGGGGCGTGGGAAAGGTGGTAAGAGTCTGTGTTCAGTAATTCCCCTGGTATGTATCCCACATATGTAAACGGTTTGCCATTGTTGACAGTGCCAAAACAGAACAGCTCTTGTTATTGTCTTAAATTATCACCTATGAAAGCAGGAGAATTATGAATGTGAGGTAAAGGATATAAATCATAAAACAGTTTTCCAGCTAAAAAATTAGTTAGTTGAAGAATAGCAGGGGCAAGATTTTCCTGTCTTCAGAGTCCATGTGATGATTCACTTGGGGTTTTGGATTTGAGGTCCAAATTGAGTAAGTGATTGATCTCATTCGTAATTAAAGAAATTATAAATGAAAAGAACAAAAATAATGCAATGTCTTAGCTTTCAGAGTGGCAAGGATTAAAAAGTTGCATAATACTCAGTGTTAAGAAATATAAATATAATGATTTAGAAGACAATATGGTAATGTATAGCAAAATTAAAAAGCATTTATCCATTTGCTTAGCGAATTCCCTTTATACTGACACATTTATGCAAGTTTGCAAAATATATGTACAAGAATATTATATCATTGTTTATAATAGCAAAAATTAAGTGAAACCTACTATCCGTCAATAGTGGAGCATTTTTGTAAGCTCTGATATATCCAGGCAACTAAATCTAATGAAATCATTAAAAGGATTGAGGTGGAGATATATACACTGATACTGAATACTCTCCAAGATATTTTGCTAAGATATGTCATGCTTCCATTTGTGTAAAAGTGAAGGATATATGTATACATTGCATATATGCCTGTGTATGCATAGAAAATTTGTGGAAGAATAAATAAGAAATGTTAACAGTGGTTACATCTGAAGAGTGGGCTGTAGGTTGGGATGGGGGAGTAGGTAAAAGAGACTTTTACTTTTTGATAGATTATGTTCATGTTGTTCATGTGTTACTTCTATAATTAAAAAAGGTTTTAATGAAAAGCCTTAAAATTTGTATTTTTTTTGATCCAGCAGTACAACTTAAGGAATTAATCTTATGGAAATAAGTATGTATGTATGCCAAGCTCTGGTTGTAAGATGTTCTTTTGGCATTTTAATAAAAAAGAATTAAAAGCAATATAAGTGATCAACCACAGAAAATGGATTAAACAGATTATAGTGTGTTATTAAAAATAATGTTGTGAGACAATATTCATGCTATATTTTTTGGTGATGCCCCTCAAAAAAGTATGTGCAGTATAACTCAAATATTTAGAATGAGATATGACAAAACATGAGTAGTGGTGGGATAATGGGTGATTTTTATTTTCTCTTCTTAAGACAAAAACTATTTCATAAGTGCTCACTAAAGAACAGCTATTACTATTATTTTTAAAAGAAATCCAAGTCATTTTAACAAAACAAAAATAAAACCTAAGGCATTTAGATATTCTTGCCAAGAGTAAGCCAGTCTTTTCTTAGCATTATTAGGACATCTGATTTCATATTTTCATAATCCAATTCTATTTTTTTAGTTCAGTAATGCTACCTACTGCTTGGCTTACACAATAGAATTCCACTATAACCAATGTACTCATGAGACCCTGTCTGTTTAGCACTCAATTCCTTTAACAAAAATATTTTGGAGCTTGTGTGGTAAGATATTTTGGGGGCAATATTTTTCTGTTGTACCTGTCTTTGCATATCTAAACAATATTAAGTGATCAATGCAATTTGATATGGTTTGTCAATATTCTTTTGGTACTACTCTGGCATTTTATAAAGCGTTTTTTTTTTTTTTATTTTGGTAAAATAGACAAACTATGAAACAGTGTCCGTTACTTTGTGAAAATTTCAGACACCAGGTGGTAAAACCTATTGCACAGTTGTAGACTGTGCGTGATGACATTCTGAGTCTCCCTGTTGAGCTTCTCTTTGCTTGGCCTGACTGCACCACATCATTTTAAGGCATCAACCACCCAGCCCGCCACTGATAATGAGAGATTGGGAAGGGCACCCAGGTATTAGAAAGTCTTTGTGGTAGGAGTACTGAATAGAATGTTTTCTCTCAAATACCAGTGCTTTAAAATAAATACAGCTTTGCTTCAACCTTAACTCTTGTCTTCCCAGCTCCGTAATGTGCTTTATTTAAACAAATTTAAGCTCAGAGGATCATTTGGCAGTTCCCTGCCCCCACATTCACCCTCTATCAGCAGGCATATATGTCAATTGATAATCAGACTTAAAGACAAGATTTTATAGTCCCATTTAAACACTCTGCCTGCATATTAGCTTAGCACCTACTGCATCACTCCTACCACAAAATCATTCAGGATGGTAAAGACAACTTTTCAGATACTGTCATTTCTATGTTATATTATGAAGCATATGCATATGTCTTTATTTATATTTAAACATACAGGCAGCAGGTACTCCACACACAGAATTAAAAAGTAAGTACAGTGGCTGAGTGGTTAAGTTTGTGCACTCTGCTTCAGCAGCCCAGGGTTTCGCTGGTTCAGATCCTGGGCGCGGGCATGGGACCACTCATCAGGCCATGCTGAGGCGGCATCCCATGTGCCACAACTGGAGAGACCCACAACTAAAATATGCAATTATGTACTGGAGGGATTTGAGGAGAAAAAGCAGCGGGGGCGCAGAGGGAAGAAGATTGGCAACAGTTGTTAGCTCAGGTGCCTACCTTTAAAAATAAAAAGGGAGTACAGACGGAAATAAGAGTGCACCTTCATGAATGACATTTAGTTGAGATTGCTCATTTATGCTGTCCTTATCCATTTAGTATTGGGTTCATACTCACATAGGATACAATTTTGGATTTTAGGAGTTTGGCTACTGTCCCCATCTAAAAATATCCCAGATTAACAGCTTCAAATGCAAACAGTGTTGTTAGCAGTAATTTGAGTGCTTTAGTACAGAAACGCTCTCATCCCGCCTTTAATCACCGTCTCCCCCTGGCACGCGGGACCCATGCATTGTTCCTTGGTTACCGCAAGCAGTGAGGAGCTGAGCTTGACACTTGCCGTATAGTGCTTCACAGTCTGGGGGAAATGTGGGAGTGAGGAATGCTGACAGTGCACTTTTCTTCCCCCAGATTTAGTTAGGAAGTGGTGCAGGCAGCTGTCTCACTGTAGAACATCTGAGCAGGTGTGTGAAAACTTCATCCTCGCGCTGTCAAATGCCAGGTGGTGGCACTTGCTTGTTTGTCTGTTTATCATTTATGTTGAAATAGACCAGCAGGAACAAGTCTGTGTCACTTCACAGGGGATGAAGCTGAAAACTGACCTCCCCATTCAGGTGTCTGCCTCAAATCTTCGGACATTTGCAGTGAACATGGTTTGAGGCTTGAAAGGTGAATCTTTTCCTCCAGGTTTTTACTTCTTTGGGTGAGCTGACAAATCCTGAGAGATATGCCTCTTGGTTGGGACAATTGTATGCCTGGGAACCTCAACCTTGACCATCTTGTTCTTTTAGACATAGGCATTCAAGTTTAGGAGGTGCGAGAATGATAATCAGAAATGAGAGAGCAAGTCATAAGAATTTTATTCTTTTGCTGAATCCTTAAGCATTTTAATGCTTCTTACCCTGGAGGATGTGTTAGTGGCCTCCAGTGAGAACCCTAAGTATTGGTTCTGATTTACTCAAATCAAAACTATACTAAACCAAACCAAACCCAAACAAAACATAAAAAAACCAGGTCAGTGTTTTGTTCATTTTTTGCCTTCATACTCCATAATTGATGCTTGCTTTTTAGAGAAGCAACAGAAAGTCATGTGAATAAGGGATCTATGACTATTATTTATGTTTTTAATTTTTCTGTAGGAAGTGAATCACTCACTTTCCTATAATGTAACTAGAAAATTTATCATCCCAAGATTTTTACAAATTAGAATTCAAATGTACCCATGGAACCCCAATTTGCATTCCTAATGGAAATTTTTTCTTTTTGAGGAAGATTAGCCCTGAGCTAACATCTGCTGCCAATTCCTCCTCGTTTTGCTGAGGAAGACTGCCCCTGAGCTAACATCCGTGCCCATCTTCCTCCGCTTTATATGTGGGATGCCTGCCACAGCATGGCTTGACAAGTTGTGCCATGTCCACACCCGGGATCTGAACCAGCAAACCGCAGGCTGCCAAAGCAGAACTTGCGAACTTAACTACTGCACCACCGAGCCGGGCCCTGCATTCCTAATGGGAATTTTTTTTTTTACAATTTCTCAAATATGCCTTGTGATTCAGTATGCTTGGGAGGAAATGTAGCTGTGTGAAGAAAGAATGGTAAAGACGCAGCCCCTATTTTATGCTGTCACTGAAGCTTTTTCACATGTAAAAAACCAAAAACCAAACCCAAACAAAAAACCAACCAAATCCCCGCACTATTGATACACAAATGCAAGTTTTTTTCACAGGAAACTTGAAAAAAATAATTTGTGTATTTCTGAAGAAACTTGAGCCCCTCTGGCTCTTTTGGTTCCATGGCAGAATTATGGTGAAGTCCCTGTCCAGCAGTAGGTGAAGGCAGGCTCTGAGAAGGTTTAGCTGCAGAGGCTGTGGCAGAGGGCGGGGGCTGGAACCTGGAAGCAGGCCACTTCATGAAAGGTGAGAGGAGGGACAGCTCAAGTAGGACAAAATCAGCAAGGCAAACAGCAGCCCTCAAGACCTAGGATTCAGAGTCTGGCAATGGTTTTCCGTTGCACAGAGGATAAAATCCAAAATCCCTACCAAGGTCTGCAGAGTCCTACACAATCTGGCTCTGGCTTTCCCCTTGAGCCCCATCGCTTTCTCTACACTCCCCGTTGCTTGCTGTGCTTCTGCTAGTTTCCCTGCCTATGGTTTTTCCAGCACTTCAAGCTTTTTCCTTACTCATGGCCTCTCCACATACTGTTTCCTCTGCCTGGAATCCTATTGCCTCCCCTTACTTCCCATCCACTGTCCCCAAATTTGTCTGACTCCTACTTCTCCTTCAAGTCTCAACCTCACTGTAACCTCCTTCAGAGAGGCCTCTCCTGACCTTCTAATTTATAGGTGTCTAATCCCTCGCCAGTTACACACTGTCACAGATCTTCTTGAACCCTCTACTTGTCACCTGTGTGACATAGGTCCTGCTATCTTCCCCAACATAAATGGAAGCCTCAGGCCCAGAGAGGTCAAGAAACTTGCCAGAATCACACACTAGTCATGGATGTATCGGCTGGGATCCCAGCAAGGGACAGACAGTATATTTGGATTTTCCTGTTTTCAGGAGACCTTAAACCTGAAGATCCAGGAAATAGGGCTGTGTGGAAAGGGTCACCTGCAAAAGACTGAGACCTTTGGGTGAGGAAGGTAGCTAGCCCAAGGTGACCCTGCAGAGGGGGAGACAGAAATGGGGCAACCAGACCACACTCTCCTTCCTCCCTCAATCTCCTAGAGGTAAGGGAGCCAGGTGTGATCCACACAAGTCAGCCCCTAAGGACACAGAACAGGGTAATCTGGTTCCAGAACAGAGGATCTTAGCAAGAACACATGCCTGCCTCTCTGGCACAAAGTGCTTACCTAGGGCTGGCCCTGATTTAGTGAAGACCTGAGTGGTCAGGGAGGGGTTACTGTTTTTCTGGTACTCGTTGGAAAACATAGTAGGTGGATGCTGCTAAACGTGCTTCTCTGTAGAGGGGAGCTAAGGACCATTTGTTAATTAACTTACTGAGTACTTTTAAGAGGTGGAGGAGAGGTCTCTTTCTTATTGTGTTACATCTTGTAGCTAATTATGTTTCTTAGAATAGTCTGAGCCTGGAAGCTGCTGCAGATGACTCTCCAGGTAACTTCAGCATCACACTCTGAGGATGGCCTGCGTTTGATCCTGCTGCCTTGTCACATTCTGTCCAATCTCCGCAGTACAGGAGCGACATTCATTTAGGATGCCTCATTCCATTCCCATAGCAGAGCCCCAGTGAAACCAAGTGCCCTGCTCACTCCTAGAAGGTCGCTTTTTTCTTTCCAAGAGGATCTTCAGCAACATATGGGAAAAGAGGCAACCTAAACATTTACATATATCTGTGCTCTGATTCACACAGAGGATCAGCAGCTTGAGTAAATTTAGCGTACGAGGGTGGTTGTGATAGTTGTGGGAATGGTGACTGATTTCAGTTATGCAATTATTTATCGAGTGTTTCCCATGGGCCAAACGCTGGAGCTACGATGATGAATAAAACAGGTATGGTCTCATCATGCTTTCAGAATTTTACTTTTAAAAATACAAATTGCCAGTTGAGATTGAAATATGTGTCTTTTCCTCCCTTAGGGAATATAAGAGAGGGTAAGAAATCAAGTTAAAAAAAATCATAGATGTGAGAGACATAAAAGACCATATTGCATAATGGCCTTTTAAAAAACTGTTACTTAAAACCTGACAGTGAAATATGCATAGATACCATATGGCATGTGTCTATCATACTTTTTATCATATAACTTGAATGTACACTTAGCTGCATCCCATCTTAATGAGAGGGATTTCTTGCTTTCTTTGTATTTATAGAATTCCCTCAGATTTAGCTAGGAGAGAGAGTAACAGCAACAATAACAGTCAGTCATTTCACTAAGGATGACCACATTTTCTGAGTTCTAGATCCTTCTCATTACCTAACAGTGGCTCTTGGACTTTATTCAAGTCCTTTCAGTTTTCCGGAGAATGAAAAAGAAGCTTCTGTAGAAGCACAAAACTTTGAAAATTCTCTAGGAAGGACTACAAGTCCTAATGTGGCTTTGTGGCCAAATGTCAATATCATCTAGACCATCCAATAAATAGCTATGGAGCGCTTACTAGCTGTAAGGCAGGCAAACGTGGTTAAGAGTGCAGACTCTGAAATCAGATGTGTGAAAATCTTAGGTTATTTAATCTCCAAAGTCTCAGTTTCTTCCTCTTTCAATGGAGATAATAAGAACACTGTCTTCAAAAGTTAGTTATGAGCATCGAATGGTGTAATATACCTGGCATGGAGCCTGGCACATCGTGAGCACTCAATGAACATCACCTAATCCTATCAGCGTTCTCAGCCTCCCTTTAGTTATGTCTGATTCCCTCTTCTTAAATATGTGGGACCCTAAGATATTGGAGGTTTTTGCCCAAGGGCTGCTTTGTGAGATGCTGTCAACAGAGCCAAGATTTATGTCAGCAGAGGTTTCAAGGAGAAGGCATAAAGAAAAATCCGGATGGTGGCCAATGGACAAAGGAAGATCAGATCAAATATTCAGAGCGGAAGGTAGAGGTATAGTGCAGAGAAATTACCCAAGACACAGTGAAGCTGTAACAGTTTTGATTTGTTACTAACTTCCTACGACAGAGATGGGCAAGAGCTGATAAATGCAAGCCCTAGCAAGAATAGTCAAGAATCTTAAATGCCACTTCTCAGATGGGACATAGGTGCTGCCTGCTTGGGTTCTGGGGATCTGGGTTTAGTGGGGCTGATGCGAGGGAGAGAAAGAGAAGGAACATAACTGTCCAAGAGAGAGAATGTGTCTGAAGTGACACCTTAGAGACCAGGTTTGCTTTCCTGGAAACAGAATCTAAAAGAGAGAGCTGAATAAATGGAGCAAGAGATGAAGAGAACTTAAGGAGAAGCGAAGCATAGAAGATCTCGGATTTGTCCCCTCAACTGAGAAGGGAGTCCTGGAATGCTCTCTCTGGGTTCTGGCTACGCATTCTTTGAGATAAAGATATGCTTTCAGCTGGACCAGCAGATGATAGTGATGAGAGAGGCTCTTAAGGAAGGTAGGGGAAAAATTACGAAGCCTACTCTAGACGTGCTAAGGGGGTTCTGTTTGAGCCTATAGACAGTGGAGAGCCATAAAATTCTTTTCTTATTTTCTTTTTCTTTTTAAATAAGCAAGTGGCATGATGAGATTTCTGTTTTAGGAAGAGCACCCTTAAATGCTTCTTCCTGTCCCCACAGGCCTAATGAATTGCCTCTTCTTCCTCCTTCCCCCACAGCTTGGCTCTTGCCACATCTCATGATTTATGTTATAGTTATTTTTTTCCGTGACTGTCTTCCTCCTTCCAGTTGTAAAATTCCTTGAAGGAAGATCCTATGTCTTAGACTTTGATGCCTTCAAAAAAAAAAAAAAAAAAAAAACAGAGAGAGAGAGAGAGAGAGACAGGATACAAAGATAAAGTACAGATTTGGATGACATCCCATGAGAAGTTTGAAGTTTGTTTCCAGAGACTCCTGAGGGGATTGGGCTTGGGGATCAGGTAGTGAGTTATCTCCCTCCTACACTAGAATTGGGCCCTTGGGAATGGGTCAGCTATAATTGGGCATGCAGCCCTGGAAGCTTCCTGAGTGTCTTTTTTCTCTGTTGTTTTCATCTGTCTTCCCAGGCTTACCATGTGGTTGGCACATAGCCCTCAATGTATGTTTAAGTAAATGAAAGGCAGGTACCTCTTCTTTGAAGGATGACCTTGGATGGGGCCTTCAGAGCAGTGCTTTCCCCTATGTTATGGTATCCTTGGTAGTATGCTGGTTTGGCAGTGTGGAAGCCCACCTGATCTCCTGGGAGATGCTTGGAGTAAAACCATTTCACATCGCACTGCCCAGAGCTGAAGAACAAACCCTGGCCGTAAGATGTGGCCAGTGGAGGGCAGCAGAGGGCTACAGAGCAAGGTCCAGCGTCTCATAAAGGAACTTCCCTCTGGAGGCCATTGAACTACCAGGAGATGGCTCTGGAGGGAGGAACTGAAAATGCAGTGTTGACAGGGAAATGCTCTTAGGCAGCCAATAGCTCCATGGGAGAAAGGTTGGGCTGTAGAGAAATTGGGAAACTGTCCCCTTGAAAGCCTGCAAATAGACTGGGGACTACCAATGGGAAACTAGAAACTGTGGCTGAGCATGTGGAAAAAGGATCAGCTTAGCACCATTACACACTCCTTTTGTCTTTTGCAGACCACCAGAGTCCTTGGTGAGCTGGATGAGACAGTTTCCAGAGGACTTCAAATGGAACCTCAGTTAGTCTTTAGGCCTTTAACTTGCTTAGAGAATGCAGTGGCTCTGGGCTCTGGAAAAATCCCCTTCCCCTTCTCTTCCCCACATCTCTCTCCACCTAAACTAGCCATTTCTGTCCCTTCTGTTTGTTCTATAGCCAGCTGTGGAGGCTATCCTACACTTAAGTAAAAACTCAGGTTTTCCTTGGCAACTCAACAACCTTACTAGTGGCCATCTACTCGCAGTTTACTGCCGTGACTAGCAGAATTTAGGAGATGTTCCTCCCTGCTTTTAGCCTGTGCTTTAAGTTTTTGCTCTGGCTAAAAGAGTTCTCAGTTCTTTCTGGTGGCTAATTTAAGTTCCACATTTTCACATCCAAGGTAGTATTCCAGCCTCCTCTTACTGTGGCTTTGTAGGAGAAAAAAATATCTTTACACATGCAATAATAAATATAATCATCTGCAAAGTGTGAGAAAGATGTGGAATGAGATGTACTCAATCTCTCACAATTTTTCTTGTTTCCACCTTACCTGTAACAACCAATGGAATCAATTTTTGTGAATTCCAATTATTGGCCTTGATGGTTAGGATTACTGACATTGGGATTTGTGACTTATTTAAAAGATAATGTTTGAATGTTCTTCCAAGTTCATTGGCCAGTGTATCTTATCAATGTCTTTGTGTTTTTATCATCTAAGTTTATTATTCCTCAAAGAAGCATATCCTTATTAACTAGGACCTCATTGCTTGTTAAGGTGTCTTTCTAAATGACTTATCCTCACCCTTTTTTCCCTAGTTGGTTAGCAACAGGTGCTACTGAATGAATGGATGGAAGATGGTACTATTGGTACTAATGGTACTATTTTGTAATAAGTACCGTAACCGTCTTTTATCCTAGGACCACTCCATTTCTTCAAGTGAACAAAGGAAATAGCTGCCATCATATTCTTCCCTCTTTTATAGATATAAGTGTGGGGTCATTACCTAAGGAAACGTTTGAGGATCAGTTAGCTCAGCCACTATCCCACCTGGCTTCAGAGTCTCTGTATCCTGGGAGAGAATATGACCCAATGAAGCCTTTCCTATTCTGTATATCTAGGAGTTAATGTTAATATCTAGGAGCTCTTCCATCTCATCACCACAATTACATCCTTTGCATTGGACATACTGGAATTATTCTTGGTGGCTTAAAGGACAGAATCAGAATCCATCAGTGGGTGGTTATTAAGGGAGATAAATTTAGGCTCAATTTAAAGAGGTATTTTCTAACAGTTGAACCTGCCCAAAGACAGATGAGGCTGATTCACAAGGGGGTGAATGCCAATCACTGGGGGTTTAGGCAGAGGCTGAAGGCCACTTATCAACCCTGGTTCTCTCTCTGACACTCAGATTGTTTTTAAAGTCTTTTATGGCATTCAGGACACACAATGATTATGGCCTTCTAGAATGAGTTTCCTACAAGTTCTGACAGATGCTTGAGTCTTAGCCAGTGGAATGGTGCAATGCATCTAGAAAAAGGATCTAGTTCCTTTTTACCTGGTGACAAATAAATTTGCATTAATTGAACTCCTATATACCAACTCCTATATACTGTGCCAAGCATTTTGTATCTTTTAATCCTCACAACAACCCTTCTAGGCAAGGTTTATTCTTTTCATTCCACAGGTAAAGAAACAGACTCAAAAAATTTAAGTCAGTTGTCTAAGCTCATGTTGTAGCAGAGCCCAAATTTGCAGCCAGATATAAGTCCTGTCTTTTCAACATACCAGGCCACTTTTAATAAACAGTTGGAAGCTACACTTGCCAAAGCTCTGTCCTTCTGAGTATATCATGCATTTTAGTCACAAGGAACAACACTTACAGTAGTAATTTGTGATCAAGAAGCAGTTTGTAATTTTTTTAATAAATGGCTGTAGGGTAGACATAACTCAACTTCGTTCCACATTCCCCTTGGAACATGTGTACAGTCAGTGAGTTCTCATGCTCCATGTCTGCAATTGTAGTGGACGTGGTGCTCAAGGAAGGTGAAAAATAATTGATTACCTTACATCTATAGGAGTTGCAGGGTTGTTACAACTGGTTATATTGTGAGAATTGTGAGCGTCAGCAAGGCAGAACAATGAATTCTTCCAGTTTTTACCAATGCTGATGCTGGTTGTGTTTATCGCCTCTTCTTTAGATATAGAATATGCACCAGGCTAGCCATCTGAGGACTGATCATAAATGTGGCCATAACAGTATGGTTAAGTAAATCCACTAATTTGTGGTTTGAAGAGCTAAGAGGCCAGAGTCTTCCCAAGGAACATGGACATAGCATTTCCCATTGCTGTCTGGAAAGCTGGAGCACAGCCAGTCAGCCTTTTGGTATTTATTTCTTTTATATAAAAACAGACACTGAAACTTGCTTTGTATTCATTTGTCTTCCAGGTTAGGTCTTGCAATTTGCTTTGAATGTGCATAGAGGGATTTTTCAGAAGGAGCATCTGAGCCATAACAAGGAATCTTCTCTGGCAGTCTTCCCTGAACTGTCACTGAAAGCTAATCTCACCGCAGGAACACTGTCATACATCATAAAGATATATACTCTTTCCAGGCATTTTGAAACCTGTTTATCTTCCCTTTGTTGTACAAACACTGACATTGTTTACAACTGTTGGTTTTCATGATTTTACTAGCAAACAGTTAATTGTACTTGCTACGTGTCCAGCACTGTTCTAAGAACTTTTTCTCTCATGACTCTGTGATGATTCTCATTTTACAGAGGAAGAAACTATATCAAGCTTAATCTTTTTTTCCTTAACAGACTAGGGAAAAAAGGTGGAAATAAAAATCCCTGGAGGCTTTAAAGTGGATATTTAATTTAAAGCAAAACAAAACAAAAAGTTTCAAAGAAGTGTATTCTAGAAGTTATTTGTAGAGTCATATTTACTGTTCACCTTAGTTTTCAATTTTGTTTAACAATTTCTGTAGCTAATAAGAATCAATAGATCCACTTAATTAAATAGATTGTGATACAGTTGGTATTCCTATGAAAAAATAGCCTGTTTGAAAACTGACCCAGGGTAAACTCTGATTTGGAGGTGTTACCTTTTGTATACCATTTCCATCTCCATCAACCCCTAACCTGTCTTCTTTCTAATGCCTAGTTAGCACCTGGTTGCTCTCAAAGACTGCTGGCTTTCAGGTCTGTCTGTAGAAGCTAGATCAGTATTTTTCTATATCTGTTTCCAGAATTGCAGAGTGACATTTAATATAAATGGCTTTGTCTCAAGTGCAATGTTTTAGGTCCTCATATTAGCATTGTTTCCCCTAGACCTGAATTTAATTTCAATATGGTGGATTCACCTGGGTTTCTGCCAAGAAATTAGTGTTCCTGATGCCCCTCAAAGACTTTGTTATGGGTGGTTCCCCCATAAGCCAAATCAGCGTATCTCTACATTTCCAAAATCCTAAATAGGGTTCCGTGCTCTAAAATGAGACCAAACCTTATAAATCTGAAAGTCCCCCCAAATTAGGAATGTTGCATAGCTCAATCTGTAAGTCAGTTCTGAGGCTTTTAAGGCACTAAGAAGTAGAACTTCTTCATGGTGAGATTTTCAAGCTTTGAGATCAGACAGCCTGGGTCTGGTCCTGCCAGTAAGGGCAAATGTGGGTTACCATAAATGGAATGTGCCCAGTGATGGCTGGGTGCTCTTAGAATATGAAGGAATCTATCGGGAGGGATGGAGTATGAGTGGAACGAGAGCAAGTAGGTGGTTGGAGGATCATTTCAAGAAGGTCAGTGAGAAGCAGGGAGGGAGAAGAGGAAGAGTAAAACCACTCAGACATGATGTAAGAGATACTGGGCTGGGTGTCAGTAGAGATTAAGGTTGGGTGAGGATTAAGGGTGGCAGTATCTGCAAAGAGTAGTATAGGGATTTTTGTGGGGATCTAGAAAAGAATAAGCACTTTGGGATAGTGGGAGGTTTCTTTGAGAACCTGGGTGCTGTGTCTTGAGATACATTTAAAGAAAAATTGAGACCTCTAGTATTGAAGGACCTAGAGGTTGGTGACTTATGTGGAACAACAACCAGAACATCCAGTTGGAGAGAAATTCCAAGGAAGAAAAACCTCACTGCAATCATGATTCTCCCCAACCTATCCTTATAGCTTTTTATTTAAATTCAGAGAAGTTCTTTTCTTAAAAGGATGAATGTTTTTTTAAAAAAGTAAATAGAAATCATTTTTCCTTTGAGATGTAATGATGATCATATCTCCTCTTGCCAAATCTTTGTATCGTTTGAGTCCATCTATGGCAGACAGTTTACTGAGCACCAAACTCAGTTTCCAGTTGCTGCTTTGAAGGCATGGTCACCTGCACTGCCTTACAAGCAGTGATTGGATATTGTGTTTGGCACTCAGCAGAGTTCAAGTTGAACGTGACAGGAGGGTAGCATTTGTTCTGTTGATGGACCCAAGTTAATCGGTGCCATCTCTCAAAATATGTAAGTAATTATTCATGTTTTTGCCTAAGTCCATGTAATCTGCAGGATTGACATACTTCTCCAGTGAGAACTTTGGGAGGAAAGGATTTCAGAGTACCCTGTCTCATGGTTTGATATGGGTCATTCACATTATAACCCCTCATTATGAGGAACAGAGAAGTTAAATAACTGACCCAAGTTAACCTAGTCAATAGAAGATTCTGAAACACCTTTTTTTTTTTTCTTCTAACAATACAAATCCTGTTGGTCTCTCAAGGTTGGTGCAAAACTTATCTGTTTCCAGGAGCTACAGCTGACCAATTATACCTAATAATGCTATGCTCTTATTTTATATTCCCCCTTTAAATCATTTTATCATACTTAGATATCCTGTCTTATATTAATCCTTCTTATCATGCATATCATATTTCATAGATATAGATATGCATTTGTATTAAAGGTGCTCTATTTCGTTGTTTCCCCAGGTAGACTTTGAGCTCCATAGGGTGGAGTTCTTTGTCCTTGTCCACATGCCCTTTTGCACAGTACGGAGCATGGTAGAGGCCCAAGAAATCCTTGTCAAAAATGAAAAATACCAACTATACCAAATGTTGGCAAAGATATGAAGCAACTGGAGCTCTCATTCACAGCTGGTGAGAATGTAAAATGGTACGACCACTTTAGAAAATGGTTTGGAAGTTGTTTTTTTGAAAAGTTAAACATGCATCCACCATTTGATCCAACCATTCCATTCCTAGTTGTTTACCCAAGAGAACTAGAAGGATATATCCACACAAAGCCTTATACACAAATATTCATAGTAGCTTTATTTGTAATAGTCCAAAACTTGAAACAACCAAAATATCTACAGGTGACTGGATAAGCAACTTGTGATATATCCATACAATGGAGTACTACTAACCAATATGAATGAACAAACTATTGATACACACAACATGGATAAATCTCAAAATAATTATACTGAATGCAAAAAGCCAGACAAAAAAGAGTACATACTGTATGATTCCATTTATATAAAGTTCTAGGAAATGCAAACTAATGTATAGTGATGAAATATCATGTGGTTGCCCAGGGATAGGAGGGCAGGAGGGTAGATTCTAAAGACAATGAGGAAACATTTTAGGGTGATGGGTATGCTCATTACCTTGATTATGGTGGTGGTTTAATGGATACATACATATGTCAGTTTCATCAGATTTGCACTTTAAAGATGTTCAGTTTGTTGCCAGTTATACCTCATGAAGCTGAAATAAAGGCAAAAAAAACAAGTGCTGAACTGTCCTACAAGTGTCATTTTCCTTTGAGTATTCCATTGCCTTTGTATTTCCATGGCAAGAAGCTCCCCCTTTGAGACCAGCATGCAGGACAACATTGAGCAGATGGGGGCATTATGTCAGACGGAGCTGGTGCAATGCAAGAATTGCCTCTTACCAGCTGCGTAAACTTGGGAAAGTTACTGTGTCCTTAGACTTGGTTTCCTCCTCTATAAAATGGAACTAATAATATACCAACCTCAGAGGAATATTATAAAAATTAAATTAGATTTAAAAGGGCCTGGCACTTCATAAATGGTAGCTATTATATATTATGCGTTGCTAAGAACCTTTCTTTTTTGATGAGACTGGCACACATTTATTGAGAACTTTCTCAGCTGGATTTAATTCTTGCTGATTTCCAACCAATTACTAAGAGTAAAACAACTAAAAAAGAGCAGATCATGTTCGAAAATATAAATAATGCAAAATCACTTCTGGGCACCTATCTACTTAATTCTCTATCATTTGTATTCAGCTGACTTTGCAGCATATGTGTAAGTGTGTTCAGATGTTCTAAGTGGAGAATAGGATAATACAGAGAATGTGTATCGGGGCAAAGTGGGAACTGATAAACTGAGCAGCACTGAGAGGTACTTGAAAGAGCATGGGTTTTGGTTTAGACAAGCCTGAGTTTAAATGTGAGCTCAGACACTTTCTATTTATATACGAAGGCCTGAACAGGTTATTAAAGTTCTGTGATGCTCAATTTACTCAAATGTGAAATGTAGATAACAGTTCACACATCACAAATTGGTGTGACAAATATTTATATTAATATTAGAAATAATTTCAAGGATAAATATATGTGTAATGGCCCCTAGTCCCTTTCTTATTCTGGATAAGTTCAACTGTGTATCTACTAATGATAAACACATGATTTAACCTCACCCTAATGGTATTTTTTAAGTTACTTATTAAAATGCCTTTTTAAACTCATTCGGGATAATTGTGTGTGTGCGCAAATAAGATTACCTGATATCTTGAATCTTCCCACTAATATTTATTTTAAGGAGAGAATTCTTGGCATATTGAAAACTTCTAAGTGCAGGAAGACAACTAAAGCAGTATTTTTGTCTCAAAGTCGTGAAGCCAGGTACCCAAACCAAGCCTAAGGCACGCACACGTTCTTTGGCCAGGTGTGTCGATTTGGCTCCATCAGGTTTAAAGGGACCACCTGAGGAGGAGCTGGCCTCAGAAGCTTTGTTAGGGAGGTAGAGGCAGAGAACAGGCCAGAGGCAGCAAAGATGTGGCCTCTTCTCCAGGTGGGAAGCCACTTGATAGCTCTGCTGAGTGCTTCTCTCAGACATCAGCATCTGCTCATGGATATGAAAACGTTGCCACCACTTGCCTTCCTTTTCTTAGCTCATTTTCTGCAGAGTTTTGCAAGATTGAAAAAGGTACCCATTTTAACCAAATTTGGGAAACGGAGAACTGAGTCCTAGAGAAACAGGTAGTGAAGAACTTTGCTTTGGAAGAAATATTTAGCAAAGGGATTAAAACTATAGACTCTATACTCAGATTACCTGGGCTCAACTCTTATCTCTGCCACTTACTGGCTGTGTGATCTGGGACAAGTTACTTTTAACCTCACTTTGTCTTGGTTTCCCCATCTGTAAAATGGTGGTAATAATACTACCCACCTCATGGGGTTGTTGACACAATGATGTGAGTTAAAGCAAAGTGCCCAGAACAGTTGCTGACTTATGGGAGGGGCTATGTCCATGTTGGTTATTGTTTTTTGAACCTTTGCTGGGAGGTTTCACAAGGAAAGCTTTGGTGTATTGGGATTATTCTGGCTTTCCATAACTATATTCTTTCTAGACCAATTGGTTAGTAGCATCTTATGACATCGTAGTGGCTTTTAAAACAGAAGTAGTTTGGAAACTGAGAAGGGTGTACGCCAAGAACTCCTGAAGGGCTTATGAAGAGATTAAGGTCAATTCCTCTACTAAAGCCCTAGAGTGAGCAGGGCAAAGGCCCTAAAGATTGCACTGGGGAATTCCAGTGTGTAGGTGGGTTTTTTCGCTCTTTTTTCTTCAGTCTCTGAGACTTTCTTATGTCTTAAGTGATTAACCAGGGATTATGGTTCATATTATCTCATGTTGAAGTTTGGCCACCAGATAGATTCGATAGTGCCACAAAACTGTGCAACTGAGCTAGTGTTTAGATGTGATAGAAATCCCCTGGGATCAGGCCATTTAGGAAACTCTGTGTTATAGAAGGATAAGTTGAGTAGCAGTCTCAGGAATGGCATGAGTTTTTCTTTCTTTTCCTATGTATAGAATTTTCCCCATCGGCGCATACTTTGATCCACTCTGAACCCCCTTTACTGCATATGGTGTCTGTCTCCTTACATAACACATGCGTTTAAAATCTATTTTGTACTTTAATACCCTTTTCCTTTAATAAATGTAGTGTTCAATTTCTGGATAGAACCTAGATTTGATTATTTCCCCTTGATTTTATGTCAATTATAAAAACATTTGCTTTAATTTTATAAGCACTATAATAGATAATAATATGAGAAAACAGGATAGCGTACAGATTGAATTTGGCCTCCAGTATCAAATGGACTGAATTTGAATTCTAGCTTTACCCTCTAAAAACTTTTGATATTGGATAAATTGACTTAAGCTCCAATTACTTTATCTGTAAAAAAAAAAAAGGAATAATATATGTACTATACATGATATTTACATGTCTAATTTTATACTGCATATCTGAGAGGAGCTGATACATATAAGGCACTTCGAACAGCAAATTGAAAGCATTCAGATATTTGAATTGCTAATATTCAAGAATAGTCAAGGAAATTGCAAATTATGAAAAACATAACTCAGTTTTTGTGTTTGGGGTTCTAGGAAATGTGCAGGAGTTTTGTTCTACTCTGTGAAAATGAGGTTGGCCTTCATTAATAGTTTCTATTTGTTCTCAAGCCAAAAAGACTATATTTCTGTGTATTAAGCCTTTATTGACTGCTTATGCACTGTAGAGAATATAGAAGTTAAAGAATTAAGGAATTTGCTATTTAAAGAGACAAACCTAAGTCACAGAGAATAATTTGAGGACAGCATCAGATACCATAGTCAGTATTAAGAGAGATGCTATGGTCTGTAAAAACAGGAAAATTGGAAAGAATGATGAGTATCAGAGCAGCTGGGAATAATTCATGGAGAGTATGGCAAATGAATAAGAGTTTGGAAGGGAGTAGGAATAGATTCAAGTTCTAGTTCAAGTGGACAACAAAAGCAAAGGAGAGGTGGTGGGACAGGTCGTGATGTTTGTGGAGGGGAGAGGCAGAGGAATGATAACCCCCCAGGATTAACCAGAGGGTATCTATGAGCAAATAGTGAGAATCGAGGCTGGGTATGGCATACCAGATAACAGAAAACCTCTAAAGCGTCAAGTTTATGGCTCAACTCACACCCCATCTCGTTTTATAGATGAGGCAACTAAGGCATAAAGAACTACTTCACCAAGTCACGCTTACTGATTAGAGTCAGCTGGTGTAAGGCCCCATCAGCCCTGACTCCTTGGCTAGTGAACTTGCAACTGCTCACTCTATGGGGTTCAGATACAGAGAACCTAAAAGGACTGGAAAATTCCCTTGATGCTTCCCCTGTATTCATGATTCTGATTTTGTAGATTAATTGATGTTCTTTTTTCTGCCCATATTTCCTAAAGTGAAAGAAGCAAATATTAATTCCTAGGCCACCCAAAGAAAGGCCTCATCAGTCCCCACTTGGGAACACCCAGCCCTAAGTAGGTCATTTGATTATTGGATCACTGGCGTAGAACCCAGTTCTGATCCCCAGGGTAAAGTGCTTTCCCCTGTATCAAACCACTTGTACTTACTATGATTTCAAACTCTTAAGGATCTCCTTACTTCTATACCTCCCAGGCTAAATGACTCAGGTTTTTTCTCCCTCCAGCGTGTGTTTCTTTTTGTGTCTCGCTTTTACCAACTCTCTCAAGATCAATGAAACGTTATCATCTACTTAAATGGGGCTTCCAGGGTTGCTCTCCCTGTCGCTCCCTGCAATCTGCTGATTAGCAGTTTATATTCTGTCGGATTGTGTTCCTGAATCATGTAGGTCATTAGATGAGAAAGATGTTTCCCTCCTACTCTGAGTCACCACTGGCTTAAAGGTTGCTGCGTGAGTCCTTTATTGATAAAATCTGGACACTCTCATCCCTTGGAGATCTTTGTTTGCCATTACCTTCTGGTGGAGTTGTTTTCACATTCACATTTCAGTTTCCCCTCCTGCCATTGTGTGCCTGGCGGGTTCTCCATGAGGAAAGGAGCAGCAGGAGAGTCAGGTCAACCCTGTATGTTAGCACAACCATGGTGTATTTCACAGGGCTGTGCTGGGAAGAGGAGCATTTTATCTGCAAAAGTATTCAGTATGTGCTGTGATTGAGGTTACAGGGGTTTAGGGAAGTTTCTGTGCTATTTTTCTCATCAGCTCTAATTTCTCTCCTTCACCTCTGAGTAGGTGTAAAATACTTCAGAGTTCTCTTCCCACCCTCACCTCCTCCTCCTCTTCCCTTTCCCTCCATTTCCCTTCACAGCCCTTAGTGGCAGGTGAATCAATTAGTGGGGGAATAATTATCTCGTCTTCTTCTTTCACCATTTATCACCAGCCCACTTCCCTTTAAAACCTGAGATACTGCTTGCCTGTTGCAAAGTGCCCGGAAGAAACAGAACGTTCATAGGACCAGCCTATGCCGTCAGCATTAGAATTGAGACCATAGTGCAGGTATGTGCATCAAATCAGAGACCCATTTCACTGGATATGTTAACATTTGTGAACAAAAATAGATTTCTGTGTTTTATTTTGCCGATCTTATCTGATGCCATTCAACAAATGGGTTGCATGACAAGGTTCTCTTTTCCTCTGACTTTAACCTGTTTTTATCTCTCTGGTGAAGCTTCCAATTTCTCTGCCTTTACTTACCTTGTTACTGTGTTCACTCATAAATCCCTTCCTCCCCATTCAACTTTTGGTCAACTAGGTTTATGTGTCTTTCTTTATGAATTTCATTTATTCCGTTTGTTTGCTTTTAAGAGCTTCAGGTACTTTTAAGTGTGAAAATATGTCACGTGGTTGTCATGGATTATAACCGCTTGGTGAGGACTTGAATGTGGTCACCTGGTTTCTCGGTGGCATTGTCCGGTTCTTCTGACCTACAGTCTAGATGCTTTCCTCACTGCACCTGTTGCCTTGAGCCTTAAGGGAAGTCTGCGAGGTGACATTCTTTGGCAGACTGAGTAGTAGATCCGAATGGAAGGATGTTCTGCGCACTGGGCTTGGGTAACACACGCAAGCAAGCAAAGAAGCAACTGGAAGAGCGGGGCACCATGCTGGTTTGAACAAGCTGTTGGAAGGACTGCCAGGTGAGAAAAGAAGTTGGGGAGAAGAGAAAAGAGCACAGCCCAGAAGGACTGGAAGTTGGAGGGATAAAAAATAAGAATTAGTCGGACAGAAGTAGATGGAAGAATGTTAAAGGCAAACACAAAGTATAATCAGGGACACTGCTGGTCCGCACTCTGCCTTTGGGCAAATTAGAAAAAGGTGCCAGTTCCTCTGGGTGGAGGTTGTCCAGTGTTTCGCTGCACAGCTTGGTGAGCAGAGAGTAGGCTGTACTTTAGCTACTGTTTGTCTCCTCAGTTTGGTGGCCTGGTGCAAGGCATAGCCTGCCTACTGTACGTGGCAGCTCGAAGTATACTGATCAAGAATATGTGCTAACGAGCAGTCGTACAACTTTTAGTGTGTTACCTCTAGAGAGAATAGTCTGCCTCTGAAATGGTCATATTATAACATTATTTTCCATAATGTAGTAGGATTTACAAAGTTCCTGAGCATCCATGCCTTGTTTGATCCCCCAAATAGCCCTGTGAGTGTACTGTTATCCCCACTGCGTAGATGAAAAGATGGGTTCAAGAGATCAAGTTGCTTGCAGAAGATACATGACATCAAGTAAGTGGCAGAGTCATAATTTAAATCTAGATCCTCTGACTGTAAATCCTGAACTTTTCTGCTGTATCAGGCTATCCACATTGACAGCCCACAGATAGAATAAATGAGGCTGTATTTGTGAATTATCATTACCACTCCTCATGCATATGCATAATTAAGTTATGAATGTGCAATAATTGAGACAACTCTGTCATCCTGTCTATACCAGCCTGACTGGTGGGTTCCTGCCACTGATGTAACTTGAAGAAAAGAATTCCTGTGCCTCAGTTTCCTCATATGTAAACTGAGGCCAGTAATATCTACCTCATAACTCACTGGGTTGTTAATACTCCTAATTATATTTCCGAATATTAAGCTCCAGGGGGCAGGATTTCTGTCTGTTTCATATACCACTGTATCTTCAAAGACAAGAACTATACCAGGCACAAATAGGTGCTCAATATATATTTGTTCAAAGAATTGATGAATTTGACTGTTTACTGGGTGCTGGGCTAAATGCCTGACCAATGTTATTTCATTTATTCCTCACAACATACCTGTGGGCTGGGCATGATAACCTCCATTTTACAGATGAAGAAGTCAAGATACAGAGAGTGAAGTAACCCACCAGAAGTCACACAGCTAATGAGAAGCAGGGCTGGGTTTCAAACACAGGTTGTCTGATCCTAAAGCTTATGCTCTTAGCTATTAGAATTGTTAGAAGGATTAAGTAAAATTAGGTATTCGACCTAACATAGTGTGTAACACAGAGATGCTCGGTTAATGAGAATTTTTTCCTTCCCATTCTAAATCCAGAATTCATGATCACTTTTAAAATGTCTTAAGAGTAAACAAATGTAAAGGTTTTAGTTGATAAAGAATTGGAAGCCCAATTTCTGAAGACTGGCTAGCCAGATTCTTTCTCCCCATCAGGCTTTCTGTGATGACGATTTCTTGGGGGTACCAACTGATGAGTTTTTCTCCTTTAAACACATACCCCTCATTAGCTCTGGCAATGCGTGTTCTCACAGGTCTCAGCACAGAAGACAATGACACTGGCTTCTTTCCAAGGGTGTAAAGGAGCAGCCAGAAGTGACTAACGTCCCATATGGTGGTGAACACAGTTCTGTCTTTGTAATGTATTCATCCCGAGAGGCCTTGTGGTAAAGCAATTAATATTGGTAGGGTTTTTTTCATCTATGTGTTATGAAATAAGTAATCTATATTTCTTCACCTTTCAGAAACAGGGAAAAATGATAGTTGGAAAACATTAAGTAGTTATAATGAATTCTAATGATAAAAAGAGTTACCAGAGCCCCCCACCTCCTTAATATGAAAAGCAGACAACTGTGGACCAGCAATAGAACGGGCACCCAGAAGTGACCACTATTCATAGAAAGAGGGAGCTCCAATCCTACCAAACTCCATCTACAGAGAGAGCCTGGAAAACATGAGCTTTCAAATGCAATTAAATTGGTAGGTTTGGATCCTAGCCCTCCCACTTCCTAGCTTTGTCATCCTAGGTGAGATACGATTCTCTCTGAGCCTTAGCCATCCTCTCTCATCTGAGGGCAATTCCTGCTTTGCAGGCACTCTCTGAGGACTAAAGGAGGCAGGAGATATAGCAGACTTGACAGAGTGCCTGGCCTAATGGGAGCTCTGTGAAGATGGATCCTTTCCCCTCCAAGCTGACAGTGTGGCAAGTGGTAGATAAGATGCAGGAGGTGATTGCAAAGAGAGTGAAGAGTCAGTGTGTTGCATCACGTTAGGGGTGGCATCATTATATTAATTTTTCCAGGTATGGAAATGTCAAACAAAAGTATAATTGGCTAGTAGGATGGCCATTTTGAAGCAAAGGATGCAAGTAGGTATGAGGCCAGAGTTGAGGGCTGAGGGTCTGGAATCGAGATCCAGATCTGAATCAGCTAGAGAGCTTTTCCTCCTCTGCCTCAGCTACCAAGTGGAACAAACATCTGCCAAACGTTTGCCACTTGTGGTAGAATTAATGAGGCAAAACTTGTGAGTCTGCAGTATCTTCAAATGAGAGGGGTGATGTGAGAACAAAAGGAGCTGGAATGGTGTCATTGTCCCCCTCTCCACTCCCCTCCTTTTGTCACCTGAAGGGCTAGGGCTGTAAATGTTCTCACAAAAATTGCTTTTGATGAATGGGTTTGGCTTTCCCTACAGAAAACAAGGTTAATAAGTAGATGAAGATTCCCTATATGGACTGAAGGTAAGTCTAAGTTTCATTCAACACGTTTGTTTTGGTCTACTATATGCCAGAATCTCTGCTTGGTACCACACATAAGAGATACAGGTATTTGAAGTGCCAACAAGAATGAAACAGCGTTGAAATTGTTAGGTTTGTAAAATGTTCTTTGCCTTTTACATGCATTGGCAAGTGGTTAAAAGGCAAGAGAGGGTGCCTTATGTATTACAGAACAGCCTCTTTCTCCAGAGACTTCCCGCCATTTAAATAGCTCCCTATCATCTTGTCTGTTGTAGAAGAATAAATGGCCCCTTCTAGAAGGTATGATGTGGCAGCTGTTTAATAACACATAATAACATGACATAACAGAGAAAAAGCCAACAAGATTGTTATACCCCTTTCAAACGCTGAGGGAGAATGCAGTAAGAAGATAGCAGCCAATTACCTATGGTAGAATTTGGCAAATGTGTTGGGGGGAGGATTGTTTTGGTGGAAGGTGTAATAAGACTTACTAAACTCCCACAATTTGATATGTATGCAGTCTTTCTAGCCAAAGAGGAAGGATAGACAGCACAGTGCTAAGATGAGAGACCAAAATAAGCAGTAATAACAAGACACAGGACAAACATGAGAAAGAAGTGGAGAGCATGCTCCACAGATGAGTGACCTCAAGGTCTGTCAGTAGGTAACACTCTGCTTAGAGGAGTCACAATGATGACACCTGGCAGGAATCCCATGAGAAAAGGACCGGAATGTGGAAGTTTCTGTCTGGAAGAAAATATAACACTCCCGTGTATCCCTGTGTAGGAATGTCATAAGGAATGAGAATTCTTTGAATAGAGGATAAGCATTAATTACCAACTACAAAGGACATTCTATTAGATGTTGTGAGGAGAGATGGCTCTTCTAAGAGAACCTGTGGAAATCTCTGGCAATCGGGAAGATTCCAGTCTAAAAGTATTAGCTGTTCTGTCTCGTGTTATTTAATCACTAGCATCATAAGCTCTTAGGCACTATGGGGCTTGATGTAACAAATATAGCCATAATTATTGAGCTTCTACTCTGTGCCAATCACTGGAGTAAGACTTTTGTGTGAATTACCTTATTTTATTCTCATGATTTATGAAGTAGATAGTATCGTTGCCAGTTTTCAGATTAGAAAATTGAGGCTTAGAGAGGTTGAATACCTTGCCAAAAATCACACTTGTAAGTGGCAAATCTCACTACTCCCTATAAGGTGGACTTGAACTCAGGTCAAAACCCAAATTCTCAATAACAATGGATTTTTCCTAGCACAGGATGAGCAGGAGGATTCTAGGTTGTGTATGGATTAGCATTTTAAAACTTATGTATTTATTGAATGAGGATTAGAAAAGAATCTAACCCATGATTTCATCATTGTTGTTCTTAGAATGAGACTAAGTAAAAGTAGTTGATTTAAAGATAACTTTCTAGCAATAAGATGGACATGGGAAAGCCCTGAATAAGCATGTAAGTAACTGAAACTGGGAAAGTGCATTGAGACATATATTCTTACCTGATTCCTGAACTTCTGTCACCAGCACCCTCTATTCCTATGCTCTCTGGAATTTCAGTTCCTGTATCCACTCCATGATCCCCCACACGAGATCAATTCCGTTGCTGACTTTCTCTGTTCCTGTTCCTTTGATGCCTAACAGTATAGGGAAGAAAAAGCATAACCCTGCTAATTGGCCACATCACTACATATTTATCATTCCCAGCCCCAATTTGGTTCTCCCTATTGGTCAGCAATTCTGTTCTCTATCCCAAAGTGGCTGTTCCAAACTTTTACCACGTTTTTCAATCCAACTTCAACTGAACATCCATCTCACTAGATGATCCCCAAGCTTCCTCCTTCACCAAGAAATTACCTCATTAGAATTTATCTTACATGTAAATAAGATGAGGCACAGAAAGTTTAGGTAACTTGCCCAAAGTCTCACTGCTAATAATGGTAAAGCTGGGATTCAAACCTTGTCAACCTGGCTATAGACTTTGCCCTCTTCACCACTATGCTATATTGCCTCTCTGGTCATATATGTTGAACGAGTTAATTAATCAATAAATAGATAGGTTAAAGAGAGACTAAAACTTGAAACTTGGGCTGCTCCTGACCCATAGTGGCCAGGTCAGCTCTGCCTGCACTTCTGAAGCTAATGATAAAGTTACCTCGCATATCTGGACCCACAAAATGGAGGCTGCCCCAGTGGCCTGGCCCACATCACAAAAGTAGACCAAAATTAGCCTGCATGTATGGGAAACACCTGTCCAGGAAACCTAACATACACCAATCACAATCCTCCAACTCAGCTTTAGCTGGCTTACTATACAGAAGAACATAGGACCACTAGCTTCATAAGGAAATTCTCGACCTCCCGGCCAGTCATTCCCTGTTTCCACATTGCCTCTTCTAATGCTCTTTAAAACTCTTGCTCAAAATCTCTCGGGAAGAATGCTTTACTGCTTCTGAGGCACTGCAATCTCCCAATCCATGCATTGTTTTCTCTTCAATAAAGGCATCAAACTTGTTACTAAATTGTTTGTCTTTTGACACTAGGCTTGTACTTAAATGTGGCCTGACTCCACATGCCTTTTTTTTTTTTTTTTTACTGGGTTGATCACTTCCCCAGGGATCACAGGAACTCCTACCGGGAACCTCCTCAGTGATGTTGTTTGCCCTTTGCCCTAGCATCCTATGTGGCCAGAATGGCTGCTCACTCACCTTTTCCCTGCCTCAGCTACCTCGTCTCCCATATTCCCTATTGCACTTAAGGATAGTCTCCCAGATAAGAATTCAGGAATAGTCTAGAATCCTTCTCATACTCTCACAAAACTTTCTCTCTTGAATATGACTCCTCTCATTTTCTATTTATTGCTCCCTTAATTCCTGTCTATAGCACATCTTTTGGCATTAACAATTCAGTGAGGAATGATAGAGACAAGGTCCTTGTCCTCTGAGATCCAGATTGTGATAAATGAAGAGCATCAAGTATGAGTGGGAAAAGCAAACCCGAGCTCGGGGCTGTAGTGGGCTGGCCTGATGATATTGAAGACTGTGAAATGGGTACTCACGAATTTATTGTGAAACCAGAGATCTTAGTTGGGTGACTTTTTTTATCCTCTTTTGTGACTTTTGCCTGCTCGAACGAGGCATGGAAAAGGTGGATGGATGAGTTTTCATTTTTTCATCTTTTATGCAGGTCTCTGCAAAAGCCTGCTAAGCGGTCACCTTACCTCCAATTGCCACCTATCTACAACTCCTTATTGATGCCAGCGTGGTCTTTGTAAAATGCAGGTGTATTATAATGTTGCTCTGACTAGAAATCTCTAATGCCCCCTTGCCTGTAGCAGTGGTTCTCAAACCTTAGTATATCAGAATTACCTAGAGAGTTTACCAAACTGACATGCTATCCCCTCCTTCCTTCTCTGCACCTCCCTAGCCCTCAGCTTCTGATGCAGTAGGTCTGGGGTGGAGTCTAAGAATCTGCATTTCTAACAAGTTTTCAGTTGTTGCTGATGGTCTGGAGACCACACTTTGAGAACCACTGGCCTGAGGAACAGTTTGCTAAGTCCTTCGTGAACTAACCCAGCCTATTTCCAATTTCACTTCCCCACCTCTCATTGACTTACATAAATAGTGTGGTCACCGATCGGACTACCTGGAGCATTTCAATGTCCTAAGTACCTTCTCATCTGTTCCCTCTACTCACGCTTTTTCTCTTGCCTTGAATTTTCTCTTTACTTGCTCTCCGTGGTGAAATCCTTATCCTTCACGTCCCTGCCTAAACACAACCACCTCTGCGAAGCCTTCCCTCATCCCACCTTTCAGGGAAAATTAATTGCTGCTTCCTCTGGGCTCCCATAGCACTTTCTTTATATCTCTTGATATTTCTCATAACATAACGTAATTCTTTATATGTCTCTTGCTTTGAGGAACTACAGTTTATTCATCTCTGTACCCCCAGTGACCAGAAAAGGGCCTGGCACATAGCAGATGCTCAATAGATGTTGATTAACAAATGACTGGGTAGGTAGGTGGATGCTTAGAATTGTCAGAGAAGGCCCTTCAGAGCACAGTCTGGAATAAAGGAGTAGGAAGAATACCTGATAATGGGCCAATGGATAGGAGCCCATGGGGCAGAAAATGAAAGTCCCTCAGAAGACCCCACCACCGGCTCCATCCACCAAGCCAATTTAAGAGAAGAGATCTATTAATTATGCAGAAAGAAAGGGAGAATGTTAGAAAATCTAGGTGTTCCATGTAATGTCTTCCTCTTGAATTATGTGGGAATTTTAGAAACCGGGACAGCATCATCGCCAGTGAGAGTACAGCTGAATAATCTAGCGAAACGGTTTCTAAGCCTGAGGCTCAGAGGGAATGAGTTTCCTTATTTTCCAGCAGGAGCCTGAGGAGCATTAACAAAATGGTCCCTCCCTAATCTTCCTGTCCCCCAAACCAGGACAGAGCACCTTGTGAGCTCTGAGCTCCCAGTGATCACAGACGCTGATCCTAGGGTCCGTGGGAAAGGTCCCTGCCTCCAAGAAACTTAAAATGCTGCCCCAAACACATGACATTAGCATGTGGTGGAGATAGAGATGTTTTTTGAAACTGGTATTTTGCGATTTTCAAGTCCTTCTTTCAATTCCCTGTGGCATTAAGAATTATAAGAGACTTGTTTGTAATTTGTTGCTTAATAAGAAAGGATTAGGATGTTGTAAGGCCAAACTTCACTTCAGTGGGTTTGACACAGCACAGCCACCTGATAACTTTAGAAGTAAGTAGGAGCGGTGTGTGTGGCTGAGAATGGCTTCCATCATCACCCCACAAGAGAGGCTCTGTGCTTGGAATTGCCTATTGGTTGGTTACCATGGCCTCATGTGAACTTCACTCAAAAGTTGCTCTCTGTGGCTCAGAGCAGAATCCTACCCAGTGCCTAGTGGTCTAGTAGATTTCCAAAGCCTGTATATTTATAATTTGTGAGGAATGTTTTCATCCACAGTAAGGGCTTTCTGTGGGAATTACCACAGTTTTCTGTCTCTGGGTGGGCTTTAGAAAAACAGTCACTTTCAAGTCCCATGAAGGCACCCATTTCTTCATGATGCTAAGGTAAGCTATTTGGAACTGCTCTGCCAGTGAAGGATTAGATGAGTTTTTGTAATAAGTGCCTTTTTTGGCTCCTCCTGAGTCTTTTTAGTCATAGTTTCTTAGGAGGGAGGAGCAGAATAGTGAAAAACATAAAGAGACCAATACTCAACATTAAGAAGAATGAAGAGCAAAATTTAGGAGGAGGAAAAGAAACTGAATTCCCAGGAAATAGGACAAAGAGAAAGGAGTTCCAGGGAAGGAGACAGAGGAGGACCTCCTGGAGTGAGACTGAAGATGTAGCTTCGGGAATTGGAGGTGACTTTGCAGGAAACCAGCAGCTGGTGCAGCAGGTACACTGGGAGTGTGGGGTGAGGGGGACCAGGTACCCATTTGCTGATTGTTTATGGGTCTCAGGCTCTTTGCCATCCACTTTACTCTTACCTTGTGAAATCCCCACAAGAACCCTGAGACACACTAATATCCAAGGCTAGCTCAGTGAAGTTAAGTCACTTGCCTAATGTCACTCAGGAAGTGGCAGAAATGGAATGTAAGTCCAGGTGTGTTTTGACCCAAAAGCCCATTCTTAAGATGGCCAAATCTGAGACACTATCTTTTTCCTGGTTCAGGGCATCCTTCAACGATGGTCACAAATGCAGTCAGGTTGGGATACCCATTCCCCTGAGAGGGGGTTAAGAGAGGGTCCTACACATGTGCAGTTAGGCCAGCACCAACCCACCTCACAATCTCCCAGTGACCTCTGCTTGGTGTGGACTAGATGGAGTCCGAGGTGCTCAGGGTCCCTACCTTGGTGTAATTGTGAAGGGAGTAGTATCTTCCATTCTCTCTCCTCAGGGGCCTCCCTTGGGCTCTCCTACAGTAAATGCCTCTGATCTTTTCTCCTCTGTTGTATTTCATTGCCCAGGGGCCCTGCGCTAGACTAGAAGCACCTCAGGTGTTCCTGGTTATCTGATGTTAAGCCCTGCCCTGGGCTCCTTTGCCTCCTTGATGAAAATATTGGTAGCAGCTCCCAAGTAACCACCTGAGATTTGGATTCTACTCCTCCACCCCCACTTTCTCTCATCCATCATCTTCATTTTTAGCCATTTGCCAAACTCGGTTCTCTGTTACTTCTACCCCTGTATGAATCTCTACCATTCCCTCCAGCTCCCCTTTCCTACTTCCATTATGTCAGGCCAAGCCCTCCCAGTGTTTTGCTGAACCCTTCATTAGCTTTGTAAATGGCCCCCTGCCTGTGGTCCCTCTATTATTCATCTTAAAAGATTTTCTGCCAGATTAATCTTCCCTAAGCACAATGTTGGTTTTGCTGTATGTTGACTCAATGGCTCCTCACTGATCACAGAATGAAAGTCTGGCTCCCTAGTCTGGCCTTCAAGGCCCTCTGTCAGTTCTGCAGAGACTCATCTCACCTTACTTTCTAGGATCCCTACCCAATATTCTGTATTCCAGGACATATCCAGAAGTTTTCCTACTTCTGTAACTTTGTTCCCACAATTCCCCCAGCTTGGAAGTCATTCTCTTTTCTTCCCCAAATGTCCGAATCTACCTGTAACTCGAAGCCTGGCTCAAGTATTAGTTACGCCAAAAACCTTCCTTTAGAGTCCTTCTCCCATCCTGTCTGAAGTGATTATCTCCCACCACTGAACTCCTGTCACGTTTTATTAAACTCTGTTAAGGATCTTTACATCTTAAAATTTGTATCAGAAATGTTTAGGTAATAAGTACTGCTTGAGTTACAGATTTTTCCAGGAGTTTGCTTCACGGAATTATGACCAGTTAACACATGTTTCCCATATTTCCTCCATACTTTTGAGATGATGGAAAAGCACTGATCAGAGTTCTGGTTAAAAGAAGTAATTATTGTGAAATACTGTTGCTCATATGTCCAGAATTAAGCATGTAAAGCATAGACTCTGGAATATAACAGAGACTCAAAAATATTTGGTGAATGAATGAATGGATAAATTAGCAAATTATAATTTCTTGAGAACTCAGCCTTTAAAAAAGCCCTGACCTTACTCATAACCATTACCACCTCATATACTTCCTGGGCTAATCTGTGAGGACTCCAGAATTCTGTAAGGCCTCACAGTCTTCCAGTTGTCTGAGGATACCTCTTTGTGTATTCTGTCTTGGACTCGTGATGGCCTTGCCTTCCCTTCCCCACAATGAGTCCCCTACCTGGCTTGAACTAGAGGCAGCTAGGAAAACAAGAAAAGTTTGGCTGGTTATGAAATTCTTAGGTCTTGTTTTCTTCTCTTTAGAATTTTGTCCACATTATTTTACTATATTCCATATTTAAAGTTGCTAGAAAGAAGAGGCCAACATAATTTTTTATTCTCTTTGTTTTTCGTAACTGGATATCTGTAGAATCTTTTTTATCTTTCAAGTTCAGCAACTTCACTGGTACTTCATCAGGTTTTCTTAGGAAAGGATATGTCTTTATCTGCAGTTTCAAATCTTTAATCCAGGTTTGTTTTCTTCTTTTATATCTTTGACTATTTTTCTTCCATTTTTTTCTGTTGTCTTTTTCAGGAACACCAATTATAGGTATGTCGGATTCATTTGTCATCCACATCTATCATCTCCCTTATAATCATGTTAATATTTTTATTCTTTCTTACCTTGCCTTATGTCATTTCAAGCCTCTTAACTGTATCACTGGCTCTGTTTTCAGTTGTGTTTATTTTATATTTGTGCTTTTAATGAGACTTTCACTTGTCATGCTTTTATTTTTATTTTTTGGATTTCTTTCTTCAGAAGACTATTTCAGAGTGGGGTGAAAGAGAGCAATTAAGTTGGAGAATTCCACAGTTTTGGTTAAGCCTTGTTGTCTCAAACACCTTTTCACAAAATCTGTTATGTTTTGTGTTTGTTGACCTTATTCTCAGGCATCTGACTTCAGTTTTTGTCATTCAGAAAGCTGATGTGGTTCTCAGCGAAACCTCTAAGTCTGAGGTTGTCAGTGTCATGATCTGAGGACTGCTGCCTCATATCCACCCATCACCCTGTTCTTCTTAGAGTCTCTATCAATTAGGTGGTTATGCTGGGGACCACAAGAAGAGCCACACACGTTTGGTTCCTCTTCAGATCCCCTCCCTACAGATCTGTAGGGATATGCCCTGCTTCCTTTATGACCTGCCTGTGCCCCCAGATCTTGTTGCTTCAAACAAAATGACTTTTCAATAGTCCTTTAGGACAGTGGCTCTTGCTCTTGGTGGAAGCTGCTTCCTGCTTGAGTTCTGAGGGGGTTATGTGCTCACGGTCGTGCCTACAGATTTCATAGTATTGATCAGCTGGGCTTCACAGTTGGGGCAGCATTGCTATTTCTAATTAAATGGAATTTTTTTTCTGTAGTAGCTTTTTTATGTGTAGTATTTGAGAGAAAAAAGTGGAAACAACTTTACGTCTTTAAGCAAAGGCCCAAATGATATGTTTTGAAAGGTCAAATCAGATGAAAAGAAAACTATGTGTGGCTAATAGAAAATATTCTATGAATTAGATAACACTGAAATAATGGGTATTTGTTGTGTAGGGGAGAAAAAAATATTCCTCTACCCTTCTAGGCTCTTCTGGCTGGTCTAAGAATTAAATTGACATGAGACAGAATAACAGGAGAAAATAAAAAAAATTTAATAACTTGTGTACATGGGAGAAACCCAGGAAAGCTGAGTAACCTGTAAAATGATAGAAGCCACCACCTTAAATGCCATTTTCATCTAAAGACAGAGGAGGATGTTGAGGGTAGTGGTTTCAGACTTCAAAGGATGTTGAGGGTAGTGGTTTCAGACTTCAAAGGGGAGGGAGGCAATTCACATGGAGATGGAAAGCAAGTGTTTGGTAAACAAATATTTGCCATGCCTTGCAAAAACAGTGGGACATTGGGAGGACTTTGATCAAATGGGCCTTGCCAGGTTCCTCCTTGTCTACCACATGTAGTTCATAGTACACTATAGTTATATATAGTGATAGCTCCTTTGTGGGACAAGCCTTCCATCTTAAGTTCTTTTAGGCAGTTAGGGGAGGGGTCAAAGGTTCTCCTGAGTCTTTTGTTCTTAAAAATAATCAAGGCAAAAAGACACATTTTGGGGGTAACAAATTCTGTTTCCCTACAGTTAGCATTATGAGTTGTCTGTGTAATTCTTTGGAATCCTCAGATGGAATAATGGATGGGAAACAACATTAAAAATATGACCGTCTTTATGTATAAGGTGGTAATATTCCCTGAAGAGCAGAATTTATACAAATCTGGGTCATCCTGAGAAACTGACTGGCTGGGATACCCAAAGGCCTTTTTATTTATTTGGTTTCAAATATTTGTACTTATTTTAAAAGGAAAATATGTTAGTACCTTTAAGAAAGAGAAAGTATCAGCTATTGCATAAATAAAAGCTAAGGACTTGTTGCTTTAAAATATAGTAGACAGACTGAAGAGCCAAGTAACATCCTAATAAGTAATCAGCTAACTGTCAGGTTCTCACACATTCTGGATGAATGCTTACGCATGTACCAGTGAAGCCTTTTGTGTGGCTGAATTATTTGTCACCCCCACTTTGGTTTACAAAGGGTTGGCAACTATGTAGCTGCTGCTCCCCTCTTGCTGAGTCTGTGACTGAGTGCTAATTCATCACTATATTCATCATCGTACACTGTGTGCATTTGACACTGAGATCAAACATGGCCTCAGGATCTTTCCCAGTGCAAAACTTAGAGCATTGACTAAACATTTATTCAAGATGATGTGACAAAAGCAATCTGCTTGCCACCCCTGGTCTAACTCACCACTGGAGTTATTGATTTGATGATATTCCCAAAATAATGATGAGCAGGCAGAAACATGAAATTATGCAAAGAAAATGAGATTTCCTAACTGTTAGAAAACACTCTGTTTGCTTGTTTCCCATGCTGTTTGGTTAAGGTGACTGACATTCAGTTTAAACATTTATTGATGCCTACTCTGGGTGCTATTATTAATTGGTGTAAGTTGATGAATGAAATATAGGTTCTGTCTTCAAGGAGTAAGGCAATTAGTCCATAGTATTTGTTTAATTTAATTTAATTTAATTTTTTAATATTTTGCTTGAGGAAGATTAGTCCTGAGCTAACATCTGTGCAAATCTTTATTTTGTATGTGGGATGCCACCACAGCATGGCTGGGCAGTGATGCAGGTCTGTACCTGGGATCCAGATCCACGAACCCGGGCCCCTGAAGTGGAGCGCACAGAACTTTAACCACTTGGCCCCCACAGATATTTGTTAAACACTTCCTCTGACAGGCGCAGTGCTTAGTACTGGGGTTACAGCAGTGATCCCAGTGACAAAACAGACACTAACCTTGCCCCCATGGCGTTTATAGTCTAGAAGGGAAGATGGGAATTCAAAACATATAATGGCTAGCTAATTACAAGTACATAAAGTGCTTCAAAGTCGTAGAGGTTGCGACTATCTGCATTTGACAGAGGGGCTCTGAATTTGTTGTGGGTGGAGGGGTTTGCCACCTAGTAATAGAAATAGTCACAGAAGCAAGCAAATATAACTCAGCCTGACACACACAATACAAGGGTTATGTACAAAGAGCAGAAATAGTGCCAAAGACATAATGGTTAATTCTGTCTTGTAGAGTCAGGGAGGTACACATAGGTAACACCTGAGGGAGGTTTTAATGAATGAATATTATGTCAATGGACAGATAAAGAGAGAGAACAGCTTTCCAGACAGAGGAAATAGCTGGAGTTCAAAAGCAAAGGAGAGTCACTGGCTCATACTTGCAGACAACTATAAGTGATTCTGAATGGCAAGTGATAGTCTTTAAGATGGTAAGGACCCTATTCATGGCATATAAAGAAATTTAAACCTAATTTTTTTGTACTGATGGGCCTGGCTTGACTTGGTTTCACTCATTAAGAAAGATCATTTGGTATCAGTATTGAGGATGGATTGTTAGCATATTATGGTGGTTAAAACCATGAGGATAAATGAAATTCGCCAGGATGAGCATGTGTGGTGAAAATAGAATCTGAGACAGAAACCCTGGGAACATCAGCAACATTTAAATAGTTTGCATAAGAATAGAATCCAGCAAAGCAGCCTGCAAAGGAATAGTCAGAAATATAAGAGGAAAATCAAGAGAGTGATGTCACAAGTCAAGGTAAATGAAATTGAAAGCAGGTGGTTTCAATGTAGAGCAATCAACTAAAGTTGGGGCAGAAAATTGTTAGGTTTGGCATTTAGAAGGTCAGTGTTGACATTTGGTGAAAACTCCAATAGAGAGATGGATAAAGAAGACAGGTTGCAATTAGTGAAGATGAGAAAATTATAAAATATAGAGCACT
The DNA here is from genome assembly GCF_041296265.1 of Equus caballus. Lineage (NCBI taxonomy): Eukaryota > Metazoa > Chordata > Mammalia > Perissodactyla > Equidae > Equus > Equus caballus. The sequence goes on from NC_091708.1 coordinate 15,728,376, forward strand.
CTTTAGATTGGATGAAAAGGAAAAAGGAAGGAGTTAGGAAAATAGCTAGAAAGTGATGCAAGAGGATTTCTTCATAGTGTGAGTGAAGATTGGCTCCTGGGAAGACGAGGAATCAATGGAGGAGAGAGATGGGAGATAATAGAATTCAAGCAAAAGAACTGGCCTTCATCTTAGTTTGAATCTCTCTAGAAACATGCTGTGAGACAAGGCAAGTACAAGTAGTTTCTTTGGGAAGTGCAGGAAATACCAGTATGGGAGTGGGAAAGTGGGACAGGGAATGAAGACAGCCAATAAAGGATAAACTCTCATGCCTGCTACCACTAAGTGACTGGAGCTTACTCCCCTGGGGAAAGTCTGGGAAACAGTGTAAAATGCACTCCTCAGAGTTTTCTCATCCAAGAAGTGGGGGAACTAGGGCATTTTCACTCCAACTACCATCAGACATTAGTTGAGGGCTGCTTCCAGTTTTAATTCCTTGGCACTTCCAGCTTGCATTGCAGGTAGCTGAGCAATTATCCTCTGCTTCAGGTAAAATGTTCCCAGGTGAAGAGGTATTGTAAATACTGCAGAACTGGGAGTTGGGCTAGATCAACTGAAGCAGTAAGGCTCAAGAGATAAGTGCTGGGCACTACCAGCTTCTCCTACAGCTTGGAAGATTGGCTCTTCTGCTGAGTCAATGGAGGTGTGAGATTGAATGGACTCTTCATTACCTTTCAGGTAATAGGTGTGTCTATGCTAAACTTAGTTCATATCTTTGTCATATATCCTCAATTTTAAGAGTTAAAAATGTGTCTAAATAGGAATCTATAAGATAAAAACTTCCTTTTTTCCACATTTTATATATTTAATTGATAATCTTGATGATGCCTGACTACATTTTCAATACAAGTAGAAAGTCTTATTTGATTTCTCGTAATTGATCTTGGAAGAACATCTGGAAATGGAATTTCACTGTGAAAAATCAAGTTTATGTGACTAAGGACATAGGAATTCAAAATCATCAATGAGGTAGTCTACCTATTTAAGGAGTGAAATTAAACTGTAACTTCTTCTGTAACTGAAGAAGTGGTGTTATATCTGAGGACTTGACTTGAGAACTACTTTTTACTTAGTTGCTACAAGATACTGAATAGGTAGAACTTAGCTTTCTACTCCTTAGTTTCTTTCACAGTAAAATAGAGCAGTAATCTCCACTTCCAAGGGTTGTTGTGTGGACCACATGAGGACATCTATGTAAAAGGCTGCCTAGCTGGTGATGCAAAGTGCCAATTTGTGCTTTTTGCTCTTTGTTTTGGGGCATTTAGTACTTTATTACTCTTTGATCAAAATGAAAGCTTTCAGTTGAGAAATCCATTTTATCATGGGATTTGAGTCTTCAAACTTTTGTCCAAAAATAAGAATTATAAATTCCATGATGTAGTATGCATAACAAATGTGAGAATTTAACATGTAGCCTTTAAGGCTGTTAGAACAATTGCTTATTTAACATGGACCAAACCAAGATCAGTAAAGAGCTCAGGTTTCACGGAGGGCATAAAATTGGACAAATTCTGGATAAAAGGCTTATGATCTAATTAGCCATCAGGATTCCATAAATATTTATGCAAAAATCATAGGGCTGGAAAGAATTTCAAGCTAAATGCAAATGTGATTTCTAAAATAAGTCCTTAACTTCCTTGTTCGCTAACCTCTTATGTGCATTCAAGATGTCATTGAAATATTAAAAAAAATTTTTAACCACTTTAGTGTGACAAGTTGTCTGTAGCTGAATTGTTGACTGGATATAAAACATTATTCCCCTTAAGCTATTAAAGCTGTCCTTGAAAAAGAATCTCTCTCAGTTTCCTTCAAGATCACTTGTGCTTCAGTGAATAGCATTAAACCTCTTTGCTTTTGGTAATATCACTTCATCAGCATGATTTTTTGCCCTTGACCTACAAGAGATACAAGTGGGAGGTCCCTAACTGTATTGCATTGTCGGCTGAATTTAAGTATGATTTTCTGATCATCAGAGCTGTGCACAAATGGAATATGCTGTAGGAGTGTTTTCTTTCATTGCAAATGTTCAAATATAGGCTCAATACATGGTAGTCAGCATGTTACCTCAGTGACCAAGATGTTCTGGCTCTAGGAAACCAAAGAGAAGAATTTGGGCATGCCTTAGATTGAAGAAGGTATTGGGTTGTTGGACACCTCTCCACAAATGCAGACAAGCACAACTGTCCACTGATGTCAAGCTAGAGAATAGTAGGAACTCATTAGATTTACTTCCTTTTATATTTCACTGTTTCCCTATACCTTGAAAACCACATTAATAAACTAGGTTTGTATCCTTGCACTAAAGCTTACTTGTGTTACCTTGGACAAGTTATGCAACCATTCTAAACCTCAGTTTCTTATCTATAAAATGGGGATATTAATAATAGTGCCTGCCTTATGAGATGATTGTGGAGATTCTTAAGGCAATGCTGGAGAGCTTAGCACAACCTAGCACATGGGAAGTACTTAAAATATAAGCTATTTATTGAAAGGAGGAGAAAAGAGCGTCTTATAAGGGGATTTTTCTAGACCCCAACACTGTTTGCCTCTCTGGAAAATTATTACCTTATTTCAAAGTGTAAAAGTCCTTTATTGAAACTATAAGCATAGGATGGGTCTCTGGACTAGAGAACTCATGGGTTAGCTTTCTACCCTGAGACTCCATTATTTTGAGTGTTCATTTCATTGTATTCATAGGGTAAATATTTCGATATTCTCTCAGAATATCAATAGCCTGGCTATCCTGGGTAAGTATTGTGTAGCATAAGAAGCTAGCATAGTGGAGTGGAGCCCAGTAGACCTACTTTATGCTCTTGCTTCAATACCTCTTATCCTGGTAACCATCCGAGGCAAGTACTTAACCTCTCTGAGCCTCAGTATCCACAACTGTAAAATGAGGATAAAAGAATATCTTCCTTAGAGAACTGGAGTGAAGATGTGATGAGTCAGTCCCTGTTCTATCATATAGTACTGGGCATCCAGCAAACAATCTTTCTGTTGAATGCAATCTTCACTTTTCAGTCAGATGTGTCTGCGTAATTAAATCCAGCCAGAGAGTGTTTTTTTACCCTGCCCCAAACAGAGGGAATATCTTTTGTCTTGCCTTTGTCCTAACACACATTTGATGTAAGAATTTGGATTTTACCCAGATTGTGTTAATATAAAGGCCTTAAATAAAATGCTTTGGTTAGAAACAGTTTTGGCTCATCCACAAATCAATGACAAAAGTGCCTGGCTTCCCAAGGGCAAAGCAAATGACTTTGTGACTGGCTTTCTTTACCTAGGGAAGAACTTGCGAGTTTTGTGCCAACAGTGTGCTACACGTTTCTGCAGCCGCCTATTCCCCTTTTTTAGAGCTGTTATGGTGAAGCCTTCTTAGCATGATGTGCTAAACTTGAGGGAATTGGACTCATTTGTTTATTATTAAGTTGACAGCATTCCAGCTTAACTTCACCATTGCTTCTGATTTTTGTTTTAGGGTGCTTCTAAAATCTCTGGGGCTTGACCTTCCACTTTGCTAGCATTGACCCATCACGGAGCTCCATACACTGTTTCGATAGTTGCTCAGATGGGTTTGCTCTGTGTCGTGGAGAATGTGATTAATTAAGGGCTTTAGGCAAAACCCACCAGTGCTTTTTAACTTTTCTTGCTTCTTGGATCATCCCTCCCCTTATCTTATTACCCACATTTCTCCATTCTCAAGAATGTATTTCCTCCTTATAAAGCCTCGTGGGCTGAAATATAGCCTTCATTCTGCTAGCTGCTTGATTGCCATGTGGTTTTTCTGTGAGGGGCAAAAAATTGTGAAATTAACTCATATTTAAATCTGAAGCTTTTCTGAAAATAGATATGAACAAATTAGGTGTCCTGGGAATTAGCCAAAGCTCAGTAATTAATAATCTTTTTATCTGAGTGAATAAGGAGAATGTTTAATAAGTATTGCTAATGTTCTCTGCAAACAGTTCCTGCTTATTAAGCAGAATAGTAGAGTAGGGTTTCCCTAATCGGCTGTGTCTGGACACTTTCGGGCATAAGTAGAAAACTGAACTGCAAGTGCTGAGTGTAAAGAGCTTTCACTCAACAAATGTTTGCAGAACACCTGGCCTATGCTAACCACTGCACACATCATATAATTTACCCCTCACAACAATTGCCCCCCTACAACCACAACTATACAGAGAAATAGAAACACAGCAAGTCACAGGGACGTAATCTAATTTGCCTACTTGGTTCCAGTTGTGACCTGGATCCAGATCCACCTGTCAGACTCTAAAACTAGTGCAACTTCATGGAACTAGGGCTATTTCATCTAGATGCAAAGTTTTGTTAACTCATGTGATGAAGTTGATGCTGACCCAGGAAGGTTATTCTGCCACTCTAATGGTGTTCTAGTGACATCAGGCTGTTGCATAGGTTGCTAGTGAACCTGTCCAGCTTTCACTCTCTAGGTTACAAGCTAGCAAAGTCCAGAGAGAAAGGAGGACACGTTGGTGAGAACAATGGAACAGGTGTTAACTTCATCCCAAAGTTTATTTATAGATAGCAGCACGATCAGGCAGCAAACATGTGCCTTCTGGGGGGGCTAATTTGCTTCCTTAACCAATTCCAGGTTGTGCCACAAAATAACATCAAATCCTGGAATAATTTTTACCATCCTGTGATGTGTGGAGTTTCAGTGAGACCGAGAAAAGTGTGAGAGGTCTTCTAAATAAAGTCATTGAATATATCTTGGTCCATGACTGGTGGAAGATCTTTTACAATTAGGAAAAATTCAAGCCTTGTATCAGGGAATCACAATCCATGGATGCTTAATTGGCATCTGAAAAGAACCAGTGCATTGGGGTGAACTGACCATTAGCCAGAAGGCTACTGGCTAGGGATGTGGATTAAGCCCTGTGCTTCCTTTTTCATTTTTTGGAGAATAAATTGATGTGAATAAGTATGAGACTTTGGGGTCAGAGGCCTAAGTTATAAATCCAGCTCTGACACTTATCGTCTATATGATCCTGGGCACTCTGATTAAACTCTCTATAACTATCTGTTTTCTCATCAAAATGTGGGTCATAACTGGATATATTTCATAGGGTTATTGTAAGTGTTACACGAGTAAGTAAATGCTATATAAATTTTGCTATTGCCTTCATCCCTTGATCCTGGCCTTTTGACACCTTTATAAATGTTTCCACTAAAAACGAAAAGGGAAAAAGGAAGGAAAACTCAAAGTACTTAATGTTTTTTGTTTATTTTAGTAAAAGAACAGGTGAAACTATTGATCCAAAATTGAGTTGCTAGTTTGATTTCATTCATTTTCCTTCTATTATGAATATCCATGAATTGACTATGCTCTAATCAGAGGGTCTTCTGTAGATATGACAATTTTAATATAGCCAGCATTTGCTGACTGCCGCTCAATGCCCAGCTGGGCATTATTGTAGAGGTTGATGGAGTGAGAGGAGAAGGGAGTTGGAGCTAAGCAAACTTTCAGTTACCTCTTCCACAGTTCTCTTCAGAACAACCATGAATATTCACCATATGGAAGGAAAGATAACCCATGTGCCCAGAGAAAGTTCACTGAGAACTTTGGAGTTTGACTGAAAGACAAAATGAGAATACAGAAGGCAAATCATAGACTGGAAAGGGGCTAAGAGATTGCCTCACCTCACCCTGTCATTGATGTCCTAATGTTACCTGTCATTAAACACCAAATCAGTGGCTCAGACAGCAAGAGTTCATGGCTTGTTGGTGGGCCGAAGCATGATTGCGTGACTGACTGACTAACTGAACTAAGGTGGCTTCCTGGCAGAGGCAGAAGTTGTCTTTTTTTAAATTTATTTTATTGAGGTCACGTTGGTTTATAACATTGTATAAATTTCAGGTATACATCATTACATTCCAACTTCTGTGTAGGCTGCATTGTGTTCCCCACCAAAAGTCTAGTTTCCATCCATCACCATATACATGTGGCCCTTTATCCCTTTCACCCTCCCACCACTCCCTTCTCCTTCGATAACCACCAATCTGTTTTCCTTAGCTGTGTATTGGTTTGTTTGTTCATATTACACATATGAGTGAAGTCATACAGTAATTGTCTTTCTCCATCTGACTTAATTCGCTTAGCATGATACCCTCAACGTCCATCCATGTTGTCACAAGTGGCAGGATTTCATCTTTTTTTATGGATGAGTAGTAGTTGGAAAGGCAAAAAGAAAATAAGGAAGGGCATTCGTATATATTTAGAGACCCCAACTTATTTGGGGAATAAATTTGCAATAAGATATTAGTTTTGCTGTTTTTCTTTATGCGTGGTATTTTAAAAGGAGATATTGTGAGGTGATTCTTCGTTTGTTCCGTACTGTGCCTGATTCAGGGCCAGGTGAAGGCTGAATGGACACAGTTGGGATTCACGAGGAAAGACTGAAGAGGAGGCTGCAGAAGTTTAACAGTGGAGTAAACAGAAGCTATTCATCACTACTGGAGACAGTACTGGAAAGATGTATGTTTTGGTCTGAAGGATTTAAATAAATAAGGAAAAACATTTTGACGTTCCCACCACTCCCAATTTAATCAGTTACTAAATCTTATTTGCTCTTCTAATTCTCTGTTGAATTCACTCCCGTCTGTCTCTATTGCCTTAGCCTTAACCCAAGCCACCTTGCCCTCTTGTCTAGATGACAGCAGGAGCCTCCAACTGGCCACCTTACCATATTCATCCATGTCCCACTCTCCGAAACCACTTTCTCTTTCCTGAGCAATGTTTAGTAAGAGCAGATCAGGGCATGGCAGTTTTCTTCCTTAAAACCTGTCAATAGTTTATATTATTCTTAGAACTACAGTCATGCACTGCATGTTTCAGTCAGTGATGGGCTGCATTTATGACAGTGGTCCCCTAAGATTAGTACCATAGAGCTTAGGTGTGTAGTAGGCTGGACTATCTAGGAGTGTGTAGGTATACTCTATGATGTTCGTGCGTTGATGAAATTGCCTAATGACACATTTCTCAAAAGTGACACATAACTGTAATTCCAAACTTTTTTTTTTTTTTTAAAGATTTTATTTTTTCCTTTTTCTCCCCAAAGCCCCCCGGTACATAGTTGTGTATTCTTCGTTGTGGGTTCTTCTAGTTGTGGCATGTGGGACGCTGCCTCAGCGTGGTCTGATGAGCAGTGCCATGTCCGCACCCAGGATTCGAACTAATGAAACACTGGGCCGCCTGCAGCGGAGCGCGCAAACTTAACCACTCGGCCACGGGGCCAGCCCCATGTAATTCCAAACTTTTTAACATAGCCTACCTGGCCCTGTATCATCTGGGCCCTCTCTCCTCTAGCCTTGTTACATGTCCATTGCCTACATTCTTTGTTTCAGCTGTGACTGTGCTTTCTCTCGTTTCAGGAACTCCCGATATGCTGTTCCCTCTGGCAGCAATACAGTTCCCACCCACCCTCTTAACTCCTAGGCATCCAAAGGTCACTTCTTCGCGGGAGACTTTCCTGGTCCCCTAGACTATGTTTGGTCCCCTATTACAAGTCCCAGAGAGACATTGTTTTTATCTCACTTGTAAATACTTAATGTCAGCTTTCCAAGAGATACCTCACGTACAACTGGTGAACAAAATAGGCAAGGAGTTGTGAAACTTGCATTCTGGCAGCTGGAGGAATATAATAAATATAATAAATTATATGTTAGACGACAAGTGGTACAGATAAAAGAGAAAGTAGATATAGGTAAGGAGGATCAGGAATGCTAGATGAGGGAAGCAGTTTGCAATATTAAAAATAATAGCATGTCTCCATATCATATGCAAATTAACTCCAGAAGTATTAGAGTGTTAAATGTAAAAACTACAACTATAAAGCTATAACTTTGTACAAAGCCTGGCATGGAATAGTAAGTCCTCAATACATGTTTATCAAGGAGACTAGTGGGCAATATTATCATTATTGTTATAGTCATTCAAAATTCTAGGGTTGGTTCAGTCACAGAATGTACGCAATTGTCCCCTGATTGCGTAGCAGTGCAGGCAAACCTAGGCTTACACTAGTGTTGTCTAATTCTTCTCTGAAATCTCCATGGTGAAAGGGAATTCCTTTCACTGCTTTTTCCTGTCTCCTGTGAGACCCTCACAGGGTCCAACGGAGCTAATTAATTACTCTGTCATGAGGACATAGGGACATCCTGGGGGGTGATTTCTGAGGGTGCCTGAGGATCAAGGATCTGATGACAAAAAAGAACCCACTCTGTTCCAAGGAGTTGGCATGAGGATAAATTTGGTATCTCAGCTCATGGATGGATCTCTCCTCCTCTCTCTCTCCCTCCCTCCTTCTCTCTCTCTCTCTCTCCCTCTCCCTGTCTTTTCTTCTCTTCAAAACAAACAGCTTGGCTCCTGGGCAGCTTAGCTTTAAATTGGAAAATGCAGCCTTGCTTGGCAGAACAACAGTATCACAGCCTCCCCACTGCTCAGAACAGCTCGTGACACACACCCCTGCAGGCAAGAGCATAACGGGCTGTCTATTATCCTGGAACCACCAACCCCTAAAGACTTTCCTGTGCAGCATCTTTACAGTTCTAGTCTATGGGACATTTCCTTTCTTCTCCAGCAACTCCTTATTCAGGGCTTTATCGTTTGCTTCTTTTCTCTCCACTTAATTAGTGATCCCATCTCTTGGATCATTAGAAACCACTTTGGGCCTGGAGATAAGAACTAGAACAGAATTTAAAGGGAAATATAGAGGAACCAATGGCTAGGACATTTGAAAGGGCACTCTGGCTCCCTTGACCTTAGTAATAATAACATAACAAATTCCCTTCTAGGCCACTTCAGAGAGGCCCAGATTCAAAAAGGGGCTTCCATCCACCTCTCCTACCTGTTCATCTCAAAAATACAAAGATTGGATTGAAGCCAGCTCCTGTGTGGTTCTAATTACTTCTCACCTAGATGATAGTGACTCCTAATAAGTCTTCCTAACTCTGCTGTTCACCCACCACCATCCATCTTACATGCTGTAAACCAAAGGAAATTAATCTAAAATCCTTAACGTGGCATTCAAAAACCCAGCCCCAATCTTCTAGCTCTACCCAATGCTATTTTCTTGGTATCTTCTGTGTGCTGGTCAAACTTCCTAACCATAATTCCACACCATAGATATGGTCTGGGCTCTTCTGCTCCATACTTTGCTTATTCTAGTCCTAATGCCTGGAAATCCATCTCCTTTCTCCTGGGTCTGTTCATAACTTACTTGTCCTCACAGGCCCACCTCAAATATCATCCATGGAAATAATTTCTTATTCTGATGAATTCATATCATCTACATTATTTTTTTAAAGAGACTCTACATTTGTGCTCTTATTAGGTTGTAACTTCCCTGCTGTCAGTGGCTATTTGACTCATATTTGCATCACTCAAAGCCTCTAAGGCCTTGAACCTAGTGGGTACTTGATAAAGCCTTATTGATGGGTGGATGGACAAAATGGCACCTTCTTCTCAATGCCTGTCTTCAAAATAGTTTAGTAAAAGGTGTTGTGATGCTAGGAACACCAAAGCCTTCATAAAATATGGCTCATTTTAGCATAGACTTTAACATAGTTCATCTTAAACCTTATCATTGGGCATTTTTCACTGGAAGGATGTGAGAGACCACAAACAATTCTTTACCCTTAATATAGTCAGTACTACAACATCATGATGATAACAACATCATATTGATGACAATATTGTTGTTGATAACTTCAATTGCTTTTGAAATTACACTTGAAATTTTATAACCATAGCCAGACATTCACTGCTTTTCATTTGAGAGCAATTGCAACATATTCTCTGCCTATCTTCTTCCTAGATTAAAGCTGAGCACAACTTTTCCTGGAACTTTCCCAATCTCTAAGCCCTTCTGGGTGGGTGTGTGTATGTGTGGTGTGCGTTCTCTCTTCTCTCTGTGTTCCTGTGTGCATATTTCAGGTTCTTGTTCTAGAGCTTCAAGGTTTCAGGTTAACTGAGCATCAAACCTCATTTCCTTCCAGGCTTTGATTTTACTGAAGGAAACATTAACTAGTTTATAATTAAGAAGAGCTCTTTGTGCCCTGTTACTTTTTCCAACTATGTTTTCTTTCCTGGTTGAAAAGTAGGGGTAAATAATATTGACAATTTAGAGAAATAAGGGCAATACCCTGCTTGTCTGGGCATTATTCTCCTATTAAGCACTTCTTCTGGTGGTGGCCATAAGATGATCCAGGGTATCCATCAGTCATTTACAAATCAGCATGCTCTTTGCTCCCTTCCCAACTGCTTCAGGTCACTGCTGAACTCTGTGGTTGGCATCATCCTTGTGCTTCTTGTTGTTTTTAAAAGAGTAGTCCCTAACAGAGATGGCTTGCTTTTAGGTGGGCTTAGACCCTTTTTTTTTTCAATTTAACTTTTAACTTTTATATTTAATTAAGGCGTACACCTTTTAAACCAGCAATCTAGAGTAGTGGTTTTTTTTTTTTTTTACAATTAAAAAATTCATAAGTAGAATTCAATGGGATAATTTCTCCTTTCAATTTTACATGTTGAAATGTGTTCTTATTTATATTTTTATTTCTAGGACTTTCAAACACTGTTTTTCATTGTTCTTTGGGTCCAAGTGTGTAGTGGGTCTTAACCTCGTAGGAGTGGGCAGAAGCGATTGACCCCAGACCTACATTAGTACCAAACTGTTGAGTTCAAGCAAGACCTAGAAAGGATTGACCCAAGACCTAGGTTAGGACTAGGTCAGGAGCTAAGGAACTGAACCAGGGCAAATGTGAAATCGAACGATGGAGCCGAGCAGCTTAGGCACATAGTTAGTGTCAACCACTTACTCTGTACCTGCTATGTGCTAGGTACTGTGCAAGGTGCCGAGGTTACAGTGCTGAGTGGGACAAACATGGCCCTGGCCACGTGGAACAAAGTTGACTGACAGTCTAGAAAAGGAACAGATATTAAACAATTGTGTAATAAATATTATGAAGGAGTGTGATGAAAGCATATGATAGAACTGAATAGTCAGGGCAGTTAAGGAAACTGTAGCTATGAAAATGGCTTTTAACTGCAGATCTGAAGGAGGAACAGATGCTGGCTAGGCAAATAGGAAGGAAAGAAGAGTGCTCCGTGAGGCAGTATGCAGGAAGGCCCAGAGGTGAGAAAGAGCTTGGCATGTGAGTCACAACTGAGTGAGTGACTGGAGTACAGAAAGGCTGGGGGTGGCCATGGGGTGGACATTGTTGCAAAATGGGACTGGAGAGGTTTAACATAGTCAAAAAGTTATCGCAAGCTCAGAGATTAGCCAGGCAAACTTCTGCCTCAGTTGTGAGAGGCCCAGCAGTGTGGACCCCAGATATCAAATAATCCTCTGGTGGCCATGCGGAAGTTTGCCTGGCTATATGATCCATGGGGCTGAAAAGCCACTCAAGAACAACGTGGGGGCCCAGGGGTCCTCATGGGGCCCCTGAGTCCTGTGTATTTTGTAAACATTTGACTCAATTCTAGACTTCCCTGGATTGTGGGTTTTATGCTCTTTGTATGTCTCTGCCTTAGTCTGGGCTAGCTTGTGGTCTGGACCATGGATCTGAGTATGAGACACTGGAGAAAGAAGGAAGTGCTGATGCGACCCTGTTATGTATGGGCCTTCACGTTGTCATTCTTTACAAGCTTAAAAAAGCTTCTCTAAAATTGAACAGAGTAGTTCTCTTGAAAGCGTTAAGTACAATCCCATTCGATTTGTTCCTATCCCTTAATGTCTTTGTTGCTTTAAAAAAGGGAAATAGTTCGGTTTTCCAGCTTTGGGAAATTAAATGCAAACTGTGCTCCTGGCTGGAGATAATGTGCTGAATACAAATGATCCAGAACAGTGAGGGGTAGCTCAGCGCCACCAAGGAAGTTAATGCCTATTTAACATGTGTTAAAGATGAGCTGGATTTTGAGATGATGGCTCACCCTGAGGACTGGGGAATAAGATGAAATGTAACTCTCACAACTCCCTTTTTCTTTGTAATTTTCCCTTTTCTACTCTAACCTCTGTTACGTTCAGTTAGGATTTGGATCACGTAGAAATAAGCCCTATTTTTCCCCTTTCTAGACACAATCTCATTTCAGTCTTACACCAACCTCATTTTGAGGAACTTCTAGAAACTTTCACCATATTGAATGTTGTAAAACTCATGTCAGAGATGCCCTTGATGTGACCTGGGTCATGGATTGTGCTGTCAGACATTCTTGCTTCTGGGGTCTCCTGACACCAGGGAAAAGCTCACGGCTCATTGGCCCAGAATCTCAATAAATATTCACTATTCTGTAACAGAAAAGTCAAAAAAAGAACCCAGCAATACTCTACAAGGAGCACTTCTCAGTGCCACTTGTGGTCCCTGGATGAGAAATGTTTTCATGCAAGTTATTAATTAACCAAAATTGAAGTCGTCTCTTTGTTGTCTGGTGAGTTAGGAGTCGTTTTGGTTGGTGGGAACAGAAAGTATTCTTGCCCCTGTGTGAGCCCCAACAATTATTTGCTTTAATCTCTTTGGATGGTTTCTCTCCCAGGCCTTGGGTAGTTTCCTCCCATGCTCATCAGTAACTCTGCTGAAGACTCAAGGGGGACCCTCTGCAGAGCATCCCAGCTCTCTCTCTCTCTGTGCAGCGTTCTCTGGTACTCTGCCTTATGAACTCCAGTTGCTTGGGTTGTCCCACACCCCAGTCTATCTACTCAACTCAGGGAGACTACCAGCCACTTTTCTGGGTTCCCCTCTCTCTGCCATTATCTGGAGACTCACTCCAGGCAGTAAACCAGGACAATTGCAGGGCACACATCTGTTTTTCCTCATCTTTCAGGAATCATTGCCCTTCATTGCCTCCACGTCCGATGCCTTGAATACCATTGTCTCATTTATTTTGTCTGTATTTCTTAGTTGTGTCAAGTGTAAAATCCAGTCCCAGTTACTTTCTCTGGGTTGGAAGCAAAATCCCTCCAGGGCTATTTTAAGGTGTTTAAGCTTGTTTTCAACACTCACTTTTTGAGGCCCTACTCCTGATGATCATAAACACATAAAGTATAATCTACATCTGACAGTAAATTTTTATTTTGTGGCAAAATGAAAAAAATTTTATAGCTTTTCTCTTGAGATTGTTTTTCTGAGTGCCTGATTTAATTTACAGTTATCTATAGTTGCTCTGCAAAGGAATTTTTAGAATTAAGGAAATGTCACCTACAAATCATTTTCAAATGAATTGTTATAAACACTAAATTGAGTAATTAATGAAATTGCAAGAATTTTACATACTCATTTGGTTTTGCATAGTTTTGGTGTCTTTTTTTCTTCATATCTTGTATATTTTCATGGGATCTTAAATAGTTAACAGGCCCTAGGAACTGGGCCTATAGTACCTAATGGATGAAGCAGACTTGCTTTCTTTTGGGGTTCAAGTGGTAGTAACTACCACTTATACTGGCTTTGCTATTTCCCCAGTCGTGGTCTCTGAGCTTGGCATGCCCTTTGTTTCCCAAATGCCAAGAAGGCACCTCAACAATTTCCAGATTTCCCTCTGTTAGGTACTAAGCAGGCATAGGTTTGTTCCCTTTGGCAAAACTGTGGCCTTTATCCCAGGGGAAACAAGTTCTTCACCGCTCAAAAATTCTCATGTCTTGGGGGCTCTGCTTTCAATCCTCCTAAATTAGTGGTCATCTCCACCCTATGTCCCTCTGCTCCCTTAGCTGTTATAACTTGGAGAAGGGGAGTTGCTACCATTGGCATCTCCTGAGTAGAGGCCAGGGATGTACCTAAACATTCAACAATTCTCAGGATAGCCCCCTCACAACAAAGACTCATTCGCCCAAAATATTGACAGTGATGAGGTTGAGAAACACTGTCCTAAATCAACGTGAGCTCAAAGTGAAGAGTTCTTGGGCTTACTAGGAAGGGTACAATTTTTGGTGGACTTGTTGTTTATTTTTTATTTATTTGTTAGATTTTTGTTTTAGTGAACTCTATTAATTCATATCCTCCTATCTTTAAAGGGAACCACCATGACATTTTTAACAAAATTAGTTCAAACTATTCTCTATACAAAGAGCAAGCTCTAGCTTCCCTAAAATCATCGACTCTGGGATCCTGAGAGTGACCACAGGCTATGACTTTGACCGCTGGCAATGTTAGATCCACATCAAGGTGGCACAGAAAGGCCCACTGAGTCGTGGCTACTCTTTCTCAAGGGCATTTCTATTCTTTGCAGCTTCCTTGACTGGTCAGCCAGAGTCAACTTTGCATAACCTAGAAATGAAGAGGTTTATGCCCATCCAGCTATGATCACTCTCCAGCACCATCCATTTTCAGTATCACTAAAACAGATACTTGGTAAGCAGTAATTATTTTTGTGTTTGTCCTGGGTTGATTAGGAATGATTATGCTTCTCATAAGCAAGAAGAGATTATGTGGAAAATTCAGTGGGAACACATGAAATAGCATTGACTCCTTCATTGGACAAGTATGATCCATAGTATTCTTACCTGCTTAGAAATGAAGAGCTCTTGAGTTAATTACCAGGGGGAAAAAAAAGCATTCTCAATATTCTTTTTTTCCCCCTATGTTCCTATCTGGTATGGAAATGGACCAATCTTGTATTTCTTATCCTTGGGGTATTCTGCTTGTGAGAGTTTGGGCATAAAGAGCACATGGACATAAACACGTTTTGGTAGCATCTATAGCTCCTCCTTGGTTCTCATGCATTCAGATTGGTTGTGTTTTTAGTTTCTCAAACATGTTAGGCCGACTCATATCTTTGGAACCTTTGCTCCTGCTGCTCCCTTTCACTGAAATGCTTCTCTCATCCTCCTGATAGAGGAGCAGCTACCTTTATTTTAATCAACTTAAATAGCCATCTTCTCTAAGAACCATTTCTTTAATTTTCTCCCAGCTAGGGCTCTATTATGACTTTTTGTGGACTCGAAGCAATTTTGCCTTTGTGGATCCCTTTCTCTATTAAAATAAAAATAAAAATTTATATTTTACAATTGGTATAAATCTGAATTTAATAATATATTAAAATATTTTTCTACCTAAAACTTCATTTTCTTAAATCTTAAAATAAATTGAAATATTTTAATCAACCCCTAAAAGTCTTGCAGGTCCTAGGTACCGTCTCTACTCTGCCACTGGATGAGAAATCCCTGACTTCAAGAGTTAGAATTGATCATTCATTTGTGCTGCTGTTATCCCTCTTATAACTCATTGTTTACTTGTTTGTTTATTTTTCAATCGCTTCTTGATAGCCATTGTGCCTTGAATACAGGGTATTTGGCTAACTCGTTGCTTCTAGTTGTGCCTAATGGGATAGCTGGCCTGAATTAGGGACTCATGAGTGAACAAATGATGTGGTTTGTTCTGGTATTTTGACACCAAGAGGCTCAAATTCATGAGAACACAGCAGAGCTGGGGTCACAAGAATCTTGGTCACTGCCGTATGTGGTATTCCTTTAAAAAGACTTCTGACAACCTCTGTGCTGGGAGATGGAGTAAGATGTATTTTTCCCTATTTCTACCACTAAATACAACTAAAATTCTTGGATGTTATGTATACAACAAACAAAGCTCTGAGAGGCAGATATAAAAGGGGGACTGGCGGGGGACCTCAGCACACAAGAAACACAATAGTGAGTTTCCAGGATTTCCTTTTTGCCTCATATCTCTGGATATCGGAGAAGCTCACCACCCCGGAATACCGGTAACTCTCAGACAAAATAGCCCCAAGGAAAACCTGCTCTCTCTAGCCCAAGGGCCAGGAAAACTGCAGCCTAATATGCAGAAAACTTTTAGAAAATAACCCCTTGACTCCAGCCACACATCACAAAAAAACTGCAGTCCCACCTCTATCTGCCAGCGAAGGCCAAGTGGAGACCCTGGACTTCAACCCTTGCCAGGCTGTAAGGAAGCTCCCCGAAATTCTTGCTGGGATCATGTCAGAGAAGGTCAGATGGGGAGCCAGGACTTTATTTCATGCTGGGCAGTAATGAGTAGCCCTCATTTCTCACGGGGGGAACTTGGGGGGAGCCCAGACTCTCACTCCCACCAGGCAGTAATGAGGCACCCTGACTCCCTCCTCACTGGAATGGTATCAGAGGAGGCCTAGTGGAAAGGCAGGGGTTTTACCAACTGCTCAGCAATAACAAGGCCACCTTCCCACAGTGTCAGTGGAGGCCACATGGGGAGCAGTAGAGAGGAACCTCCCTCTCTCCCAACCAGGGTGGTATCAGTAGAGGCATACTGAGGAGTCTGAACTCCAGTTCTGCTCAGTAAAAGGGGCCCACCTCCAACCAGGTATCATAGGAGGCCAAGTGGAGAGCCTGGACTTCCACCTTCACATGTCTGATGCCTTTGGTTTTTCTGGTGCCCCGATCTACTTCGAGGTGATTAAAATTTAATTTTCCTTCCAGATATATGGCACTGTATTTAATTGATGCTAACAGGAGGACTCATCTAAACGATAAAGACTGATAAGTGAATTATAAGATATTTGGATTAAGCAAGCGTAGAACAGAGATCTTCTAATAAAATATTTAAAACAGCCTGCTGTTGCCCAGCTCCTCCATTCTTCAGCATTGCAAGAATGTATTATTGCGTCAACCTTTTGTGTTTTGGGTGACACTCACACGGGGCTGAGGGAACCCCGTGAGAGAGATCACTGATGTATTAATCCAGCGTTGTTAATAGCCATGTAGTCAAGGGAGCAAGGGCAGAGAGTGGTCAAGGAAGGAAGTCAGGGATTAGTGCCTCAGTACTAAGTGTCACCTCCAAAGGGAGAGGCAAGGGCAGAAACACACAAGTCCGTAGGTTGCAAACCAGGAGGATGAGGCACAGATAGAGGAGATCCAGCCAGGATGGACAATAACATGTTTTGTAGCAGAAACTGTGTCATGGCATGAAGGCCATCTACTGGGTTAGGGATCCGTGCAGTTCCAGACAGTTAGAATTCTATTGACTAAAGCTATGTACGAGAAGTTCCCTATCTGGTCGTTTTGGCTCTAAGACTGTTCATGGCTAGTATATATTTTCTTTTTCCTGGGGTGATTATTAGTTTGACTTGACTGTGTTGTAGGTCACTATTTTGCATTGTTTGTACACAGCCTGCTTATCTACAGGGCAGCTGATATTTTTATGTAAACACCAAAGGGACTGTTGAGCATATGGTTCTTACACTATGCTACCTATTTCTATTTCAGCCTGGACAGTTTGAGACAGTGCAGCCTTGCTACATGGTGTAAGAAATGGCTGTAGGAAACAACACTCAACGAAGTTATTCCATCATCCCATGTTTTATATTTGTTGAGGTATGTGTATTTTTTTTTTTTACCTTTATGGACCCATTGAAATAATAGTAGCAGCTTTTGGGCTGAGAACTTGGGTTATTTTGTAAAATTATTTAATCTCATGATTGACAATTAAATTTCAATATCACAAATATTGTAAAGAATTAATAAATTATGCAAAATATTTCTTGAATAGGAAGCCATACAACAAGAAAGTTTATAAACTTCATCTATGGGGTATAAAATAATAGTTTTATTATATTTTTTCTATATTCAGTGATGACTTCAATATATTAACTATGAGTACAGCATTTTAATTATTTTTTAAAAATCAATATCATGTTTCAGGAATTCAATAAACCAGGTGGTTTACAGGTGATTTTTTTTGCCTTGGAGCCCGAATAACGAAAAAGAATCTTAGAGTTTACAATCTCCACTGGGCTTTTTCTTTAATGGTGTATTAAGAGCTTCTGTAATGTGCATTTTTTTTGGTCATGAATGATTTTGTTGAGTTGCTCCAAGTTTGCACCAGAAAAGAGTTTCTCCAGCATTTTTCTGGTTAAATTTCTTGCACGCTTTCCCCACTGTTCCTCCCTGTCGGTAATGTTCGCTATAGACGAGACAAAGACGTGGAGATTTTAGGAAATTTGGAATCACGTGATACAAAGAAAAATCAAAAAGCTGCTACAAGTTATCTCAAAATTTTGATTTGCCAGAGATGATATTATTTCTGCCTTATCAAGAGGTAGAGAATCGAATGGGTTTTTTTTTTATCCTAAAGATCCAGTTTAAAATAGGACCATGTAGAGAACTGAAAAGTAAATGTCTGAATTTCCTTTCTGGGTAACTGCCTGGGTAGTTTCTACACCTCAAGGATCAGCTGTCGCATGTTCTTTTGTCCTGGGATCTATGTGGCTGAGAGTGACAGGAGCATGGGTGTTGATCCATTTTATTATCCTCGTGATAACGGAGACTTGGGTTAAGCTACTGCTTATATTAGCAAAAGGTACTTTTGGTATATATGTTGTTTAAACACATCCTATGAATCAATGCAACAAATACTTTTATCTTCTACTTCTTGAAATAACTTTAGCTGTCTATATAGTCTGTTGGATAATATTGAGCATTCTGATTTTTGGCCAAATATGTATGTGTTTGGCCGATGCTTGAGTTTCACCTTATAGGCATCCTTCGGTAGTTAAGATGAAGAAATATTACTTGATGATTTATTTTCTGGTGATACTTGTGAACCAGTTTGTATTGCAGAATCAGGTGGAAATAGGAGATTAGGTTGGGACAGAGGTCAAGATACATGTAGACTCAAGCTAAGCTAAATCTCTGAAAGGGTAACAAAGAACTCGTCTCTCAAACACATATTCTTAACACTCTTCCTTTCACTTGCTATGCAAGACCAGGGATAACTCCATTTGGACAATACTATACACTGTGGATATTGTGGGTTCTAGTTACTATTGTTCATATTGAAATTGTAATGAAGGAAGAGGAGTCCTTTCTCCTGCTGCTCATGCAGAAAGGGTAGAAGGCTATGGCACTATTTTTCAACGTTAAAACCCTTTCTCTTTGTTATAAGAAAAATAAATTTTTAAAGTAAGCTGGAAGAAATTGAGGAATAAGTCATCTGTCATTATCTTTATCCCCCTGGTAGCAATTTTATTTTAAATTTTCTTAAAAATCAAACAGGAACCAAACCTCAAAGTAAGAGTTTTAATTTATAGCTGGAAGCTCTCTCTCTGAGGATTTTCATCCCTCTAATGTGTGGGTGATGAGCTTGACTGCTGGAGAGGCAACAAGCGACATAAATCAGTCTTTCTGTGCCTTAACTTGACACGAACATGAATTATAAGTGAAAAATTCTAGGAAAGGAAAGGATAGTTTATTCTTTTTCTTGCTATATTGTCATCCTTACTTTGCATCAAAGTTTAAGATATATCAGTGGCTTCTCTCAGAAACAGGCAGGGAAAAGGAAGTTAAGTGGAATATGGTGGAAGTTGAGAGGGGAGGAGGTGAAGCTCAGCGTGCTCTCGTGGTTCTCTTGAATTTCATTCATCAAACACTTATTGTTTACCGATACTCTTTCAGGCACGATAACAGGGATATCAGAAAACTTGGTCAAAAATAACTTGGTTAAAATGTCAATTTGATCAATGAGTATCTTTTCACTGTTATTTTTTTAATTATGAAAGAATTCAATCAGAGAAAATAATAGAACAGACATCCCAGCACCCACCACGTAGACCAAATCTTAAAATTTTGCCATGTGTGCTTCAAATATCTTTTTCAAGGAAAATAAAATATTGTAGATATATGGTTCAAATCCTACTGACCCAGAAGTAATTGTATATGTGAAGTTAGAGGCTTCGTCTCCCTGCATGATTCTCATCCATATTTTCATATTTTTCCTACATGCATATAGATTCATAAGTAATATTTAGGAAGATTTTACATAAAGGATATCATATTGAACTTGCCTTTCGCAACTTGCCTTTTCATTCAACATTATGTTTCTGAGATTTATCCAGATTGGCAATGCATTCTTTTAATTTTTCCATTTTATCCTATTGTGTGAATATACATAGCGAGGGGAAGTTTGGTTGATTTTTCTGTTTTTCTTAATTTTCTTTTACTCTTACAACTTTTTTGCAGAAAATATTCTTATTTCTGTCTCCATGTGCGTGTGTACAAGAGCTTCTCTTGGATTGATACCCAGCAGTGGAATTGCTGGGGGATAATTACATTTTCCGATTATTTGTTGCTGCATTATATGAACAATATTGATATTTTTATATCCGTTTCCTTGAAGAAGCTTTGTTAAACTCTATTATTAGTTTTATGAGTGTGTCTGTATATTTCTTAGAGTTTTTTTTCAGAAGGTTACATCATCTGCAAGTAGTAGCAGAGCTGTTTCTTCTTTTTCAATTGTTATGACTTTAATTAGCTTTTCTAGTCTTATTGCTTGGGTTAAGACCTCCTGTATAACATTGGATAGAGGCGGGGGTAGAGGACATCCCTGCCTTGTTTGAATTTATCCACATACAGTCGCATTCCACGTAACAATGTTTCGGTCAATGATGGATCATATATATGACAGTGGTCCCATAAGATTGGTACCATATAGTCTAGGTGTATAGTAGGCTATACCATCTAGGTTTGTGTAAGTACACTCTATGATGTTCGCACAACAGCCACATCGTCTAATCATGCATTTCTCGGCACATATCCCTGTTGTTGAGTGATGCATGACTGTGTTTGTCAGTTTCTTTGCTCACCGTTGCTCCTTTTATTCCTCTCCTTCCTTTAGGGTTTATTCCTCATGAAATTTGTCTTTTAGTAGTTCTTTCAGCAAGGGTTTAGTGAATTATAAACATTCTTAATATTTATCTGAAGTTGTTTTTATGTTACAGTTAGTCTACAATGGTGATCTAGCTTGACACTAAGTTCTCGATTGAAGGGTTTATTTTCCTCCCTCAGGATTTTCAGTGTCATTCCTTTCCCCTCCCAACCCCACTGGCCTTTATTGTCACTGTAAAAACTCTTCTTTTTTATTACTATTCTTAATAGGTAATCTACTTTTTCTCTCCAGTTGCTTTTAAATTTTTCTCTCTCTCTTTGGTGTCCTTTAGTTTCAGTATCAGGTGTCTAAGCGTGAATTTATATTGGCTAGGGCCTGTTGTGCATCTTGAATATAAAAAGTCATGTTTGTACCAATTCTGTAAAACTCTCAGCCATCACCTCTTCAAATACTCTCATTCTCTATATTCTCTTTTTCTGCAACATCTATTTCATATGTCAGACCTTCTCATTCTTTATATTTGATGTCTCTTAACCCATTTTGTTCTTTTTTTCATTTCTAGAAGTTCTATGTGCATTTTAAAACATCTGCTGTTTTTATAGTGTTCCTATGCTTGTGGTTTTTCTTTTATGTTCTCTCAGATTATTATATCTTAAATTATTGATATTCTAATCCTCCTGTATGTTGTGTCTGCTGTCTCTAGCTCACGGTGAATTATTTCCTTATTTATTTTTATGATTTGTTTTTATCTCATTTTGAGCAGATCTTGCTTCTTCTGTAGGATTCATGCGGGCCTTAGGTTTTAAGAGTGTCTCTTTGGAGGGATTTTACACACGTGTTTCTCTTAGGCTTAGGCTTCTATATTCAGAACCCAAACTTGCACAATCACAAAGTATAATTAGTCAAAGTTCACCTTCCTTGTAGTCTTCCTATGCCAGCAGGTGGATTTATGTAGAACAACTCATTCTCTGAAGTGAAAAGGAATTCTGGCTTTTACACAGGAGTCTTGGTTCCAACTTGAGTGCTCATGTTACTAAGATTGGCATGTTCTCTTTCTTTACTCCCGTCGAGGTCCACCATATCATCAGTTTATTCAATGACCACTCTAATTTTTAGTAGCCTTTTTGATTCAGCTCATGTGAATTAAAAGAAAGAAAAAAAGGCTTGCCAACCAGTGTTTGTAGAAGTTTGCAGTGGAATGTTTTCATGCCGTCTTTGTTCCATGAATGCATTCATTCACTCAACACATACTTATTCAGTGTCTATTTTTCCCCCTCAAGGCAGTATGTGTGTTGCCTTCTTGTATACTTAACCTACTGACTAGGCTTCTGTAACTTGGATCTCACCAAGTTTGTCATAGAGCCAGAATTGTTGGGCTGTGGCTGAAATTTGTGTGGGGGAGGCAAGGTAGGAATGAAAGGCACGTAAGTGGCCACAGTGGAGTACTGATGTGCGTTTTCTTGGTGATTTTAACTACCAATGCACAGAATTTTGACCGGGGCATGTTTTATTTGTGGAAGTTGGTGAGAAGAATAGATGCCAACCAGCCTCTAAAATTCAAACGTGCTGACAAAGTAGGAGCCTGCCTGGGACCCACCCAGAAGCTGAAACAGTGGTAGGGAAGCTGTCTGACAAAGCAGTGTGCAGCACAAAAGTTCTTACAGTGGTAACAAGTTAGGAGAGCATTGCTCTGGGTAATCCTTGATGTTACAAACCAAAATGAGAGGTTAAGATGTCACTGGAGAGAGAGCAAAGTTTGTAGATTAAGAGACTGCATATAGAAGGTGATGCGCTGAAAGGAGATTAACAGTGGGATGACAGCAGAGTGGATTGAGAAATAAACGTAGTGGACAACACAGGTGGTTCTAGAAACCAAACACTTGAATGTTAGATATTTAGAAAGTGTCTCTTTTGTACATCTCCCAGTGTCAGCTCGTCCTTAAATGTACTTTGCCTTGCTGGCCAGAGCCTCTTAGATGGAAAGCCCTTGATAAGAGAATAAGGATTTTAAGAGCCAGAATATGAACTTTTCTATCACTAATGAGAGGGAAATCCAGAACCACTAAAATTCCAGGATGGTCCACAACAATATTTCTGACCAACAGCTTTCAGCTCATCACTGATCTGGTTCTATTAGAGCAAGTGAAAAATAGCAAATGCTGAAGTAGACAGAAGCTGGAGAAGTCAGAGGGAGTAGGAAATTAAGAACTTTTAAATGAACGTGAGGATATCTGCTTTCTCACTTCTTCTCCTTGAAGTCAACAGTATTAATTTTTGGTGAGGATAAGGGTACTTACAACAAAATAGTTAAAAAATAAAAATAATGATCAAAATAATCGAATGTTCTATGTATTTTTCGTCCTTAATCCTTCTTTCTCTCTTTCCTTCCCTCCCTCCCACCCTCCCCCTTACTCTCACAATATATTTTTGATCCCCTCTCCCTCTCTCCGTGCTTTCATCCTTTCTCATTTTCTCTCTCTGTCACTTCAGCAACACCTCTCATGCTTGGGGATCTCCAACAGGAGGATTTCCCTGAGGAAGAATACACTCAAATTCATGATTGAAAAATCATTTTTTTCCCTAAAAATAAGAGTGTGAGCTGTCAGAGATCCCCCATGCTCCCTCAATCAATACCAGTGTAATTTCCCAAAATGCTTAGGACTGAGATATCCCTTTTGACAAATCTTCCCAGATACCGGTGGATTCCTCTCCAGACAACTGCATGCTTTCTCTGTAAAATCATGAATAACTCCAATAGTCAAGTGTCTTTCAAATATAGTTGTGCTTACAGCAAAACTGGAAATGGAGCTCAGCTTCCTTGGCAGACAACATTAAGTACCAGGAGTTGGGAGATAATGAATGTAGTTGTGGCTTGATGTGTATAGATGTGACAATTTTATCATTTTGATGGTCTCTTATACTTGCAATTTTTATTGCCTGTTTCTGACAACTCATTTTTCTTAGCTTGAACCTACAGGTGATTGTTAGAAATCCCAGTCTGAAGATAAATTATCTCCTGAAGTTCTGCAAGAACTTGATTCTGAGTGTCTTTCTGGGGTCAGAAATTAAGGAATGCCACATCATCATTTGTGGACAACGAGTGCCATTTCAATGCCGTTCTCATTTTGTGTGCCTCAATTTTTAAAAGAAGAGTGAGTCTTGGCCCTGGTTTCTGCTCTTTCCTTGCAGATGCTGAGATTTAGCAGCTCTGCCCACCTTGTTTTCCTGAGACTTAGATTGCAGCTAGCTCAGATTTTTATATTTAAGTCACACTGAGAGCTTTTTTTTTTCCTTTTTAAAAAAACTCTGCTGATTTTTGCCAAGGAGAAAGTATTAAAACTTATCCTCATAGATGGGGAGTAGAAGGAGAAAATAACTTGATGACAAAAGCACTGGGTTTGAGTGCTGGCTCTGCCATTTACTGCTGGTAGAAGCTTGGGTAACGTCTTTGGATCTGAGTTGCTTCATTTGTGAAATGGAAATTAAAACTTTCCTCATGGGCACTTTTGAGAAATAAATGAGGTAATGCACATAGAAGTGTTTGCCAAGTAATAAGTAGTTAATAAGTGTTAACATAAAAATAATTAAAAATAACAGGTCCTACCAAATATAAAACAGATAACAAAAACAACAATGTTTTTAAAAATATATATTGAGGTGTTATTGGATAAGATTTCAAACAAAGCGATGAAAAATTTGTGCGTCTTTTAAATTGCAATAACAAATGCAAATTGTACAGTACTTTCTGAAGCATTTTCTTATTTAATCATCATTTTGACTAGTGATTTCAATACTGGAGCAAAAGGACAATGCCAATATTTAGGTATCTATTTTTCATAGCATCAAAACACTGGTGTTTATTTTCGAAATGAGAGGTGGTTGCCATCACCCTTTGTCCTTGTCCTCAGTTGCTCTTCCAATTGAGTGAGGGCTCTTTATTCTTCAGCATTGAGTCTCTCTGAGTTGGATGTTTTGGGATCAAGGTCCCAGTTACAATCAATTATCATGAGAGGAAGAGAAGCTAGGACTAGGAAAGTGGATCTGGCCCGGGAGGACAGAAAGTCATGAGGGGAGGAAATATGGCTCTGGGGAAATCAGGTGGTTGCACTCCAAGGGAAGAACTGGGAGTTGGGCCTGGGAACCTCCCAGCCCCTCTTTCTGTAAAGCCCCTAGCACACCCTCCTTCTGTTTTTCTTAATGGCCTACCCTCTTCCCCCACTACCCTTTCAAAGATAGTAAAGACCCAGCCTGATTCTGGGGGAAAATACAAATCCTAGTGAGTAAAGAAAAGATGTGCAACTTCTCTAGTACTCTAAAAATGATAATGATAATAGCTATAAAATACCCCAGAAAGATTTTGAATAGGTCTGGGATGAGGTTAGAATAAGAGTACCTTTGCTTTTGTCAACTTTTTAATGAAATATGTAGCTCTCCGTACACATCTCAAGATGTAAGTTATTCCAATTTCAGATTTTTTTAATTCCCAAATAATGCTATTATACCGTTAAATACAACATATTTGACATTTGCATTTGGTATTTTACTATAAAACTGGAGTACTGAAAAGCATCAGGATCCGTATTGACCCTATGCTGTTTAAATTTCAAATGAAGAAACTAAGATACAGTAAAGGTAGTTGACTTGTTCAAGGCCACACAGACGATAGGTGTTAAGGTTGGGATTTTACTTTAACATAAATTGAAATCTTTTCCTTCCACTGCATAAATGTAGGCATGGTGATTGGTCTTATAGTGACATTCAAAAAGTGAACTTTCTCTAGTGGAGAACATAGGATGAGGAAGTCCTTTCTGATATATTCAAAGTCCAAAATTCAAACATATAGAAGTGTTGAAATGTGAATCTCCCTTTCTACAATCTACCATCCTTTAAGAGCTCAAAGAGTCTTATTGTGTTTTAATCCAGGTAAATCTTAACTATCTGGAACCCTTTGAGAAATAGGGCATTTTGTTTAGAGGTTTAGCTTAGCTGATAATAATCAGAAAGCCCGTTTGACTTCAATAATTGCTCAATAACTTTCTTTTAAAAATGTGTTTTGAATAAGCTCAAGCATAGTCTATAATAGAAGATAATAGAAAAGTCATTCATGTACTTACAATCTAGCTATATAAAATCTTAAAATTTTGACATTTTAAGTTTGGATTTAAAATAAGTAATAGTAAAACGTAACTGATATACTTGAAGCTCTCATGTACTCTTCCTTATAGGATCCCATTTTCCTCTTCCCCTCAATGAAGGGAACCACTAAGCTGAATTTGGAGCACACAGTCTCCTAAGATTTGAACAGTTTTCTAATATATGTTCATTTTGTGCCTTAGTAAGTTCAAAATGGTGAAAGCAATTAAATTTCTTTTTTTAATGTTAAGGTATCTGAACATGGGTTATGCAAATATTACTGTAGCTATAGATCTATAGGCAATTGTGCCAAATACATATATTGACCGAGGCTGTATCTGGTAAGTTGACATTTTTCAACAGTCCCAGCTAAAACCAACTCTAACGGTCGTTATGGGATAGGATTTGCCACAATAACAGACAGTGCCTAGAGCTCACTGGCTTAACATGACACAAGCTGATTTCTCATAGGGCAAGTCCTGTGTAGGTTGGTGAGAGGGCTCTGCCCATCACAAGAACTCAGGGACCCATCCTGTTTGGAGGCTCCATCTCAACACATTTCCATGATCACTTTGGTAAAGAAGAGCAAACATGGAAATTTTAAAGGTTCTTTTAAAGGTTCATCTGTAGTTGGCATAGGTCACTTCCATTAACATTGCATTAGCCAAAGCAACAGAAATGTGGTCATGCCCAACTTCGAAGGGGGTGGTGGGGAAGTACATCCTACAAAAGTGTCTAAGGGAGAGAGAGACTTTATAGCCTACATGGCTATCACAATGCCCTCATGATTTGTCTCTTCATATTACAAATTGTCTTAAATCATCCAGATAAGAAAAGATTTTACTTAGCCGTGTTCTGATTAATAGTGACATTTGCATGTGTTGCTGAGGTTTTTCTTTGTTAAATGATTTATGTAGTGAATGGCACTGACAGGAAGAGCTCCCTGTCATTGGAGGGTTCAAGTAGAGAACAGTTTGCCAAGTGGTAGGAGGCTGAAGAGGAGACTCTAGCACTCTAGTCACACGAGTGACTGGATGAAGGGACACTAACATTCCCCTGTGACCCTAAGTCCTCGTCCTAGTGAGACCATCCAAAGACGACAGTCTTAGCAAGAACCATCTACACCCAGGTGACATTTCCCAGTTTCTACCCTAGAATGCTTTCCTAATTCCACTGCCTGCTTTGTGTAACTTTACAGATGACCTTGTCCCCATGCTGTATGCCATACGGTAACATGCTCCCTATCAGTTTCCCTGAGAATTAACATTATACTACCTTAAACCAAGCGTGTTGAATGGATGCACTAGTACTCTGATCCTCAATAGAATTTTACATTAATCTTCTACGGAGCATGAGCCCAGACAAGTGTACCAAAATAATAGCAGACTCTGGAATGAACCTGTTGTATTTTTAGAGAATTCTGAAAGATAGCGTCTGGTCCTCCTGCAGTCTATTTTGCACAGGCTGTAGGTGATCCATTGTTTGCTTTGTGGTGCATTTTTCTTTCATAAAATTCATCCTTTAATATGAATTAGTCTAAGTTGTCATTGATATGTTTGGCTGGCCAAGCTATTTGTATTTCTCTTGAATCTTAATTCCCAGATTACATGAAGCCTGATTTCTAAGCTAATGCAATGTTATGATCATTTATTCTAAAAAAAAGAACCCAAGTCTTATATTTTAGTCTAACTCACAGCATATAAAAGTGTAATTTATAAGAATGCACACTTATAAGAGGAGGAAGTATAAAATAGCAATCTGTGAGGAGAGCAGCTTGGCACTGTGTACCAAAATCTTCAAGACTTTGTGTTCTTCTTTTGACCCCAAAAGTACACTCTTAATCTACCCTACAGAAGTAATCATGGATGTGACAGATTTTGCTGTAAGGTAATTTATCATAAATTGTTAATGATGGAAAAGAAAGGCCCCTAATATTGACCTACAGGGGATTAAAAAATTCTTATCCATTCAAAAAGTAGAGCACTATGCATCCATAAAAATGGTATTATAGATAAATATTTAATCCACTGAAAAAATATTCAAATTAGATAGTTAAGGGGATGGGGAGAGAACAAATGAATACAAAACAGCATATAATCTGAGTTTCCCTCAGCTTCACCAGACTGTGAATGTAGATGACAGTGACGTTATTGATAAGAACCAAAATTTCGCTGTCTATTGCACACACCTGCTCACAGAGGATTCCAGCGGCCCCACGGTCTCCCCGGTTAAGCCTAGTATTGTCACCCGTGCTCATGAAGCAGTCTCTTGGCTCTTGCTACCCAGAGAATTAGAGAATTTTCTTCATCAACTCCAGCCATGTACATCCATTTCCTCAAGCAAAGAAGCCACATAAAACTGTCTCACCCTGCAGTTGCTGGCGTTGCTTATATTGGAGGTGCTAAGATCAGAGCCACTGGTACTTTCTTTACACAGAGGGTGGGAAGAAGCTCTTTTCCCCAATTTCGTGTCTCACTTCGTCACCTGAGCATCAGTGGGGTGCTGCTATGTCTTATGTTGCTGTCTACAGCCCTTCTGTTCACACGACTCAGACATGAATCCATGTACTTGTGGAAAGACCATTACCTAAGCCGGACACACTTGTCTCCTCACCTTCGTTTTTCCTTCCACTTTCTCCAGGCAGATTAATTTACGGAAATTGTTTTTTTGTGGAACTTCAGCTTCTAACTTCTCAGATATGCCAGGCATGTTAAGGTCACAGCCGCAGATATTGCAGCCTCTAAGCCAGATAACCTCTCCATTCAAATTCTGCAACACAGGTGTCAAATGTGATGTCCTTATGGAAATGTGTGTTTGTGCCTATACAACTGTATGCCTACGAAGAAAAGGTATGCACAGAAATCTGCATTAATCTCTGAGTGTTGACGTTAAATGTATGTTTTTTACATGGAACTTGATTACTTTTTCCATCAGAAAAAATTAGCTAACTGCTTTTTAAGATTGCACTAAGTTATTGATGTGTATAGTATGAAATACATAATTCTTTATAGAAAGGCAGAAACTGGTTACTTCTCATAATTTGAAAACTCATTGTATTCACAAAATGTCCAAAATCTCACATCGTTTCTCAGAGTAGAATTAATTGAAACAATAGTGAGAGTTGCTCTTTCTAACATTGATTATCTTTACAGCACGAACTAATGTGGTCGTCTCCAACACCAAGCCTTAGGGGGATTACTATAAATCTAATTATGCTTCAATTGTCAGTCTTATTTAGGAAAATATATTTCAGTGCTCTGAATTTATTTTCTCTGCTTATAGCTTGATATATTACATTGTTCATTGTATAAAATAAATTTATATTTCTCCAACTATACCCGTGAAGTAAAGAATTCTTGCCCTACTCCTACCGCCATGTACTTACTACCACCAAAAACATCTCTCCCCACAGTTAATGATAAAGGCATAGACTCTTAATGCTAAATGTTGGGGGGGGTGGCAGGGGACAGAATCTTAGGTCACTTAGGCAAATCCTTCTTCTTTCAGATAACAGATTCAGAGAGGTTAAGTAATTTGTCTAAGATCATGCAGCTGATTATTAACTGAGTTGGTAGCCTGTAATCTGTAAGTGTCAACCCTGTCCTATCAATAGCAAATTAAATTAGTTATTCGTAGTCAAATAATTTCAAAAGCAGAACTATAAAAATTATTTCCACATGTTTGCAGCAAGAATGATCACAATAACATACAATACGATATGTCTTAATATACTTAACATAATGCGAGGAGGAGCCTTCAAGAGTAGAAGATCCCAAGGCCTGCAAAGATTCTGCATCAGCTCTGACTCACCTTTCCCAAGGGTTAGGGAAGCATCCCAGAGGAAGTTACATTTAGACGAAAACCTGAAGACTGGTGAGATGCTACTCAAGTGAAGGGGTAGGCTCGTGGGAGCAAGGGACAGCTTGGACCTAAGAAGGTACCAAGAATTTGAAAAGCTGAAAGAGTTTTAATAAGGCTGGAGCTTAGAGGATAAGATAGGGAGTAGCGACAGAGGAGACGGCAAGGCAGACAGAGGCCAGATAGTGAAGTGCCTTGTAGGCCATATTAAGCAATTTATTTACCCTAAGGGCTTTGGGAAACTAGAACACTCCTGGATATTTTACATTTATACCTCACCTGGTGATATGAAATGGCAGAGAGAAGTAGTGATGAGAACCCAGAGCCAAGGAGAGGAGACAAGCTTAGATTTTCACTATTTACAATGGATACCATCTCTCCCCAGACTGCGGAATAGCCTTCTTAGAAACATGTGTCATGGCCCTAGGGCCCTCATTGCCCACTCTCCCTAATAAGTAGTAGACAGACAAGAAAAACGTGAAAGGGATGCTGTCTTATCAAAAAACTGAGCATAGCAAATGGCTTTTAGACCTACCACGTCACCCTTTATCATAACCCAGGAAACTTTGAAAAAGACAATCTCAACCGTTGGACTAGCTTTGATGCTTCCCAAAGCTGCACTGGTTTATATGCTGGTTTCCTGAAGTGAAAGCTTGAAGATAATTTTTTCCTAAGATTCCTGGCCAGCATATATAGGTACAATGACATCATCTTATATCCTGATGTCAACTCTTCTGTTTTCCCCATAAGTTCATTCCTGCTTATCACACCATGTGTTAGAAAAGTATGTTCACTCTAGCATAAGGGTATCTGATCATCTTTCTCCTGACCCATGATCAGTTGGATATACTCATATTTAAAGTGATTTTCTAGAATTAGACCTGCAAAATGCTAACCCATCATTATATTATTCTCATTATATTCTTTTTGTAAACAACAGCTTATATTTGAAAAAAATGGGACATAGGAAGGTAAGGTGCATCTGTGGCCAAGTTAGAGATTTTTCTCTCTGAGACACTGGTTAGCCCACATGGGGATGAATTCATGGTCTTTGGCTCCAGCAACACAGTATTTTCACACTGTGGCCTGGGGACCACCTGCTTTGGAATGATTGGGGTGCTCATTAAAGTTAAGATTCCTGAGCCCAACCACTGATCTTTTTTTTTTTTTTTTTGGCTGGGAAAGATTAGCCCCAGGCTCACATCTGTTTCCAATCTTCGTCTTCCCACCCCAACCCCCTGCTGCCTCCGCCCCCCGCCCCAGAATATAGTGGTATATTCTACTTGTAAGTCCTTCTAGTTGTTCTATGTGAGCCACTGCCACAGCATGGCTACTGACAGACAAGTGGTGTGGTTCTGCTCGTGGGAACTGAACCCAGGCCATGGAAGCAGAGCACACCGAACTTTAACCACTAGGCCATCAGGGCTGGCTCACCAACTGCTGATCTTAATCAGAATGGAGAGTGGGGATAGAGGTATGCAGTTTCCAAGTTTTTCAGGTCCTTCTCATGTCCTGTAAAGTTTGAGAACAAAATCAATCAATGGAGTAGGTCATTGTGGAAATGTACATCAATAGAGACAGTTTAGCAGATGCTGGCAGTGCCCTGCCTATTTCCCTTGACCCGTCTGAAAGGCACTTGCAAACAGTCCTGAAAAAAACATACAGATTTCTCCGTCCTCTGTCTGAGGCCATTCTCTAGCTAAGGAACATGCTATGCCTAACAAGTTGAGTAGGCTATGATTGCTGGGGAGTCACCCCAGTGAAGGAGAGTGATGGCCGATAAACAGTCTCACTTCCTCACTCCTTAGCAGGACCATTCTGAAGGAAGTTTGCTATAGTCTATGAGAAGCCCCAGCAAGGCAGAATGCCAGCTGCCTGTAGTGATAACCTACTCATCAATGCACCTTTATTGGCGTGTCTCCCTTCCCCACTCTCTCACGTGCTTCCTAGGATCGCTTCACAAATGAACTCCCTGCCCCCACATCATTGTCTCAAGGTCCATTTTGAGGGGAGGCCGAACTAAAGCAGACAATAACTATGGAATAGAAAAACTTTATTCCAAGTGAATTAGGGCATAAGATTTGAAGGATGGAGGGCTAAAAAATTTTTTAAAGAGATTTGATGAAGGAAATTTTATTAAATCTGCCTAATGAAAATTGAGTCAATTTAGGCAATTTTATTTTTCACATTGTCTGTTATCATTTCTGTGTGGGTGTTCATCCTTCTTTGAAATCTAATGTGTTCACCATCCTTCCCAAAGTATCCTCATCACTTGATATTAAATCCTGCAGCTATGCCTTGAGAAAAATCTTCAGATTTTCTGGAGATTAATATTAATTTTGTGTGTATTACATGGAATTTAGATAACTTAGGAATTAATTTTCTTTTGATAGTACACAAAAGAATGGCTTAGCCGAAAAATAAAAAGAATCCTTTAAAGACTCCTTTTCCTGGGAACTAGAAGTTATTTGACTGAATAGGAATTTCAACTCTGTGATACTAAAACATAAGTTCCTCTCAGCTGACAATTGTTCAGATTCATCTGTGTCATCTCCTAAGACAAATGACTTTGAAGCTGAAATTTGGTGTACTTTCTTTTCCGCCCTAAAGGAAAACAGCATGATATTTTGGGAAAGGTTTGGATTTGAGGGTCCGACAAAATAGCTGTATGACCTTCAGCAAGTTAGTGAGCATCTCTAAGTTTATTTTCTTATCTATTAAAGGGTAATAATAATAATACCTGCTTCACTAGGGTGCTTTGAGGATTAAATAGAGTTTTTAAGGTACCGAGCACATGGCAGGTAGATGCTTACTGCTCGTTCGCTCACAGGACAACCTAGCTGGAACCACACACCATGAAAAAGCCAGCATTTTATCAGCTCAGGAATGCCCTTGGGGTGTCCGATTGTATACTTTTATTCCACTTGCTCTGTTCTGTCATTTTTATTCAGGAACCATCTCGGGCTGAAGGAGAGTTATTTATAGGATTCTGTGTCGCCAATGTCTGTGACCTGCAAACATTTGGCTGACTGTGGCACAGCCGCCAGCTCAAGTGAAAACTCAAATGGCTGACTTGTCAACCTAATGACATACACAAAATTTAACTGTTTAATGTGTTTGCTTTCCACGGAAATTAGTCTATTTTGAATGAAAAGACAGTTTTGACATTCTTCAAACACAGGATGCAAAATAGCCCATTAATCTTGGGCCAACCAGTTTGGGGGGTTTTGTGCCTGCCCTTGACACTAATAAACAAAGCTGGGTTGTATGAAATTTTTTCTTTTGGATTGATGTTCAGGTTTGCATTGTAGAAGCAATGACAAATTCTCTGACACGTATTTCCAAGTGAAATCGGGACCTTAGTTGTTGTTACTACCTAGGCTCTTTGACTCCTTCTTGCTGTAGAGAATTTCATGCTGAGTTCTTAATGGCAACTTCCACTTTTCATTGTGAGAATCTTTCATTAGTGAACATGTTTTTATTGTCTATATTCCTAGTCTCCTCCCAAACTGTCTTCTCTTGTCTTCCCTGTGTGGTTACATACGGAGGAGTCTTCCCATCCCTCCCTGGGCTCAAACTTTTGAGGCCTAGGGTGATATCTTTTTTATCTTCATATCTCTTGGTACCTAGTGTAGAAAAGTGATTTGTACAGAGTGTATGCTTGTCTCAGGTTGGATTCCTCCAGAAACAGACCCTAAAACAAAGATTTGAGTGCAAGTAGTTTGAAAGTACCTGTGGAGAGCAGGAAATGGAAAGGAATGAAGCTAACACAAGGTGCATTAAAGAGCAGGTTCCCATGGTGCAGAACTGAGGCTCAGGGCATGCTGGAGACTTCTGGGAGGCTGCCTGGAATGTGCCTCAGATTCTCCCCACTGAGGGGCGAGGAAGCTGAAGTACTTATCACATGGTAGTGGCATCGTTGTTTGAGGTTGACTCCATGGGGCGCTGGTTCCTGGGCTCTTTGCCCAGTCCTGCATGCAGCCAGTGTACTCCTGCTCCTCAGAAAGCCCTTAGGCTGAGAGTTGCCTTGTAAGAAAACAGCGAGTGCCAAGGGACTATGGCAGGGCACTGGCCTCCTCTGCTGTAATGCTCCATAAACTTGTATTGCACAGAATTGAACAGAATTTTCCAAGAGCTATAAGAAATGTCAAGTGACCCGAAGGCCTGAAATCACTGATTTTTACTCACCTCCTGCAGATACATGTTTTCAACAGTATCAGCTTTGTCAGGACAGAAGGACTTGGGGACTATGTTTTCTCTAAAAGCAGCAGCAGGCCAGTTTTTCTTCTGACGCCATCACACTGCTGGTATGTCTTCCACACCCAGGCAGGTTACAGATGGAACAATAAAAGTACTCTTTATACTTTTTAACCAACCTATATGGGATCTCAGTAGAGACCCTAGGGAAAAAGCTTCATGGTCCTTTGGAAACAGCACGAGGCCAGGAGTTAGAGAATTTAGATTTTCATCTTGCTTCTTGTGTGATCTATGTGGCCTTGCAAAAACCACTCTCAACCTTCTAGGTCTCATTTTGCTGATCTGTAAAATGTACAGATTGAACACTAAGGTTTCTTCCAGCTCAAGCATGATTATCCTATGAAATAAGGCAGTGGGATTTGTACCTGTGATGTGGATCAAGCAGAGATTGGGAGAAAAAATACAGACTTGCACACATGTGCAAGCACACATTTTTTTTCTGTAACATGTACATGTATCTATTTATTCCATAGTTATTTTTACTCTAAAAATGGGAAAATTATGGCATTCAGAATATGTCCTTCTCAAATGATTTTTTTTTTCTCCTGAAAGCAAATGGTTTCTTCTCCCACTTACAAATGAGAACATGTTTTCCATGTAGGATCAGAACAGGGAAAAGAGTTTGAGAAAGAGAATTATATGTTTGTTTTGTTGTGACTGATGTGATCAAGTTGTCTATAGAGATGAATGTCAGTTGAGAATTTATGTGAAAATAACCTAAGGTTGCTTCCCCGTGTGAAGTAAGTTTCTCCTAATTTCCCATCTGTCTTCATAAACTCAGCAGGATTATATACTAGTAGAAAAAGATTCCCTGTCTCTTAATATTAAAAAAACAACAAGCTTGCAGTTTTTTGCTAATTTAACCTCATGCCCTAATAAAGATAAGGTTTTATCCTCTTTGTTCCAAGGGGTAGACAGTGGTGTGTGAGCGGTGGTAGCAACTGGCTCAAGCCCCTCGGGGATTTGTAGGGCTCATTTGCCCCAATCCCTATCTCTTTGAGGACTTTATATCACACTATAAATAAGGGAAATCTGGTATTTCAGGATAAGAGTGAAAAGCATATTGTGATTAAGATGTCAAAAAGAAGGAAGATTCACATTCTATGCTAGCACTAATCGTCCCTGGCTCTGACCTTCCCACTTGAGTCTTTGAAGGGAGTGCCTAGGTTTGGCTGATGCTCAACTAAGGATGCAAAGTGTTACTAGCTCTGGTTTTGAGTTCCAGACAAGTTTATGGGCAGCTGCTCTCACCCCATATATTGAGAAAGCAAAGCCACAGCCAGGCCCTTCTGTTAGCCCTTTGACATTGTATGTACCTGTTCTTCTCCCTGGAGACCAGCCCTACTCCAGATTGGCTCTTCAGGGCCATGGAAGTACAGTCATCATTCAGTATCCATAGGGAATTGGTTCCAGGACCTCCCACGGTACCAAAATCTGTGGATGCTCAGGTCCCTTAGTTGGTCCTTTGTTTTCCAGGTTCCACATTCGCGGGTCGTAAACACTAGTAGGTGATCCGCGGTTGGGGAACAGATATGGAGGGCCAACTGTATTGAATGGGTTTCTAAGCTTCTTTAGCTTCTCTGGAGGGGTTGATATTTTCTTATTGGGCTAATAGGAATGTCTGAGATCCCAACAGACTTTTGAATCAAATTCAACTTTGGAACTTTTTAATAACTGGATACACCTGGGTATCTGTGATCGCCCCAGTTCAGTCTAGTCCTGCACAAATCATAAAGTGGGTAATGTGGGTAAACTGGGTAATGTTCACTTTCACCAGGGTCTCTGAAAGAAGTTTAGATTCTACCTTTGGAGAGAAGGTTTGTGTGTGTATGTGTTACAGGTGGGAAGAAGTGTGCTCATTCTAGTTTCTTGTGGATTTTATTTTAATAATTACAATGCTAGTTTTGTAGCCTTTAAGGTACTCACATTTCCCGTAGTTTTGTTACCTACACAGTGTGGTTATTATATATTTAAATCCCCCTTGGAAGAAAGAATGGAGTCATTAATGCTTGCAAAATCCTATGTATCTGCAAGGAGCCTTCATATGTTCAATTCATTTTTTTTCTTTTTGGAAATTATCTTTCCCTATTCTCAAGGTCTTAGCAGTGGTTCTAAAACTTCACTATGTATGAGAATCACTAGAAGAGTTAGAAACGTAGATTCCTGGCTCCTCAGAGATTAGGTTCAGAGAAGATGGTTGATTAGGAATCTACATTTTAAACAATTACCCCACATGATGCTATATGCAGTTGGCAGGTGGATCTTATTTTAAGAAAAACTATTTTAGAGAAGCTCATATCATAAGTGTTTTTGAAAAATCTCTTTTCCAAGAAGAGATCTTGTCAATGCCAGGAATTAGGTGTTTCTAAACAGAAGTCAGTCATGAATAAGTAAGGCTTTGCCATCTGCAGGAAAGTAGCCGGTAGGTATGAGATGTGCACCTGGAAGTCATTGTTATTTGGGACAAATACACATTTAAGCATTTTGTTTTATATTTTCACCTAATTTTTAATGTTTATTAAGTTCACATTGACAATGCCCTTTGGATATGACAAACATAGCCACCTAAAAGGTCTATTGTATCATGGCCTTAGACCTTAAAAATGTTTATCAGATATTTATCAGCATTTATTCAATATGTATTTATTGACATTTTTCTTTGTGCTGGGCCCTATGCCAGCACTAAAGTGATGTCACATTTGAACTCTCCCATAAATTCTATGTGAGTGTCCTATACTTCCGGGCTTGTGTAAAATACATGGGCTCAGACAAAAATAAGTTTTGCTTAAGCAAAGAGTTGCTGCTTCCTCAGTTGAGGAATCATAATCTTTCCTGTAATTGTAAGACATAGAGATGCTCTATGTCATCTTATAGAGAATCTCAACTGATTGTTGGCAGAGGGTAGGATAGTCCTGGGGGCCAGGGGGAGTGTGCCCACAAATTACAGCAACATGTTTCCTCAGGGATTCTGGCAAGTGTGAGAAGTCAAGTCACAGTGACCAAAGGATTTATAGGAGCTAGACTATTTCTCAAAAGTGATGAGGCCGAAAAAGGTTTAAGAACTACTGACTTACAGTGATTACCTGGAGGCCTTTTTAACTTAGGACTTGTCCGTATAACAAAAGATGCTCTGTGAATGTCTGAATCCATGCCCTGGGAAGGAAGATAGCAGATCAGACTTGGCCACACACACAACAAACACATGTGATATCAAGGCCCACACACTTAGCCTTCTGATTAACTTTCTGGAAGTTCACTTTGAGTACAGTCCTTCCAAGGAGGTGTATCTGAGGATGTTTAGTAAGACACCTGCTGCTTTGACACATTAGCCTGTGACTCCATTTACTCCATTCTACAGGCTAAGCTTTGTCCTCTAGTCTGCACTCTCAGCTCTCTGCTCAGGTACCGTTTTTGTTCCATACTTTTGCGTTGCAAGCAGATTGTCCAAGGTTCTCTTGCTTACAGCAAAGAGGTGGAAGTGGGGATGGAGAAAGGGTAGGTTTAAATTTGGATCCTTTGCCAGCATATTATCTTCTTGAAAGGAGTTGGAAATGAGCATTGATTCAGCTGCCAGCTATGACATTTAGATTTTCCTACTAAACTGTCACATGTCTAATTGTTTGTGGGCTAGTTATATTTTCCCTGCAACTACCACCAATGCCTGTAATTGATCTCTCCTTCAAGAGCTCAGAGCTGCTGTAGGAGCCCACCAGGCAGAAGAGGGTCCTGGCATCACTAGGTGGACAGAACCTTGGGGTTTGACATCTCCTGTAAGAGCATAAAGTGGGCCATCAGAGCAGCCCCTCTATGGCCTTCCTAGGACTTAGAGTGAACATAGCCCTTCCCCATTGGAATCCCTCCCAAAGGGGACATCACCTACCCCCTTCTATCCCAGGCCAGGAGTATGGACACACAGCAAATACATGTGTGCTAAGTTTTCCTCTGTGATTATTTGCGTTATCTTGATTATTTGCCAGATTACACTTTTTACAATCTGTAATTATCTGTTTGATTCTCTATTGTTGTCTACTCAAGACTGTATGCTCCATGTATAAAAAATGTAAGATAATAAATATTGGTTCAGTGTATGAGTAAGTAAACCATCAAGAAAAACCTGGATATACAACCCCCTTCCCTTCCTCTCACTTTTCCTCTTACAAGAAATGAAGAAGGCAGCGCTAGAGAAGGAATTAGAAGCATTAGACCATTCTGACCTGCAGAATTATTACAAGGGCTGTGCTCTATTCTGTAATTGTACCCAAATTGGGAGAATTAAGCAGAGTTGTCTTCACATCCTCTAATTCTTTGATTCAGTTTTTTTCAATGCTGTGGTTTTCTCTAGCTGTGGTTTGACAGTCTTCATACTCTGAGCAACTGGGCAGAGTGCTCTCTTTCTTGGGGCCCACGTGCATTTTCAGAATATTGTACCAGGGGCCTGAGATGGAATGGTAAGGGCTGAAGAGAAACTAAGTGTAAGCATGGGGAATGGAACCCAAGCTTCCACCTCTTAAGTTAGCTCCGGGCTATGTGACAGCAGGCCACCCCCACTCCCCACCAATGGCAAAGTCATCACTAAAGATCAGCATGTGAAGTGATCAAAGAATTCCTGATGGAACCATGATCCACCTGGCTTATCCTTCAGGAATTAGGGGAGGAAGAATTCTGAGCCTGTGATAGAGTTTGAAAACAGAAGGAGTGCTCTTCACAGGAGGAGCAGAATACAGTTCCAGAAGGAGGTGGTGCAATAACCAGGAAAACAGGACCCAAGAAGGACTTCCTGGAGTCTAAGGAGAGGTCCTAAATGAAGGCTAGTGGCCCCGTCCTACCTACAAACATGTTTTGTTTGGGTTACACACTTTTAACAGGAAACTTTACTTGCAAATCCACGTTCTGACACCCCTTGAAAGATTGGCAGATCTGATAACACTGGGATCACATTCCACAAGGCAGCAATCTCGTGAATCTGGGAAACAGCTTCCCCTTTAAACAGAGCATAGAATTCTTGGTTAACCGAGTCATGTTGCTACCTGTTACCTTAAGTTCTCCCAATTTCACTCATGTTGGTCCCTGTAGGCTGTGAGATTTCAGCTTTGGTCTGTGGAACAGATTTAGGATTTTTAAAGGGACAGTATGCACGGGATATTTCATTGGCAGGATGGAAGTGAGTGGGCAGTCACTGTTTGCCTGACTCCACTGGAGAGAACCAAGTGCTCTGAGAAGGTGTAGTTGTAGCTCATGCATCCTTAGGGAAGAGACATATGGAGAATGTCTCTGGAACCTGAGCATCTGTCAGTGGTTGAGAATTTCTCAGTGGTGGTGCTGGTGGGTTTTCCACCCCCTTGTGATAGTTTCCTTTGTCAGCATGCATTTTAGCTCTGAATTTTCATCAATTTGTGCTGCTCTCTCTGTAAACACTAGTACTTCTTTTGGACATTACAGCTCTTCTGTAATCTCTATACCTCAACTTTCATTTGTTCCAAATGGCTAAGTATCTCTCTACTGGAAAATTTGCTTAGTCTCTGTAAATGTGTGTCTGTTATTAGTTCACATTAGTTTTGCCAAATCACTGAATATAATATCCTCAGGGTAGAATAAATTAATATATTTGTAAAGGTAATTCCATTAAGTACTTGTTCCACAGCAGTCAGAGAAAAGATATAGAAAATTTCTAATGAATTCTTTGGAGCGGTTTTCTAAAAGATCCACACAAATTCTAATTCGTTGTGAACTGTCATTTGGTACCATTCACATTTCCAATGATAGACCTCTCTGTCCACCACCACTCCCTTTAGCTGTTCCCCCTTTGGCTGGGCTAAGAAGAGAAACATCCAACTCGGGCAGACCATTTAGTCTCTCTCTGCCTTAGTTTCCTTGTTCACTCACTAACAATCATTTATTGAACACAACTGTGAGAGCCTTGGGCGAGGAGAGAGGCCTGCCCTCAGAGAGCCCAGGAAATAATAAAGTAAAGAATTTCATCTGTGGTTCCCAGGGGCGGTCTCAAACCTGTGGCATCGGTATCATGTTGGAACTTGTTAGAAATGCAAATTCATAGCTCCCACTGCAGATATAATGAATCAGAAAGCCTAGGGATGAATCCCGTCCTCAGTGTTGTAACAAGCCCTCCAGGTGAGTCTGAGACACAGAAAGTTTGACAGTCCGAGTTTCTTCACAAGGCTTTCTCTGAAATGAATCAAATAAGCTAAGGTATAAGGTCCATGGTAGTCAAAGAGGCAGACTTTTTTCATCTGGGAGTTTTTCCTGTCCAGTGGAGATGTGTGCTGTGTGGGTATTTCAGCGTAGATATGTTATAGACAGGACCGACCTTTAAGGCAACTGGGGAGTGAATGAAACATCTGCTCCTTGTCGGTCTCTGTTTAGGGTCCTTTCTCAGATTTCTTGGGCACATTCAGTCCCCCAGCACATCTACAGGCCGATAATCTGTGCTTCTTCCCTTTACACAATCTCCTTTCCATTTTCTACTGATTAGGAAGATAGGATCAACCAACTCATGATGAAGGACTTATGTTTGGTGCAAACCATGAAGATGTATAGGGTAAAACTGACAACATACTGTGAGCAGTTGACAGTGTAATTTTCTTGCTAGCCAGTATTTGATTTCCACATCAAATCAATGTAAAGGAATCTGACCATTCCAGATTTGTCCATTTTTTAGCTACTGAGATAGTCTAAGAAATTTCTACAAGTGTGGATTATTGTATCAGTGAGAAGTTTTAAAAATAGCACATCAACTATCTTCTGGATCACAGCCTTGCCCATTGAATCATTTGCTCTGTCTTCAAGATTAACACTGATTCCTGCAGACAGTTTGATCGGGCAGTGATAACCCAGGTGTGAGCCCAGGAATAGTGGAGCCTTAGATGTGAAGAATGAGTGGTACTTCCTGCAAGTATATGGATTAGTTTCATAACCACTTAAGTTTCCTTCAGATGTTGAATTATTTTTGGAGTGATAAAACCAAATGTCATGTATTTTGCTGTCCTGTAATTACTTTTTGCTGTCCTGGCAATTTAAGTTGTGATCGTCAACCCCAATTTGCTAACACCACAAACAATGGTTAGTGCTGCAATCAAATAGATAGTGGCATTCTGACGTAGGCAAACGTACTGCTGACTTTAGGGTACTGAGATATGAATTGCATGCACCTCGCAGAAGTTATTGTGACCCATGCTACTTCTTTAGGGCACCGAGGGGGTCATCTGGGAGAAGATAAGGACATTGTAGATAATGACTCAGGCTGATCAGGGGCCCCTCAATCCTTAATCCAGGGGCACAGGAGATCCCTGGGCTCTGTGGGGTTTGTGTGGGAAGTAGCTACTGGTTAGGAGCAGACAGGAAAGACTAGTCTCTGCAGCCCATTCCCACCCTACTCTCTGGGGCCCTCTGCAGGGTCTGCTTGACTCTTACTCTTTCTTCCTCTCGTTCTTTATAATGGATTTGATTATAAGAGAATTCATAGTCTCCCATGAGTTTTTTCCCAAATTTGACCTTGTGTCGTATGAATATAATGAAATTTACACATTTCTGTTGATCAGTTTTGTTTGGTCATCTCGTTGATCATTTTTAATCTTAATTAAATTTAATTTTATATTCATGCTATAATTTTAATTGTGGTTTTATGAGCCCCTGGTTCATTTCAGAATTCGGATGTTGCTGCTGAAAGTAATAATTGAAAAGATAGGACTTGAGATTTCACAAGGGGTCACCCACCCAGTCAGAAATGAACTTCGCTAAGATGGTGAGAAAGAGAAAAGAAGCCCTGGTTCCCAGGAGCTGGCCTAGTGCTGTCAGCTGAGGTGTTCTCCTGTTGAACATAGGCAATCTCACAGGACATCAGCATCAGACAAGGCCATTCTCTGACTGTGATGGATCAAGACAAAAACAAGACCACTCTGAATTCACATCTGAACACAGACAAAACATGAGGATCGTCCAAGCCACAAAATACCAAACAGCCCCCTCTCTCAGCTAATAGGAGTGACTGCTATTTCTTTACCAATTATAGCTTCAGTCTCACTAGTCTGCCTGCCCTTAGATGAGATTTATTGAGAAAATCATAAAATTCTCCCTGCTTTCTGAAAGTACCCAATCTAGAGAGAAGCCTGCTTCCTTGGACCCTGCTCAAATCACTCAGTCAAAGCCCCCCTCCCGTAAGTTCCTGCTAACCCTGTCTTCCTGAGACACCTGGCGGTTACCCACGGTGTGTTTTCTCGCTCGCTGCAACGGGTGACAAATCCAACTTGTTCACCTACAGATGTGTTCTGTGGTCTTTGGCTAGAGATTATTCTATAAGTGGGTTGATTATTTGGTTATGTCCATTCTGAACAACAAGTCTGAACTGTACTAGTTATGTCCACCTCCTTAACTCTGGGCGTGGCTTGCTGATGCAGCGGCTCTGTGCCTCTCGGACTTCAATTCTTCTGGGAGATTTGTTCTTAATGGGTTCATATGCTGAAAAGATTTTAGTCCTTTGGACAGAGAGGATCGCCTTAGAATCCAAACTGAAAATGTGTATTAGTCAGGTTTTCTAGAGAAACAGAACCAAGAGGGTGAGTCGATGGAGGATGGATGGACGATGGACAGACAGACAGACGGATGAAGTAGGTGTTATTATAGTAAATATCTAATATTTACTGCATGTCAGGAACTGTGCTAAGTGCTTTTCCTAAATTAGCTTGTTTTAATCCTTGCAACAAGCCAGTGAGGTAGGTATTATTACCCCCATTTTACACATGAAGAAATGGAAACACAGGGAGGTAAATTAACTGGCCAAGATTACACAGGTAGGGTTCTAATTCAAGTTGTCAAACTCCACATCCTTTGCTCTTACCTTTTACTTTCTACGGCCTTTGAGATACCTCTTCTGTTCCCTAGAATCTAAATGGTAGTAATTCAGAATGCCAACTTTACCCAAAGCAACATGTGCAATTCTAGGAGAACATAATAATAGTTATTAAAGTGTTGGTGTATTTTATTTTAGGATAAACGTAATTACCAACTTCATTCTTCTCAGTTACAATAGTTTATGAGTCCAATGGTCAAACTTTTGGAGAGCCATATACTATTATCACTATATAACTACAGATTTCAGAAGGTGTAAGCAAATCTTGTCAAAAATATATTCCTCTGAGTATCAAGGATCACTGTAAAGTATAAATATATAGGAAAGTGTTCTTTGAATATGATAGACATACCTGTAGCAGAAGGACGGAGAGAGATGTGTAACATGAGGACAGACTACAAGTGTAATATGATGTTGTCAGTTGTAACACGTTTCCTGGGTAATTCCCTCCTCAATGATAATGGCTTGTTGGCTATTTATACCTGGAGGGAGCTATTCGATTTGTCCTAGGGTGTTTTACTCTTCTTTTATCCAGTCATTATTCTCAATCTTCTGAGTTCTCTGTCCGTTTTAGCCACAGTGGGTTTTATTACTCATAGTCTACTTGATCACTCCTTTAACATCAACGTGCCATTTCTTTTACAGTTTGTCAGAATTTTTTAATGGTTTAGCCATTTTTACACCTCTTCAAACCTTTAAGCCTCTTATTAATGGTAATAAATCAAGAGCTTCTTTGAATGCCCAAAAATACATAAAATGTTTAAAGTAAGCACTCAGAAAAAGATACGATCCATACAAATACTTTTTTTTTTTTGCGAGGAAGGTTGGCCCTGAGCTGACATCTGTTGCCAGTCTTCCTCTATTTTGTATATGAGATGCCCCCACAGCATGACCTGATGAGCTGTGTGTAGTCTGCGCCCAAGATCCAAACCTGTGAACCCTGGGCTGCCGAAGCAGAACACACAAACTTAACCACTATGCTACTGGGCAACCTGCCATACAGATACTTTTAATAAGCACGATGTTAAATTCAAATAAGACTTGTTTAACATTATATATACACTGTAGAAATTTTAAGGTTAATATTAAAATAGTAAGTGTACAGAAACATAAAATTTATAAACAGATATTACCTTCCTGTCGCTTATCAATGTCAACTTTACAAATTAAAAGTCATGGTTGATATGTGATTATGGTATGCTTTCCTGTCTATTATGTGAAGCAATCAAGGGGAAACCTATGACCTCCTGAACCTTGGGGAAATATTTCTTAGAATTTTGTATATAGAATATTCTTTATCAATTTCTACCTTGTATCATTTGGGTTGCAATTCATTTTCACAATCCTTCCATCGCTCCTTATTGCCAATCAGATTCTAAGTCTAATACTTTGTACCTAAGAAGGGAAACACACTGAAAAAGTTTGATCATAAGCACCTCAAATGCAGATGTACCATTGTTTTAATAGTATTCACAGAAGGCTAAATGCAGACCAAAAAAAGTGTGTGATCATTTGATTAAATAATTTATTTTGTCAGTATTGTATCTCTTACTCCAAACTTCTATGACTCCATATATTTATAGAGAGAGCCAGAAATGTGAG
The DNA here is from genome assembly GCF_041296265.1 of Equus caballus. NCBI lineage: Eukaryota > Metazoa > Chordata > Mammalia > Perissodactyla > Equidae > Equus > Equus caballus. The sequence goes on from NC_091708.1 coordinate 15,772,738, forward strand.
TCCGTTTGGAGAGAAGTGTTTGTGTACAGTTTTGATCTGTGAAGAGAATGTGCAGCTCAGTCACTCTTGACTGCCCTGTGAAGCCTCCAGGAAAATCTGTAAAGAGGTGGATGAGGTGACAAAACAGATCTTGGTAAAGAGGGGTTTAGGGATTGCTATCACTGAAGGACTAAAGATTAGGTCAGAAGTATTTTTGTTCAAGTCCATTCAAGAATCAGTCATGTTATTCTGCAGGGATGCCAGGGGAAATTACAATTTGACCTGCTACAGAGATACCTTTTACCCTTGATGGCTCCTGAATAACTCCTTGTACTTCAAGGAGCTTAAGCACATCATTGCATTGCCAACATATCCTAACCTAGCTAGCACATCCGGCTCTTTGCCATGACACATTAATTTTTTACAGGTCTATTATATGTATATGTGCATATGTGTGTGTGATATATACGTACACATACACACATGTACTTACTGTGTGATAATATCAAAAGACCGGTAGTAACTACTTTAAAACAAAGATCTGTAGCTTACATTTTTCACACAAAGGGTTATTTCAAGTTGTTTGTTATTTTTAACTTAAAAGGATAAATGATCAATATTAAAAGTCAAGAAGATTTCACTTAATTGAGAAATATTTTACATTTTTAAATCTATCAATATTATTTATTAAAATTAGCTTGGAAGTCCAAGCTTATGCTGTAAGAACTCAACGAAAATAAGATAAACATTGGAAAGAATCTACAAACTGTGTTACTTTATGACTTGAAAAGAGAAAGACACCAGCCAAACTTTACTCAAATTATGAGTTTTAGTAATGTTGTTTGACATAAAAAGTGGTATCCAGAAATAGCCATTTAATGATAAAGAGATCCCATTTTAGAGCAAGAAACTTGTAAAATATTTAGGAATAAACATAGCAGATGTTTATGACAAAGTAAGAAAACTAGAAAATTTGACTGGAAATTTTCCTTGGTTAAAGACTTGCTACTTACAAACTAGAGCTATAATAGAAGGTTGACTGGGAATATAAGTTAATTTGTAACACCAATTCAATTCTAGTCAAAATCTGAAAAGAATTTTCTTTTTTCTTGACAGAGGCTATTCTAAAATTCATTTGCAAACATAAACATTCAGGGAGACCAATTGATATTTTGTTGTTTTTTTTAAAATTGAGATTCATAATAGCTTCCATCATTATGAAATTTCAGTTGTACATTATTTCTTGTCTGTCACCACATAAGTGCTCCCCTTCACAACTTGTGCCCACCCTCCACCCCTCTTCCCCTGGTAACCACTGAGCTATTTTCTTTGTCCATGTGTTTGTTTATCTTCCACATAAGAGTGAAATCATCTGGTGTTTGTCTTTCTCAGTCTGGCTTATTTCACTTAGCATAATACCCTCCATGTCCATCCATGTTGTTGCAAATGGGATAATTTTGTCTTTTTTTATGGCTGAGTAGTTCCGTTGTGTATATATACCACATCTTCTTTATCTAATCATCGCTCACTGGACACTTGGATTGTTTCCATGTCTTGGCTGTTGTGAATAGTGCTGCAGTGAACATAGGGGTGCATATGTTACTTTGGATTGTTGATTTCAAGTTTTTTGGGTAGATACCCAGTAGTGGGATAGCTGGGTCATATGGTATTTCTATTCTTAGTTTTGTTTTTTTGTTTGTTTTTAAAGATTGGCACCTGAGCTAACAACTGTTGCCAATCTTTTTTTCTTTTCTGCTTTTTCTCCCCAAATCCCCCCAGTACATAGTTGTGTATTTCAGTTGTGGGTTCTTCTAGTTGTGGCATGTGGGACGCCGCCTCAGTGTGGCCTGATGAGTGATGCCATGTCCACACCCAGGATCTGAACTGGCGAGACCCTGGGCCGCCGAAGCAGAGCGTGTGAACTTAACCACTCGGCCACAGGGCCGGCCCCTATTCTTAGTGATTTTGAGGAATCTTCATACTGTTTTCCATAGCGGCTGCACCAGTTTGCATTCCCACTAGCAGTGTGTGAGTGTTCCCTTTTCTCCACATCCTTTCCAACAGTTGTTGTTTTTGGTCCTGGTAATCACAGCCATTCTGACTGGTGTAAGGTGGTATCTCATTGTAAGTTTTGATTTGCATTTCCCTAATGATTAGTGATGTTGAGCATCTTTTCATGGGCCTGTTGGCTATCTGTATGTCTTCCTTTGAAAAATGTCTGTTCATATACCCTGCCCACTTTTTGATGGAGTTTTTTTTTTAATTGTTGTTGAGTTGTGTGAGTTCTTTGTATACTTTGGATATCAACCCCTTGTCTGATAAATGATTTGCAAATATTTTCTCCCAGTTGGTGGGTTGTCTTTACATTTTGTTGATAGTCTCCTTTGCTTTGTAGAAGCTTTTTAGTCTGCTGTAGTCCCATTTGTTAACTTTTTCTTTTTTTTTAAAGATTTTATTTTTCCTTTTTCTCTCCAAAGCCCCCCGGTACACAGTTGCACACTCCTTGTTGTGGGTCCCTCCAGTTGTGGCATGTGGGACACCACCCCAGCGTGGTTCGATGAGCAGTGCCATGTCCACACCCAGGACTCGAACCAATGAAACACTGGGCCACCCACAGCAGTGCGTGTGAACCCAACCACTCGGCCACGGGGCCAGCCCCTGTTAACTTTTTCCTTTGTTTCCCTTACCCAAGTAGACATGGTATTCGAAAAGATATGGCTAAGACCAATGTCAAAGAGTGTGCCTATATTTTCTTCTAGGATTTTTATGGTTTCAGTTTTTACATTCAAATCTTTAATCCATTTGGAGTTAATTTTTGCGTATGGTGAAAGATAATGGTCTACGTTCATTCTTTTGCATGTGGCTGTCCAGTTTTCCCAACACCATTTATTGAAAAGACGTTCCTTTCTCCATTGTACATTCTTGGCTCCTTTGACAAAGATTAGCTGTCCGTAGATGTGTGGTTTTATTTCTGGGCGTTCAATTCTGATCCACTGTCCTCTCTGTCTGTTTTTGTGCCAGTACCATGCTGTTTTGATTACTATAGCTTTGTAATATGTTTTGAAGTCAGGAATTGTGATGCCTCCAGCTTTGTTCTTTTTTCTCAGGATTTCTTTGGCTATTCGGGGTCTTTTGTTGTTCTATATAAATTTTTGGATTCTTTGTTCTATTTCTGTGAAGAATGTCATTGGGATTCTGATTGGGATGGCACTGAATCTGTAGACTGCTTTAGATAGTATGGACATTTTGACTATGATGATTATTCTGAGCCATAAACATGAAATATCTTTCCATTTCTTTGTCTCTTCTTCAATTTCTTTAAATAGTGACTTATAGTTTTCAGTGCACAGGTCTTTCACCTCTTTCATTAAGTTTATTCCTAGGTATTTTATTCTTTTTGTTGCAATTTTAAATGAGAGTGTATTCTTGATTTCTTTTTCTGCTAGTTCATTGTTAGTGTATAGGAATGCAACTGTTTTTTTTTTAATTGATTTTGTACCCTGCAACTTTGCTGTAGTTGTTGATTATTTCTAGTAGTTTTCTGTGGGTTCTTTAGGGTTTTCTATATATAAAATCATATCAACTGCAAATAGGGAAAGTTTCACTTGACCAATTGGTATTTTGAAAAGAAGGAGAAATGGGGGAGGTAGCTGGTCTTAAATTACATTTAATGCACTTAGACAGATTATAAAACATCAGTAAAGAAAATACAGAGCTAAAGTAGGGTTCCTCAACCCCAGTAATATTGACATTTTGATCCGGGTAATTCTTTGTTGTGGGGCTCTCCTGTGATTGTAAGATGGTTAGCACATCCCTGGCCTCTACCCACCAGATGCCAGTAGCACCTTCTCCTCCAGTTGTGATAGCCAGAAATATCTGTAGACACTGGCTCATGTCCCCTGAGGGGCAAAATCACCCCTGGTTGAGAGCCACTTGAGCTAAAAGACAAAAAATAGAATCAGAAATTAATGAAACATGTTGAAAAAGCTCAAAAATTGCCCAATTATATATACGAAGCTCATTTATGATAAAGTAGGCATCATGAGGAAATGAATAAGGAAAATGTTTATAATTGGATTGGTGACTCAATTTTTAAATAGATTAGCTATAACCAGATTTCATTCTACTCATTAAAATTAATGTTATGATTTATCAATAACTACTTTAAATGTCAATGGACTAAATGCTCCAATCAAATGCCATACAGTGGCCAACTGGATAAAAAAACAAACCCATATATATGCTGCATATAAGAGACACACTTCAGAGCTAAAGACACTCACAAACTGAAAGTGAAAGGATGGAAAAATATATTCCCTGCAAATGGAAAAGAAAAGAAAGTGGAGGTATTAATACTTATATTAGACAAAATAGACTTTAAAACAAAAACTGTAACAAGAGAGAAAGGTGGGCACTACGTAATGATAAAGAGAACAATCCAACAAGAAAATATAACACTTGTAAATATCTATGCACCCAACATAGGAGCACCTAAATATATAAAGCAACTATTAACAGACATAAAAGGAGAAATAGACAGTAACACAATAATAGTAGGGGACTTTAACACTCCACTTACATCAATGAATAGATCATCCAAACAGAAGATCAATAAGGAAACACTGGCCTTAAAGGACACATTAGATCAGATGGACTTAGTAGGTAAAGATAGAACATTCCATCCAAAAACCACAGAATACACATTCTTTTCAAATGCACGTGGAACATTCTCCAGGATTGATCACATATTAGGCCACAAAACAAGTCTCAGTAAATTTAAGAAGATCCAAATAATACCATGCATCTTTTCTGACCACAAAGGTGTGAATCTAGAAATCAACTACAGGAAGAAAACCAGAAAAGCCACAGAAATGTGGAGATTAAACAAAATGCTACTGAACAGCGACTGGGTCAATGAAGAAATCAAAGGAGAAATCAAAGAATTCCTGCAGACAAACAAAAATGAAAATACGACATGCCAAAATCTGAGAGATATGGCAAAAGAGGTTCTAAGAGGGAAGTTTATAGCAATTCAGGCCTACCTCAACAAAGAAGAAAAATCCCGAATACACAGTCTAAAGAGTGCATATAAAGGTACTGGAAAACAAAGAACAAGCAAAGCCGCAAATCAGCAGAAGGAAGGAAATAATAAAAATCAGAGCAGAAATAAACGAAATAGAGACTAAAAAAACAATAGAGAAAATCAATGATACCAAGAGCTGGTTCTTTGAAAAGATAAACAAAATCGACAAACCCTTTGCTAGACTCACCATGAAAAAAAGAGAGAAGGCTCAAATAAATAAAATCAGAAATGAAAGAGGAGAGATTACAATGGACACCTCAGAAATACAAAAGATAATAAGAGAATACTATGAAAAGCTGTATGCCAACAAATTGGATAATCTAGAAGAAATGGATAAATTCTTAGAAACATACGACCTTCCAAAAATGGACCAAGAAGAAGTAGAGAATTTGAATAGACCAATCACCAGTAAGGAGATTGAAACAGCAATCAAAAACCTCCCAAAAATAAAAGTCCAGGACAGGATGGCTTCCCTGGTGAATTCTACCAAACATTCAAAGACTTAATACCTGTCTTTCTCAAACTCTTCCAAAACATTGAAGAGGAGGGGAGGCTTCCTAACTCATTCTACGAAGCCAACATTATCCTAATATCAAAACCAGACAAGGACAACACAAAAAAAGAAAATTACAGGCCAATATCACTGATGAACATCAATGCAAAAATCCTCAACAAAATTCTAGAAAATTGAATACAACAATGCATTAAAAAGATCATACATCATGATCAAGTGGGTTTCAATCCGGGGATGAAGGGATGGTTCAAGCTCCACAAATCTATCAACATGATACACCACATTAACAAAATGAAGAATAAAAACCACATGATCATCTCAATAGGTGCAGAGGAAGCATTTGACAAGACACAGCATCCATTTATGATAAAAAAAAAAACTCTCAATAAAATGGGTATAGAAGGAAAATACCTCAACATAATAAAGGCCATATATGACACACCCACAGCAAATATCATTCTCAATGGAGAAAAACTGAAAGCTATACCTCTAAGAACAGGAACCAGACAAGGATGTCCACTGTCACCACTCTTATTTAAAATAGTATTGGAAGTCCTAGCCAGAGCAATCAGGCAAGAAGAAGAAATAAAAGGGATCCATATTGGGAAAGAAAAAGTGAAACTGTCACTCTTTGCAGATGACATGATTTTATATCTAGAAAACCCTAAAGAATCCACTAAAAAACTTTTAGAAACAATAAAGGAATACAGTCAAGTTGTGGGGATACAAAATCAACATACAAAAATTGGTTGTGTTTCTATACACTAACAACGAAGTAGCAGAAAGAGAAATTAACAATACAATCCCATTTACAATTGCAACAAAAAGAATAAAATACCTAGGAATAAACTTAACCAAAGAAGTGAAGGATCTGTACACTGAAAACTATAAAACATTGTTGAAAGAAATCGAAGAAGACACAAAGAAATGGAAAGATATTCCGTGCTCTTGGATTGGAAGAATTAACATCGTTTAAAATGTCCATACTTCCTAAAGCAATCTATAGATTCAACACAATCCCTCTCAAAGTTCCAATAACATTTTTCACAGAAATAGAACAAAGAATCCTAAAATTTATGTGGAACAACAAAAGACCCCGAATAGCCAAAGGATTCCTGAGAAAGAAGAACAAAGGTGGAGGTATCACACTCCCTAACTTCAAAATATACTACAAAGCCATAGTAACCAAAACAGCATGGTACTGGCACAAAAACAGACACACAGACCAATGGAAGAGAATCAAGAGCCCAGAAATAAACCTACACATTTATGGACAGCTAATATTCGACAAGGGAGCCAAGAGCATACGATGGAGAAAGGAGAGTCTCTTCAATAAATGGTGTTGCAAAAACTGGACAGCCACATGCAAAAGAATGAAAGTGGACCATTCCCTTACACCATGCACAAAAATCAACTCAAAATGGATTAAAGACTTGAATGTAAGACCGGAAACCATGAAACTTCCAGAAGAAAATAGGCAGTACACTCTTTGACATTGGTCTTAGCAGCATATTTTCAAGTCCCATGTCTGACCCGGCAAGGGAAACAAAAGAAAAAAATGAACAAATGGGACTACAGCAAATTAAAAATCTTCTGCACAGCAAAGGAAACCATCAACAAAACGAAAATACAACCTAACAACTGGGAGAAGATGTTTGCAAACCATATATCACATAAGGGTTAAATCCAAAATATACAAAGAACTCATACAGCTCAACAACAAAAAAACCAACAACCCAATTAAAAAATGGGCAAAAGATCTGAACAGAGGTTTCTCCAAAGAAGATATATGGATGGCCAACAGGCATATGAAAAGATGCTCAACATCATTAGCTATCAGGGAAATGCAAATCAAAACTACAATGAGATATCGCCTCACTCTGGTCAGAATGGCTATAATTAACAAGACAGGAAACAACAAGTGTTGGAGAGGATGTGGCGAGAAGGGAACCCTTGTACACTGCTGGTGGGAGTATAAACTGGTGCAGCCACTATGGAAAGGAGTATGGAGTATCCTCTGAAAATTAGGAATAGATCTACCATATGATTCAGCCATCCCACGACTGGGTATTTATCCAAAGAACTTGAAAATGCAAAGGCATAAAGATACATGCACCGCTATGTTCATTGCAGCATTATACACAATAGCCAAGACTTGGAAGCAACCTAGGTGCCCATCAAGGGATGAATGGATAAAGAAGATGTATTTATACACAACGGAATACTACTCAGCCGTAAGAAGTTATGAAATCTGGCCATTTGTGACAACATGGATGGTCCTTGAGGGTATTATGCTGAGTGAAATTAGTCAGAGGGAGAAAGTCAAATACCAAATACCGTATGATCTCACTCATAAGTAGAACATAAAAACAATGACAAACAGGCACATAGCAATGGAGATTGGATTGGTGATTACCATAGGGGAAGGGAGGAGGGCAAAAGGGGTGATTAGGCTCACATGTGAAGCGATGGACTATAATTAGTTTTTGGGTGGTGAACATGATGTAATCTACACAGAATTCGAAATATTTTACGATGTACATCTGAAAGCTATATAATGTTATAATCCAATGTTACTGCAATTAAAAAAATTTTTTTAAAAATTAATGTTATGAATAGAATTAAATATAAGAAATCATAGCATTAAAAGAAACTTGTAGAAATTAGATTTAACCATCTGATCTTTAGGGCAGTGATTGTTGAAGGAAAGTATCTAAAGATTCTGTTGCATATAAAGACAAACCTCAATGTTTTGACATAAATGACATAATTTTTTTTAAAAAATGAAAATTACAGACAAGGAAAAGTATTTGAACCTGTTATAGCATTTAGGCAAGGGTCAGCAAACTTTTTCAGTAAAGGGCTAGATAATGTTTTAGGCTTTGTGGGCAGTGTCAGCTATGGGCATGTGACCTTCACTTGCTTTAATGCTCTGTTGTTGCCATTTTGAAATTCTTGATCTTTTGACAAAGAACTCCACATTTTCATTTTTTTACTGAACCCTGCAAATTATGTAGCTGGTTCTATTTGCGGGCTTCAGGGTCTCTGTTGAAACTACTCAACTCTGCAGTTGTAGCATGAAAGCAGCCATAGACAATACATAAATGAATGACTGTGGCTGTGTTCCAATAAAACTTTATTTATAAGAACAGGCAGTAGGCCAGATTTGGCCCATGAGCCATAGTTTGCCCTTGTCTGTACTATACAGAAAGCTTATAGAAATTGGTAAAAAAGAACCATATATAAATCAATGTCCTACCTCAATAATTTAATAAAAAATGCCTATTAACAGAAGACAGCTGTCGAATTAATGCAAACTTAAAATAATGATGAATTTCTATACTGATAATATCATGATAAACTGAGAGGCCTCAAGAAACTCTCACATGGGCATAACTTGGAAAGTTTTTGAAGAAAATGTTGAAAGATTTATAAAAAAGCACCTACCATTTCACTCAGTATCTTCACTCCTAGGAATTTATCCCAAGAAATAGGTCAAAATTAGAAAATACATGCATGAAGATGTTCACTAGAGATTTATTGTTAAAGGATGAAAAACTGAAAACTATATAAATATGCTACAGTGCAAGCATGCTCAAGACAAGTGTCATCTATAGATTTTATGAAAGAATACACTAACAATAAAAATAACCCACCTTGTGGATATAATATAGCAACTTGGAAAGTATTTCAGTATTCTGTTTAGTGAAAAGAGCAGACAAAGTCTGTCAGTGCCATGTTTGCAGAAATGTAAAAATGATGTATGCATAATGATAAATGCTGGGAAGAAATGAAGAAGCAACCGGAAGCACAATCTTTGAGTTCCAACTCTGGCGTCAGTCTAGTCCTGAGCTGGAGTCCTGGCCCTGTCCAGTTTGGCAGGACAAAAGACATCATCTGGCATGACCATGGGCAAGTCACTTAACTTCTCTAAGACTCAATTTTCATTTCTGCAAAATAGATGTAAATAACATTATACTTCCTATCTCATAAGAATGTTCTGAGGCTTAAGTGAAAAAATATATATGGTATAACACAGTGCACATGCTAAGTTTTCAAATGTTAGCTATTATTATTATTAGCAAAGCATGGGAAATTAAAAGTTTATTTCATTCTTAGTTCAGTTGTTATGGTGTTATTTGTGCAGTTAAAGAATCTTGTAACAGCTGTCTTTTAAAATGTAATGATTAAAACTACAGCAATCTCAGCAGGTAGCAAACTAAAACTATTAAAGCAAGGATAATAAAAAGACTCTTAAAAGATTTCACCAATAGAAAAGAGAAAGAAGTGTTGAAATGTCTTAACATAAGTTGCTAAGGAAAGTTACAAAGACAATTAGAATGAGCAAAGGGAAGGGTAATGGGTGATGATAATTAAAGCTGCCACCGGATACACACACATGCAAACATCTATGTGTCCTTTAGAAAGCTGATTAAGTCAGCAGAGGAGCAGAGAAAAGCGTGATTATTAAACCAGTCACGTCGTGAACAGTCCCCTCCACCCAGCTTCTCCCCCATCGTGAAAGGGGTAGAGAACCACAGCGTCGCAGTACTGCCAGGAAGCTTTGCTATTCATGCTTGGTCCTTGTCCTTGACCTCACCTCTCACTGTAGGTGAATGGGGCTTCCAGATACCACGTAGCTGGATGGTCTGGAGGAGTTCCCAGTGGGTTACTCTCAGCAGCTCTGCCCAGGTCTTGGGGGTTCGGTACATATCACTGAATTCACTCCAGCCATTTGGTGCCAAGAACCTTCATGAGAAAAGAAGCATTCGATGCAGAAATCTAGACATATTTTGCAACCTCATGGTGATTATCGTTGCCACAAAGAGCCAGATTATGATTTATAGGACTGTCCCATCTTCTTCTCTGAGTTACACCTGGGAATATCTGTTAGACTGAAGTAGGCAGTATTTTGTTTCCCCACCATGCGAGAATTTGCAAACACCCTCAGCATATGCACACACATAATATAATACAACATAATACAGTATAATATGATATCATATCATATCATGTTTTAGGAGTATAAAACAATATAGAATCTAGAGGTCAGTAGCTGGTTAATGAAATTAAGATATCCTATTCCTCCTGACTCCAATTTCTCACTTTCACTGTGCTCCACCTCACAATACTTACAGATGCAGGGAGCACTCCAGTCTAGAGCTGTGTCATGCCCTGTACCCACTGGGAGGGACATTTATCCTCTGACTGTAGCACTGTCAGGAGCCCTAGCTGGGCACTCAAGTTTGCACTCTCCTGTGCTCCATAATCTCCACATATCCTCAGCTGAGCTCTCATCTCCCTGCCTTGGCACAGGGGTGGGGAATCCCTCCATTTTCCCTCTTGGTTCTACCATCTCATGTACTTGCTCATTGTGCCATTTTTCCCTCCTTCATTTCCCCTTAGTGTTTAGGCAGAAATAATGCAACTCCAATTTGAGCGCTCCACTGACATCAATGGACATGTCTTGCAGATCTGAGTTCCCTAAACTTGGCACTCATGACTTTCTGGACTGGATGATTTTTTGCTGTGGGTTCTGTGCTGTGAATTGTAGGACGTTTAGCAGCATCTCTGGCCTCTACCCCCCAAATGCCAACTGCAGCACCCCTCCAGTTATGACAGCCAAAAAGGTTTCTAGACATTGCCAAATGTCCACTGGGGGCAAAACAGCTCCTATTTAAGAACCACTCTTCCACATGGTGCTTTTGTACAACCTCCTCGTTACTCTTATGTAAAAACTGCCATTTAAATGAGCACAGTGATTTAAGTATTGTTATTCATTTGTAATTTAAAAAGGAGTTATTATTAAATCTATTTTTCAAGTGAGGAAATTGAGGTTCTGTTTTCGAAATGTTACACAGTTAATAAATGGTAATATCTGGATTTGAATATAGATCCTCTAACTACAGCTCTTATCTTTTTTTCTACTACTTGACAGCGCAAACCAGAGTAGTATTTAACCATATAGTTCTTAGTTTGGGCTGCTATGACAAAAATACCACAGACTGGGTGACTTAAACAAAAAACATTCATTCTCACACTTCTTGGGACTGGGAAGTCCACGATCAAGGCGCTGGCAGGTTTGGTGTCTGAGGGGTCCACTTCCTGGTTCGTAGATGGCTTGTCTTCTCCCTGTGTCCTCACATGGCAGAAGAAGCGAAAGAACTCGGGGGTCTTTTTTATAAGGTCACTAATCCCATTCAGGAGGGCTCCATCCTCTTGACCTAATCACCTTCCAAAGGCCCTACCTCCTAATACCATCATATTTGGGGGTTAGGATTTCAACATATGAATTTAGGAGGGACACAAACCTTCAGTTCATAACAATATACATATTGCATATGGAGCAGTAAAGCAGCAAAGAAAAACATCAAAGAGCTATATCAGTTCAGCTGGCATTGCATTATTAAAGTACAAAATATCCTTTTGAACAAATAATTTTCTTAAAATTCTGCCTCCTAATTAAATGGTAAGTAATTTATCTTTGAGGGTAGTTAGATTCACAGAGTTTTCCTTTCCACAAGCATATTGGGTCTCTCAGCTGAAGCTTTGTAAAACAGATTTCATACTGATTGGTTCACATAACTGGAAAGTCCAGCTATAGCTCTGGCTTCAGGTAAGGCTTCATCCAGGGGTTCAAAGACTTTCACCAAGGACTTTTTCCCCTCCATCTTTCGGTTGCCTTTCTTAATGCCAACTTCATCCTCAGGATTCACACTGTGGGCCAGCAGATCTAGGCTCTCCCTTTATAGTAGTAGTTCAAGCCTAACAGCTTCACATTATACCATCCAAAAAAAGAAAGACTCTTTTGTGGTAGCCCCACAAAAGAGAGAGAGAGTCAACTCCTTTTTCTCTTAAGCCCCAGACAATATGTCATTTGACTCTCATTGAGTCATAGGCTCATGCCTGAACCAGTCATTGCAGCCAGAGGGTCAGATGTGTGATTTGCTTTAGCTAATCAAGGCTCAACTCTGGACTATGGGTAGAGTCAGTTGCCTTCAAATCATAGATCAAAATTGAAGAGAAGTGGTTTCTCAAGATAAGTTAGGAATATGATCCTAGAAGGTGGGAGAATGGACGCTAGGGAGAGCCAAATAATATGCTTCTATGCCAATTCCGTTAATCTGCCTCCTACAGTTGGTAGTTTCCCTTATCTAACAACCCACCTCTTTCTATCACACAGCTTTTATCATAGAGCTGTATCCTTTACCTGGCATTGCTGGAAACTCCTTGACAAGTGCCCAGGTATAGCCAGTAGACCAGTGTGGTGAACCAACACCCATGGAGGAGATCTTAGCCTAGGACAGGGCTAGGTTAGCGGCCAGCCCACTGCCTCTTGGAGAGACCTCCCCATCAGTCCCTATCCTTCAAGCAGAAGCTCTCTCAGTCATCTGGACTTCAGTGCCAGACTGTCCTCACTGCAAGTAGGGTAGCACTTCATTCTTTGAGTGCAAAGGAAAGGGACTTACTGTTCTTGAGCACCTACTGTATACCAGGGAAATCACATACACTGTGTCATATCTTCCTATAGCCACCCTGGGAGGTGAGTATTGTTATTATACTTTAAAGAGGCAGAAATGGAAGCTCAGAGAGGTGAAGTATCTTGCCCAAAGTCATACCACCTATAAGAAGCAGAACATGGATTCAAACTAACATGTTTTTCATTCTAAAGCCTGTGCTTTTTATCAACAAAAGTGAACCCTCCAGAAGAAGATCAATCAATGAATATATATTTACTGAAAATCTACTATTTATCAAGAACTATGCTCAACATGGCTTGCATAAGAGTGAATGCAAAGTGTTTCCCCTTTTCCCTAGGAATAAATGAATGGAAGAGAGAAAGAAAGTAGGAAAGATAAAAGCCTGGTGTAATGAGAGAATCCTTAGCCATCCTAGTGGTGCAGACAGTGCCTAGGAAATCAGCATCAACATATAATAACAAGAGCATCTACAGCAATGGGGAGCAATTTCTTCAGCAGAGGTGTAGTGCATGACTTCTTTAGGCAGCGACATCAAGTCCCCAGAGAAATTAGCAGCAGCTGGGGCCACCTTGCAGTGATGTGGTAACCAAAGCAGCACTTGAGAAAGGGGGCAGGCCAGCAGCATCTACGACAGTCCCATTAGGCAGTGTTTCAGCTGTGCCCCCAGGTTGGGATGCCCTCAGGGAATTGCTGTTAGAGAAAGATAGTACACCAATAAACATGAGAATGGGTTCTGCTAACATTCAACCTCTGCAATCTGGAATAGAACAAACAGAAAGAGCATTTGCTCATTCCGGGGTTACCTTGAGAAGCCAACGTAGCCATAAAATTTGTGTGCGCTTCATCTAATAGGGTATTAGGTGGATTTTTTCAGCTCCGGCAAGAATATGGCTTTTAGCTACATCAAAATGCAACAAACCAGCCATTATCCAACTCAGTCTCCATATACTTTATACCTGCACCCTAAACTTACGTAAACTTTTGAAGGATTGTGAGTTAAACTCATTCCTTTGCCCATGATCCATAATATGCAGTAGGATGGCACCAACATGAGTAGCAGTTTCTCCATTACAGATCTCAGAGAATATGGGCAATTGTGTGTGATTTGGCTTGTTCTGTAGGTAGCCTAGAGCAAGAGCCCTCAATTAGGTTCTGCAGAGAACTAGGCTTCAGAGAGAGTCTCAAAGATGGCAACCGGTGTGGGCAGGCGGAAGCCTGTGTGTTTCCTCCCTCCGCCCCTTCTCCCAGGCGCCTGCACTACAGTGCTTCTAATACTGGAGCCCTGTGTAAGAGTGTGTCTGAAAACAACATTTCACTACCATCCAAGGTTTAAAAGCCATGGTCCTTGAAGAGAACACCATGTTTCTGCCTCTGAAACATCTAAGATATTCTCAGAATGACAAGTACTAGAACAATATAAAAGCCAACAGCTATGGAGGACGCCAGCTACTGGGGGCAAGTCTCTCCTGAATTTGCATGGGATCGTGTTACCTGGTATATAATAGGCTGGTCACGACATCCAGAAAATAGAACTTCTAGAACCTTCATGAGACCATTCATCATATTCTGAGACATCCCCTCCCAATGAGAATTAAATCCTTTCACTAATTCACCCGCAGCCAATAAGGCGCTATGATGATAAGTTCTAAGTAAAGCACAGGGCCTTCAGCCTTTGGGTTGTCCATCCAGACTAGTGGTGGTATAAGGAGGCCACAGACTATTTTCCGCCTGACCTGCAACCTGAGAGCATCAGGGAATGCGTTTAAGACATGGTTTGGGAAAATTATGCTATATTTTGAGGTAACGAGCTCCTCTGGGAAATGATGAAATGACATTCTAGTGTAAAATAAAACACCCAATTAGTTCCATCAATTTAAAGAAAATTATATGTGAAACATATAATGTCTAAATGTATCTAGTCAAACCGGTACTTCTTCATTGTAGAAACCAAATAGTCAGTTTTTAGACTGTATTTTTAAAAATTTTCAACAAGTTGTGTAACAAAATGCAACCACTGTCCGAATTCCTCTCCTGGTCCTATTAATGTGTTGGAAACGCTCGCTTGATATCTGGGTCTAAATCACCCCCATCTTATAAAGGCGGAATAACAAATTCTCTCGCCTCCCTAGAAGAGCTTTTGTGAAGACTAATAAAAAGATTCCATTGTGCTTTAGCCTCTGACAGTTGACAATGTAAGAAGCTGAGTAAAATGGAACGATTCTGCAAAGAGAATTTTCTCTAGAAATCCAGTGGTGTCTTTGCTGTTGTTGATGATTGCACACTAACAATGGTTAAAAATGTTCTGCCAGGAAAATAGTGAGGATTCCATGGCCGTATCCAAAAAGATACAATTCACTATTGAATTTTGAACACTCATTTCAGTTCATAATAGGGAACATAATTAAACGTTTCCATTTTGGTATTGATTTTTCCCCCTTCTTATTGAACCTAAAGTTACTGATGTTCAGGCCTCTGTCATTAAGTGTTTGAGGGAGTATGTTTTAGTTCTTCCTTTTAAAGAAGGCATCCTGGTGGCAGTTTTACTTGGGAGAGAAAATGTAATGTGCTCTTTCCAAGTGCCTGTAACTGGCCTAGGGTTGGCGCTTATAGACACCATGTAGAAGATTGGCAGGTGTAAAGACTATGTTAGCATATTGGGCCTGAATTTGTGCCTGTTCAGGAATCTGTCATTTGGAGTCATCTGAGGAATGAATTTTACCAGTAATTCCTCCTTAAGTGAAAAGAATCATTAAACCAATTCTTTTAGAGCACATGACATCTTTAATGTTTCTTATGGGCCATTTGTGGAATGAAATATTGTCATTGCTCACACCACAGCTTCCTGAAAATAGAAGGCACCACAGACAGATTTAACAAGGGCCGTGCCTCACCTCGCTGTGCAAGCTGATGGGCTCATTCTGGTCCCACACAGCTCACCCAGAGTAAGAGCCAGACCACTACCATACAAGGATTCACCCATAAACTCCCAGATTTCCAGAACTTCTCATTCCAATTGCAAAATTTGCCTGTACAGATGAACATGAAGAAGGAGTATGCAGTGAAGATAGCTGGGAATGAGCAATAATAGAAAGGCCCAGAGCAGTCAGTGGGAGTGAGATACTTCTGACACTACCTGTCACACCCCATGCTTACTTCTGTGCTACATTTGCCTTCGGAGGGTTCATACACCCCCACTTAGCGTCACTCCCCCATTGTCCCCTGTGCCTGTCTAGCCAAACAATATAACTCGAAAGTACCAAATATGAGAGACAATGATTTGGTGATTATTGAGGTGCTTTTGTAAAAAATAATAGATCTACTCCTGTTACACCAAACCAGATACAAATTTTGGGACTTGGAAGGCCTTTAGGATCAATCCATCAATACCACTTATTTTGCAGCTGGGGAAACTGAGGCACAGAGAGATTAAAGCCACTTGTCCAGAGTCACAGTAAATTTAATCAGAGAACTAAGACCCAACCCCATGTCTCCTGACTCCCAGTTCACTGTTCTTTCTACAGGACCAAAGAGCCCAAGGCTTCTTTTCATCTTTTATAATCTCAGTTCCTGTATTTACTCTCTCCTGAGGTTCAACCACTTGCACTCTGGGCAGGTGTCGTGGTAGCTTTGCCTAAAGGTGAATTTCCTGGACAACATGTTGCTTATGTGGCAGAACGATATTCTGGATATTAATGTGTGCATGCGTGCATACGTGTTTATTTCCTCCCTCACCCACCCCGTTCCATTTCAACACCAAGCAAGTAGCCAGGGGCTCAGTGTGCTTTTTTAATCACAGGGATATATGCCAGGAAGAACAGCTGAAGCTACTTCAACGTCCTGGCTTTTCATGTCTTTTATCAAAGCTTATACTCCTTAAAGTGGTTATGCTAGGAGACCTGGAGGGCCAGGGGGAGAAAGGGGGTGTCTTTGAAGGCCAGGAGAGAGAGAAGGAGGATATTCCCCAAGGCTAGAAAAGAGGAACAAAATAGGTGGGTCTTTCAATTAATGGGACATATGTCCTACTGGGTGGCAGAACTTATGTGAGGTGACAAGACCTCAAAGGTGATGACCACATGGGGCCCCCAAGGAGGCTGGACCTTGAGCCCTGGGGCTCCAAGCCCTAGCAAAGACACCTGTGCCCTAACTGTGGCACAGAAGCAGCCGAGCCATTGGCACTTGAAGGAACTGTGTGAGCTGGATACCGAGGGCTTCAGGGCTGCCCAGTGTAGACCAACAGCCCGAGGGCCTCTTGGATGCGCTGGTAAGATCCTGTGGGAGAGTTCCAATAGTTATGAAAGAATAAATTTCCTGTGGCCCAGTGTGATCGTGGCTCAAACTCAGATATAAATTGACTTTACAAAACAAAGAAATGGGATTTTTTTAACACCCTAGTTTATAGGCAAGATTTTTACCTGCTACATTTGTGTTAAAAATTATATCAAAGCATGAGTATTACATTTGCCTCAACAACTGGAATCCTAGCAACATTTTTTAAGTGTATAAAAAGGCTCAACTTCAAGACTAATGATTTGTTCTGGAAAGGTTTATGGTGTGGTACAGGCTTTGTCTGCACTGTAAAGTCTTTCCTGACCAGACTCACCCTCCTCTGGGCTCTACCGTCTCTTGGAAATGCATCTGTAATTGCATGTGACCCTCTGCATTGTAATTATTCATGTATAGGACTCTCTCCTCTGCTAGACTGTGAGCTCATTACGTGTAGGATCTGCGCCGTATTCTTCAGTGTATCCCCAGGAACCAGCAGGAACACAGGCACTAGGAGACCATCAGTACATCTGTCTACTGCTGCAGTCTGAGCTGTGGCTTTCCTGTAGCATTTTCCCTCAGAAGAGTTTCAGAGCAAATTGTGGGTCAGCAGCTCAGGCCACACATAATTTCATTGTGAAATTTTAAAAAAAAGTGAAGCAAAACAAACCCCCCAAACCTATGCATTCTTCATTTGACATAAAGAAAACAGGAGAGCCCAAAGTTATTTAGAAGGTGTGAGGTTTCCAGATTTTTAATTCTGTTGCTGTTTTTGCTTTCAACTTAGGTCAATTCAAGGGGAGTGTCTAGTATGTTTGGGGCACTTTGTGCTAGGAGGAAGTGCGCGTGCGCGCATGTGCCCGCATGTGTTCTCCACCAAGGAGCTCGCAGCTTATTAGGGGATGTAGGCAAAACCAATCTAAATGGTGGAAAAATCATGTTGCAAATTCTCTTACCCTCATACCCACTGTAGGGGCCCCTTCCAGGCTAACATGAGCCTGCCTGCCTGAGGTCTGGTACAAATGCCAACCCACGCCAGGCACTCACGTTAGAGGTACAGTGATACAAATGCAGGGTTTTGAAAGCAAGGGGTTAGGTTCAAATCCTTTATTTGGGTCTTAGTTATTTCCATTTCTTCATCTGTAAGTGGATGTGATATTTCCCTCAGAGGTTTGATGAGACTATATCATACTTAAAAGTGCAGTGTTAAAAAAAAAATGATGCTGTCAAGAAAGAATAAGTATATAAAACATGTCAGGGAATGGGGTGGAGAAGATACAAAATAAAGAAGTAGAAAGGGTAAATAAAGTCTATTTAGTCAGTGAATTTAAACACAAAAGAAGAAGAGAAGCTGGACAGAGGTTGATGTTGACAGTAGATTCCAGTGGGACCATGGGGATTTGATATATTGGGGGAGATAAGATTATTTAGAAGCAGAACCAATTAAGTTCACCATAAGTGCTACACGGGAACTGGGAAGTCATAATTTAAAAGAGTAAAATAGTCAATTCAGTAGAGAGGTAGAAGGTGACTGGACAGGGTACCAAGTAACTTTTGGGGACAGTGAGTTGGCTGGGGAGGGACATTAGAAAGTTAATGGAAATTTGCAGGGGATAAAATACAAACTATGTGAGCTGAAATACAAATCACGAGGAAAAATCCGTCTCCGCAAGTCACTGTATTACTTACCTAGGAATCAATATAAAGTGTTTTGAGCTGCAGCCCCCAAGGAGATTTGTATGACCAAATTGGCCATTTCCATGACCTGCGCTGTCAAAATCAGTCAGTTCTTAACTCAGAATGAAAAAAATGATTAGGTCTGCTTCCAGAAGTTTGTCTTGTTTGTTACTGGATCAAAGCCACAATGATACATTAATTCTTAAGCATAATTTTATATTGACAGGAAAATAAAGTGTGTCTGTAATCATTCGGTCAAAAAAAAGTACAGTGTAAGATTCATATGTTATCTGTGTTTATTTCCCAGTTCATCAAATTTGCCACATCCCCAAGATCTTAGAAACAGAAACAAAAGCTAGTTCTCCTAAGTACCTTATAGCCAGTTTGGGGGAAACACTGATTAGCTCTTCCCTGAGAATATGTAGACCTTTAGAAGTTAAAACTTATTTCATTTTTTCCATTTATAAAAGCAATGCATGTAAAATGCAGAAAAGAAAAAGAAGAAAAAATCGTGCATTGTTCAGTCATTCAAAGAAATTCACCACCAATAATTTGATGTACGTCCTTTCTATATTTTCTATGCATCTTTTACTTTGTAATTGTGATCTTACTGTATTTCACATATGGTTTCCTTTACTTATCTTTATAATAAAAAGGGAATTTAAAAATACTTTCTCAAAATAAGATGGCTAAATCTAAAATGCTGTGCATTTGCAAGCTCTCATTTCCCAGTTTGTGCAACAAGATCTTACCAAAATCTTTAACAGGCAGCAGCATCCAGCATCAAAACTGACCATAAATTTAGAGAACCCATTTGGAGGGTCACGGTCAGCAAAGTCAGCAGATTCTAAAGCCTCTCCAGTTTCTGTGCCTTGCCAAGTGACTGAAGTGGAGAGGCAATTTGACTATTGCCTTCTGACTTTAATTAATGTTTAATACTCAGTGGCAAAAGTACACTTCCTCTTGTACGTTCTTATTAGTCCCTTTTGAATCAGTTAACACTCTGTTTATAAAGATGTGGATATTTTCTCTAATTACTGTAATTTTGGTTGCTGCTGTAAAAATCAGCGCTCCGTGTCACACTGTCAGAGATCATTACAGATGTCTACCTGCTTCTCCCCTCCCTCCCCTGGAAACCATCCAGTCATCTCTGGAAAGTAAATGCAGTAAAAGGTTTAATGAAGGAAAGGAAAATCCAGACATACCATGTCTCAAGTCAAGCTCTTCCAGAATAAAACCAGAATGTATTCATCAGGGTGATGAATTGTATTCTGTTTAAACATTAAGGATATGGATGCAGAGTTCTGTTACTTATAATAAATTTCGTTATTGTAAAATCCAATTCATGCCATGGAAGAAGAATAAATTGATATGATTTATGCTCTCAGAAGCACATTTCCCACTCCTAGTATTTCCTTCCGTATGGAGAGAGATCAATGAGGGTACAAACCCTGGCCTCTCTCCACCCCTTCAGTTCCCCCCTCCCTGGGATGGAATAAGTTTCATCATTGGCAAATTTGGAAGAACTGGGCATGCATGGCTAAGCTCCTTCCTCCTTCCTTCCTCTTGCGAGCCAGGTACCACAGGAAACATGTGTTCTAGTCTGTTCCTACTGTGTGGGGAGGGCCTGTGGTTTTCTAGCACTGTCTATGACTAAGTCAGTCCATCTAATTCTGTGGTTCAGTATTGGCAGATCCATCTCAGCCACATCCTCTAACCCAGCTTCTAGAAGGGACTGTGAGGGACTATCTTGATCTCTCTTACACCTTCTCTCTCTCTCTCTTAATTGATTCAAAACACTTGGTGGGTAAGATTGGGTGCTATTTACCAGCTCCCTTAAAAGTCAGCACCACCAAACACAAAGGCTGGTAATTCAAAAACAAAACAAAACAAAAACACCACTCTTTCTTAGGCATGTTTTTTAAGGAGTTTTCTTTTTTTAATTAGTCACTCTTTGTTCTGAATTTTCAGTGTAAATTCTGCTATACTCTCTGCCTTCTAACTAATTCTGAATCTATTTAATGAAAAGGACGAATAGGAAAGAGACCTAGCTGTTAAAGGCTAGAATTTTCCTTGGCAGGAAGCTGTTGCTTTTCATGCATTGGGTTTTTTTCCTCTGTTATATTAGGGATTGTTTTCTCCATTTTACTGAGGCTACATGAGGTTGAGTCACATTCCCTAGTTCACACAGCTGGTTAGCAGCAGAGCAGGGAATGGAACTGTCCAACTCCAAGGCCAGAGCTTTTTCTTCAGGAAAGCTTTCACTGCATCTCTCCCTACAACCCTGATGTCCTATCCTTTCACTGTCATGGCCATTAGGAGAAGGGCAGAAAATGGTGCCCTGATAAAGAACACTTGTTGAAAGAGGGCAATGGTTTGCTTGGGAGCCATCTTTAGCCTACAGTCTCCTGGCTATAAATTGAACCTCTGTTTGGTAGTTTTGGTTTCTTTCTGCCCCCCAAAAGGTTAAGCCATATATATATGAAACGGAGATTTAGCCAAATTTCTCCCATTGCAAGAGTTTCATTTTCCCAGGTACTTCTGAAAAAGACCTTGTGGGAGATTCTGCATTGTTTTTAAAAATGTCTTACTTGATCATGCTTTTGATTGCTTTGGTCTAACCAAAATTCTTTGCAATTGAAAAATGATTCTGGAGAATTTTTTCCCAGATTTGTTCAACTGGTTTGAAAATGTCACTACAAAAGTCAAAATTTCTTGAGTTTATTACTCAGGGAATTCTTGCCTCTGAGAAGGTTAAGGTTTATTTATGTCACCACAATAATAAAACCCATATTTTAGAGAAACATCCAAGTGTACTCTATTTTTTAAGTGAACTTTTCTCACTGTTGATTCACTTGCTGTAAATAGAGTAGTGTTATTTTCCTTCCTGTTACTGTAGGCAGCACTCGGGAGAAATACTATAAGAGCCTATTAAGTTGAGAAAAATAGAACCAATTAGAAGCTCACGTTCCAGGAATTCAGAGTATGGCCCCAGGGGTCAAGGCGAATTTTATAGAGGAGTACCAGTACCTAGCTCATGTCTGCCACTTACCTAGAAGGGGCTTCGTGGATATGTGTTCAATGAATGAAGATAAAAATCTGGATGATCATTAAGGATGGGTGGGAATTAGGCAGTCTTCTCATGCTTCAAATGGAACCGAATCAGAGAAATCTATAGGTGTATGTATGTGTGTTTTGATGTATCCTTCCTTTGTGTTATTCCATAAGATCTCAAATTTAAAGTCCTAGAATTCTAAGACATAAAGCTAAAAGTATTTTTGAGGATAGAGGACAAGAAAGCTGGAATATAAAAATTTTTTATAAAGTATACTTCATAAGTAATTATATCTGCCATCTCACATTTATGTCATGGTAGATATGGAAAAAATTGCATTTATTTTTATTGGTGTTTAATAATCTTTCTGTCCATGACACATTGCAGGGCTTATGTGTGCTTTTGAGGGAAGAAAGGCAGCTTTTAACTCATATACGGTGCATTCCAAATCTACATATTTTCCTTTTTTCCCCCAATTCCTTTCAGGATTGTGTGCCTTGGCCTGTACCAGTGGAAAGCGAGAGAGAAACAGACCAATACTTGTTGTTAGAGAGGTTTCTAACACAGAGAGAACTGTTTAATTTCCCTCTCATTACAGCTAGCTGGGAGCCGTAAGCGTTAGTGATGCTGGTTCACCATGATGCAAATTCAGCTGTCTTCTCAATTCCTAGGACTTGGGAATGCTGAATTTGCAGCTGCTGCGATATTTTTTTATCTCAAAAAAAATTTTTTAAAGCCTCCAGCTTCTTTCATTTATCTTGGAAAAAACAAATATGTACATGGTGTACTTTTACTTCCTTAAGTTTCATTTAGAACAGATGACATTTCTATGCAGATTTTTCTAAGAAAAATAGTTGCCTATCTGCTTTGATTTGTTGATCATTTTAAAGTGCTCAGAATTACCAAGAGCACTTACTCTCTGAGTCAAGTTCTCCTGCTGATAGAACACCAATGCCCCCTACTGATAAATTTCCCAAAATCCCTTAGAAAATGAGAACATAAACCCTTCACACAGGCACGATATTCACCAGCCTTGTCTGAAAAGGACGTGCTTCTAGGGTCATCGTAGTCTGCTTTATTAGCCTCCCATTAGTGTAATTTCCTCTATTAGTCTTTACTAAAGCAGCTAGAAGTTATTTCATGCTTGGCTGGCTTTATTAGAAAAACAATTTTAAAGGTATCAGCAGAGCTTTATACCTGACAAAATGAGAACCAGAACTAACATTTGATTATGGTAATGTAATTCCTGTTACATTATATTTATAGTTAATGGGAAAAGTCCCTCAAAATACTTTCATATTTGTCTTCCTGTTTCTTCAGTATTTATAGAATTTCTGGCATAAGGAGACTTTAAAACCTAATCCTCCAGATTTTACTTGAATCCCATCTAATGTCGTTTCCATTAAGTAATTGCTTGGTTTTTCCTTGCAATAGAGAACACACCTATCAAAGCAACACATTGCATCACTGGACAATTCTGACAAAAAGTTCATGCAAGATTTTTTCTGTTCAGCTTTCAAATATTGGGCCAGTTTTTACCCTTTGGCTGCTATAATAGCTTTTGCTATAACAAATCTAATTCCTCTTAGTTCTTCAAATATTTAAACAGAAATATCATGTCCTTCTCCTGGCATTCTTATCTTCCCCAGGAAGAATAATGTCAACTGTCAGAGAAAAGGCAAATATTTCTATAAATGTGAGACCAAAGGGACAAAGACTTAGGACAGAATGTCAGTAGGATATAAAATTCCTGTTTTCAAATGATGCACTAATTGTTTCTCTTTCTCTCTGTCTCTCTCTCATACACACACACACACACACACACACACACACACAGTACACTCTTCTTGGTTCCCACAATACACTTAAAAATGGCCATCTTTGAATTCAGTAAAGGAAGCAGGAGACAAATTCAGTTTCTGTAATGGTGTGATTTGAATGTTTCCAAGAAGATCTAATCTTAGGGCTCCTTCCTAATTGCCTGGGAATTGTTAGACCTCCCTGCTCAGCCTATATTCTTAAGCAAGCAATGTCAGATGAGGATTTGTGACAAGATTGAGAAATTAGTGAACTTGGACTGAGGTTTTTTAATCAGCAAATGCCTCACAAGGCCAATTGGATCTTTGTGAGATGCTTATCATTCCACTGAGTTCTACCACTTCTCTTCAGGCAGATGCAAAATCAAGACTCCTGGTGCTCTCTGTGTAAACTTCTCCTCCCCTCCTTTAATTGCAGTCTTAATTTTTCTGTCTGAGTAGCCAATAACCAAGGCTATTGCCATGATTTACTTAAACAATAATAAAGCAAGCAATGACCTTAAGCCAAGAGCCAATATAACATGAGTATAGCTAGGCTTGTTCTGCCACGAAGTCCTAAAAGTTGCTCTTTGCTGTTATAATTTTCTTAAGATAATGCAAGATAGTTGTATATGTTGTATTCTCTAGGAAGCAGACACTGAGAAGGAATAAGAGTGCAAAAGGTTCAGTGGGGAGTAACACATGAAAAGAGTTGGGTAGGTGGAGGCATCAGCCCATGATGCAGACCAGAAGAAGTCTCTGCCAGCCCAGTGGGGCACTTAGAGCAAACATTGCTCATTTAAGGAGTCTCTAGTTGGACAGAAATGGCTAGGCCTTTAGACCACATCTTGTTTAGCCATTGACTGGGGATGGTCCAAGAAGAACATGGCCTTGGCTACCTCTCCTTTGCCCCATCATTGGTTGGGGCCCCTCCTGATAAGAGCAAGCCCACAGCTCAGAATATGAGGTAGACCCTGAAGGAGCTAACTGCTAAGCTTATTAAAGATAAGCAGAACCAGGTCACTTACTTTAGGAGCTCACAGTTTAGTGGTTGTCATGCAAAACAATTCATTGCTGCTCTGTGGTGTGCACTATAATAGGAAAATGAGGCTCTATCTGAATAGAGAAGAGAAAGTTTCAAATGCTGCTTAGAGAAAACAAGGAATTACGATTTAAAGAAATTCATCCCGCAGAGAAATGGAAGAAAGAATAATTGAAGAAAAAGGAAAAACATATGAATAGGTACAAAGGTATTAGCAAGACATATGTAGGTTGCCTTACATTTAGTAGAAATGTATGATTAGTCTGTTGGATACTTGCAGGGAAGAGCTATGAGATGAGATTGGAAAGGTAAGGAGGACCAAGCTCATAGGATCCTGGGTGGCATGCTAAGGAATTGGCATATTTATCCTCTAGAAAAAAGAAATCAATAGACTTCTGTTTTTAAAAAAGTGCTTTTGTGGCAGTGTGATATTAAGGAGATAGAATCAATCAGATTTTGAGTCTGCCTAAATATGGAGTAGAAGAAAGAAAGAAGGAATAATCAGGGACGACTCTTCATTTTCTGGCTTGAATAAGTGTATGGAGGGTGGTGGATTTTCAGAGAAGGAAATACTGCAAGAGGGTTTCAGGAAGTGGAAGGAGGAGGCATTGCAGTTCAACTTGGAAATTCTTGAGTATGAGATGCCTAAGAAACATCTAAGGGAAGATGTTGAGTATAGATTTAGAAATATGAGTCTGGACTTCAAGAGAGTGGTCTGGGCCACAATTGTATATCTGTGAATAATCAAAGTATAGGTGGTAATTGAAGCCATTGGAGAAGTTCAGTAGAAAGTAAAATCTAGACCTCAAGAAAGGGGTTTATGTAAGAAATAAAGATTTCAACATATAAAAGGCAGTTGAAACCCTGGGAATACATGAAATCCCCCACAAACAGTGAGAAGAAAGAACAAAGCTAATGGTAGAAGGAGGTGTGCACATGAGGAGAGTTGAAGAAAGAGTCTCCAGATGGAATTCTGAGACCAGGAAAATAACCATAAAAGAAAGGAAGCCAAGGGAAGAGAGAAATTCAAGAATAAAAAAAGTGACCGGGAATGTCAAATGCTGCAGAGACATCAGATAAGTTTAGGACTGAAAAGTGTTTAGTGGATTTTTCCATTAGGAGGTCATTGATGACTTAAATGGGACCAATTTGAGAAGAGCACATGAAGTTAACCCCTGAGTAGATTTGCAGGGCAGGAAAATCAAAAGATTGGGCAGTAGCTAACAGCAGTAATAAAATCAAGGGAGTGTTTTATTTTTTGTTTGTTTTAAATGTTTAAGATGTGCTCAGAAGCAGTGAAGATGGAGAAGTTCAAGATTCAGAAAGAGGAAAAAATAATGGAGAGCAGCGTTTCCAAGAAAGACAAATTAGTTAACAGCTGAGAGTGAACAGGCTTGTTCCCTTAGGTCTTGGTCTTTAAGTTTTGCTGTCCTATTACTTTTATGCCCCTCTCATCACCACCACCGGGTATTTGAGCAATTATTTTAGATCCAACTGTTAGGGCTTCTGTTTATTACCTCTGTGAAATGTCTTTAAGTTAAATTTAGTCATTCATTCCAGACTATAGAGAACTTGCTGGATTCTGATTTTGTCTTTCAATATGTATACTATCCCTTTAAAGTTCACATCATTCACATATCTGATAAGGCTGACTTATAACTCATTTGCAAAAGACAGAGGAATGCACACCCCTAGATTCCTCCATTAACATTACTACTGATTCGTTAATAAACTCATTTTAAGTTCATCCAATATTCAGTATACTTATCATCCAGTCCATAATTCTATCTTGACCATCAGGTTCTCAAGGTCACCTTTTGCCAAATTCCTGGATGTAATCTAAATAGACCACAAATAACCCATTTCTGTGCTATGCCAATCTAGTAACTACAATAAAGAATGAAATAAGATCAGTCTGACGTGACCCTATCCATACTTAGGAACTCATCCTGGCTCAGCTTGATCAGTGCTCCCTCTTCTAAGAGCAAGGAAAGTTGCCCTATAGCATTCATTCTATAATTATGCCTAAGATAAATGTAACATTTATTCTTCATTGTTAGTAATGCTTTTAATTCTGTATACTTCCCTTTTTGAAATTTGGAACTACGTTTGCCAATTTCTAACTTTCTTCCTCCTTAAAACTCTCATTTGGAAGTTTCTTAGTGGCCTGGATGTGATTTCTCTTGGAAAGCATATTTGAACTCATTTAAAGCAACTTTGCTCTTCTTTGATCACTCCCTACCTTTGGGACCAATGCCACTCTAACTTTTTAAATCTAAAGATTTTTTTTCTCTAGGCAGGGAAGATAGACATCAAATAAATATTTAATAATTCTGCTTTCTCAGGACCACCCATCAATATCACATTATAATTCTATCTCATTGCATCAAATTTAACCGTCGCATTTTTGTTAACTACCATTTACTTTGGATTTTAAACATCTGAACACACTATAAAAGAGATCCACTGTCTTCTGTTGGTCTTGTTAGCTCTCTTTCCTTTCATCTTTTGTACATCCAGTTACCAAATTTGGCCTCATCATAAAGATCCCCATATAAAGAGTTTCTCTCAGCATTTCCTCCTCTTCTTTCTCATCAGAACTTCATTTTTGAGAATTTTAACCATCCAGACTGATTTCTCATGTAGATTCTCATGCCTTAGACTCAAGTCTGCTTAATCTTGGGATCTTTAAATTTTGCTTTTACGAGTCCTGGAGTTCATGTCTGACCAAACTCAACCTTCTCTTTCTTAGCTATACTGAACTCCTAAACTACAAGGCAGATTTTTCCTACGACGTCCACTTCACTAACCTGTAACTGCCCCACTAGCTGCGTGATCTGAGGCAATTTATTTCTGATTTAATTATTTTTAAGATGATTTTAACATATCAATCTGATAGGTTATCTATAAATAGTTCAATGCCTTATTTCATAAGAATACTAAAATTAGCTGCAAATTTGATAAATATTGAATCTGAATCGTGGGACAAAATGGAAGCTATGTGATATACTAGGTGCAGAAAATTATGTTTCTCAACTACCAATGTGGCTTGAATTAATCACCATTAAAGGGGTTATAACTAATGAAGTAATTGTTTTAGATATATGAATGACTAGGGTAGTAGATTATTTATACATATCAAATCTCTATAATTTGGAGATAATCTCTTTTCTCTGTTGACACAATAAAACATACCTTTGATGTAGTGAAAATGATACTAAAGAAAATATTAAAACCAAGAAGTTGTATTCATCAAAAGATGCCATAAAGAAAGTAAAAAGATAAATCAATCCCTGGGAAAATTTATTTGCCACTTATGTATCTGATAAAAGATTAGTGCCCAGTGGCCCCATGGCCGAGTGATTAAGTTCGCGCACTCTGCTTCGGTGGCCCAGCATTTCGCTGGTTCGGATCCTCCGTGCAGACATGGCACCGCTCATTAGGCCATGTTGAGGCGGCATCCCACATGCCACAACTAGAAGGACCCACAACTAAAACATATATACAACGATGTACTGGGGGGCTTTGGGGAGAAAAAACAACAACAACAAAAAAGATTGGCAACAGTTGTTAGCTCAGGTACAAATCTTTAAAAAAAAAAGATTAGTGCCCAGAATTTACTAATATCTACTTCAAGTCAATTAAAAGAAAAGACAATACAAAAAAGTAGAAAAGTGCAAAAAAAACCAAATAGGCATTTCATAGAATAGTAAACAAAATGGGTGAATCAATCTATGAAAATATGCTCAACCTTATTAGTTATTAGGGAAGTACAAGTTCGACTGCAGTATACCTACTTACTGGTAGTGTATTTACTAGACTGAAGGCTGACTGCACCAGGCATTGCTGATATTGTGAAGAATGAGATTCTCAAACCGTGCTGATGAGCAAGGAAAATGGAAACCACTTTGAAAAGCAATTTGGTGTTATCTTATAAAGTTGAACACGTATATTACACTGTAATTCAGAAACATCATACTAAGCCCTTACCCTAGAGAAACTTTGTAAACTTTATACATGCGCTAGTAGACATGATCAAGATTGTTCATAACATTTTTCCTAATAACAACAAGAAAACCCAAAACAACACTCAACTTAAGTAGTGAAAATGAATGAACTTCACTTACATACAAAAATGTGGGTGAATATTAGGATATGATGTTGAGTGAGAAACACAACTGTGGCAGGATAAAATTTTTATTAAATATTTATTTATGGGAAACATACAAATGTGCAAGGAATTGAAAAATATAAAATTCAGAAAAATGGTGACGTTTTGGGGGATGTGTTTGCCTGGGGATGTACAAGATTATAGTATGTGGAGATTAGAGCTACATACATAGGAAGCCTCTAAGGCATTGATGATGTCCTGCTTCTAAAATTGGGTGATGTGGCCAGGTATTTATTTTATTATTATGTGTCTAACCTACATACACACTACATACACTATATATATATATATATATATATTCTTTTAACATATCAAATATTAAACAATAAAAAAATAAAAACCCACTGGCCTTGAGAGAGCATTGTATTCGTATCCAGGATCTTTGGCTAACTTGTTCTGGAACCTTAAACAAGTCACTTAGCTTGTCTGGGCCTCACTTCCCTCATCTGTAAAAAGAGAGTCTGTATAATCTTTCCAGTGCCTTCCGGTCCTAAGAGTCCGTAATCCCATAATCCAGAGAAATAACAGAGCATGTAAACCAAGGAATTTCCCCAATTAGCTTTCAATTTACAGATGTTGTTTCCAGAGACTCAAAATATGAGGAAAGGGGCAAGGAATATTAATCTGCCAAGTTATTCTAAATAAATGGAACATTCAATAAAGGAAAACTAAATAAGATTGCATTAGATTATTTGAAACTATACTATCTTTCCTCTGGGTCACATAGCTACTTGACCACAAGTCTCCTATTCGCCCCCCTGTATCCCTTTCAAAGTTTTTCAGACAACATAAGAATAAGAAAAAGTTTGCATAAACACTGAAATCTAGGGAAAAATGACATTCAAATGACGAAAATGTCAATAACTGTCCACAGATACGGTACACATTGACTCTGAAGAAGAGAGAAGACACTGAGGCCAACTTCAAAAACCTCTTGCCCACCCAGAGAAAGCAGCAGCATCCTGGGAAGTAAAAGAGAAATCCTTGCAAAAATCCCACTGATGTTCCCTGATTAGGACAGGGGCAGACGGGGATGTGTGGGATCAAATTCCTCCTCGGCCCTCTTTTCGCCAACACAAATCAACATAATAGCAAATGACGGCAGCACATTTATAGTGCTTACTTATATGCCAGAGACTGTTCTAAGTTCTTCATATGTAATTAGTTCATTTAGTCTTCACATCAGCTATCGGTTGATAGATACTATTGTCTCCGTTTCATAGGTAAAGAAACTGAGATATAAAGAGTTAAGTGACTCCCCCAGGTCAATGAGTAACAGAGGCAGGACTTGAACCTGAACTCCGGCTTCTGGAGTCCAGTCCCTTAATCACTGAACAGACTACCCCTCAACAGCAAAAGAAAGTAGCTGTGTCTGGTGTCTATGGCCACAATAGTGATGCACTCCAAAGCATCATTGTAACAGTGATATGTAACAGTGAGCATTTCTTTAGCTTAGGAGTTTGTGGGTTGGCTGTTTAGACCTTCCTGGGCAGTTCTCCTGGTCTTGACTAGGCTCATTCATAGATCTCAGAGATGACTAGCTAATGCCTGGGGCTCACACATCGTGGGTTAGTTGGCTGTCACCTAGAGTGACTTGGCTCTCTTCCATGTATCTTATACATCTCTCTGGCAGGCTAACCCAGGCACGTTCTCCTGGCAAAGGTAGAGGTGCAAGAGCAAGCAGGAACACACACGTGCTTTTGACACCTCTGCTTGTAGCCACATCTGCACACGTCTCATTGGCCAAAGTAAGTCACCGCTCTTCAGTGAGAGGAACTACAAGATGGAGAGCATGGGCGCAGGGAGGGGAGAAGACTTAGGGCCTTGAGTGCCATTAATTACCACAGTAGCTGTGCTGAAAGGGGCCCAGTGAAGCTTTTGCTGCAGCAACAAGAACTCTCCAAGATGCTTCAGGGCTCTTCCCTGAAGCCATGGTGGCAGCTCCCAGAAGGGAGGAGAGCCCAACATTATGTCATTTAGAGCCAAATGCTTCAGATAACTGGATTCATAAATCTGGCCTCCAGAGGAGATTCTCCAATGAGAGAGAGAGAAAAAAAAGAAGCAGCAACACCAGGGCAACTCTACCTCCCTCTCACTCCTCCCCTCTCAGACTTCCAGGTGACCTGCCTGGGTACTTACATCCACCTGTCCTTCATCTGTAACATCTGAGAAGAGGACTTTTACAGCCATCAGAAGGAAACCTAAAGAGATATTTTTGAGGAAATGAGTTTTCAGTTTCTTAGGGGGTTTAGATTTACTATATGGCAATTTACAGAGCATTCCCTGTTATTAATGGTTGTCTTGAGGCCCTTGAGAGAACGTGGGCTGTAGGAGCAGTGGTTTGTGTGTCAACACCCATCTGGCTGGTGTCTGGTTCTTGCACTTCATCTCTGGCTTTCATCCATTTACTGAAAAGGCACTCATGGAGCACCTATCACATACGAAGCTCTGGGAACACAGTAGCTGTGCTGTGTTCATAATCCCTGGGGACTTCTTAGTCTAGTGCGCTGATTTCTCACAGGCTCCCAGGTGGGAGAATGTGTCCTCCAGACCCAGGGCACTCACTGGGATAGCTTTAGGAATTAAAGTGGCATGATTATTGCTAGTCTACCTCCCACACCTCTCAGTTTTTGAACATGCTGAGTGACTATAATCTCCACTTCAATATATTGAGCTAGAAATATTTTTCCTCATTCCCAGGGAATAGAGTTCCTATCCTCCTTCATAGAAAACAAAGTAACTTGTGCCTAGGAAGGGGTTAAGCTAAGCCTGGGTTAGTTCATACAGCAATACTCACAGTTTTCAGAATCTGCTTATGGAAACTGTAAGAAGATGATGATGCCAGGTGTAAGGTGTCAGTTGATGGGGCTTGGACCAGCACCCTGACTACACACTCTGGTTATCACAGTTCTGACATCAAAGATGTCACGAAATGTGAAGACACCATTGAAATGATCTTTCACATACTGGATTCCCTACCTTCTGGTATCCATTGCAAGAGGTCAAAAGACAGAGGCAGCAGTCCAGAATGAAAAGGTACCCTGTGTTGAACAATTATTAACTACTTAAGAATATAACTAACTTCCTGAACATTTTCAGCTCAACATGCCCGGCTTAAAATCAAATACTCTAAATTTGTCTTCTAAAGTAATTTCACATTTCATTGAATAAATTTCCATTGACAAGGCATGCTCAGTCATAAGGACCCTAGTATAATGGCAGAGTATTTAGAGTGCTAAATGATATAGATTATGTATTGTGCCGTGTTCAGAAGGTTTTAAAATGGAACAATCATTTTCAAAAGGAACAAAAATCAATCCTAGAGGATAAAAATGAGAAAAGGAGGCTTCAATGACTTTCAGAACCTTCAGTCAAGCATGGATTTCCAGAGACTGACAGTTTTTCTTAAGAATTGGGAGATTATGGGCTCTGAGAGCCTTTCCCCTATCATGCATATTAGAATAATTGTTCCTCTAATTCAGATCTCTAAGTAGCTTAATGCCTGTTCTTATCTTAGTTCAATTTAGAGAGAACATGAGAACAAAAATGCTGTATCCGTTCAGTGTCTGCTTCTCTAAATGAAACTGTTCAAATGCTCCAAGCTCTGAGCTTATGTGGTTAACGTAGCTGGACGTTCCTTCCAAAGATAACATGGAAAAAGCCTCTCCCAGCTGAAGACTCAAATTACAAAGTGGTCTTATGATTGTTAGGGGATATAATAACCTCTGCCTAATGAGATATGTTTGGGGATAACTTAACCTAATATTAGAGGGGGGAAAAAATCTTTGTTCTGTTCAATGCTCTGAGTTTAGAAGAATCACCGTGATTACACCAATTTCCATGCCAAACTCTGTGATATGGCACACTATCAGCTGACAGAATTGGGACCTTGCTGCTGCCTTCCTCCAAAATTAAAATAAACCATTGATGAGCAAATGTCTAGCAATACCCAATGCTAGATTGCCTCTTATGTGCCTCTCCTCTGGAGAGGATACTTTTGAACAAGAGTTTTCTTGTCTCAGGAACGTGCAGTACTTTGAAGGAGCACAGGAGTCCTTCAAGCAGGTACTGAAAATGTGGTATTCTACCCCATTTCAGGACCCATTCATGTATCTGAAAAGGTGATACTCCTTGTGTAATCAGGGGTGCCCTAATTGTAATCAGTTGGTAATGACTGTCTGGAACACCATATGGAAAATGATTTGAAGACCTAACTTGGTTCAAGAGGAAGGAGTCCCAAGAATTACTGGTGCCGTCTGTCCTAATTATGGATGGAGGAGCATGGCATATTTGGCATGTTTTTGTCATTGCCAGTTCTGTTGACTTCAAACTACGATTTTTTTCTTGCATTTTCTCATTTCTTTAGAAACATAGAGGAAAAGGAACCCTGGTTGAGTGTGAGGGATGGGTTTAGGTCCTCCACACTTTGAACAATGAAGATATTGATCCTATTTTTGTGTCATTCTCTAATAGTTTATTAGGTGCTTGTTATAAAATGGTACAGGCATTTCTGAGCCACAAATATCCAACATAGGAGTGCTTGGAGAAGTGGACAACTGGTCCTTTCTGCTCTGGAGACAGAGGAGATGTACCTCCTGGAATCCCAAAGAGCAAGAAAAGGTTTTTTAGACTGCCAGTTCTCTTATTGCCTGCTAGACAAGAGGCACAGCCACATCTGAGGACTTTGTTTCCTGGAGATGACTGCTTTCCTTTCTCTCCATCCTTCTCCAAGCCTAGTATAATAGCAGACATTCCACACATATTTGTTGTGAAAAGGGTTGGATCCATGTTCCCTAGAGGTGCCTAATGCTAAACTGCCACAACTTAGGAAGCATATTTCACCATAAAAGCATTTTTTTAAAAGATTTTTTATTTTTTTCCTTTTTCTCCCCAAACCCCCCCGGTACACAGTTGTATATTCTTCATTGTGCGTCCTTTTAGTTGTGGCATGTGGGATGCTGCCTCAGCGTGGTTTGATGAGCAGCACCATGTCCGCACCCAGTATTCGAACCAACGAAACACTGGGCCGCCTGCAGCAGAGTGCGTGAACTTAACCACTCGGCCACGGGGCCAGCCCCCCATAAAAGCATTTTTTAAGTGGTCACATTCCTACGTTAGCACCCAAAGCCTTATTATTTTTTTAATTCACAACACAACACAGAAGAGCTCTCTCTGTCTCCTCCTCCCTTCTCAATACAGCCCTCTAATCTGCCTCAGAGAACATTGGGGTTAATTCTGTCATATCCTTTGTCCCTGTCTATATTAACCACAATTAGAAAACAAGGACTTCAGGTCATCTCTGGGGTCCACAGCTCCATGCATCTCTAATTGATCTCATCTCCCACCCTCCTCAACGCCTAACTTGCTGCCCTATAAACTCCAAAACTCACAAGTCTGCTATCAGTAAAGTCCTTATCTTCTTAACCTTGTCTGAGCAGTTCCTTCCCCTCCTTACTGTGCACTTGGCTTTCTTAATTATATTGCTTCCCTACAGCCCTCTCAAGTGACTGTGTTTTATTTCCTACACACCTTGTGCTACTAGACTTGGAGACAGGGTAGGTGTTGTTTTTGTTCCTTGTTGCCTCTTCTAGACTATTGTCCTACTCTCGTTAGAAATCACTCAGCTCGGAAACTCATGCCATGAGTCAATACCACTCACTCTGCCTCCTTGGTGCCGTAATACCAAGTCCCGGACCCACCTCCCCCATTCTTTGGAGATTGTAGTTCTTGGCTCACTGTTACTTTCTCTCCAATGCTATTCTTGCAACCACCTTCTTCAGTCTCCTTTGCTCATCCGTCTCATCTCCTGGACTCCTCTTTTCTCTATGCTCACTCACTAGGCAATCACATACTCTGATGACTCCCAAAATGTCTCTCAACTCACGTGTCTGACTGCCTCATTGACATTTCACTTGGATGTTTAATAGACATCTCAAAATGTAAGTGTTCAAAATTAAGCTTCTTATTTTCCCCAGCCCCTAAATCTCCTTTTATAGCCTCCCCCATGTGGACAGAGACTTCATCTTATGCACTGCTATTTCCCTAATGCCTGGCACATAGCAGTTTATCAATAAAAGTTTAACAAATCAATTGCTTTATCTTCACAATAGTAGTTGAAAATTAAAATTACACAATATTTACTTCTACTCTATTGTGAGCAAGCGAGCTAAATAGGATTTTGTGAGCTTGCTCTTGAAATGCAATAGCACAGCAGGGTTAGTGGGATTCTGAGTACTTGCTAACTGACCTTTAAACAAGCCTTGGTACCAGCTCTGATTTCTCTGTCAAGGTCCTCTGCTCCAATTCAATACAGATTACTGCAAGGTCTCTTCAGTGACAGATTCGATGGTATTGCTTCCCTGCTCAAAACCCTTCAGTTTCCTTTTGAGTGTGTACTAAAGTGTGTACTAAAATGTTCCTCTGCCTGCCATGCAAAGCTTTCCTCTTTTAAGTTTGTACCTACTTCTATTCTTTGACCTGAGATAGGGCCCTTGATACACCCAAAATGCTAACCCTGAAGGTGCCTCTGCTCCCTGAACACACCTGTGTCAATCCGAACTCCTTGGCTGGAAATGACAAAAATGAGACTTGCTTGGCAAAGAAGGGAGCATATTGGCTCCTGTAACTGTAAGTTTTCTATGTAGTAAGATAGAAAGAGGGTCAAAACACATTAAGAGAAATGCAAGCTATGGAGCAGCATGTATAGTGTGATTCTACTTTATATATATATATATATATATATTTATTTTTTTTTAAGATTGGCACCTGAGCTAACATCTGTTGCCAATTTTCTTTGTCTTCTTCTTCTCCCCAAAGCCTCCAGTACATAGTTGTATATTCTAGTTGTAGGTCTTTCTGGTTGTGCTATGTGGGACACTGCCTCAGCATGGTCCACGCCCAGGATCTGAACCGGTAAAACCCTGGGCTGTCAAAGGGGAGCATGTGGACTTAACCACTCGGCCATAGGGCTGGCCCCTGTATATTTTAAAATTTATCTATGATTGTGTATGTTTATATGCCTGAGGAGAAAAAGTCTAGAAGAATAAATACACACCACATGTTAATAATGATTAATCTCTAGTGAGTAAAATTCTGATGATATATTTTTCAATGTATACTCTTATGTATTAGAACGTCTTATAATTTTTAAAAAGGTTCAAATTTATGCATGGTTCGTGGTACCACCCTGCTAATGCAAAGCCATCATGCACCATCCAGTATGTAGCCACTAGCCATGTGTGGCTATTTAAATTTAAATAAATTAAGTTGAAATAAAATTTAAAATGTCATCCTTCAGTTGCTGTAGCCACATTACAAGGGCACGATAGCCACACATCGATAGTGGCTACCATGTTGAGAGTACAGATTTAGAACATTTCCATCAATGCAAAACGTTCCCACAATGGGAAACACCTGGTAAGCAACATGTCCCTAGATGCTCACCTGATTGCTTTCACTAGGATAATTGGCTTCATTTAGATGCAGCCAGAGTGAAGCAGGTGCAGGCCTGAGCGCCTGTGAACTGACAGCCACGGGGAGTTTGAGTGAGGTTCGGGTCTATGTTCATTTATGCTGCGTCTTCTGATGTGTCTGGGGAAGATGCTATCTTTAACTTATTCAGTAATTTTAAGGGAAATAAGGAAAATCCCTACCCAGTAATTTTTAAAGGAAAATGAGAACATCTAAATCTCTTGCCATGTTGAGATTTACCTGTTTTAATTAGAAAGAAAAACAAACTGGTTTATTTAAAAGAATGTTTGTCCTTTTCTTCTCATTTGCCTAATTCCTGAGTAACTTAGCAATGCATATGGAGAAAGAAGAATCCTGTTCCTTTCTGGAGGGAAATTAAAATGGTATCTTAAGTACTTCTGTTTAAAATGATTTGAAAGTAAGCATAAGAAGCTTGTCTCCTTAGTTTCCTCTATCAGTTGGAATTTTTAATATTTGTTCTACATGGCATGGAGAAAATTCAGTGATAGCTTTATGCTTTCATTCTAATTTGGAGTCATAAAATAATTTTCCAATGCCTTTGTTCCCCAAATAGATCTGTAACTTAAAAGCTCATGATCAGAAAAGGATTCTTCTAAATAACGAACAGGAAATCTCAATAATTTTTTATTTAAGAGATATCAGTGTGATTTTAATATTTAAATAGCAACCTATTATATCTCTAATATCCTTTTAAAACCATGAAACAGTAGGTCCATGAAAATATCCCTTATTTTTTAGAGCAAAACAACTATAACTTTCTTTTTTGACCACAGATCTCTCTGTCTCTTTCCAAAGCACATATTTACATCTTGATACCATAGATCACTACTTGGAATATGCTGGTTTATATTTAAAAACTTTAGTTTTAACCAATATATTAATATGACATCCCAAACAGTTTCAGGTCATATGTTCCTAGAACAGATGGCAGAGTTGCTGTGAATGAGTAAAACAAACTATAGAATCTCATCAATTCATTCAACTGATGTCTTTTAAATACCCATTATGTACCTGTGCTAAGCTGGGGCACCAAGTTTGAAGGATCCTTTCCCTTAGGGCCTCACAGCTTGGTAGAGGGAGATACAGGAAAACCAGCGATGGCCATGCAATACCGTAAGGTCTGGGATCAGGTTAGGTTTGCACAGGGAGCGATCACATCACGCTGTGAAGGTGGTCACAGAGGACTTCTGAAGCAATTTCAGGAGCTTTAGGGTTTAGTGTCCATTCACTTCTGCATTCTTCTTTATAGCTTCTATACCTAGTGTCTATACCAAAGTATCCCTAATGATAAAAATATGCATTACATGCCTCCACCTCCAAATAAAGAAAAGTACAGGATCAAGTTTACCATGAAGCCCCATAGAACTTAATTCTACTATAGAAGGATCCATAATGACTGGGCAAATTTCTTTTGTTGGGCTGAAATCCTATTGTATCATGTTTTCCGTATATTAAGTGGATTAGATTGTTGAAGTGTTTAAGTAAGTTACGGTTACTTAGAACATCCTACCTTAGGATTTTAATGTGGATGTTATTATAGCATGGATAGGCCAAAGGAAGTAAGAACAAAGTTCTCTTTCTTCTTCAGACTAGGCACAAGACTCAAAATGATTTCTTAGGACACATTAGAAAGTCATTCTTTAGGCAGAAAGTCAAACCCGCCTCCCCAAATCTAAGTCAGTGCTCAGTCAGAAAGCAAAGGCTGCAGTGACTCTGATTCCAATCCTGGGCTCGTGCGTTCACTTGCGGTATCAGGTTTTGCTCACACAGAGGCTGTGCCTGCTGATTAAGTCCATATCTCTTTTCCTGAAAACCTCTTTCGATTATTAATGAAGGAAATTTTAAAGATGGCAAGAAAATTACATTTCCTTTTGAAATTACAGTGTAAGTGAAGTTTCTTCAACTGGCTCTTTAAAAATTGAGAAGGCCTCGTCTTCATAGATTAATGAGCTTTTCCTCTTCTATTCCCACGCGAACCCTCTTGGACCTACTTATTCACTTAATAAGTCTGCTGCATATGTCTCAACTGTCAGAAATGACACACGTCTTCATTCCTCTGAGTAGGGGTAACTATTCTGGATGCTTGGGCAATCATGTTCCCAAAGATTTTCTTCAGTGTTTTTGACTGGAGTGAGTGACACATCAAAGGTTGTGTTCTCACATCTACATCCTCCTCCCCTTCCTTCACAAGAGGAAAGTGATGGCTTTGGTGTTAGTGTCTAAAGACTGGCATTCAGATAGCCCGCTTGTTATTCTTATAGCTTACCCAATGATGTTCATTCCCATCAAGAAGTCAGGCGCTGGGACAGTCAAACCCAAGCGTCCTTGTGGGGTTACAGCAGAGGTCCCCTTCCAGGGACTTAAAGGACCAACTCCTTTAAGGACAGGGTAGGTTGTTTGGCCATGGCTCTTTGGATTCATATAACAGAAAACCAATTGCACTATGTGAAGCCAAAGAGGAATTTTTTAATGAGAATAAAAGTGAATCCTATGAATCTCAAGAAGCATAGACTGGCCTCAGCATAAATTAAATGAGACGCTGGAAAACCATCAGGACCAAACTTATTCTTTTTCTCCAGGCCTTTTGGTCTCTTGACTTTGCAAATCTACTTCATTCTTCTATGTATCTGTCCATTAGCTTTCATGGCTTTTCCAGGTTCAGATGGCCACACAAGGCAGCTCTGTAGCTCCTGGATTTTTGTGTCCTGAGTTCAAGTGGTCAACAAAGACACTCAAAGATCTGTGAATCTCACATCAAAGTCTTGAGAGAGAAGCTCATAGGCCTAGCTTGGGCCAGGTATCTACCCTTAGTCAAGTCAGCTCCAGCCAGGGAACCAGTCTTGCAGTAGAAGCAGGAGTGTGGGTTTAAGTGTATAATTCTCAGAGAAGGGCAACCAGAGTCTGGATGAACATCTCAAATGATATCAACTCCTAGGGTCAGTAAACTATTTTCTATCTTTCAAAAAGCTTGAGTGGAAGTAAAATGTACACTTATCCATGTTAAGCCTATAAGGAATAACCAAAATATCTGGTTTCTTTGATTTGGGGTAAAAATCACAAACTGGTTTGCTTCCTCTGTTCATCTCATGCCAGTCAGAATCTCTGCAATTATATTTAACTTAATGATAATTATTTAATTAAAATTAGAAATCAAATTATTCTGAAATAAATATGATTTATTGAGTAAACAATATCTTTCGAGTTTGGGGACCATCAGAAGAAAACAATAGTAGAGAACTTTGGTGTTGAGAAGCTCAAGAACTTCACCCTTAACAGAAGAAAGCCAGCTCCAGGTTCTGCTGCACATGCAGGAGTTTCAGTGAAAGCATGAAAGCTGCAATTCTGCTGCCCTGTGGGGCTGTCCTGTTCAAGAGATCACTGGAGAGCTTCTCCTCTTATTTTAGTTTTGCATGTTGTGTAAAAAATTGCTACAAACATAGCCATTCAAAACCATCCAAACTTATTACCTCACAGTTTCTGTGGGTCAGGATCTGTGTGTGAGTTAGCTGGATCCTCTGCTCAGTGTTCTATTGGGTGGAAGTCAAGATGTCAGCTGGGACTATGATGGGCTGAGGCTCAGGGTCTTCTTCCAAGCTCGCTAGTTGTCGGCAGAATTTAGTTCCTTGCAGCTGTAGAACTGAGACCCTCAGCTCCTAGAGTCAGCCCGCCATTCCTGTGGTCCTCTCCACAATATGGCAGTTGGCTTCTTCAAGGCCAACAGAGTATCTCTATTGCTTTGAATCTCTTGACTGTGTTTAAAGGTCTCAACTGATCAGGTCAGGCCTGCCCAGGATAATTTCCTTTGTTATTAACTCAAAGTTCACTGATTCAGGACCTTAATTACATCATCACGATCCCTATGTATTTGCCATATAATGTAACATAGTCAAGGAAGTGACCTCCCATTATACATATTCATAGGTCTTGCCCACACCCAAAGAGCAGAAGCATACCATGCATGAACACTAGGGTCAGAAATCTTGAGGACCAGCTCAGAATTCAGCCCACTACTATCCAATGAAAAGAAGGAAGAGTGAGGATTGCTCTTGGTTCAGCCTCTCCTAGGCTTAAAGTCACCATCCCTTGGCATGAGGGAGAATTAGACTGTGGACCTAAATATATTCATAAATTAAAGGAAATCCCAGTAATATAAGCATTTATTCCTCCTATGTGTATTTTTGTCTGTTTATCTCTTATATTGGACTGATTTATTTTTATTAATTTACTCACTTATTAGACATGTTTGTAGAATATTTGTATATTTGTAGAGGATCAGAGAAGCTAAAGCCATTTGTCTAGAATTACAAAGCCAGTCAGTGACAGAAGAAAAAACAAAAGTTAGGCCTGCCTTTCCAAATTATGGGGTTCCCCCCCTTTTTTGATCCTCCTCTGTGTCATCTGAGTATGGTGACTGAATGTGGAGCATCCTGACCAAGGACCCATTTAGCTGCCCTTATAAATGGTTTCCAGTGCCACCTCTTTTTGGCACTCACCTGAGAAGAGATTGGCGCAGTTTCTGTCTCCTTTCTCCA
This sequence comes from Equus caballus, assembly GCF_041296265.1. NCBI lineage: Eukaryota > Metazoa > Chordata > Mammalia > Perissodactyla > Equidae > Equus > Equus caballus. The sequence continues at coordinate 15,813,822 of NC_091708.1, forward strand.
GTTCTCAGTGTCATCTTGAAGAGCTGAGCAACGAGATTGTTCAGTCATTCAACTAATATTTATTGAGTGCCTACTACATGCAGATATTGGGGGTATTCAGTTGTTAACAAATTTGAATAACAAATAACAAAACTGTTAACAAAACAGATATGATCTTTGGACTCAGAGGGCTTTCTGGGGGGAGAGATATACTTTAAAAGCAAGCCCAAAGAAATAATGAGAATGACTCTTATTGACTGACCACATGACCAGTCACATAACTTGAAATGCATTTTCTTGCCACAGTGTGAGATGAGTTACTCTCATTTAAAGAAAATTTTCAGTTTTCACAAAAGGATGTCATTCTTAACCACAGCTTAATTGCCTGTTAATTAAAAGATGCAGGTCTGAGGGGGAAATGGAGAGTTACTAATCAACAGGCATAAAGTTTCAGTTAAGCAAGATGAATAAGTCCCAACAATTTGCTGTACGTTATACCTATAGTCAATAATAATGTATGGTACACTTAAGTATTTTTAAGACAGTAGATCTCACCTTAAATGTTCTTACCACAATAAAGCAATTTTTTTGTTTTTCAGAAAATGCAAAAATATAATGGGCAATTAAGGATTGAATATCCTCACAAAGGAGAACTAATTAATTGCTTAATATTTTATTTTTATTCCTTCATATCTTGAGAATTAATATTGTTTGAAAATAGCAAAACTAAGATTAGTTACATGACTCTTGAAAATTCATATTTGTGGAAATAAGATGCTTATCAATAAGCATCATTTTGTAGATGGAAAAACTAGCTGATTATTCAGTCGTGCCTAATGTGATGACTTTATACTCACTATATACTTTAGCACATGTGGTATTGTTTGCTTATTCCGAAAAAAATTTTATTTTACTCAAGTCTTAATAAAATAACAGCTAACAGTTATTGAACAACTAAGTGGTTTCAATAAACTAAATCATATAGTTCTCATACCACTCTCATGAGAACGCAATTCTTATGTGAAGAATGAGTTACCCATTTCACAGGTGAGGAAACTAAGGCATAGACAGATTATGCAAGTGGGTCAAAGTCACACAGTAGTAATTAGTGGATTTGGGATTTGAACCTATGTATCTTAGTCACTTTAGTATAAGGAACTTGCACACTATGAGACAAGTATCTAATAAAATCATATTTTATTGAAGGATTTTTTTTTTTACTATAACACGTAGTAAGAAACACATTTCACATTGTATTATATACACTCCCTCTGCCTATCTGTTATATACTGAAAAAAGTTTCACGTAAAAACACTTGCTCTTACTATGTTTGGAATTCTCTGGATAACTAGGAAAAATTCTAGTTGAACCTCAAAATTGTGTATCTTTGTTTCACAATCCGCTAGTGGTTTGAGACCTACAGTTTGGAAAACCACCATGATAAGGGGCGTATTAAGACACAGTAACACTAAGTGAGGCTAATAATAACTAGAGATACCATTTATTAAGCATCTACCATGGGCCAAAATACTGTCATCAATATTTATGTATAATATCCTCAATTCTTATTACACCCCTGACAGGTAACTCAATATTTTTTCACAGAAGAAGCTGGGATGTGGAGAGGTTAAGAGATTTGTCCTATGAAGATAAATCCTAACCAAAGGTTCATTCCACTAATCTACTCTAATAACATTTAAGTATTATTAAACAATTAAGTCACTAAAAGAAAAGACACGGGTCTGTATTTCATTACAGAGTACTTAATAGAAGATAATATCAAATCCACTGCTACTCAATAGTTTTTAAAACCTAAGCTGAGACAAACTATATGTAGCAAGGAGAGCTTGAAAAAAATATGACCTATCCATTCTTTCAGAAAATTCTTACTGTTATGAGTCAGATACTTTTCTAAATACTTGACACACAATCCTCATTTAATCCTCGTGGTAACCTCAAGATGTAGGTGCTTCGGTGTTAGTAGCCCTATTTTACAAATGAAGAAACAGGCACAGTATTGAAGTCACATACCTAGTAAGCAGCAGAGTGGGTTTCCAACGCAGGCAGTCTGGCCTACATTCTTAACCTTTCATTGTGCTGTCTCTCTCAAGTTCAACCTAGACTGAATCCAGGTACCTACCTCTTCCATTCTATTCCACAATATTGTTTTGTGCATTTCACTCTGATGTGATGTCATCAGCCTATGTTAAGAGTTGATATGAGGGCCATGTAAAGAACAAGGCCATCATTCTCAGTATTGAGTCATTGTTTATCGTGCCACACTATGAGAACCTGTCCAGTCAATATATCAGAAGATTCTACTTATCTTCCACCATTGGTTGGTTTTTATCTTATAGATTCTGTGAAATGTGTAAGTGACCAGTATTTCTGTATTGTGTTGATTTTTAGACAACTTATACTCAAGGATGTAATTCGTGTTTCCGTACTTTATTTGGTGGAAGTTGATATAACTCTTTTTTTGGAACAGAATGAGAATACATAAGCCCGCCTCATTGCGTATTTATGAGTTATTATTAACCTTCATACAGATGAGGAAATTGACAGTAGGAGACAATTGAATAAACTACTCAAGTCTGTGGCACATAGTTTAGCCCTTCATGTTATGCTGACTTATATCTGCAACCTGATCTTCCCCAGGCCACCTATGAGAAACACATCATATTTCGAGTAATCATCCTAGGTTCACCTCTATGAGTTGTGTGACCTTATACATTTCATGTAATTTCTCTGTGCCTCTGTTTCCTCATGTGTAAAATGGAGATAGTAATATACCCACCACACAGGATGACTGGGCCGAAGAAGAGTTAATTTATGTAAAGTGCACACCACCGTTCCTGGGACGCGTGTATGGGTAGTGTACATCATCGCTCTTACGTCACCATCGGCTTTCCCTTCTCCTCTTGCTCCTTCTCCGTCCTCTCCTCCTCCTTCTTCTTGGCTCTTGCCTCTCGCCTCTCTTTTTTATGGCGAACTTCCAGCCCCTCTCAAAGGGTCACACTTATTCCTAAAGGTCCCCAGTGAGGCCTCACAAGGGCTCGCTATCAATTTTCTCACATATTTCCCCTTCAGTCTTTTACCTTGGTTCCCACTTCCATCAGTGCTGCTTGAGGATTTCCCACCTAGCCCTTGTGTGCAGCTACTGACACTTGTACCTAGCATGCTGTTTCTCAATACTGAAGAACATGCAAATCCTTCAAGCGTACTCATCCCTGGAGCCCTCACTAAGCCATTGCTTCTGTGTCACATCATGCCAAATCTTACCATCTAAGCTCTGATGCAGTGTTCCTTCCGCTCGGAGTTTCCTTTTTCCCCTCTCTCTGTGGCTTTGAACATATGTCTCTGGGGCTTAGTCAAAACCAGAATCCTAAACAGACACCGTGCTGCCCTCTCATCCCCTTGCACTCCCTTCCCCTTCCCTTGTTCTCCTTGTGTTAACCCGCATCCCCACCAGTTCGCAGACACACGCAACCATGTTGGACCCCACCTTGGGATCAGCTGACACCCTCCTACAGATCATTGTCTGTTGCCTGTATTGCTGAGCACTCCTTATTTGGATCACAAATTGCTTGAGGTTAGAGAGTATGTCTGAGAATCCTCGCCTTCACAGCACTTAGTTCAGGACCAAGCGCAGAGGTAGCACCCACAGACAGTTGTTGGTGGACTGATCAGTTTGCACTGGTCTTGATAGCTCCTGGCCAAGCCAGAATGAGAAACCCCTTTGGAAAGAGAAACATTCATTGTCCCAGGTAGAGTGACCTAGCACCCCAGTTTGTTTGGGACTATCTTGGTTTTAGCACTGAAAGTTCCCATGGCCCAGGAAACCCCTCAGTCCTGGGCAAACTGAGATGGTTGGTTACCTAGCACTGGGATTCCCTCGTTTAAATATGTCCTTTACACTCCAGACCAGATACCAGTCCTCTCACTCCAACCTCACTTGTCTGCCTCTACCTGCCTGGACACCACACACACACACACACACTCACGCACACACACACACACACACACTCTCTCTCTCTCTCTCTCTCTCTCTTTCTCTCTCTCTGTCTTCCCCTCTCTCTCTTTCTCTATCACTCACACGAATCATACCACCTTTACCTGTCCCCTGCTCCTGCAGCTTGTATCAGATCATATAATTCAGTGGTCTATAATTGCTCCAGACTTAGCAGACCAGAGGAAAATGTACTTGTCATCTCAGCTTCTTCTCTCAGCTTTGTGACCTTCCCAGTTATCACTCTTTCTGACATTCACTTTGCTCAGCACAGGGCCTGGGTAGAAACACAGGGCTCTCACCCTGAAAGGCTGGATTTCAGATAGATCTGGCCTCTGCCTTCTGAATCCTTGTGGAATGATCAGAATTTTCCACATTTTCATATGTCAGATTGCCATTCTTGGGAAGTGACGGCTGAGGAAAATCCCGGGTACATGAGTTCCCTATACCTTGTTATCCCCCCACGGCCCTAATTACTCCTTTCACACTGCTGTCTTCAACCCTTCCACCAGCACTTGGGTCCAGCACAGCTTCACCATCTGCTCATATGACACCAACATTATGGCCTCCCTCCATGCATCCCTAAATGGGGCTGGAGAATGCAATGGAGATGGCAAGTGTGCCAGCTGGCATCAGTGACACAAACCTAGACAGTGATGAATCAGGGCCCAGGACAGGGAGGAAGAAGGGAGGACGCTGATGGCTAATTGTGTACTGTCATCGGTACTCCAGGGCGGATCTCTGTGCTCATGGAAGCAGAATCAATATGGTGTTTCTGTTCCTGCAGCAAATGCATAAGCTTCTTGTTAATATGTGGTCACATGAGAATGTTCAATAGAAAAGAAACATTTTTGCTTTTGTGTGTCTCTGATTGACGTTATTGCGGATTCTCCAGGGAGTTTGAGGATTACTTAAAAATGGCAGGGAGGGGTTTCTGGCTGCCAGGGGAGGAGCCAAGGCATGTTGATCATGCTGATGGGTCATTTCTGTCCCGCAGATTGCTGAAGTTCCCACCTGCCTCTTCCACCCTGGGTCTCCAAGGTCCTCTGGTCTTTACTTTATGCCTTGCAATTGATTCATTCATTCACTTCTCTCTGAATGCTGCTTCCAGGATTAAATTGGCCAAGCATCTCTTCAAGATTTGTTCTATAGATTTAAATTTAGGCATGTTGACGTTGGCTTTTTTTATTGTCGTTATTGTTGATTTTTATGTATTTGATGTTAAGACGGTTCTATATTCTGTGACTTTCTGTTCTTTGCTTTTCTATTGAATCATTTTCCCTATATATATGTGTTTGCTTTTATTTACTTCACTTTCACCTTTCCCTTTTTTTTTAGCTGAGGAAGATTTACCCTGAGCTAGCATCTGTGCCAGTCTTCCTCTATTTTGTATGTGGGTCACCACCACAGCATGGCTTCCAACAAATGATGTAGGTCCATGCCTAGGATCCAAACCCAGGCCGCCGAAGCAGAGTGTGCAGAACCCAACAACTAGACCGTGGGGCTGGCCCCTCACCTTTCCCTTTTTCAAATGGAAGTGGTAGCACAAAGGCACCCAATAAAATATAATACTCTTTCCCAACAGAGGAAGCTAGATGCCGTTTTTGTTTTATCCAAAAAGCCCCCATAGATCTTGCCTACTCTCGAAGCAGATATATCTCAAGGGCTGATGAAGCTGAGAGGGAGAAATGTGTTTCCAGTTATATGGATGAAATACACAGAAGTCCCAGATCAACCCTGTGCAGGAGACTGAGGCAGCCCCAGAGGCAGAGCCCCCACATGGTTGGAATCCTAGTGTTATCTCAGCTCCAAAATATTCAGATTGGTTGGTGAGGTTCCTTCCAATCAGGTCAACTCAGCTGACCAGTGAAGCACAGAAGAAATAGGAGCCTTATGGCCTTGACTTTATAAAGTAGCTAACACAAGAACACCCCTTAGCAAGGCCAGCTTTGGAGCACCTGTCTCTCATTCTTACAGGAAACGTACTTATCTAAGTCTCTTCTCTCTTGCTAAAAATGAAAGAAAGAAACAAAATGCTTGAAACAGTGGAGATGGCCGGCATGAACATTGGTGATTACATGTGGTGCTAATAAACAACTTCAGGCACAGAGAAACAGCAAGAGTGTCAAGAGATTACTGGATGGTCAGAAGTTGTGACAGAAGGTCCACTGGGGAGGGGGGATAGAAAATGCCAGATAATAGAATATGATTCTTGTAGAGCCAGAAACAAGTCATGTATGAGGGATAGTGAATGGAAAGTATGATTTGGGGCTCACCTGGATATAAAGAAAGGTGGTGATGGATACAGCCAGAAGGTAAAGACCTTTACAGAATGATGGATGGTTAGGAGTTTGTGCTTGAGACACTACAACTGGGAGATTCTCAAGTCAGAGAGGAAAGGTTTTGATATAGGGAAAATGGAAGACCAGGGGAGGGTTCTTAATCAAAATGATTCTTATAGAAAATTATGCCTTTGCCTATGATGAGGAGGAATTGCAGAAATAATTTTCCAGAAGTAGAGGTTGTGCCTGGTCCCAGAGAGAGGGGTAGAGCGGGGGCAGTTTTAAGCTCTGCTTCGATGTCGTGGCTAAAAAAATGGATGAAAATGCCAAACAGTGCCTCTCTGAATTAGGCTTTAGCTATTTTGCCTCCCCTCATAGCTCTCCACACTTTTGTGTAGGAAGCAGTTTTGATGCCAATGGTACTGGTGTTTTTTTTTTTTTTCTCCTGGGGATCAGAAAATGTGGGTTTCTAGTCCCGGCTTTAACACCACTATGGAAAGCCCTCTTTCTCCCTCCTGCTTTGGGGATGCTGAGCTGGCACAGGTATGACTTTAGCCTTGGGGATGTAGCTTAGAGGGAGGGGACATAGGAAGCCAATGGAGCCACCCCATCTCTTCCCTGAAAGCCACCAGCAGCCACTGGATCTTTAGAAAGAAACGTAGTGGGAGAAGTGGGTCATCCCTGCATCTGCTCAGCCTCTATTCTGGAGTGTTAGGAAGCCAGCTCTGACCTGAGAAAGTCTTTAAATTCAGGTGCAATGTGATGAGATGCTCAGGCAAGGACGCTGTGGTAAATGGGGAGGGTTTGTCTACTGTTTCAGATTCTCAGTTGGGCATCAGCTCCTTGAGTTTCTTTTTTGCACTGAGTGCTTCTGGTTGAATCAAAGTAAGTTTGCCATGCACAGGGCTTTTGTGACTAACCCTTGGGTTAGTCATTCTGGGGCTGGAATAAGAACTTCAGACTTCCTAAATTGTGAAGAGAGTGTGAGTTCTCCACACTGCCCCATATGTCCTTCCAAGTAAAAACATTTTTAAGCCATAAAATATGTACAGAGATGTCCTACCAAGTTGTGATTTTTTTTCCACAATGATTACATGGATACTTTTAAATAAATCAACATTTAAAAATATTTTTTCTCCATTTTAGTTTCCCTGCTTTACCGATGCTCAGTCTAAGCACATGTTTAATTGACTTGTTGGATGATCCAGCAGTAGTCATGTCTCCTTGCTGGGCCTCAGTTTTCTCATCTATGAAATAAAGGTTTTAGATGGAAGATCTCCAAGATCTCTTCCAGCTTAATTTTCTGTAATTTCACAAGCTCAAAGACCAGTTTTCTGACTACATTTAGCACCACCTTGTCTTGGCGTTTTGTGTCTTCCAAATTTGAGTGAGAAAAAAAATAATGGCCTTTCCATATTCCCACAACTCCTCATACTTATTAAAGATGAGTATTTGAAACATTTCTGAATCAAAATTAAAGAAAGATTGTGTCCCTTTTTATATCCAAATCTTATGAAGAATATACGTCTGTAATCATATGTGATCATCAGCAAAGTCCTTGATATGCTGGTGGAAGATATTTTGGAATAAAGGCAACACCTTTTTGGAAAAGGATAACAGTTATGACTGATAGAGGATAACTGTACCATATTTTCATCTCTGCCAATAATTTAGGGTGTGGTGCTGAACATTTCTCTTAATCTTTCTAGGCTTTAACTTTCCTCTTTGTTTGTTCATTCATTCATTCATTCATTCATTACTTACTTACCTACCTCTAATATTTTATCGTAAGGTAAGTCTGTCTCTAATATTTTATGAAATTTTTCGTGAACACATCTCCCATCTACATCTTGCCAATTCTTATGCCAGTGCCCTTTGACTTTTCACCTCTGTCCTGAATGGAAATACTGCCTTGCATCCTCTGAGAGCATGGCAGCAGAAACTGGGTCTCTCCACAAGCCTTGCTGTAGTCTGCCTCTCAGATGGGCGCTGTTCATTATTTGCTAGAAGGTTTATATAACAGATGTTACAAGACAGACAAGCAAGCGCACACTCCCCGAGCCCGGAGCACGCCGAGCCAGGCATGCACACACTCGCCAATACCAATACAAGGAGAGCTGCCGGGGCGATGGAGGGAGTGTGCTGTGGGGGCCAGCGCTGCTCCAAAGCTCTGCTAATGTCTCTGTGTGACCATGCTGTATTTTCAGCTTGTCATCATGGCTGGGACAGTGCTGCTTGCCTACTACTTCGAATGCACTGACACTTTTCAGGTGCATATCCAAGGATTCTTCTGTCAGGACGGAGACTTAATGAAGCCTTACCCAGGGACAGAGGAAGAAAGCTTCATCACCCCTCTGGTGCTCTATTGTGTGCTGGCTGCCACCCCAACTGCTATTGTAAGTACAGAATTAGACTTCCTTTTTTTTTGTCAGATACTAAACGACATTTCCTGTCTGCCTTTTCTCCTCTTTTCTGTCTTCCTGGGCATTCACTGGCAGCCTTATCAGGGTGTCCTGTTTCAACCAAACCAGAGTCAGCGGAACTTTGCATGAAATCTCATTAAAATAGGTCTTGCTTTTATATGTGGCTTTTGCTTTTTGGCATCTGAATTCAAATATATATATATTTTAAAGCACGTGTGAATGTCACAAATCAACAGACATGATTGGCTAATGTATTAGGAACAGCTGCCGTGCTCTTAAAAATATATACTGTGGGTTGTGTGTATTCAGAAGACGTCCTGAATGTAAATGCTGTCATTGATATGAAGACACAGATCAGAGTGAAATAAAATCCCACCCCCAGGCCTGTATTGAACTGCTGTTCGGATTGAACTTCCAGAGAGGCGGAGATGAGAGAAATGGCTTGACCTGAAGTTTGCTATGATTCGTTCTTGGTGGCTCTGGCTCTGTTCATGTTATATCACATTCAATTAAGTTGCAACATTACCTTCATTTACTTCACTCTTTTCTCTTGTGAGGCAAAAAAATTGGCTAGACAATCCTCTAGGGAGACTGTTTCAAAAGCATAAAGCTCACACATCTGTGTTATCTGGAAAAGTGATTTAACACTTAGATATTTTAATTTTAAAAATGACTTTGTTTTAAATAAACATTTCTGTGTCTAAACATGCTACAAGGTCAGATTAATTGGGCTGTAATCTCAGTTATCATTTTCCCCTTTCTCTTCGGATAGCTGCCTCCCCCAACTCTTTCTCCTCCCCCACCGGCCCTCCCCCTCCCCTCTTTTTTAAGTGGTAATAAGAACACTGATTGGCATGCTGGGGAATATACTGATTGCTCAGACGTTCAGTTCAAGTATTGTTTTCTGTGCAAATGTTTTGCTTGCTTTAAGGTGAGAAATTAAATAGAATTTTGAGGATAAATAATAGGGACATAATGAGTCATACTACTTTAAGTTCATTTTGATCATTGATCCTAGGTTGACAAGCTCCCCCTTAAATGATGAGACTATGCTGTTGAAATCAAGGTCAGCAGTGATAAAACCTGATGTATCAGAGTGGTTAAAAACACAAGCTTTGCTGTCCGAGATACCTGCATTCTCAGCCTGTCTATATGACTTTGGGCAAGTCACTCTATTCTCCCCGCCCCCCATAAAAAATGGGAATAGTGTGACTGCCTACTTCATAAAGTTGTCATGAGACTTAAATAAGATGATTTGTACCAGTGACTTAGCACAGTGTCTGGCGTGTACTAAGTGGTTAGAAGCAGGGGAACAAAGAACCTGGCTGGAAACGGTTCTTCGCCCTCTTCAGGATCACAGACCTGTCTCCTCTACGTGAAGACAAGGAGATTCCGCTAGAACCCTGGTAACACCTCCCCTTTAGAGTGATAGGTGATGCGCCCTCTCTGAGAGGAAGGCTAATCTCTCCATCCCTCTTACCTTTCCCTTATCCTTTCTCACCAGCCTGAGGAATAAGAGAAAGTGTGGAAGACACCTTTCCTTGTTCCTCAAAAGCTGACACTTCACTCCCCAGATAAAACCTGGTGGCCACATTGGGTTCTACCTGGGACCCTAATGGTGGCTCGGCCTGGAGGCGGTGGGCTTAGTCTGCAATCAGATCCTGGTTTCTTCCAGTCTCATAAGCATATCATTTTCCTGTGTATTCAGACATGAATCTCTGAGTGATCTGTTGACTTATTAACATATTTTTCTCTCTTCTTCCCAGTCCCAGGAAATATCATTGCCTAGGTTCTCCTATAACTAGTTCTTATAATTATAGAGATTTTTTTTCCATTAAGAAAATACTAAGGAAAGCAAGGGAAACAGATTAATAAAAATTATGAACAAAAAAATAGTGAATCATGTTCGGCTTCGGTGGCCCAGCGTTAGCCGGTTCGGATCCCAGGTGTGGACCTATGCACCGCTTGGCAAGCCATGCTGTGGCAGGCGTCCCACATATAAAGTAGAGGAAGATTGGCATGGATATTAACTCAGGGCTAATCTTCCTCAGCAAAAAGAGGAGGATTGGCAGCAGATGTTAGCTCAGGCCTAATCTTCCTAAAAAAAAAAAGTAGTGAATCAGAAACAATAGAAGTGGTAAATAAAATCAGGAGCTAATTCTTTGAAAAGTAAAATGTACAAGCCCCTGGCAAGTCTAGTCTACTATAAGAAAGGCAGAAGTAAAAAGAAAGTTAAGAAAGAAAAGAATGTATAAGCAAAAATAAATGAACCTTTACAAATCTACACTGTATTTGTATTTAAATTGTATATACAATTTTGTGCCAATAAATGCTTGAATCTCAATAAAATTGAAAATATTCTATGAAGAGATAATTTACTAAGAATGCCTTAAAAAGATGTAGTAAAGATAAATAGATGAATAACAATAGAATAAATTTTTAAATGTATCTAAAATTTATCTCACAAAATGGTATTGGCTGCAGACACATAGCTGTAGTATAAATTCTTCAAACTTTCAAGGAATAGAAAATCTGTAATATATAAAATGTTCCAGAGTCTAAAAATAAATGGGAAGCTTTTCAATGCACATTACAAAGCAAGAAAAATATGGATTTTAAACACTTAGAAAGTCTACTTACACATCCACAAAAGCACCCTCAATGGCAACAGTCTCACTTAAGAATATTGATGTAAGGAAGAGAAAGGATTGATAGATTTGTCTACCTAAAAATAAGCATTTCTATCAAAATAAAAAGTAAATTAAGATTGTAAAAAAGTTTGCAGCATATGAGGCTCAAATGTAAATATCCTTAACGCTTAAAAAGATGAGCTTCCCAAAATAAAAATGGGAGAGGACAAGAATAGACAATTAACAAAACAATAAATTTTGTGCATATAAACATTTCTAAACTCATCAATTACCAAAGAAAATTAATTTTTAAAAACACAGCATTTTCCCCATATAAAATTGGCAAATGTTTTAAAGAAACATAGCCCATGTTGTTGAAGGTGTAGATACTTTCATACAATTCTAGTCAAAGAGATTTTCTTTCTGAAGAGAAGCTTGTCAAAGATGTATTAAGAGTTTTATAAACTTCAGACCCAGTCATTAATTCCATTTCCTGAATTTATGTTAAGAAAATAATCAGAGTTTTATATATATACAAAGATTTGTGTGTAGGGATGTTCATCTCATCAATAGTGTTAGTAGTGAAAAAATAGTAGAGGACCGTATAAGTACATTATTGGGCAGTCATATTTTTGAAGGACCTTTAATAGCAATGAAACATGCTTGTGATTTAATGTTAAGATTTTTTTAAAGGCTAAAGTACTGCATATAGTATCATGAGTAAAATCTTTTTCGCATCTACAAGAGAATCTGACTGTCTCTTAATTTTCTGGCTCTGTTTCGCTAGAAAAAGAAAAAGATGATATCTATCAACTGTGTTGCTTGGCAAAGTTAACCCCTGATTGGTGAATTGCATCTGAACTCAGAGAACCATAATTACCCAAGAAAGTACCATGTTATGACTTCCAGTGCAGTGACTCTGGAAACTCGGGATGTCCACTGTGGGGCCTTAGAAGCTGTACCTATGGAGTTGCTTCACCATATATTGACTTCTATAGGGCATGAGGCTTTTAAGCCACAGTGGCTCCTGCATTTGCTGATATGTCTGAGGTCTCCTTGCACCTGAGCTGTACTGTGCTGCTGGACTGCTGTGAGAACACTTGCTGAAGAGAAGCATGTGATGCTACCCTGTTGGCAAGCTATGGTTCCTTCCAAGTGGACCAGTGCCAAATGTAGCATGTGGTTGTTTGTGGGTCTGAGTATTTAATAGACCCTAAGAAGATACCTTCTGTATGTTGCAAGTATAATCCCAAATGTATAATTACATAAAAAAAAAGACTAGTAAGAAACAAACTAAAAATTTATAGCTATTGTCTCTGAATACTAATGGTACAGTTAATTTTTTCTTTTCTTTTATACTTTTATGTATTTCTTTCAAAATTCTACATGAATGGATATTATTTTCAAATAGAAAGATATATTTTAAAAACAAATTGCGTACTCCAGTTCTTCTGGCAATAATTATGAAATGACCAATCTTAAATAAGACTTGGAAATGGCCATTCTAAAAAACAAAAATACACATGGCCAAAAAACAAAAATAGAAAAACAGAACTTTGTGAACAATTTCTCTTCTCTGTGGGCAAAAATGATAGATCTTTCATTCTAACATGTTCAGTAGAGACTCTTCTTGAGGCTACAGGTGTTGATCATATCTCTTCCATCTTTTCCATATCTCTTCCAATCACGCAAATTTGACTTGAGAGTCAAATATTCTAATGGGAAGCCAAGGGGATATAGTCAATGAACAGTAAACTAAGTATTAAGAAGCTAAAGTTCTACTCTAGCTCTGAAGTATAGAACCCTGATTCAGCCTTTCCATCCCTTTGTTCTCTGGTTGAAAAATGTGACCAATAATGCTGGCAGGGCCCTAAGATATGTGCTGAGGAATATTCCATAAATGATGATCATAAGAATAACATCTTTAATTCACTTATATTCTACAATCCTTGCCTAATTGATCCCCACAACATCCCAGTGAAATAGGAAAGAGACATCCCAAAGAACATAGAGAAAATGTATGGTCCAATTCTCTTCATTTTTAAGTTGAGCACACTGAGACTTAACAACGTTAATTTGCTGAAGGTCCCAGCTAGCTCTGTAGGTGACTGGACAGATGGCCACCCATTGGATTCCACTTTTATTTTCCTCCTGAATGAGGGACATTGCTAGCAACCAGGGCGTCTAATAGCTGATGGGTGAATGGCAGAGCGTTGTGTGGCCTTGGAACCCTGCTGATGGTGCTTGATCTTCCCCCCAAGACCTGAAAACATGTGATCAGCAGTAGGACAGAAAGCAGAAGAACCCTTTTGAAGCTCAGGGACATTTCCTGGGAGCAAGGAGCTGTGTTCATTTCTTCTGCCCCATCATATGGAGGTATGGCTTGTCTAAGAGCAGCCTTTGTTGGGCAACTGGGACACAGATCCCAAGGCCCTAACTCAGCACACCCCCTACTTCTGAGTGTGCATCCTTCATTCTCTTCACAGTGCAGAGTCATCCTTTCTCAGGTTTGCTCTTTCAAGAGAGGCAGGGGTCCCAGTCATGGCTTTGCTGCCTGAAAGTCATGTTCCCTCTATGAGTTCAATTTCTCATCTGGAAATAAAAGGAAGGGTTGGGCTAAATGGTCTCCAAGATCTTTCCAGTTCTAATATTCTATGAGAAATGAGAAAAGAACAATCTGATTGGAAGCCTACAAATGTCAGATTCCCAACTTCTAAGTCTCGACTTTCTTTCTAGAGATCGATTTTACACCTCTGTGACTGGTCATGTGTTTCACAGAACTGCAGCTTTTTATTATTCCTCCTTAAACCCGTTTCCCTGGAGTAGAAAGAAGGCAAGACTCTGGGGTGACTTATGTGACACTAACAAATGGCAATTTTCAAAAAAGTAGCTCAACCTGGACTTGTCCTTGGTTTTCTGTGCATTCTGAAGCACGTTAACCATAGAAGAACCAGCACCGTATCGCTGTCTCTGTGGATAGGCATTACCAGCCGTATTCACAACTGCAGGGATGCACAAGGAGACGTGAGGGAAAAGACTCTGCCACATCATTTCCTATTTCTCCTTCGGTGCTTTGCCGTCAGAAAAGATCAGCATCATGTTGAGGCAAGGCCACATGGGATAAACTGCACAGGGACAGGCCACTGCTGTCCCAGATCTTAGGAATGGTTAGAGCTTGGAAGATTTATTGCATCCAGAGCCGTTTACCCAAAAGTGGTGGCCCACACTCCCAAGAAATCTGCAGGGTGCTTCAGACCAAAGTGGAAACCCTGCGCTGACTACTGCCTCTGACCCTTCCTGAATAAAGGCACACACTCAGAGTCCAAGGCAGAGAATCTGTTTGGAGAAGAGGGCATGACTGGGCGGAGAGTCTGATTCACCCTCATTTTATCTCAGCCCCAGTGCCACAAGGCATGAGAAAATGGCTAATAAACCTTTTTCTTGGCCTCACCACAGAGTGGCAGGGGAGTATTTAGTACTGAAGCAGCAGAACACTTGACACCCAGCCCGAGAGAGTTGAAACAGCTCTCAGTTGGCATGCAAGTGTGCACGCACGCTTATCCAAGACTCATCTAGAATTTCCTAGGAAAGGAAGAGACAAACACAGTTTGACAGAAAGACACAGTTTGGAGGAAATTGTGAATCTTCATTTGGGGGGTTTCTGGGCTGTAAGCTCTTACAGTGACTGTGAAAGCCCAAAGCGCAGTGTGATCACAGAGAGGGCTCTCAATAAATGCACGTCCTTGGCTGGCTGACCAGGGACGCAGCTGCTGAGGCAAAGGAGACATTGTAGGACCTTGTACTGCCTCATAAGCTGCCTCTTCCAGGCTCTGAACAACCTCATCTGTTGAAACCCCTTTGAACACTTTATAATTCACATCTTTTCCCTTTTGTACATTGTCTCGTGGCTTCCTTTTTTTTTCCTTTTTTTTTTATCATAAGCACATTTTCTTCGTTGCTAATGTAGTTAGTCTTTAGAATTTACATTTTTTTCTGGGAAAGATTTATAGATATCCCCCTTAATTGTTGTGGATTTTTTTTAATTGATGGAAAAAATCCATTTCCCCATTTTTGTCTATGCTGCAAATGAGTGCTCTGAATTCCTTTACAGATTGTTTTTGCCCCTGACATCATCCCACAGAGACACTTGCTTACCACCTTTAAGATGCCCCTTCTCAGGACTGGTGACTACGTGATTGCATTAAGAGCTTAGATAATTTGTTTCTTGAAAAGACTATTGTTTGCCTAGAATTATGTGATGGTCACCTTACTTGGTGATCACGATACTTTTTACCTTTTCATTGAGAACAATATTTTAGCTAACTCATTTTAAATTCCCATTTCTCTTATATCCACTGTCCAGAAATAGAAGCATAAGAAACTACTGTGCTTTGGAATGTAGCATACCACCTTGGTGCTACGTTCTGTATCAAGTGTGAGCTTAAGACAGCCTTCTGAATGGGTAGATACAGCCCCTGGATTAAGACCAGTAAGGAGGCTCCAACCCACAAAACACTTATTATTCTAGCTGCTGAACGATTTTTAAAATGCTGTCATCCAAATGGCTTTGATTCTGTTGCAGCCTTGAGCTTTGAAAGGCATAGGAAGTGTCTAGGGCTGAATTTCTTTGTTTACACTGAGGTGTGATGAGTCAGAAGTCAAGAGCCCTTGAACCAACCAAAGCTCAGCAAGTGAGAGGACCAGAACCCCTCTGCAGATCTGGGTTGTCAATGGCACACATCAGGAGAGATTAAAGCAGAATGCAAGGACACTGGCATTCAGGACTGGCAGCATAGTGTGTACATTAAAAATCTCCTGGGTCACATTTAAATAAAATCTACAACAAAAACCATGTCTGTCTTTCTTGGAAATGCTGAGCACTGTGAAGCCTCCCAGGGAGACTATTGGAAGCATCTAAGAATCCCTGGGACTAAAAGATCTGAAGCTACTTGGACACCAATATTGGGAAGTGTGCAAAGAACCCTCTCCTCTTCCTCAAGCATGACACACAGACAACTCAGAGGGGGGCTACCAGCTTCTGCTGTCCTTTAGGAACCCAGGTGACAGAGATATCAGGTGATGTGATGACTCTGGAGAGGTCTGCATCCACTTTGCTTTACAGGAAGAGTACTTGGTGAGGGCTGAGTCCCGTGGGATTTTAAAAGTGAAAGAAGGCTGAAGGAAGAAGCACCACAAGAAACCATGCTGGCCCTGGAGAGCTTAACCTACAGAACTGAGATCAAAGCCCAGTCATGTGATTTTAGTTTCCCTTAATCAGTCCTCTCTTGTCAGCTCCTATTGTAAAGGCAAAGAGGTGGGAACTGAAAAAGCACCTTGGAGGTCTTCTAGTCCAACAGATGGGAAACTGACAGATTGACAATCGAGAGACTGAGGCCCAGAGAAGTCAAGAGGCTGGTCCAAGATCAAACACCTGCTTAGCAGCAGAGCAAAGCTAGAGTCACAGCATGTTTCCTTACTCCAGGACTAGGCTTGATTTTTTTAAATCAACTTCAACACACATTCTTGCCTAGATAGACCAGGAAGTAAAGGCAACAGACATTTCTTGAGCACCAATAGATGCCTCGACATACATTTTTTTAAATACTCTAAACAATTTTCTGATATAGTTATTCTCCTCATGTTCAAAATTATGAAAAAAAGGAAAACTGAGGCTCAAAAAGGTTCAATTACTTGCCCAAAGTCACACATCAAGAAAGGAGACAGCTGGGATTTCAACTCCACAGCCCACATTCAAGAAACAGCGATAACTTTGATATTGCAACTATCAGAGCCACAACTAGCCTATGTGTGAACCCAAATCATATGTTCCAGGAAGTCTAGATGCACTTGTTAATGACAACCATATATAACATGCAGTGAATCCCCCTTACACTGTGAAATTATAATACATCTTTCAGTGACCTTTTTTTTAATGCAGACTGTTTATATTTTGAGATCTAAAAACTGTCCCCTAAATATTTTACATATGCCACTTATTTACCACTTACCAGGTCTCCTGTAAAACGTTTGTGAAGAAATGATGTCTAAAAGATAACACGCCAAACTGATTCACTATATTCCAGGGTAACTTGTTTATTTTCCATTACTTAAAGTATATTTAGTTGTATCTCAATGTCTTATGTCACTTGGGATTGTAGCTGGCATAGCTGGGATGAGAAATACACCAGTGGAATTCATTTGCAATTCATTTATTGTCAGATCTTGGGTTTGGCCTTGATCGTGTCTCACCAGAGGGTACTCTCATTTGCTATGAGTGATATGGTGTTTGTTAGCCAACAATCGAAAGGTCCTAATAGGCAGGGCAGCCAGGGCCGAACACATGGAGGGTCCCACATGTCCCAGCTGCTCTCCAAATAGAGTGGTAGATAGAGGCAGAGTGTGTGTGGTGAAGATACAGATGGAAGAACCCAGCCATTGCCAAAACCAGAGTCATAAATCTGCCACAGTGTGCATAGTGGCATCCAATGTGGGCTGAAGGCCCGGCAGGAAAGAAGAGAGGCCCCTTCCTTTGTCGAGCAGAATCTTCTCTCTCTCTCCAAGCAGAATCAGGCCCTGAATGAGACTATAGGATCCAGTGGATGGAGAAATAGCACCCTATGTGTGGTCAGCAAAATGCAGAAAAATGAACATCCACGAAGCCCACTCACTGGGGTCTGAGAGCTGGATTGTTCGTCAGCAAGCTTTATGTCCATCACAGTCTTAACTAAGAACCAGGAATATCTTCCTACCTGTTAGTTATAAAATGACCCTCTTCCCCTCTCTCTTCCTTCCTTCCTTATGTAGAGATTCACTATCACTTAATGTATTCCACACATTATGTCAGTAACTAGATATATAGGTTAGTATATATCCTTGCTCACATTTTTCTTTTTGCTTCATACCTCAATTGTGATTTGAATATTGCTGGCCAATAATAATAATTCTAGTACTGCTTATTATCTTTGACATGAGAGTCTTAGGAAGTTTTACTTATGGATGTATTTGAGCCCTGTACCCTTTTGTGTGACAAGTTCTGTTTGGTCTGGTATGCCTGGGAATGATTTTGTTTAGATTTGTGTG
Organism: Equus caballus; assembly: GCF_041296265.1. NCBI lineage: Eukaryota > Metazoa > Chordata > Mammalia > Perissodactyla > Equidae > Equus > Equus caballus. Next base: position 15,832,225 of record NC_091708.1, read on the forward strand.
TATGTACCTATGTGTGCCACCTGTGTTTTTAACAAGAATAGGCCATGTGTAGATTTTCTCACACATCTTGCTTTGCATCCTCTTGTGTGAGTAGTGGAAAGCTTCACTGAATGGAGAACTTCTAGAATTTGCACATCTCTTTCCTATAGAATATAACGTTTTTGGCTTCTGAAATAGCTGAGGCAAACAATGCTTATTTCTTATTTATTCTCATGTGTTTATCACTCTCCATTCCATTTTCCTGATTTACTTTTTAATCATATGTCATTTTACAAAATTACATGATATATTTATTAGTTTGTGTAACCCTCCCCCCCATGCAGCTGTTCACAGCTATGCCTCCGGTGCTAGAACAATTCCTGGCAGAATGGGTACTCCCAATCCAAAAATGTTGAATACAAAATGAGTACATGAGTGAATTTAGTTCAAAAGAGAGAATTCACTTTCTGTTACTTAGTTCTTGGTTTTTATTTATTCTTAAGGAATACCCCAAGACTTGCGTGCTTTCTGGCCTATATTAGGAACTTCCTGCAGTGCTCATCTTCAGAGAAATTAAGGTCATAGGGTTTTATCCGTGAATAGATCCTCTAAATATTCACTCTCTTATTTATTCAACAAATATTGATTGAGGATATTATATACCAGTCCCTGTTCTAGGCACTGTACAAAGAAGGGCAAAAGTCTTTCCTGTAAGGACATCATAGTCAAATGAAGAGGTACATACAAATCATAATTGCCATTAATTTGATAGATGTCAGGATATAGATCTGTGTAATGTGTTGTGGGAGCAATGACAAGACAGGATGTCCCTTTTCCTGAGGGGACCTGGCAAAGGCTTTGGGAAAGACAGTGACATTTTCACTGAGTCTGGAAGGATAAATAATGGAAATCATTTTTCCTTCTTTATAGTCTACCTGATTAAACCTGCATTCCAAAACACTTTCATGAATATGATATACTTAATTCATTCAACATTGAATAACTGCTATGAACCTTATACTGGGCTGGGTTTTGCAGGTATAAGAAAATAAGACAGGCAGGTCATCCCATAACAAAGAATAACACTAATAATATGTAATTGTGATAAGAACTAGAAAGGAGGAACACAAGGTAAGAGATTCATGTACAATGAGAATACCTAAGCTGGTCTGTGGGATCAGAGAGAGCTCCCTCAAGAAAATAGTATTTCACGTATCTGAGCTTGCTTGAATCTATCCCCATCTGTTCACTAAGATAAAGCACAGTATTGCAGTTCCATCCTGCACAGTAGGGACAAACAAATCCCCTTGGCACCTTATTTTGGCAAAAATAGGCCTTAAGAGGGAGGACTGAGTTTTTCAAATTATTCAATATTTTTACACAGCAGAGTATCAACTCATTGTTGATTCCACGGGATGTTAGGCACCAAATATTTCTAACTCTGCACAGCCATACTTACGTAGCACCCGCCAAGGTGATCTATGCTGGCTCACTGTTTGCCTGTCCAACCCTGAATTCTGTCTATTCCTGCTGACTTCTTATCCCACCCCATTCTGACTTGCCGATAGTTCTATTTCCACTACACCATTCTATCTTATACTTGAGTATCATGAGTTTTCAGTGTTTAAAGCATATTACATTTAACTTGTTTTCTATGTTCTCAATCTTAAACACAAATTCAATAAATATTTTTATTGAGTCACTACTATGTAAAAAATGTCCTAGTTGAGAAGAAGGACTCTGGAACCAGGTTTTCCTGGCTTCAGGGCTGGGGTTTGTGACTTACTAGCTCTGACAGCCTTGGACAAATTATTTAAGCCTTCTGTGCCTCAGGTGTCTTATCTATACAATCAGGATAACAGTGTCTACTTATAGGTCACATTCTAGAGCCACTTCAGACAGTATCTGACTGTGTGTGGCCATGTCCCTGAGACCTTCAGTTTCTTCACTCATAAAAGGAAGGGGGAAAAAAATCTATAAATGATTCTAGTTTTAAAATTCTATAGTTTAATTTCCATCACCCGTGTGCCGTTCATGATGTTGTCATCTTTATCCATCTAAGCAGATATTCCATGATGACAGGAGGAATGTAAGCATGGGAATTCATAAAACATTAATAAAGTTTATCTAAAACCCCAGCAAATGCATAGCAAAGAAGAGCATCTATAAGGTTGCATTCTTCTGGGGAAATGTTGAGATTAGGATAGGAAAATAAAAATGGCATACGAGGTGGTGGCAAGCTTGGACTTTGGCACCCAGTTGCCCTTGGGTACCAATCTCAGTTCAGCCACATGCCAGTTGTATGCTCTGGAGGGTAAGTTACTTAACCTTGATGAACTTTCATTCTTCACCAGTAGAGCGAGGGTAGTAATACATACACTAGGGATCTTGCGAGCATGAAAAATACTATGATAAAGTGCCTGACACCCAGTTTTCAATGGATAATGGTAATTATTAACTTTTTATTCTTCATTGATGATTTTCAGTCTTCAGTTGTGGCAGTGTTAGAGTTGGTGACAACTTGCCTCATGCCAGTTCCTTATTTTAAATGGGAATACCCTGTGGTGGGTGCTTAAGCATAGTGAAGAAACATAAGATGTGGTCCCTGTTATCAGGGAGCTTACAATCTCTGCAAAGGCATTATGATTTAAATGGTAATATACATGTATTAGTTCAAGATAACAGGAGAGAGGTGCCAGTCGTTAAGAAGGGATAGTCAACCAGTTCAGACTAGGAGAAATATAGCTCAGGCAAATGTGTTCAAAAATAAGGATCTATCATCTAAATGATGGTAGTATTGCCACATAATGAAGTAATAATTTATTACAATGTGTATGTGCAATGCATTGTTGGGCACATTGACTGTCCCAGTCATTCCTCATTATTGCAACTCACACATTCAGTTAAAAAATTCAATCTCAGCATGAGTGAGCCTTATCATAAATTATTACAATTTATTGTTTCAACTTATGTTTTTATATGACCTTAGAATTTAATATTATAGCCTAAAATCTGTCTGAAATTATCGATTATTGCTCTCTCCAATTCTTTTGAAAAGTTAAATGCAATCTACTAGTTAACTCTCCATCTCTCCAACATGCTATCTTTTGAAAGGATTTTGAAGCCTCAAAAAAGAATTTTTTAAAGCCACTGATCTCTTGTATTAGACAGCTCTCCAACTTGACATTTCTTAAACATTCCTTCCCCAGATTTTTATTGGTGAGATATCCATGTATTTCATAAAGTCAACCAGAGAATCTCTGATTGCCCAGGAGAAAACAATTCTAACCGGAGAATGCTGTTACCTGAACCCCTTACTCCGAAGGATCATAAGATTCATAGGTGAGTACAAGAGCATGCTGAGCTGAGCCCCTACTTACAAGTGAAATTTACTAAAGATGAACACACTCGATAAAATAAACTAAGCTCTGGCAGTATCAACTTTAAAAGCAAGGGTTGCTTTGGGGATTTTCCAGGAAGTGCAGAAATTGAGCCTGATCCTAGTACCAAGTCGAATTTTTTATCCTTAAGGTGAAGCAGTACTTATTAAATTGTCTTACAAATTATTTCAGCTTTGATTTTTTCCCCTATACTACATTTATATGAGATTCTCTCTGGACGTATATTTTAATATTGCCTGGGTATTGCTATATACCCTTTAGCTGAGTTAGACAAGGACAGGGACAGCATGGGAGACCAATAAAATGAATTTAGAAATAATCAAATTTCCTGACAAAGATTTCCCATCCAGTAATTTTGTTATGCAGGGAACTTAACAAAGTATGGGAAATCTAGCCCATCAGGTTCTTGAAAATAATGCCTTTCCAAAGTTGGAAAACAAATACTTTTATTAGGGTTCATGACAAGGAATAATGAAGGCATGTTCTACGTCCCTCATTCTAGGACTTTTATAAAAACTTCTGAGGAGATATGGATGGTGATTATAGATATGGGAATGAATGTATACATGGGTATAGGTACGAATATAGATCTTGCAGTCTCTCCAACAGTAAGTACTCAACGAATACAAGTACTACAGCATTCTAATGAGATCCTGCAAATACCTGCTTCTTGGGAGCCAGGATAAAACTCCCCAAGTGTGAACATGGCTGGGATTCAAACCAGCATGGTGCCATTTAGAACATATAGAACTGACTATTGAGAACATGAGGGCCAGAATACAACATGCTCTCAGCTCGTTTGGTTATCCTTGATCCCTTTTTTTTTTCCTATTATAGAAAAGGGTTGAATTTCCTCAAGTTATGAGCAAGTGAGCATGTCAAAAGCAAATATGCAATAACTTATATGATTGGAGTGAAACGAGGAAAGCAGTAGAATGGGAAGCCTAAGAAAATCTAATTTAAAAGAAGCAAAGCTCAACATTAAAACAGTTTTCGACATTTACTGGTGGTATTTGCAGAATGACCTGTGGAAGTCTGTGGTCAGCTTACTGGGTATACCCTGATCAATATGACGTCACCACTGTCTAGTTCACTCATTCCTAACAGTGATGCCTTTCAAAGATGTCCAGAGTTTGGTCACTTCCGACCAGAGTGGCTAGATAATAAATCATCAAGGAGAAGAGAGAAGGAGAAAATAGAATATTTATTATACAGGATGCTGGACTAGACGCTTTATATACATTATTTCATTTAATCTACCGAACACCCTGTAAGGTAGGTTGCAGTCCTACTTGTGCAGATGAGGAATCTGGTTCAAAATGGGATAAAGTAACTTTTACCAAAGGGAAGGAAGGAGAGAGGGAGAGAGGGAAAGAGAGAGAAAGAGAAAGAATGCTTCCGCACACGTACATAATTTGATTCTGGGAAGAAGATTTTGTGACCACTGTCTGATCTGCTTCCTGCTCACGTAATTAAAGCAAGTGTCTCAAAGCAGGGGGGTATTAGATTACAGTTAAATGGAAACATCTTTAAAAGTCACTTTTCTTTTTCTTTTTTGATTTTATTGGGATCATATTGGCTTATAACATTTTGTAATTTCAGGTGTACATTATTATATATCAGTTTCTGTGTAGACTGAATCATGCTCACCAGCAATACTCTAGCTTTTATCCATCACCATATATATTTGCCCCTTTACCCCTTTCACCCTCTCCCCACCCACTTTCCCTCTGGTAACCACTAATCTACTCTCCTTATCCATGTGTTTGTTTATCTTCCACATGTGAGTGAAATCATACAGTGTTTGTCTTTCTCTGTCTAGCTTGTTTCCCTTAGCATAATACCCTCAAGGTCCATCCATCTTGTTGCAAATGGCATGATTTTGTCTTTTTTATGGCTGAGTAGTATTCCATTGTATATATATACCATATCTTCTTTATCCATTCATCTGTTGATGGGCACTTGAGTTGCTTTCACATTTTGGCTACTGTGAATAATGCTGTGATGAACATAGGGGTATGTAAATCTCTTTGAGTTGTTGATTTCATGATCTTTGGATAAATACCCAGTAGTGGGATAGCTGGATCGTATGGTATTTCTATTTTTAATTTTTTGAGGAATTTCCATACTGTTTTCCATGTAAAAGTCATTGTTATTTTTCTTTGGCAAGGATAAGTCATACCTATTTGTGACCCAGTCCAGCTGGGCCAGAATCCAAAGAATGGAAATTTTAACTGGCATCTATCATTTATATAGGTCTGCCTATATGCATTGACAGGGCAAGTTTCTGTTCATCAAGGAATGTCAGAAGATCCCCACCATCCAGGAATGAATCCTGCAGATTGCCTATTGTGGTACCTGAAATTCCCACTTTGGTTGCTGCCTTGGGCTGAGGCATGGTTTCAGGAAGACAACTATTAAAGTAGAAATTTCTCATCCTGGAGGAGTATCAAATTCCTATTTTCATAATCAATGGCACATTGGTCCATTAGAGTCCATCATAAGCTAGCAGAGAGGTGGATCCTGAGAGCATAAGCCAGGGACATTCAATTGAGATCAGTAGGAGTTCAGCAGCCTGAGCTACTGCTCATAGGGAGAGGACGCTGGAGTAGGGAGGCAGCCAGCAGGCGGCATGTAAGTCTTGGAGAATTAGTGGAATCAGCAGTGAAAGGGAAGGAGGATGGCTGAGTAAAGAAACACTTGCTTCATGCTTTCGTTTTATGTCACCAGGATCTGTCCAGTTTCTTAAATCAAAAACTTAGAAGTTATCCTAAGCCATCTGGGAACTTGTTAGAAATGTAAATTCTTAGGCCTCATCCCACACCTAGTGAATCAGAAAATCTAGGGATGGAGCCTGATAATCTGATGACAAGTTATTCAGGCGGTTCTGATGCGTGCTAAAGTTGGAGAGCCACTGGTTTGGGCCATTTCAATTTCTTACCCCTTTAAGTAGTCTCTCTAAATCTTGTCTTGCAACTTGCCTCCATTCACGCCAGCCCTGCAAAAATGCCATCTGTTGACCATTTTGCAGATCTTTCTAGAGCAAAAAATATGATCAAGTCATTTCCCTGCTTAAAATCTTTCAATGTATCTCTAATGTTCTCAACATAACCTACAAGGCCCTTCATGATTTGAGGCCTTCTCATGTCTCCAGCCTCATCTTGTGCTACTCCCTCAGAAGGACCTCTTCTCTGACCCAGCTATACTGCTTTCCAGGCCCTCAGAAGGGCAGTGTGATGCCCCACTGCAGTTCCTGTTCACGTGCTGCTCCTTTTGCCCAGAATATCCCATTGCCACCCTCTCACCATTAAAGCTGAAAAATCCTACTCATCCTTCCGAATGCTGCTCCACAGCACCTCTTTACCAACCTGGACAGGGAGCCACCTCCTCTTCCAGGCCCCCACTGAGCCTTCCCCCTATGTCTTCTATGCACTTACCACATTACCGTAATTACTGAAGTCTGTTCTTCGATTAGTTTGTGATCCCTTGGAGAGCAGAGACCGTATCTTTTTCACTCTATATCAACAGCATATTGCAAAGTGCCTGGCATATAATAGATTTTTAATAAATGTTTTGTTTTGGTTTTTTTTGAAAGAGCAAAGATCAAAGATATACTTAGTTAAATCACAGATCTGTCTAAAATTGCTTCCATAAATGCTGATTCTTAAATATTCACTGCCTCCTGTTTAATTAACTTTATTATCACTCTTCAGCTTAGTTCTAGGAAATTAAAGTACATAAATAAGGCAACTTATAAGGGAAAGTCAGAGAAGTCTACAATGACTTTTCTTAGAGGAGAGTTGGAGGTGGGGAAGGAGTCTGTTTATCTTGAGAAAGGTAATGTACTTTTTCTGAGTATCTGAATTAATGTTTTTTCATAAGAGGAAAAAAAGTACTACTTGAAACAAAGATCTTTTAAATAGAGATGTTTCCTTTGAAAAAATTAAAGTAAAATAAGGCAGTAATCAAAATGTATTAGAAACATTATTGTAAGGAGTTTAACAGTATTTTTTTCTAGCCCAGTAGCCAGCAAAATACATCCTATGCAATTGGCATTAGAAAATGACAATTGTTTTCGGCTAACTATGCTAATTAAGCTGAAATGGCATGACTTTTGGAGTTTATGTAATTATTCTAGAATCCATTACAAATGGTATTTCCCAACGAATACAATCATCATTGCAAAAATGGCCAATGAAGTAATAAAATATATATATATACTTTTTTCTTTGGTGAGGAAGATTGGCCCTGAGCTAACACCTGTTGCCAATCTTCCTCTTTTTAGGAAGACTGTCCCTGAGCTAACATCTGTGCCAATCTCCCTGTATTTTGGATGTGGGATGTTGCCACAGCATGGCTTGATGAGTGGTGTCTAGGTCTGTGCCCGGGATCCAAACCCATGAACCCCAAGCAGATGAAGCAGAAGACACGAACTTAACCGCTATGCCACTGGGCTGGCCTCAGAGAGAAAATGTTTTTAAAGAAAATAATGCTTTATGCTGTCAATCATGAGAAAAACTTGGGATTCTAATACATTTCTGGTGAGACTAAGTTGGTATACTCTTTTTGCATAGCAATTTAACAGTATAGTTCAATAACATTAAAAATAACTTTTTTTTTTTTTTTTTGGTGGAGAAGATTGGCCCTGAGCTAAGATCTGGTGCCAATCTCCCTCTTTTTGCTTGAGGAAGATTGTTGCTGAGCTAACATCTGTATCAATCTTCCTCTATTTTGTATGTGGGACATCACCATAGCATGCCTTGATGAGTGGTGCATAGGTCTGCACCTGGGATCTGAACCCGTGAACCCTGGGCTGCCAAATCAGAGCATGTGAACTTAACTACTATGCCACTGGGCCAGCCCCTAACTGTCCCTTTGGACCCAAAATTCCTCTTCAAATAATATATCCTAAGGAAATGATCAGAGATGCAGATTAATTTTATCGACTAAAATTATTTAATCAAAATGTAAATGAGAAGTAATAATATATAATTTAATAATAATTATTAAAAATTAATAGTAATAGTATAATTAAAAAAAATAATGCTGCCACCATAAGTTTCAACCTTAGAAAATGGTATTTTTAAGAATTTTTAGTGAAAGGGGAAATATTCAAGATACGTTATGTGAAAAAGTCAAGACACTGTAAGTCTATAATTATTTCAAAATAAAAAGGATACATTATATAAGTGTGTATGTATTTGTGTGTGTTTGGGGATGTGGATGTGCGTGTATCCCATAGAAAAGAGATTGAAGGGAAATATACTGTAAGTTCACTGTTGTCACTTCTGAGTTGTAGGATAATGGATGAATAATTTTTATTTTTTGCTTTCTATTGTTTTGTAATTTCCAATTTTTTATCATAACTACATATAATTTTAAAATTAGAAAAAGAGCTAAACATCATTTTTTTTAAAAAAAAAAAAAAAAGGGGGAGGATTGTCAAAATAGAGGCCCCTCCAGAAGGTTGGCTGAGTTCTTTAACATGGTCTTCAATGTAGAAAGCAGAGCTTAAAATGGTACCTTGGCTCCCAAATTCCTTGTCTTCTCTAGTCTGTGTGATATAGACTTGAACGGAGCACTCCTTGCCTCATCTCAGAGATCCAAATTAAATTCTTTTTTTTTTTCCTGAGGAAGATTCTCCCTGAGCTAACATCTGTTGCCAGTCTTCCTCTTTTTGCTTGAGGAAGCTTCACCCTGAGCTAACATCTGTGCCAATCTCCCTCTATTTCGTACATGGGTCACTGCCACAGCATGGCTTCTTGAGTGGTGTAGGTCTGTGCCCAGGAACTGAACCCAGGCTCCTGAAGTGGAGGGTGCTGATCTTAACCACAAGGCCACAGGGCTGGCCCCATCCAAATTAAATTTTAAGTAAGAAAATGGCAAGACAAGTGAAATCAAAGAGAAAATATTCAAATTAAACCATCTCCTCCTGTCGATAAATGCTAATTGTGTTGATCTTGACAGAGAAGATTAAATTCCTCTAATTCACAAATCCAATTTTTTCCCACAGTTCTTGTTATAAGAAAGATTCCTCTCAGGCTTTAGGTATAATCCTTCATAGCCAAACTGCTCTACCCATTTCTAAACTGTTGTATAAATTCTTCAGTTCTGTTTACATGATGTGGGAAGGGAGGAAAGGAATTGGCTGAACTAACAAATTTGACCAATATTTAATGAAAACAAATGTAGCCAAATTAGTGACACGTATTTAGATTTCTCCCTTTCCTCATTTGTTTCCCTCTCCATCCTTTCCCTTCTTATATCATTCCCTTTGGTATTACATGAAAATGAATAGCAACAACAATACACAGATTTATGTTGTCAAAAGATAAAACCCTGCATTCCTTTTTCAGCAACAAAGACAAAATAAGGAAGTTACATTTTCCCATAAATTCATGAAGATAAGTTCAGTTAAATTCTTTTCATTCACAAATATACTTGAGTGAACATATTCTTGTAAATATAAATTATTAAATAGGAATTTTTAAATTTAATATTGAAGAGTAATGAATAAAAAGCATTAGAATTTAATGAGGGATTTTGGTTTGTTTGCCATATGGAAGGAAAACTAAATTAACTTTGCCTTCCTGAGTAACTCCTTTCTTTTAGGTTAAAGAAAAAACGGATCCAAATATGGCAAGATTAGACTGCCTATTAGCACCTGAAATAGCCTGTCATCCAGAAGCTATTTATTATGGACTTTCCATTTGAGATTGCATAGTTGCTCCATTATTACTTCTAATAAAAATTTAATTAAATTCCAGGCAAGTCTAATGCCATTTAGGTCAGGTCTAAGGACTGGGTAACACCAGACAGAATAGAAAGTGCCACGGTAAACAGTTAATTCATGTATCACTAATTAATTGCCATAAATTAAGTGTGATCTAAATGAAGCATGAATATTTTAAATGCAGTTTCAAAGGTCACAGTGTTTTATGGTTGTAAGAATTGATACCCTGAGACAAGCTTAATGTCAGCCTTTTCCAGAACGAGAAAATCCTTCTCAATTTTGAAAGTCATTTAAATCCATTTTATCTGAAGAGACTTTGATTCAATCAGTCCATTTTTACTTGCATTTGGTATTTATAATTAAATTTGAACTGGGGGACTGCTCGTATTCATTCAACCTTCAACGAATAATTTATTGGGCCTCTACCATTACGCTAGGCACTGATGAAGGTGTTGAGGATATCTCAGTGAAACAAACAGAAAGAGGTTTGCCCTCACTGAGTTTATATTCTAGTGCGGGTAGACAGGCATTAAACAAAATAAATAAATTGTAGTGTTTGTTAGAAGATAAGTGCTATGGAGGAAAAATAATGTAGGGAAAGGAAATAGGGAGCTTGTGGAGGAAGACATACAATGTTAAATGGTGGGGGGAGGCTGTCCCACAGTGAGAATCATCTAGAGTTGGCAGTGACTTCATAGCAGGGCCACCCCAGGAAACCAGGTGCCCGGTGAACTAGGCCAGCTCTATGTGCTGACAGAGGAAGGTGAGCCTGGCTAGGTAGTCTAAAAATAACTTGCAGTGCCCAGGCACCCAACCTTAGTTCTGAGACAAGAGGTAGACCATAAAACAAAAATATCAAGAGCAAGGCAGGGCATGGACCTTTAAGCAGATGGAGATATTTCCACAACCCAGAAACAAGAACCAGAGTTGAAGATCAAGTATATAGATCAGGAGGAGAAAACAAGGATGGATCCTAGGGAAAAAATGGAACCTTAGTTTCTGGACCCCATAAGCAGCCAAGCTACCAGAGCTGGAGACTAAGATGTCTGGTACTTCCTACGAGGGGCCAGGATTGGCTCTGTGGGTGGGGATCAAGGATGCAGGGAAAGGAGGAATGCCGAAGCTGGAGCCTTGGTTGACCTAAAAGGCACAGCCAGGGATCAAGCCTGCTCAGGTCTCAAGAAGTTGTGATGAGGCTGCTTTTGGTTGCTCTGCTCAGTGCAGAGGACAAATTTCCTCCCCTTTGAGTGTTATCCTCCGTGAAGCAGAATATTACAGACCCGGACGAGACTCCTGGCCCAGAACTCTACAGGTTGCTCTGATTATCAAGAGGAAAGTTATTTAGTCAAATGAGACTCCAGTGACCCTTTTCCAAGGGCCTTCCCGAGCACTAGTGTTTAGGGGCTGAACTCAAATAAAATGATGAAGTGAGCAGATTGTTGCTTTCTCTAGCACTTTGCAGGTTAGCCAATGCAAATTCATGGCACTCCAGGTAACTTAGTTGGTGTAAAGCAGAGTTTCTCAACCTCACTATTATTGACATTTTGGACCAGATCATTCTTTTCTCTATAAGGGTAGGGGACTGTCCTGTGCATTGTAGGATGTTTAGTAGCATCCCTGGACTCTACCCGCCAGATGCCAGTGGCACCCCTCCCCCATTAGTGACAATCAAAACTGTCTCCAAACATTGCAAAATGTTCCCTGGGGCCACGATCACCCTCAGTTCAGATCCAGTGCTGTAAAAATTTAAGAAAACAAGTATATTTCAAAGACTTTTAAAAAAAGTTTTTTGAATATTTTTGCTATGCAAGATATTGTACACATAAAATTAGACACTGTGAGGTGCTAGAATACTATCTGAATATCAGAAATGGCTCCTAACAATTGATTAAGGGCAGTTTCAAAGTTTTCTATAATGAAGAAAAAAGCAGTATGTGTTTTGGAGACAATTTAAAGTATTACATCAGAACATAATAAAAGTGGTTAGGAAATGCCCAGATCAGAGGGCAGCTCCCCAGATCAGTATCCCTTAGTCACCAACAGGGCTGGCAGCTGCCCCTCCAGACTTGGTGCTGGTCTGGTGGTGGGAATGAAGGTGGATTCAGATCATCAGCTTCAGCTTTAGAAACAGAAACACAAATCAGAACGGGCAGGATTTGAAGTCTGTTATTTGGAAGTCCTCGAGCTTTGATATGCCTGCGTTTAGATTCCTTGGTAAGCAAGGGATCCAGAATCTTCCCTCTCCACATCTAGTTTGTCTCTAGTGTGTACTTCCTAGACTTCACTGCATCCACATCCTCCATGCATTTTAGTGTAAAAGTATCATTGCCTCTGGCAGACTTTTAGGATGCTTGTCTCTGTCAATCAGCATTGGGACCACGCTGCCTGGAGGAACTGAGAACCAGACATTTAAAAACTACCAGGAATGAGGGAGGAGTCAGACATTTGAGAGAGAAAGCGTGGAGGAGCTGTCCTGAGAAAGGAGGAGTAAAGAAGACACTCCTGTTGAGATAGAACCGTGTCATCAAGACATCATGTAATTTTATGCTTTGGGGAAGTAGAAATGGATTTGTTCTTTCACTTGTAAAAATATTTGGGGGTTTTCTAGCTGATTACCCATCATCCTTATTAAGTAATTATCCTTTATTTTCACTTATAATGAGTAGTTATAATAATGACAAATATAGGGTATTTTCAAAAACACCAGCTCATCATATTATGAAAGGTGCTTTATTATTGCAGAGTGTGAATAACATACAGAGTTAAATATGTGTTTGAGGTTGTTAGAATTATAGGGTTCTTATCTCTTTCCACTATTTAAAAATTAATTTATAATCAACTTATTTAAAATACTGAGGACAACCACATCCCTCAGTTATAAAAATAATAGTAACTAATATCTTATGGAGCTCACAAGTTACAAAATATTTTTAGAACTATTTTCTGTGATTTGCAGAATAACCCTGTGATGTAGGGACTATTTAAAACCCATTTTACAGATAAAGTAAATGAAGTTCAGATTAATTGATTTAAATACAATCTGTTCTTAGGATTAAAACCCTGCCATCAAGACAAGTATACTGCTGTCAGACTTCGGTGTTTTCACAATATCTGTAGGAGAAAGAGATCACAAGAATGTTGTTCCGTGAATCCCTGAAATGAACTGTCTGAGGAACCCATGTGTTCAATTCTGTCAGAAACTTCTTTTTGACGCATTAGATAATATTTGATGTATGGCGATCAATTTGCAACAATGACATTTGTATTATACTGGGAAAAAAGTCAGATTAATCGCCAATGTGATGAGAAAAGTGCCTCATTTGATGATGAGATATCATAGGTGTTCTATCATATTCTTGTTGGAAAATTCTCAGCTAAAAAACAGGAATTCTTGTTCTGTTGTGACAAATGCCATACATTTCATCAGGGGTGTGCTCTATCTAAATCCTTTCTTCTTCATAGTGCCTCTGTGTGTGTGTGTGCGTGTGTGTGTGCACGTGTAGGTGCTACCAAGCATACAGAGCTAAAATGCTTTTTTCATGGCCTGATGCCTACCCATATTTTTTAAGTACATGAAAATATAAGCTTAGAGAGTTATGATTAAGAGTATAGATTGAGAACTATACTTTTTAGTTTCTAACCCCAGCTCTTCTACTTACCAGCTGTGTGAACTTGGTCAAGTTAATTGACCTCTCTGTGCCTCAGTTTCCTCATCTGTGAAATGTGGAGATAATAATAGTGTCTACCTCACAGAGTTGTAGTGAGGATGACTTGAACTAATATTTCAAAGCATTTAGAACAATACCTAGTACATACGAAGCACAATGCATTGGCTATCATTATTATTATCTTATTATCATTACCTAGGATCCATGGCAGTCTTACTCAAATATCTTATCAGCTCAGTACATCCTTACAAGGAAATGGGATGAACATAACTGCAGATAAATATCTTCATTAGGAAACTTCCAGTTTGAATAAAGCATGTTGAGAAAACATTTCACCATCTTTTTCTTAAGAAATGGTTGTTTCTCGAAGGGATGGTGTTAACATTTTAATTGAGAACACATTTGCAACAGCTGAATGACTTCCTCCATTGAAATTTTCCACTGGAGATCTTGATGTGGCAAAAGAAAAAGAAAAAATGAACTGTATTCATTTCTTTGTATCTTGTATTTTATTTACAATGGTGATTTGACAAAAGATTCGACCTAGAACTAAGAGTTGGTGATTGAATCAGAATGTACTTTGAGGAAACTGATAATAAGAACCCCTTCAGAGTTCCCCTTCAATGGCACTGGTGAACCCATGCCACTTGCTTCTACTTGTTTGTGTGGAATAAGATTTGCATCAGTTTTCCCCCTAAAACAAAGGCCAGGAACTGAACTGAGGGCAACTTTCCTTGTTTCTTCAACATCATAATAGAAAAGCTACCACAAAAGATTCACAAAGCTGGTTAAATTTTGAAAACAAGAAAATGTACAAGCATTCTCAATATCACACAACAGAGTAGTTCTCTGATTCTCTCTTTCCTTGCATTGTTTGGCTATACATAGACACAAGAGCAGTCCTTTTAGAAGTGTTTGATAAGAGGTTGAGAAGATAGGTTGAGGAAGTAGACTTTCCTCCCCTTTTCAGAGAGTACCGTCACCAACCTAACCCAGATAGCTGGTTTTTATGTCTTTTTCACTATCCTTTTCTTTTTTAAAGTCCCATGTGTTAGTTTCTCCACATAAAAATGTGTAGAAGACATGCTTTAATGTGCCTATGTGTTAATATTTGAGCTGACAACCATTGCAACTTCTCAGAAACGAGGATATTTCTTTCAAAGACATGCTTGTCTAAGTAAAACTGTACCCATCAGTATTTCCCAAGTTCGTTATCACTTCCAGACGCATCGTGCTTCACAAATGTCCCTGGTAAAAAGTCTTCCACGTGTGTAGCGTGGATCTTCATACTCCAATTTAAAGGTGGTTTTTTTTTTCATTCTTACTCTCTTGAAAATGGAGAATACTTTGATTCCCAAATTACGACTTAAAAGTTTCCCGCCTCATGAGACACTTACAAAGTCCCAGTTTTCAGTTATTCTCTTTATTTGCTAGGTGCCTAGCAGTATGCTGGATTTTGTGAAGTTTATAAAAAAGAGACAGGATTCTGACAGCTTACATGCTAAATGATTTGATGTCAACACTGTGTTCAGTAGCATCAGGGATGTGAGACATCGACATGAGTAAGAAAATTTACCCAAGTTCTTTTGTACTTTTTTCCTCTTCTCCTGTTAACCTTCTCTGAGGTTTCTTAAGCAATTCATTCATTGATTCCACAAATAGCTATTAAATGTTTACAACGTGCCACATTTGACACTAGGTGCTTGGAAGACAATGTTAAACAAAAAGAGATGTGTTCTCTGCTCTTAAAGACCTAATGTGTTCTACTATTCTAATGGGAGAGATGGACATTACTGAATAATCACACAAATGTAAAATTCCTTCTAGGACAAGGGATACAAAAAAAGAGGTATAATGGTACCATACTAGTCTAAAATAGGAGTATTTTTTCCAAGACCCTATGTAATACATGATTGTTTGTTTCTCCCTATTCACTATTTTTAATTGAGCTTTAAGTAACATATAGCATTATATTAATTTCAAGTGCGCAACATAATGATTTGATATTTGTATATTTTGTAAAATGGTCACCACAATAATTCTGGTTAACATCCATCACCATACATAGTTACAAAAATTTTTTTCTTGTGATGAGAACTTTTAAGATCTACTCTCTTAGCACCTTTTAAATATGCAACACAGTTTTATTGTTTATGGTCACCATACTGTACATCACATCTCCATGACTTATTTTATAACTGGAATTTTACCCCCTTCACCCATTTTGCCCACCCCCCTGCCTTTGTCACCCCCTGCCTCTGGCAACCACCCCTGTTCACTCTTCAGTGGGGCAAGATCTATATACATTCAGTGCTCATTAACAGATAAAAGTGTGTGACTTGCTCTTGGCCCTCTCTTCAGAGCTTAAGCTTGAGAGCAGGTTGGTGTGCAGAGCACCAAGTCCAAACCTAAGTTAGCAGGCTTTCTAGAGCTCATCAAATCCAATGGTCTGGCATCTCCTCCTACCCCCACTGCTATAAAGATGGGTGCACACAAAGCTACAGTGCTCAGCATGCACTGCTCTCTAGAGCGTGCACGTCTCTTCCTCTCTGAAGCAGGATGCCAAGGCCTTTCCCCTGCCGTTTCCTGCCTAGTCATTGTGCAGCGGTGTGTCTCTACATACATTTAGAAGAATGAGGGAGGAGAGGAGACAGCTCCAGGCAAATTCAAAGAGCACAACTCATCCAGTGGAGTGGCAGCAATCGTTTTTGCTAAGTAGTCTAAATTCTGGATCTCTGAGTTGGGGGCCAGACAGTAGGAGAGACAGGAAATCTCTCCCTAGATTTTCTCCAGTGACCTCTGTCTTCCGAGAAGAAGCTTGAGTTTTCCACGAGGTAAAGCTGCGTGTGTGTGACAGAAAGAAACCTCTCACTGATTCCCGTTGGATTGGAATTAGGAGTTTCCATCTTTTTTCACTGTCTTCATATATATTGTAGTGGACACTTGAGAGATGCTCTATCAGAGGCTGTCAGCAAGGTGCCATTTTAAATTGGAAAATTACGCATTTATAATTTAACATAGAACAATGGGCCTTCAGTTCAGAGGCTCCCCCTAAAGTCACAGGTTCTCTGTGCCTAAAAGGAAGTCAGTCCTTCCTTTGCTCACTCCCCAGTCCCTGCTAATTATCACTCTACCTAAGCTGGGTCTACTCCGGGTCTATGCTTCCTAAGGAAGGTCTCCTGTGCGGAAAGCAACAGGATCCTGCTCAGCAATGAGCAGTTATGTGTTCTGACCGCTTCTTTGTTTGGGAGGCCTAAAGGTATCCTGGTATAAGCCTTATTACCCTTTGCAAGCACACCAGTTATCTCTGGCTACAAAGATCCTCACGAGGCACATTTCCTGGTTGTGCTACTACTACCTTCTTGTGAGAAAAAGGGTGGAACCCTGCACTGATTCCGTAGCAGGGACCAAGTCACAGAGTCTTACCTCCATGTCCTAAATTACTAGTGATCAGAGATCCTAACCTGTCCAGAGACATTCTATCTGAGGTCAGACGGATCCAGGTAAAATCCTAAGGAAAAAAATAAGGACTTTTTAACACCTTCATGTTCCTCTTTCTTCATGCTTTGACTTGCCTGATGGGGGTCAGGTTCTTTTAGGCCGCAAAGGTTTCCTTGGCTGATCTATCTCATCATGACAGGGACCACAAATATCATCAACAGATACTAGTCTTTTTGTCCTAATTCCATGATTCTTCTAGCCTCGTGGTCCTCTCAGCGTTCTAATGCCCCTCACCCCTTAGGGATGTGGGAATTCCCAACTACTTGCCCACTCCATCCCATGCCAGAATGTATGGGTCTGGTGGGCTTAACCAGTTTGACCTTCCTTCTGTCATTGCTGGTGCAGGACCCTGTTGCTCTGATACCATGCTGGATGCGAAACATCTCTAAAAGGCTTGCAGGGCTCCTGAGCTACAGCCTAAGAGGCACAGGATACACTTCAACTGGATTTCCAAAATTCAATCTGGAGATTTCTATTGCCTGCCCGTGGAGTTTGACAACCAGCATGAGGCAGGGAGCATGGCAGTGCCCCTTCACTCCTTCAGCCAGACCAGGCAGGGTTCTGTCTGCTGCATCCTCCCCTGCTTTCGGGCTGATTTTAGAAACTCAGTGGTCTCATTCTCCAGACCATGCCACTTGTTCTTCCCATCCAAGGCTTTTTAGAATTCCAAACAAACAAAGCCACACAACAACAAGTGTCTGAAGCACACAGCTCTGGCAAAGCAAGAGCACTTTACTTTTAGACTTCTGCGTCTGCTGTAAATCCATTCAGAAATGTAACCAGCTCCCCTGAAGCTGTGGGGCGCTCAGCCATGAGATAAACAGAACCCATTAGCAAGGGTTACAGGAATGAAAACTGTGTCTGTTAAAATGTCAAAAATATAATCTCACTTAAAGAATTTTAGTCACCAATTTTAGGGTATATAGACATTTTTAAAACATCTCCTTCAAATCTTCCCTTGCAATACAGGAGAGCGTAAATGGTAGTCCACCTGAATCTCAGGACAAAAGTAGCTATTTTTAGCTTCTGAGGCTTGTGAAACACACACAAGGAGCTCAGGATGAAGAACAGAGAAATGGTTGGAGTTCCTTTCAAAAGCCCCGTAGGATCTGAGGTCTGTGCGTCACTCCTGCAGGTTCCGGTGCCTTTTGTTCGCATGGCCTGGGCCAGGCACGTGGATTCCCCAGGCTGCCACAGTGGCCTTCTGAAGTGCGAACAAATGCACCAGGAGGAAATGTGTGGAAGGAAGATGCTTGTTAAGCCATCAGGAGAAGCAGACATAATCCAGAAGAGGCAGACAGAAGAGAGGAGAGCAACTTTCAGCCAAGGTGTCACATGACAGTGAAGAGGAAAGCTGCCCGTCACAGAGTGACTCTGACCACAGAGCTGGCACTTCAGACGCTGCTGCGAGGAGCCTAGAAATCTGTGGTCTCAGAAAGAACAAGCCTGCCCTAATTGGAAGCATTTCTGACAAATAAAATGCCAGAGGAAAATGCTGTCGCTTTCCCCTTTTCAATCATAAATTACTCTAGTTTCCTGGAAAAGTGTGAAGACAGACTTATTACCCCTTGAAAACACCAGAGACCTGGTCTTTGATTGAAGAGGTAAAAAAAATCCCTATCCATTCAGACTTCTAGCACCTGGGCTTGAAAATCGCCACGAATGATCAATGAATGCCTCCTCTCAGAGGTCAGACCCTATGATGGTGAGCTGGCTGAAGCCATTAAAAGAGCCAGTTCTCGTGTGATAAAGCACATCCTGGCAAAGCCACAAAAAAGAAAATTATAGCAATCAATACAGATCAGAATGAAAACCAGATGAAGGTTTCAGCCAAACTTGTCTTCACTTCTGCTATAATGGATTAACTTTTGGGCGCTGACATCAGCACAATTTTCAGATTCAGGACATTGAATATTGTCAAAATTGGGAAGAATTTAATTGAAACTCTACCCGACCCGTGACATTTATGAGGGTTAATTCTGCCTTTCACACTTGCCAACTTCCTCCATAATTGAGCTGCATTTGAAGTCTTCTTTATCCTTTTAAGTGACTTGTACATACCTTGGCTCTGCGCATCCCCTCCTGATATATTTCACAGAACAGTCCACAGATAATCTATAGATGTACTGTATAGGCTTTGGAAGAATTCACGGTGAAGCTTCCTATAAGGAATTCTGCGTATCCATGTTCAAGCTTAATGGGCCTAATCCTGTGGAATTTACCAGAGAACAGATTAAATCTAAGAAATGTAGCCTATCCACAGGATTTTCAGCCAAACAGCAAAGCCAATGTGGTAGGAAGAATAATGCCTCCCTATCCCAAAGTGTCCCTATCCCAAAGTGTCCCTATCCTAATTACTGGAAACTATGGATATGTTACCTCATGTGACAAAAGGGAATTTACAGGCATGCTTAAATTAAGGACTTTGAGAGGAGGGGATTGTCCTGGATTATCCAGGTGGACCCAATGTAATCAAAGGGTCCTTATAAGAAGGAGGCAGGAGAGTCAGAGAAGGAAATGTGACAATGGAAACATAGGTTGTAATGACATGATTGCTGGAAGGGGGTCACAAAGAAAGGAATGAGGCAGCTTCTAGAAGCTGGAAACGGCAAGGAATTCATTCTACCCTGGGGCTTCCAGAAGGAACACAGCCCTGCCAACACTTTGATGTTAGCCCAGTAAAACCTGTTTTGGGCTTCTGACCTTCAGAACTATAAGAGGATAAGTTTGTGTTGTTTTCAGCTACTCAGTGTGCGGTAATTTGTTACGGAAGTAATAGGAAGCTAATATAGTCAACAATGTTCATCTTTAACACTCTGCCTTTCTTCTCATTTTCTCTTTCCAACATCAAATGAAACATCCAATTCAATCAAGGTTTCTGGAATAACCTTGTTTCTCTCTTTTAGGGGCAACTCCTTAACAACCTCATTCACTCTCATCGGCCATGCTGTTGTAGATAACTCCTCTGAGGAGGGTTTGCATTTCCAAACAAGACCAGGGAGTATATATTTTCTGTAGAAAGAAAGAGAACTGATGATAAGTAACTACTTAAAGCCGGGCCACATAGCAGGCATTTTGCACCTGTCTTATTTCATCTTTCCAACTCTTTTCTGAGGTTTCGCTCCCCCCAACCATTTTGTAACTGAAGGTTCTGAGGTTCAGAGAAGGTAAATAAGTTATACTGTGAATGAGTCACCAAAAGTGGGACTGGAACCCAGGTCTACATGACTCCAAAATCCAAGTTCTTTCCATTAGAACATGCTGCTTCTAGTTTACTTATACAAAACAATAAAATGCTAATAGCAGAATGCCTCAATTTGGAAGAAATAGTGGTCTGGGAAGCAGGCGCCACTCCCTGGAAAGATCAAGGTGAGGGGACGATTTGACTCTGAGGAGGACCTTTTTGATAGATTGTCGTGGACGCTCACCACTGTGTTCCCTCTCAGAGACAAAACCAATCAAAGGTGCATGTTGCCATTCCTAATTATTTTAAATCTCCTTATAGGGGTGTTCGCATTTGGACTTTTTGCTACTGACATTTTTGTAAACGCCGGACAAGTGGTCACCGGACACCTAACGCCGTACTTCCTGACAGTGTGCAAGCCAAACTACACCAGCACAGACTGCCGAGCGCACCACCAGTTCATAAACAACGGGAACATCTGTACTGGGGACCTGGATGTGATAGAAAAGGCTCGGAGATCCTTTCCCTCCAAACACGCTGCTCTGAGCATTTATTCCGCCTTATACGCCACGGTGAGTCTGTGAGCCTTGCCTCTCGCCCAAGTCGAGTTTGGGCTGAGATTTGTGTCTCTCTGTCCCCCTCGCCTCACTTCTTTCATCACTGTCGTTTATAGTGATTTTTAAAGCCTCCTTATAACATGTTTCTCCTGTATTATATCATGCTGTTGTCCGCGCCCCCAACATCCCAATGTCATATCCTGCCTGCCACAGGATATTCGTTCTGGAAAGAAAGCTGATAATCACTTAGTCAAATCCTCCCATTTTACAGATACAGAAACTGAGGTCCTAGACAATAGCTGAGAACACACAGTCAGAGCTGGGACCCAGGCTCCGGCACCATGTCTGGGATTCTCTCACTGTCCCAGCACTCTTTGCCAACTTTCTGATTGGTTCCAGAACAGCCTACCTTTCTCACATCTCCCTGTAATTCTGCAGGTGTGTGTGTGTATGTGAATGGCTGCCCGGCAGTGCAGCAGGCCCGGGATGAAGATAGCTCTCCTCAGCTCTTCACACTCCTCTCCGTCACTCTGCCGGGAGACATGGATGATCCCACCAGACCCCCAACACCCAAAAGTTCACGTCTCTCTGCTCCCCAAATCACACAGGATTTGGCTGCCCCCACCTCTCATAATCTTCTCTTTAAATTTTTTGCTCTCATCAGAGAAAACCTAAACTGTGTCACAGTCTTAAAATGCAAGAAGAAACAATGGTCTCCCTCTTGTTTTTCCACTCTTAGATTGTATGCATTTTGGAAACGATTTCACCTTTCTCTGGTCTATGCTTCCTCAGAACTGAGTGTGAGAAGTATGGGATCAGCGCAAAGGCTGGCTATGAGGTGTATTTACCTGGGGAAGAGCAGCTGTTGGTTGAAAACACACTTTTCCTTACTTCAACTTATTTTATGTTCAGGATATGAGTAGTCTAGAGATTCTCAATGAAAGCTGAGGGAAGGAGAAGGCAGAGGAAAGACTCCTTTCAAACTATCCGCTCTTCCCAGAGATTCTGAGCACGCCCCTGCCCCACCCCCAGGGAAACTTGTTCCCATCCCCTCCCGTGGGAGTGACTACTCTCTACTGAGAGTTGGGCTCTGATGGAAGAGTGTCTGGGCCATTCCCCTGAATACTTACCTTCAGGGTGGAAGAAAGGTGACCGACTACTATTTAGTAGAGTTTAAAATAAATTGCTGAATATTCTCTTTAAAACAATGGTTCCTGTGTGTCCCATTTACAGAATCACATCTGTATGATAAACTTGTCAACCATCAGTTAGCCAAAATAAGTCTTCCTAGCTATTCCTTTTAAATCTACTCTTTAATGAATACGTGATAAAAGTTATTTCAGCTGCCCCCACATTAAGGAAACATGAATGTAAATAATATAGATGCTTCAACTTACAAAACAGATCAGTAGTAGCTCGATGAGGCTTCTTTGCTTCACCAAAAAAAAAAAAAAAAAAATTATGCCAAGATAGCTTTTAAACAAAGAAAGTCCTCTAAGACATTCAGCGTATTTTCCATTTTTCAAAGTATCGATTTGTCCTAAATTTCTAGAATCTAAGCTATATGAAGCAGTGTACTCTTGCCCCTTTCTCTGAATTTTTATCAAACTCAAGTCATTGCTGTGTGAAATTAATTTTACAACACCGTTATAAAAATAGATCTGTTACTCATAAAAACTAGTGTCTCATCAAATGAGATACAGGTTTCTTTTAGGAAGAAAGAAGTATGTTTGGTCAGCTCTGTCAGAAGAAATGCTGCTATAGCACGTGTTTTCAAGAAGTCAGATATAATCCAATTCAGATCACGCCCCACAGACACACTATAATCAGATAAACCCCAATACAAGATTCCAATTGTGTGGACATTCTCTGAGCCCCTATTATGTGTGAAGTGCTTTCAGAAATTACTCAACAAATATCTCCTGAGTATTAGTTGATACTGTGGAGAATACTAACTAACCATAGGCCCAGGCTTTTAATAGCTTTTAATCTTACAGGAAAGATTTATAAAGGATATAATTTAAAAACAATATAGAAGCGTAAAAAAATAAACTTACATATATCTAGTATAAATGTTAAGTAACATTTCCTACACAGCCTCGGAATGGTCTAATGATATGCTGTCGTTTATTAACAGATCTAACCCCAGTTTTGTAGGGTGTCTGTTACATACAGTGAAGAGAATCCCATCTTTTTGTATTCACACCAGTGTTGAAGCATCACTCTAGGAAGTTAAGTTTCCATTGTAACATTGTAAAATGCCCCTATTTGAACTTGGATGCGTTCAGGCCGTCCAGCCACACTGTAGACTGTAATTTAAGCATCAGCATACTGTTTCTCAGGGTCGCAAATTCATTTATCACATTTGTTAAGAAATGATGGATCAATAATGCCCTCTAGTGGTCTCCTGTAATCATCTTCAAAGGTGATCTAACAAATTACTTTCTTGAAAGAAGCACATTTTCCTAACTCCAGGCCACCAGGATTCATTTGATAACTGAGCATATGAAACTTCAGTCTTACCCAGCCCCTCACAATGACATAAGAACAGTCTGCATCTCAAGGGTCACAAATTACATCATCCTTTACTTGGTTCAGGTCTTCCCAACCTTTTGGATATCTTAGCAAATACAGAAAAGTTTAATATTTTAAAACACACTAGACTAAATGAATGGATAGAGCTGATCACAGTTGTCCCCAGGAATGTGGGAACCAACTTCCCAGCACAACTGAAACCCATTTGTGTGACACACTGGTTTTGAAGTTCTAATTCAGTCAATCAACTGCTCAGTCAATGCTTTTGTATTCATTGACTGAAAGTGTGAAGAAGCTTCTAGAACTGTGGGGGACGCAAAAAGTAAAATGTGCAGCCGCTCACCTACCTGGCCTTCTCTATAAAATTCATTCTCGTAGAAGGTTTATTTGGTATCTGAGAATCTTACATGGGTTTCCTAATACCCCAAATGCTTCTGTAATTTGTTGCATAAAAGCTGCATGTTCTGAATCTTTTTCTCACTGTAATTTCTGTTCACATGCCCATTAGAATACAACACCCTGATTCATGTATATGTATTCATTGTTTTGCTGCACTAGTTTCCTGCCCACATTCGTTAGCAAGTAGCTGAGTGGAGTTGTTCAAGTATTTGGCATGGCTGCTTTGGCACAGCCCCTGTTTGCATGTGCTGGCGTGTGTGCTTACACGTGTGCATATGCACCGTGTGAAGAGGCTGCCCAGTCACTCACTTGTCTCTGTCCTCCTGCAGATGTACATCACAAGCACAATCAAGACGAAGAGCAGTCGACTGGCCAAGCCGGTGCTGTGCCTCGGGACCCTCTGCACAGCCTTCCTGACAGGCCTCAACCGGGTGTCTGAGTATCGGAACCACTGCTCCGACGTGATCGCGGGCTTCATCCTGGGCACTGCTGTCGCCCTTTTTCTGGTGGGTCAGCTTCCCTCTCATGCCCTCTGAAGACTTCACAGTCTAAGTCCGTGTGCCTCTGACCCCAGCCTTGTGAGGTGCAATTATTCTCCGAGTATTATGCGTTCTCTTGCTGCAGGAATGATTTCTAAAGCTCTTCTTCTTTCAGAAATATGATTGCACATTCCCTCTGGGGGTCAGGGGGCGGAGTGCCTATGATGTATGTCTCGCTCCACTTCTTTCAACACTGGACTTCGGACTGGGGCTGGGCAGACTAGTAATTTGGCATACCTTCAAACCAATGTTCTTTAAATATTTGTTCAGGATGTATTAGGAGCAGAAGCTAAGTGTTGCTTGAGGGAACAGCAGAGAACTAAGAGCCCTGGTGGAAGCAGACTGCCCCTTCTCCAGCATCCCAAGCAATTCGGCTCTGGCCCAGACTTGCATGTCCCACCCAGAAATATGAAAACCCTCAGCTAAGTGCACCCAGACCTTATAGAAGGCCTCTCTTTTTATCTGAACAGGGCTCTTGGGCATCTTATTTCCACAAGTTGTTTCTCAACCATGTATAATGTTCTTCCTGGAGAAGAGTTTTGGTTAACATAGTTTTCTCCATATCTTTACACTTCTGATGATGCTTTCGTTCCTCAAATAGGTGGGGGCCTGGCCACCTTCTCAACTAGGAGATCCCTTAATCTGAGTTGAACGGAAAGAGAAAAAGTTAATTTTTATTGTTTTTTGTATTGTTTTTATTTTTTCACAGTTTTATTGAGGTATGAGAGGCATACAATAAATGGCACATAAGGTGTACAGTTTGATCAATTTTGACATGCAGATGCATCCTTCTCTCTCACCTTTCCCTTCCCTTCATTCCAAAGCCACCCACTGACCTTCTTTCCATCACTCTATATTAGTTTGTCTTTTCTAGGATTTCATATAAATGAAATCATTTTTTTTCTGGCATCTTCCACTCAGCATAATTATTTTGAGATTCACTCATTTTGTAGGATGTTTCAATAATTCATTCCTTTTGCTTGCTGTGTAGTGTTTCATCAAATGGGCATACCATCAAGGTGCAGGTTTTTAATTATCTTCAAGGATTTAAAATACAGCCAGAAAGAATTCCAGTAAATCACCAGGCCTGGAGATTCATGTATTGCACATGAAATTAATCCCCTAATAATATTCAGCAAGCTTCCCCTGGGAGACAGAAGCCGTCACAATCTAGGCATCCCTCCTCCCATTCTGCCCTTTCTGGTCCAGAGCACCCATTACAACTGGCATCACACACAGATGGATTTCACAGTCCTATGACCAACTTCTTTTTGTCCTATCCCTCCTTCTTGCCCTCCCCAACACAAAATCCACATATGCCTCTCCCTACCTCTAACTCAGAGTTTCCCAACTTTTTTACTTGCTAAGATGTACACAGAGAATGCTCACATTTACTCAGAACACTAATTGGCAAGCTTCACTCTAATTCAAAATTATTTTTCATGGATCCAGGCTTTGTTTCTAGAGGGAAAGATGAAGGACTTAAATGCAAATTCTCTGGGTGAAGCTGCAGGAAAGTGGTGCTAAGGTGATCTTGAGATTTATTATCTCGTAAGGGATATTTTCCTAAAATTGCTGTTTAAAAGGAGGAAAGAATACAGGTGACTTCAGGAGAAGAGAGGGTTTTCAAAGAGAGATCAATGGTACATAAATGATGGTTGGGGCTCAAAGAAGAGCCAAACAATTTTGCTGTCCATCCATCCTGGAGCCAGCCACCTCCAGCCCGAGAGAAAGAGCAGTGCTGACTGTCCCGAGCAGTCTCATGGGATGAAATCTGTGCAGTCCTCTCTTTACTGAGGCCCATATCCAAATTCTACTTTAACGTTAAACTTGTTTTCTCTCAGTAACTTGCAGCCCTGTTTCCTACCACTCAGTTGCTGTTTGGTCTGTTATTGCCTTCCCAGGGGATGGCAAATGTCAAAATTTGTTTTCCATAAATGATCTTTATGTAAGACCCAGTCCTGCTATTGAATCACTCTGGCAGGAGACAGTCCACACTGTCTCCCAGTGTGTCTGCATGTACACATGAACACACCTCACATTCTCACACACTAAACTGGGGAATGGGAGGGGAAGGATGTCTTGGAAGAGACTGGAAGCATTCCAAAGCAGAGACTTGGAGAGGAGACAGAGAACAGAGCAATGTCTGAGAATGGGTGTATACTTGCGGCACATGTTCATTATCGCTTTATTTCTGTTTCCTATGAAGATGAAAGTGAGAGGAAGTTTGTAGTTGAGCAATTACTACGTGCCCTGCACTTTATCCACATCAAATCATGTGCTTCTAGGACAACCCTAACAATATTCCTGTCCTCATTTTATGGATGAGGAAAGTGAATCTCGATGATAAGTAACTTGCCCAATGGCCACCCAACCAATAAGCCATGAATCTGAACAGGGTCTCTCCAACTCCAGAACTCCTGTGCCCTCTACCCCCATTCCCTGAATGGAGGAAGTATAAGAGAGCTGGAGAGGGGCTGGCCTGGTGGCTCAGCGGTTAAGTGAGCACATTCCACTTCGGTGGCCCGGGGTTTCCCAGTTACGATCTCAGGTGCAGACATGGCACCGCTTGGCAAGCCATGCTGTGGCAGGCGTCCCACGTACAAAGTGGAGGAAGATGGGCATGGATGTTAGCTTGGGGCCAGTCTTCCTCAGCAAAAAGAGGAGGATTGGCAGCAGATGTTAGCTCAGGGCTAATCTTCCTCAAAAAAAAAAAAAATCAAGAAGAAACATGTCTTTGAGCTGGCCCAGTGGCACAGTGGTTAAGTGCGCACGTTCTGCTTTGGCAGCCCCAGGTTCGCCGGTTTAATTCCTTGGTGTGGACATGACACCACTTGGCACGCCATGCTGTGGTAGGCGCCCCACATATAAAGTGGAGGAAGATGAGCACGGATGTTAGCTCAGGGCCAGTCTTCCTCAGCAAAAAGAAGAGGATTGGCAGCAGATGTTAGCTCAGGGCTGATCTTCCTAAAAAAAAATAAAAGAGAGAGAGAGAGAGCTGGAGAGTGAGGTGGAGGAAAGCCAGGTAGAGAATGTTTATGTAAATATTCTGCAGGGTTTGAAGAGTCACAGGAAAGATTCACAGGTCTGGATCTGGAAACAAAGATACAGAACGATGGAAGAGAGAGAATGGAAAGGGACAGATAAACTCTACGTGGGCAAAAGAAGCAGAGAAGATGGTAAAAACAGATTCAGTTATGAAAGGACCTCAGTAGGAAAGAAAGAAAAGTGAGTTATAATTTATAGGGAAAGCTTTTTTTTTTTTTTTTTTTTATTAATGTTATGATAGATTACAAGCTTGTGAGATTTCAGTTGTACATTTTTGTTAGTCATGTTGTGGGTACACCACTTCCCCCTCCGTACCCTCCCCCCACCCCCCCTTTTCCCTGGTAACCACCGATCAGATCTCCTTCTCAATATACTAATTTCCACCTATGAGTGGAGTCATATAGAGTTCGTCTTTCTCTGACTGACTTATTTCGCTTAACATAATGCCCTCGAGGTCCATCCACGTTGTTGTGAATGGGCCAATTTCGTCTTTTTTTATGGCTGAGTAGTATTCCATTGTGTATATATACCACATCTTCTTTATCCAATCATCAGTTTCTGGGCATGTAGGCTGGTTCCACGTCATGGCTATTGTAAATAATGCTGTGATGAACATAGGGGTGCAACGGACTCTTGAGATATCTGATATCAGGTTCTTAGGATAGATACCCAGTAATGGGATGGCTGGGTCATAGGGTATTTCTATTTTTAACTTTTTGAGAAATCTCCATACTGTTTTCCATAGTGGCTGTACCAGTTTGCATTCCCACCAACAGTGTATGAGGGTTCCTCTTTCTCCACAACCTCTCCAACATTTGTCGTTCTTGGTTTTGGATGTTTTTGCCAATCTAACGGGGGTAAGGTGATATCTTAGTGTAGTTTTGATTTGCATTTCCCTGATGATTAGCGATGATGAACATCTTTTCATGTGTCTATTGGCCATATTCATATCTTCTTTTGAGAAATGTCTGTTCATGTCCTCTGCCCATTTTTTGATCGGGTTGTTTGTTTTTTTATTGTTAAGCAGTGTGAGTTCTTTGTATATTATGGAGATTAACCCTTTGTCGGATAAGTGGCTTGTAAATATTTTTTCCCAATTAGTGAGCTGTTTTTTTGTTTCAATCCTGTTTTCCCTTGCCTTGAAGAAGCTCTTTAGTCTGATGAAGTCCCATTTGTTTATTCTTTCTATTGTTTCCCTCAACTGAGGAGTTACAGTGTCCGAAAAGATTCTTTTGAAACTGATGTCAAAGAGTGTACTGCCTATATTCTCTTCCAAAAGACTTATTGTCTCAGGCCTAATCTTTAGGTCTTTGATCCATTTTGAGTTTATTTTGGTGTGTGGTGAAAAAGAATGGTCAATTTTCAATCTTTTGCATGTGGCTGTCCAGTTTTCCCAGCACCATTTGTTGAAGAGACTTTCTTTTCTCCATTGTAGGCCCTCTGCTCCTTTGTCGAAGATTAGCTGTCCATAGATGTGTGGTTTTATCTCTGGGCTTTCAATTCTGTTCCATTGATCTGTGGACCTGTTTTTGTACCAGTACCATGCTGTTTTGATCACTGTAGCTTTGTAGTATGTTTTGAAATCGGGGATTGTGATTCCGCCGGCTTTGTTTTTCTTGCTCAGGATTGCTTTAGCAATTCGCGGTCTTTTGTTCCCCCATATGAATTTTAGGATTGTTTGTTCAATTTCTGTGAAGAATGTTCTTGGGATTCTGATTGGGATAGCATTGAATCTGTATATTGCTTTAGGTAGTATGGACATTTTAACTATGTTTATTCTTCCAATCCATGTGCAAGGAATGTTTTTCCATCTCTTTATGTCATCGCCTATTTCTTTCAAGAAAGTCTTGTAGTTTTCATTGTATAGATCCTTCACTTCCTTGGTTAAGTTTATCCCAAGGTATTTTATTCTTTTCGTTGCGATTGTGAATGGGATAGAGTTCTTGAGTTCTTTTTCTGTTAGTTCATTGTTAGTGTATAGAAATGCTACTGATTTATGCACGTTAATTTTATACCCTGCTACTTTGCTGTAGTTGTTGATTATTTCTAATAGTTTTTCTGTGGATTCTTTGGGGTTTTCTATGTATAAGCACTTAGAATGGGCTCAGCAGACACCCTGGGTGACGTTTCAGGTATTTCCATGGTCCCTAACCGCTGGCTCAAAGGAAAAAAGTCACTATGGTGGGGATGTTCTAGGGGAAAGGCCTGCCAGCCTCAGAGATGGCCAGGCATTGATGGCTGCAGTCTGACCTCAGTCTTTTTTCCCCTCATCCTGCAGGGAATGTGTGTGGTCCATAACTTTAAAGGAACACAAGGATCTCCTTCCAAACCCAAGCCCGAGGACCCCCGTGGAGTACCCCTCATGGCTTTCCCAAGGATAGAAAGCCCTCTGGAAACCTTAAGTGCACAGGTATAGTAAAGCGGTTTTAGCAAGTCAAACGCACAGGCTCAAGGCCTGTGATCTTGGGAGGTCAACGAATGCATTCCTCCACTGGAAGCACGAAACTGCTGAATCCACTCAGCGTCAAGAAAAGTCTGATGTGAGGTCCCTCAAGAACGTCACAGCTTCCCTCGAGTAGTCCTGCATTCATTCTAGGGCTTGGCAATCATGAATCCTCAGGAAGTTCTTAGTATTAACTTAAACCCCAGCTGCTTCAAGATACCTTGACATCTAGGGTAATACCACATTTATGAAATTTGGACCAATCATGTGGGAAGCCAATTGATTTAGTAACTAGGACAATACTTGGAAAGAAAAAGGTTTTGTTGCATCCAGTGAAAGATGTAAAGTGGAAGTACATTAAAGAGGTTATTAACTCAGTGTGTTTTGGGAGCTGTTTTGATGACAGCTATTAAAAATTCAATTCAATACCTCCTGATCACGTATTTACACGGGGACGTTGCTTCATGCCAGGGATACAGAAAATAATCAGCCACACTGTCCTTGCCCTCAGAGAACTCAGAGATGATCAGGAACAGTGGATATCAATGAGTAATTATAATAGGATGTGCTGAATCAGAAGGCCACCAAGCACGGTATGAATGCAAATGAAGAAAAAAAATCTATTCTGTCTGAGAAGACAGGAAAACCATGGAGAAGACTTGCCAGCTGAAGGGAGCCCGGAAGATGGTATTAAGCACTTTGCCTCGGACAGTTGCTAGGTGCTTTACAAATATATTCTTATTTGAACAAAAACCATATTGAATCGATAGTAAATTCCTATTTCACAGATAAAGATAGGTACGAAGGTAGCCATGTTAAATTGCCCGAGGCCACCCATAGCTAGCACGGATGAGAACTGGGATGAGTGTTTCTTTAAGACAGAGAAAGGGCTAACTAATAAAAAAACCAGGGTTTTTATTATCATGCCACTTTTTTCAGGTAGCTGAGTCCTGCTAAGTGTTTATTTTCTGTAACAGTCTGTTTATCTTGAAGTTTTGTTTGTATTTGGCATTTCCTTACTAAACCATTTTAATAGATGGTGCAAGGAGAAAGCAATCACCTCCCAGTGGAATTATCATGTACTTCATACCAGTATATTATAAAATATTTCTCATTATTTAAAGATTACTAACTGCCAGGCATCTCTCTGAGATAGACTATTTCTTTTCACGTTTAATGAAGTCTTTCTAATTTCATTAATGAACCAGAAAACAAAAAATAAAGCTGTTTTCATCTTGGGAGAAATATTTAGGGCTCTCCATTTAAGCCAGCACAAAGTATGTTTCTATTTGTTTGTTTTCCCTTAACCTGCATTAAGGTGAAAACTTTGACTTGGTTTAATTAGAAATAACCTCTTGAAGAATTGATTACTGGTTTATTTATATATAGCCTATTGATGCAGCTTGAATGACAAATTAGCTAAATAATGACACTTTGTAATGAAATTGTAAACTAGGCTCTCCCTAGTTTTTCTTCCCTAATTATGTTTCTGTACCACGTGAAGCCAGAGTGGTTCCCTCTAATTTTGTGGAGAAGCAACTGAGACAAGGGTGAATTTAAAAAGCGAACCGAAATATTTGCTGAGTTTCACAGACGTGTCAGTTTCTGTGTCCTTATAAATGCTGTCCATTTTGCCCTAAGAATATTCCTTTCCACCCCATCTTTCTGCCCAGCACTGCTCAAGCATTGCCCTCTGTGTGAAGCCTTCTCCAGACTTCTCTCTCTCTTCTCCCTCAGGGTGATTAATGGTTGACTAGGCCAAGAGATGTCCAGACCATGTTTTGGGTGATTCCACTTGAAAAATGAAATGCCAAACAGAGTTTCAAAAACTGCTGTTCACAAAATAGATAAAGAATTCTTTAAAAATATATATCAATTCATTGTTCACTACAGGCAATAGTTAAACTTCTTTCAAATCCATTGATGTATCTTTGTTTCCATGTGTGTCATCTCATCTGGATACAATTTGAGGCCTTTCTTGAATACCAGGCTTGGGCCACTCGTGTGATTGCCCCTCAAAGTTAATGCCAATAGTGTCCTCTCATATCTGCCTCCCCCAAGGACTTGGAGATCTGTGAGGATCTAGACCTTATGAATCATGTCTTAGTCACTCTCTATATTGCCTGGCATCCACTAGATGTGAAATAAATGTTTAATGGGTGGATAGATGCAGCCCAGAACCCGAACCTGAACTGGACACTTTAGTCAAAACCAAGAACCTAAAATCAAAGCATCGATACTATCTAAACCTCCATGAAAAATAGAAATTTATGCGAAACGATGAACAGGACTTCTGTAGGCCAATGAAAATAAAGCTACAGGAAGCTGGATGGAAAGTGTTGCCTCTCAAGTGATGTCTTCCATCCCAGTTGTGGAAGATTCAAGAAACCAAACATCTGCTTTTAGTATCAAATGTTTCCACATGGATAGTTACAAAGATATACCTTTATTTGTTGGTCAATAAAAGAAAATGATCATTTATTGCAAGTCATCACATTCAATCCTCATAATAATCCTGCAATTGGCATTATTATCCTATTTTATAGATGAAGTAAGCAAGGCACAGAGAGTTTAAGTAACATGCCCAAGGTCACCCAGTGGAAATTAAAACACAGGCCCATCTAATTCTAAAGGCTCTGCTTGCTCTACTACGCCACATGGCCTGAGATTTCATTCAAGGGAAATTCCTTTTTGAAATCTGCAACTCTCAGCATTGAATATGGACTATGGAGGAGAGTGTGTTTGAACTGAACTGCACCGAACTGGTGAGTGTGAACTGAGCTACAGCTCTTCCAAGATAAACGTGCCCTGTGTCTTCCCCTGCAGGCAGGAGCTGCCTGTGTAACTCCAACAGCCAGGGTTTCTGTTAGAAGCTGCTCCTTTGTAATTTCTAGGATAGAAGCATCTTCCCAGGAAGAGGACCTTTTGGGATCTGGGAGAAGATATGACCCTCTCTTCAAAGCACACATTCACCCATGGGAGATCCATCCTACTGTTCAAAATACCTCGGAGAGAAGACTGTCTGGATACGGAAGGTCCCCAGTCCCCTCCTTGCCTTTCTCCTGAGATGTTCTTTCTCCTTCACCACGTGGAGCCCCCAGAGCTACTGTGCTCTTTCTTCCTCTCTGAAACTTCAGCTCAGATTTGAGTGTTTGCCTCCCATGATTCCCCTTAGTTTGGTTGATTGAGACAGAGTGCGTTTTCTAAAATCTTTCCCAAGTACTAAGAGAAACCAAAAAGTAAATAATTATAGAATCCAAACAAAACAAAAATGGTTAAGTTTCCATAGCATTATTTTGTGATCCTCTGGCATTATTGTGATCTCGTAGAGACCGCCTTCTAGATTCCACAGTCCTTGTGATCCTAAAGAGACGAGCTTCAAGCTCTCCACATTCTGCATCCCCACCTCACAGTCACCTGAGCAACCAAGCTGAGCGTTGAACATGGGTGTCCTTGTTGAACACAGTTTATGTTAACAAAGAGTTAAGTTAGAGATGAAACAATTAACTCACGCTGGGTGTGGTACAAAGTCTCCCTATGTCTTGGATGGGAGGAAAGAAGACGTTTTTTTTCTTTAACAGAAATAAAGAAGAATCCAGTCTCTGCTGAGACCTAGATGCCTGGAACCTGACTCCAGGAGATTCTGATTCAGCAATTCTGGGGTGAAAAAAATTATATTTAAGAAAATATTCCCAGAGGAATTCTAATGGCTCCCTTGATTCAAAACTAGTGCTATTATAGGTTTCATATTATAAATAGGAAAAAAGACTTGGAAAGTTAAAGAAATCTGCCCCAAATCACCCACTTAGCTATCTTAGCGTGTTGAGTTACTTTGTTTTTACCACCAACTCTCAAATGGGATCTTATAAACATATAAATGACTGAAGTATTGATGAAAAAAATCTTCAGAAAGCATATTGTAAGAATAAAAACATAAAAAGGAAAGTTATTTTTCACATTATGGCAAGAAATGCATCAAACCTTGATTTTCACAAATACGGCGGGTGAAAGTACCTTAACAAATACCAAATACTCAGTTTCTAAAATGTGTAGTTGAGAGTAGCTCTCAAGAAAATAACATAAATCTCTAGTGTGCTAAAAAACAAACTGGAGTCAGGAAACCCACAATAATCAGTTAGATCTAAAGCCACAGTTTCTTAAGGTGATTTGCCAATTCCATGGACTGGGGGTTTTAAGATGAAACAAAAGAGAGAAATCCTTGGGCCTGTAAAAGGTGGGGGTTATATATACAAGTTACATAGACAAAAGAGGTAGGGGTTATGTAAACAAGCCATATAAACAACATTTGATAGAATCACAAAGAAAAATGGACAAAGCTGCAATCATAGTAAGAGATTTTAAGACATTTCTCTTTGTAATTAATAAGGAAAGTATAGTAAAGATATCGATGATTAATAAGGTTGATCTAATGTGCATTGTATGTAATCCTCCTCAAAGTATATGAAAATAGACGTGCCACAGGACTGTAAAAGCAAGTCTCCAGAAATTTTAAGGGATCTATATCACACAGACCACATTCTCTAAAAAACAATTTAAAGATACCTAAAAACAAAAAACCCTACTCCTTTTAATATTTGGAAATGTTATACTCCCTTCTATGTAACTCATGACTCAAAGAATAAATCATATGGAAAATTTTCAGAAATTAAAGCTTCAACATTAAAAAAGATGTATGATGTAGCTACAGTTACTTTGAGATCCTTCGATGTTTATATTAGAAAATAGTTGAGGGACTGACCAGTGGCGCAGCGGTTAAGTGCACATGTTCCACTTCAGCTGCACAGGGTTCACCGGTTTGGATCCAGGGTGCGGACATGGCACCACTTGGTATGCCATGCTGTGGTAGGCGTCCCACATAAAAAGTAGAGGAAGATGGGCATGGATGTTAGCTCAGGGCCAGTCTTCCTCAGTGTAAAGAGGAGGATTGGCAGCAGTTAGCTCATGGCTAATCTTCCTCAAAAAAGAAAAAATAGTTGAGTAAGTATAATGTAAGACAGAGTTATATAGTGAACAAGTTTAGATGAAGAAAGGATCTGATTTTGGTTGAAAAATCTGGGAAGATTTAATAGAAGAGGTAGCAATTGGAGAGGCCTTGGAAGAGCATACCAGGGAGAGGGAACAGCCTGTGCAAACTCGAGGAGAGAAGAATACAGGGGATATTCAGGGAAGAATGAGGGTGTGCATGAGTTAATCAACCCAAACCTAAGATTTTATCTGCTTGTGTTTGCAGAATCACTCTGCCTCCATGACCGAAGTTACCTGAGACGGCTGACGTGTCACGAGATGTTTTTTTTTTAATCACCTTCCAATTCAATACTTCAAGACACAGTTACGCGATGTCAAACTGTGAAGACAAGTATTATGTTTATCTAGTTAGAGGCTAATGTTTTGTACATTTTTGTATGAGGAAGTGATGTAGCTTGCTCTGATTTTTTTTTTTTTTTTTGGTCAGCTTTAATATATTTATGCCAGAATTTTAAACCAACAAAATTTTCTTCTTGTTCAAGTGTGCATTGAAGAACCACATTTATTCAATGGTTGAAGTTGTTTTGTGATATTTGTACACAAACCTTCTTTTCTTGGTTTTATAGACACGGAAATAAAATTAATATAACAACTCATTTGAACCTTTTATTACCACAGTTTCTGCCTCCTCCAGAAGTTTTGAATTTTAATGGAAGTTAACTTTTGAGTTGCAGGGAGGAGAATGTTGGTTAATGGTAAATCTCAAAATCAATTGTGCAGAAAGAAATAGTTACTTTCAAAAAGAACTGTGTGTTTTGATCTCTTAACATGTTATTGCATTCTAAGTTAAAGTAATTTATTAATGAAGTCACCTAGTGACACAAACAATTGGCAGAGAATCCTGGATTTGAGGGGTGTTGGGATTATATGATTCTTTCTGAGATCATGGCCTCGCCCATCTAAGAAACTTCAGATCTTTCTGGAATTATGTCCTTGGACAAGCAGCTGACACTGCGGCCTTCTTTCCAAAAAGTAGCCAGCACCAGCCTCCCATGTCAACTCAACAGTTTTGTATATCATATTGTATGGACTTTATATGAAAATGAATATTTTACAGTTTGCACAGTATTATTTTACAGAAAGGCTATCAGAGCATCTACACCCTAGAGCCCCAGAGCAACAGCTTGACTTTGTGGCTTTTAATTGTTCTAGAATTTTAACTGCATCTCATTTTTCTAGCATGGTAATAACTAATGTGTAACTCCTCAGAGAGAAGGAGCGCCCTTGTCTGTACCGATCAGAATGTTTTCCTGACACTTCCATGTTGGCTCTTCTTAGCTTTTTTTGTACATATTTTTTTTCTAAAGAGAAGAAAAAAAGTTATCACAAAATGTATTCTGGCTCATGTCCTTTGTTTACGTTTCATCCACGGGACAAAGGTATTTGGAGAGTCACAATGAAGTGACCTCAATAAATGTTTATACTTTTCAGTTGCATGCCTGCTGAGATAAATCCTGGAGGCATGACCAATCATCATTTCTTGAGAGAGAGAGTGTGTGGGTGGGTGTGTTTAAGCAAAATAAAAGAATTCTTGAAATTATTTTAATGAAGGGAATGAGAGCTCAATTTTATTTCAGTGTTCATGATAAGACATTCTGAAAAATGCTGGAAGGCTATATTGATTTTACATTACCCATTTCCCATCACAACGAGAGTCCATTTAAATGTCTGACTACCAGATGTATTTCCAAGAACACAAGTCAAGTTGATGAAGTGTTATCCTTCCACACTTCTTTCCCCTTTTGAGCTGGAAGGGCCTATCAGAAGTGACCCAAAAGCTCTGGCCACAGACTCCAATTTCCTGGCCTTGGGTTTGGGGGCTATTGGTACATGACTGAGTCCTGCTCCACGGGACACCATACTGGGGCACTCGGAGCTAAGGGGGATCTCTGGGCTCACATCCCTGGGATCACTGAGCCAGTCTGATCTTTCCATTCTGCCATGGCAACCGTTGCCCCTTTTAGCCCCACGTCTCTTCACAGGCCTCACATTGACCTTTCCAGCCTGCCGTTTGAGATTCATTTCTTAGGGCTCAGGACCCTCCCACATGGGTCTCCTACCAAGGACAAAGCCCTTTGTCTAAATAGGACGAGCGGTCATGATAGCCTCGGAGAGGATGAATTCTGCAATGAGCTTTTCTTCTTTTTAAGGAAAGCCCAGAGAAGCCTAAGAAATCCGACTCACTGTGAGAGGAAATGGGAGGAACAAAAGAACAGCTCATAAAGTGTACTGACATAAGGAACCTCAGGAGACTGAGAGCCCCGGAGGATGCCGATGACATCTTTCATGGCTTTGATTCTGCGCCCAGGACAGGGCCTGACACAGAGCAAACAATTAGTTAAAGTTTGTCAGATCAATGGATTCCAGGCTTTCTCCTAATTTGGCTGAAGGAGACTGCGATTCATTTGGAAATAAAGAGAATTTGAACGGGGCCTGAAGGTAGCTGTTTAGAGATGGAGACGGTAAGGGTGAGAGAGCTGCACACATCAGTTATGAACATGTGAGGCCTCTCGGGAGGTTCCAAACCTCTCCCCCTAGGGCTGTGATAGACAGAAGGGCTGTACACTGCGTATCCGAATCAGAGAACACAAACAGGCGTAATCCCATCCTCAGAAGGAGAGGGAGGGGCTATCATTGGGATGATTTAAAGAGCAGAATAGCAGGAGTAGCATTTCCATTTCAAAAAATTGGCCTGATTTCCCTATTGTCCGCAGCTCCCAGAACCTCTCAAGAGTGTTAAATATCTTGGAGGCAGATACATCGGCTACCAGATTGCCCTAGTTTGTTTTAAGAAGTAGGAACTGTTAACACTATTATACTGTTCCTGCCCTGCTAATTCAAGATGAGCACTAGACCTAGTCTATCATTTGCCAGCATCCCCTGACTACCATGGGAACTTTGTAGTGAACACCCAACCTCTTGCTTGCATCTTAGTTCTTGATCCAGATGTCCAAGATGAATTGATACATTCATTCCCTCAATGAGTACTTAATGAGCTCTAAAATCATGCTAAGAACTGGCAATATGCAACAAAATAAATTGACCTACTTCTTACCCACATGAAACTTAGAGTCAAGTGGAAGAAAAGGAAAACAACTACAAAAAAATTAATATATAATTAGTGCTTTAGAGGGAGACCTGATTTAGAGCAAGATAAAGTATTATCAAGAAAGGCTTCTTTAAAGAAGTGACATATACATTAGAATGATTAGGAGGTGACTAGACAGAAAGCAGAGAAAAGTATATGAGGCCAAGGGAACAGCTTGTGCAAAGGTCCTGGGGCAGGAAAGAGCTTTACACATGTGAAGGCCAGAATGGCTGGATCCCAGTGAGAGACACTTGATGATTCTGTAGAGCATGTTGGAGACTTTGGAGGCCTTGTTACGGATGTCGGAATTTATCCTAAAGTGACAGGAAGCCCTTGATAAGCAGGAGCATGGCATAATCAGATTTGTGTTTTTAATAGATCCTCCTATGCTACTTCTGTGTGTAACATAGTTTAAAAGGAATCAAGAGTAGAAGTGAGATTATCAGTTAAGAGGCTACTCTGTTGGGCAAAACATGATTATGATTTGCACGAGGGTAGTGGCAGTAATGAGAGAGAGTGGATTGGAAGGATATACACAATAGCTAGGAGTAGACTCAACAGGGTTTGAAGCTCGATGGGATGATAGTTTTCAGTAACACTTTCTTCCTAAGGGAACTTTTCCAAATCTAACTTCTCTGCTCACAGGAGCCTGGTGATGGATGAAAAGCTGGAAAAAAAAGAAATTGAGTTTGACTCTACTTTCCAGCCCTCTGATCCCTGTGGAGCTCAGGTAACTCCACTTGCCCTCTGACATTAGAAAGACTCTGGTGCCTTTGTCCTCAGCCTGGCTTGTTCATTTTGGTATCCTGTGTGTCAGCATCTGTAAAAGATCACACTCTGTGGCCTTCTCATGAAACCGAGTAAATCTGTGTGAAGGGTGGAGAGTAGGGTGAGGCTGACACTCTTTCCCTCGAAGGCCGTCTCTTGAAAGGAAAAGTGGGCTTACTTTGCCCTGTTAACTTTAGTGGAACATCCATCAATTGATCTCAAATACTTTGGAACGGAGTACAGCTCTTCTTTTG
The DNA here is from genome assembly GCF_041296265.1 of Equus caballus. Classification (NCBI taxonomy): domain Eukaryota; kingdom Metazoa; phylum Chordata; class Mammalia; order Perissodactyla; family Equidae; genus Equus; species Equus caballus. The sequence continues at coordinate 15,871,368 of NC_091708.1, forward strand.
GGATAATGATGTTTAATGTTATTACATAAAGTCATATCTCCACTGCATTGTCCTGGAAAGCAATTTTTTTTCAATTTCAAGTAATGTTCTACAGTACTTCAGAATTAAGTAAATCCAGGCTCACTAGAGTCATATAGACTCATTATACATAATTCTGTACAAAATATTTATGTCCTCTTCTCATTCTCCCTCTTTATAGCCAACAGAGTTTCTGCCTTTGCAGGGACCACGAGGTCAGGTGCGTTCTCATCTGGGCATTTCTTCTATCCTGTTCTTCAGCAGCTGCAGGGGTGAGGGTGAGGACAGGCAGGTGCGCCTCCACCCCAGCTGCCCGTTGTCTGGTGAAGCTCGATCTGGTTCGGGTCTTGGGCCCCATGAGGTCCACATACAGAGCTAATTGACTAAATACTCACCAGAGTTAATTGAATTAATTCTCCATTGGAGGAGTTTTGAGATGTTTGACCACCATAAAAATAGACTTCTGTACCTTTGGTACAATCAGTCATACCAAGACCCACTGGCTATGTGTTAATGAACCTACCACTGCCTGTTGAAGTCACTAATTCTGGTGAACATGTACCAGCTCTACCACCATAACTTTTGCCTCATTGGCATGATGTTGGAGTCTATTCAAAATACGCCCTTATTAAAGGATAAAGCTAACTGGCCCTGATATGTGTTCTTATAGGATTCTTAGCAATATATCCCTTCACCAGACTTATTCCTTCTCATTATCCTAGTATCTTTGATCTAGGAACTTAGAAAGAAAAAAATCACTTACTTTGAGAGGCAGTTCAAATGCTGTATCCTCTGTGGTGCTTTCCCTGGATACCGAGGACAGAATTGTTACCACCACCACCTGTATTTCCATAGCTTTTCTAGTAACTTTACCACAACCAACGGGAGGAGGATGTCAGGGCAAGGAGGATAGAGTCTCTGATGCTACCTCATTCCTCAGGCAGGATTCTCAGGATGGAAGCCACCACACGCCAGGTCTGGACCTCATCCTTCCTGGCTTGAAGCCAGGCTCTGAGTTCCTCAAAGAGGACCCATTCCTTTGTGATGGCCTCTTGATTATTGAAGCTAGCAGGATAAAAAACTTAACCCATTTCTCTGCCTAAATATTTTCTAAAACCAATATAAACTTGCTAGGGAGCCTCTCTATGCCAGTGAGTACAGAGAAAAAATAAATCAACTTACCAATGAAGTGTGATTTCATCTCTTGCAGTTAAACCAGTCTCTTTAGGGTAAAATCAGTCCCTTTTGGAGACATTAGTTGTTTCCTTATCTTGACATTATTTTTGTAACAAAACCACCCCCAAGGCAAATAGATAGAAATGGGGGGAAAAATGAAGCAAGAAAATGCAAAGAGCAAAGCATGTAAATACATTTTGCATTTTAAAATATTTCTCTATCACACCATGAATAAACTAAAAACAGTTTATTAATTAATTGATGGTGGAAACATCACTCTCTAGTATCCAGAATTTGACATCCCTTACCCATACCCCGTCTTGTAATCAGGATGTCTAGAAAACCATTTCATTAGTTAAAATGTTGCTTGGTGAGCATGAAATCCCAACCAAAAAAAGTCAAATAGTGTAAATGGATATTTCAATGAGCCTGGGAAAAGCCTGCTATGTGGCCCTGGTCCTATGGCCAAGATGACTTTTCGGTGGTTGACTCCACTAGATTTCCTCCACTGGAGGGCTTTCTTCTTCCTTTGCCCTGGTTTTTCTCATTCAGGGCAGTGCTGGACGTTCCCCAAACCTTTCTCGCTGAGGCCAGAATGTAGCTCTGCTTGGTCTGATTTTTCTTTCTTTACGTGTAGTAATAGCAATTAAAGTATTTCAGGGCCCTGTGACTTTGGACTGAGAAGGTCTTTTACCATTATGTGTTGAGCTAATCAAATTGAAAAATTATAAGGACCCTTACCACATCCAACCTCAGTTATAGAGGAGGCCATAATGTAACAGACAAGAGACGACCGAATTATTTCATCCCTCGCTCCTGCAGTGTGGGTGGATACTGCTGTCAGGTGGGTGAAATAATAGCTACATGAGTTTTGGAGGAACACTGTAAATTCAATCCTATTGTAAGTTAATGTATACTTGTGTGAGCTGAGGTGAATTAAGCTCCCCACGGCTTAGTTTACTCACCTGTAAAATGGAAATACTCTTGTGACTACCCATGCTGTGACGGTGAATTTTATGTGTCAACTTGACTGAGCCACAGAGTGCCTAGACATTTGGCCAAATATTATTCTGGGTACGTCTGTGAGGATGTTTTCTTTTTAGTGTAGACCAGTCATGGTTTTTTTTTTCCCCCTCCATCTAATGATTAGTGTAGGCATGGACATGTGACATAATTCTGGCCAATGAGATGTCAGAGACATCTGGAGAGAATGGAGATTGTCTGAAAGAGACATTTTGGGAATTTGGGGGGAAGTTTTCCTTGTCTTAAAAAGCAAAGAGATGACAACTTTCCCCTTTGGATGTTGCTTTTTCTTGAGGCTAAGGATATATTGAGTTCAGGAGGGGAGCAAGTCTGAGGATAAAACGAACACACAACATCTGAGCCAGATGAGTTGCAGAGAAACGGAACTGGGGCTCTAATTATGTTGTTTCCATAGTTGTTCAATCTTTGAATTTCTTCTATTGGATTCAATAAATTTCCCTATTTGTTTAAGCCATTTACATTGAGATTCTCTGCTCTTTGCTATTGAAGACTGTCATGATCACGAACACTTCTCCCATCACGGCAGTCCACCCTCTTTTGGATCTGGCTCAAGGTAGTGTAGAAGGACAAATTGCACAACCTAATTTTTTAAAAGAAAATTGAGCAAGATGGATTAAAAATTAATAACCATCTTGAACTTCATGAGACATTCATTAAACTTTTTAACTTTCATAAGCCCACATAATACGCATAACCCAAGGACCATGTATTGTTGCTAGAGGTGATTATATTACATTTTCTTTGTAAAAATGGGATAGTGGGAAGAAGTGAAACCTCCTATGGTGAGTAGAGTTACTTTGTGATTAGAGATGAGCTGAAAATAAGCCACCTATTTTTCAGAAACACAGACACAAAAATGCTTATTGAGTGTTTACCGTATACTAGAAACTCTGCTGAAAGCTTTTCATGAGTTATCTAATTTAATCTTCACATCACCTTAATGGCATACCCTCCCAAACAATGCCCTTACTTTAACAGTAGACACCGTGTGAGGCTGGGAGTTCAGCTTGCGTTGTAATTCAGCCAGTCACAGGGTAAGATTCTGGGTTTGATTTTTAGCAATCTCATCCCTGAGGCTACAGAAGATAAGGATTTTCTTCAAGCACACATAGAAGCTTTTAGATCATTTATGGGACACATAAGCTGGGAATCTAAATCCCTGATTTCATCCTTTTCTTTCCCCACTTTGCTCAGTGACATTAAGAGCAACTAGCCAATCTCATTATATTCATTAGTTTGCCAAGAAAATTCAAAAGTAGTGTATACAAAGCCACCTAGACCCTGCTTCTTAGAAGTGGTTGATCAGGAGTATCCAAAGGTGATATTTGCATATCTCTATGGTCAGATTATGCCATGAACTATTAATATTCTCTTTACTACTGGAAATAGAGTCACTAGCATCTTTCAATCTAATCAGATTAAAGAGCTAATTCCAGAAATCCCAGAACCAATACAGAAAACTCATCCTTAAAATTCTGCTTTCTTTAGAACCACTCTCAGTACCAAAATCTGTATTAGCCAGGGTTCTCCAGAGAAACAGAACCAACATGATGTATATAGAGAGAAATTAATTTATTATAAGGAATTGGCTCATGCAGTTATGGAGGCTGAGCTGTCCCGAGATCTGCAATCAGCAAGCTAGAAACCCAGGAGAGCTGATAGTGTAATTCTATTCTGAGTCTGAAAGCCTGAGAATCATGAGAGCCAATAATGTAAGTTCCAGTCTGAAAGCTGTCCGGCTTGAGATCAAGAAGAGCTGATGTTTCAGTATGAGTCTGAAGGCAGGAAAAGACCAATGTCTTAGCTCAAACAGTCAGGCAGAAGGAGTTCCCTCTTACTTGAGTAGTAATCTTTGTCCAGAAGTTACAGAAGACAGTTTGAATGCAGGAGAAACAAGAAGAGCACCTTCTCCACTGCAATTTTCATCTATTATGAAAATAGTTAGGGGAAACAGGAAAAGCAGGCGAGGTAAACCATGCTAACTTCCAACTCAATAGCCCCAGCTACTAATGGATCTCATTTTTGTTCACTGTCCACCAAATGGACACCCATGGGTAAATCTTGATTGTCCAAGTTGTTATGGTGGTCTCATTTCCCTTGCCTGTGAGTACTTTAGGCATGAACATGTGACATGGCTTTGGCCACTGAGACATGGGGAAATCTAAGGGAGGTTTTCTTCACAAGATACTGGAGCCTGTGGTAGACATCTTAGAACAATAGAGGGAGCTAGCGTAAGAGAATAAGTTAACATGATAAGGATTGCAGAGCAGAAAGATGGAAGGGATTTCATTCTTTTTTGTTGTTTTGTTTTGTTTTGGTGAGGAAGATTCTCCCTGAGCTGACATCTGTTGCCAATCTTCCTCTTTTTTTTTTCTTTTTTTTGCTTGAGGAAAATGAGCCTTGAGCTAACATCTGTGCCAATCTTCCTCTACTTTGTATGTGGGATGACTCCACAGCATGGCTGATGAGTGGAGTTGATCTCTGCCCAGGGTCTAAACTGCGAACCCAGGCTGCCAGAGTGGAACATGCAGAACTTTAACCACTGGGCTGTGGGTTGGCCCCAGGAATTTCGTTCTTAATAACACTGCTGAGCTACTGAATAAACGAATGCGGAATAAACCAAAACCATCCTGCCCTATGGATTTCTTTTTATGAGAGACAGTAATTGCCCAGTTGTGTAAGTCACTTTTAGTTAGATTTCTCTAACCAAGTAATAGGGCAAGACTAAATGTCTAAAAGACTAAATGGAGCTGGGAGCTGAGATCCCAGTGAAGCCTTGCAAAGAAGGCCATGAAGAAGCTATGTTTCACTTTGCTGAAATCAGATCCCTAAAAAGAGCTGGGTAGTGCTGGGAGAAGTGGGTTTCTTAATCTCAATAAGAAGACTCTGGTTAATTTTGTTTTTTAAAAAAATACAATGACATTATCCTGCACAGAATTTGAGTGTGTTCATGAAACCTACAAGTGAAAAGAAGAATAAGGAAGGATGATGTATTGATCTATCTATAAAATGAGAACAGGATAATGTACAGTACAGTGACAGTAATTAACAATACTGTATTGTATACCAGAAATTTGCTGCAAGACTAGATCGTAACTGTTCTTACCACAAGAAAAAATTGATAGCTATGTGACATGATGATGGTCTTAGCTCACCTTATTGTGGTCATCATTTCACAATATATACATACATCAAATTATCACGTTGTACTCCTTAAATTTACACAATGTTATTTGTCAATTATACCTCTGAGGGAACAATGAGAACAGGCTTTAAGGAAACAGATCCAATTAGACATCATGGAAATTGAAAATAATCATCATCAAAATAATACACAAGAAATGAGCTAAATAGCACGTCAGACACAACTGAAGGAAAAATTAGTGAGTCGAACAATTAAAAGGTGACGTTCTCCAAGAATGCACAGGGAAAAAGCAAAAAGAAGTGAAAGGATGAGAAAAATTTAATATTCATGGAGGATACAACCAGAAGTTCCCAAATCCTCTTAATTGGGGTTCCAGAAGGAGAGAAAGGAAAAAATGAAAAAGGTGAAGCGACCAGATAATAGACACAAATGTCCTAAAGCTGAAGATAGCTACATCTTTAGTTTGAAATCGCCCATATAGTACCAAGCAAAATAAATTAAAATAGTAATAATAAACTCACCCCTAATCATTTCTTTTTTTAAAAATTTTTAATTTAATTTTTTTTTTTTTTTTGAGGGAGATTAGATCTGAGCTAACATGTGCCACCAATCCTCCTCTTTTTGCTGAGGAAGACTGGCCCTGAGCTAACATCCATGCCCATCTTCCTCTACTTTGCACGTGGGACATCTGCCACAGCGTAGCTTGACAAGTGGTGCATAGGTCTGCACCTAGGATCTGAACCAGCGAACCCTGGGCTGCCGAAGTGGAATGTGCGGACTTAACTGCACCACCAGGCTGGTCCCACACATACTCACTTCTTGATGAAATCTCAGAACACTAAGAACAAAGAGAAAATTGTAAAAAGCTTTCAGAGGAAGAAAAAAAATTCCACAAAGTAACAAGAATCAGAGTTCTTGTTGGCAACAATGGATGCCAGAATAAAAGACCAAAGATCAGGGAAAATAATTGTTAACATCAAATTTTATATGTATAAAAATTATAACTGAAGAGTGAGAGCAAAATATAAACATTTTCAGATGTACAAAGATTCAGATGAATATTAATCATTTTTGAATAATTACTTGAGTTTGTACTTGGAAGAAATGGCCAAATGGAAGATAAAGCCGAGAATTAAAAAGACAGGTTGTAAGAAAGAGTGAGGAGCAAAGGAACTATTAAAGCATAGTTATTTAAATAATTATTGGTTATAAAAAAATGAATAATCTGAAATTAATGGGAGAAAAAGATGCAGTATATGCTAAAGTTCTTGCCTTTGGGGGCAGAAAGGTAAATATATTGATTATGTCTTTTATTTTTTTAACTTTTTATTATGAAAAATTGAAAGCACACATAAAAGAAAACGTTATCACAAATGTCACTATACCCGTCATCTAGATGTAATCATTGTTCACATTTTGCCATATTCCTGTAGTATTTTAAAATAATTCCCAAATATTGTGACCCTTCACCTTTAAATATATCAGTAGGCATCTCTAAATAGCGACTTTTTTACATAACCACAATATCATTATGACACCTAACAAGATAATAATAATTCCTTAATATCATTTAATATCTAGTCCATATTCAGATTTCTCTAATTGCCCCCAAAATGTCTTTTTACAGTTATTCTTTTCAAACCAGGTCCACACATAGCATTTGGTTGATATGTCTCTTTTAATTCTGAACAGTCCACCAGCTCACTCCAATGCAAAAAAAAAAAAGGAAAAAAATCCCAAGTTTTTCATGTGATTAACTTGTAAAGAGATGAGGACATAGAACGACCCACAATCTGGATTTGCTTGTCTCCTTGGAGTGCCTTTTAACTTGTTCTTTAGCCACTATATCAATGAGAAGTTTGATCGAAAGGCTTGATCAGGTTCAAGTTAAACAGTGTTGTTAGACGTTGTCTAGGTAATGCTGGACACTCCACATTAAATCTAATCATGAAGCACAACGTCAAACTGACCATTTTCAAATTTGATCAGTGGGTTCAGGTGGTGATCTGATCCCCCCATTGCAAAGTGACGTTCTTCCTCCCTCCCCCTTACAACCAGGAAGTTATCTACAGGCTGATACTTTGTACTTCTGTAAAATTACTCATGTGTTTAAGAGGAAGAAAAAAAAGTAAATCAGAAACTATTTAGAAATTCATAAAACGAGAGCATTGTGTATCAAGAGCCAAAAAAATAAACAGAAAAATGGCAGAAGGAATGGATTTATTTTCAAGAAACAGAAATCAATGAATGAGGAAAAAATAGATTTGACCAATAAACAAACCAAAACCTGTTCTTGGAAAAGATCAATAAAATAGAAAAATATTTGGCAATTCAGACGGAGAGGGAAAAAAAGCATTTGAGTAAACAATAGGGAACATGTGAAAAACTGTAAGAGCAAAATGGGTTCTAGAAAATATGGGTGAAATTCTCAGAAAATATAAATGACCAGGTTGGCTCCAAAAGAAATTGTAAACCCCAAATTAGTTAATATGAGAAATTCATCTGTTAAAGTTAGATGACTGAGTAATTTTAGTTCATTAATTAATGTAACTCACCCCCTAACAGATTGGAGGAGGAAAGTGTTATGAAAATGATAATATCTAACTCTTGTATAGCAATTGCTATGTGCCAGGTACTGTTCTAATAGCTTTAAATATGTTACCTCACTGACTTTCAATAAGTGCTACAAAGGTATTTGATTAAAGTTAATCTCATCCCTGATTAAAATTGTAAAAAGATATATATTTTAGGAATAAAAAGAAGCAACACTATTCTAAAAAATTAAAGTATCTACTGGAAATCTATAGCAAGCATTACACTTGATGATCGTATTAGACCTTTTCATATCAAATGTCAAGAATTCAACTCGAAACAGTTTAAGCAGAAAATGTATTTCCACAAGGAACTTGGAAGTTTCAGGGAATTCATCTAGATTGGCAAGAGCTGGATCAAGGTATCCCTAACTTGGGTACAAAAGATCATTTAATTGCAAGGGTATCACAATTTTGAAACAGCCAAATACCCTGGTGCGTATAGACTATGATTAGATATACAAAAATTCAAAGCACATACAAATTTGTTAGAAATACTTCAGATTCAACTGTGCCCTGGTCCTTTGATTCCGTCCAATTTCCTTCCAGTTGATTCAATATGACTGTCAATCTAGAGAATCAGGAGAGCCTGCCCTCCCCACCACATCCCGGCCTCATCCTCGTTTTTTTCCCCCAACTCCATCATTAGCCTTAGCCCTTACTCAGAATTTGCCCCTGGTCAGAATAAGGTGTTGCCTGAAGAATTTCTGGATCTCTGCCCAGGAGTGCTCCTGGGCTGCACCATGAGCAACACGGTCCCCTCCCCAGAGTATGGGGGCAGAAAGGCTGTAGCTCCAGGAAGCATAGCACGAGGGCCCATGGGGACTCTCTAAGAGGTGGCCCGCCCCTGGGTAGACCAGCATCCTTCCACTACTTCTCCCGTGGCTCCGCAGCTGGTCCAGGGCCTGCTCCGCATATTGCCTGCTATTGAAGCACTCGTCGTCCCCTGATATAATGAAGAGGATCGGACCCCTGGCCTTTTCAACAGGAAGCACGCTCTGCTGATTTAGTTTTTCCCGAGGGTCCCCCTTGTAGTGGCGGAGTCGCACAGCCCCTGAGATGTCCATCTGCATGCGCTCCAGAAACGAGGGGATGGGTTTCATAACCATATCCCTGTACTTGAGAGGAAATTCAAAGATGGCATTGGTCCCATTAATCCAGACAGTGGCTACCACCTGCTTCAGGTAGCAGGCCATGGCCAGCCCTATCTCTGCACCTTTGCTTGTCGAGAGCACTCCGATTCCTGGCTTTTGGATCTGAAGCACAAAATAAAGGGAACTCATTACAGACCATACTCTGAGAAGGGCACTGTCCTACCCGCTAGTATGATGGCAAGTGTCAGAAAATGGGCAGGACGTGGGAGCCGCCAGGACGGTGGGGGGTGGTCCTGGCGCTCTGGTTTACCAGCTTCTGTGACTGTCAATATTACCTACTTACCCGCTCTAAGCCTTATTGTCTTATGGGGGTGATAATATTACCTACCTTGCAGGATTGTTATGAAGATCAAGTGAAACAGTAGAAATAAAACTCCTGGCTAAAGGAAGAGTTTTACCGAAAGCGAAAGGGTCAAATGCACCAGCAACATTCCACATCCTGAGTGGAGGCAGGTAAGCTTTCAGAAGAATCAAATTCTCTCCAGCTAGGAAAAGAGGTTTCCCAGGTTCCGTCAAATGTTTTGTAAGTGTAATTAATATTTAAATAGCATTTCACAGCTACAAAGGTTTTGCACATCTCTTAATCCAAAGGCTAATCGTGAAAGCATTGGGAGTGTAAAGATGAAAGACTTGAATTCTATAAACAATTGAATTTCTGTACCCAGTCCAATAGGAAAAGTAGGAGGTCATAGGAGGGAGTCCTTAATTCTGTGGTAGGCTGAGGAAGCCGAGGGAGAGAAGAAGTCTGAGAGCTGAGTGAAGAAAGGAAGAGCATTCTGGACAGCAAGCAGCAAATCCATAGCGACCTGGTAGGTTTATCTTGCTCACAGGTGATTCTGATGACAGAAAGGTGGAACTAATGTTAATATGGTCCAACTTAATAGAATGTCATCCCGGATGCCTGACAATGTGATATCTATTCTGATGTGTCTTTTTTTAGTCATTAACACAAATATCAGTACGATGGGACCTCTTCAAGAGAACTAAATCATAATTCATCTGATATTTAACTCATAGCAGAAAGCTGGGTTATGAGATGTGTTATTCCAATCCTTTTCAAATTCAAATGTGCACACGAATCACCTGGGGATGCTGTTAAAATGCAGATGCTGCTTCAGGGATGGGGCCTGGGAGTCTACGTTCAAACGGCTCCCAGGTACCAAGGCCCCTGGTCCATGGATCACACTTTCAACAGTACAACACTTGACAAAGAGTTCTAGAATGACCCTTCCTTTCAAGATTCCTTTCCCTGGCCTGGCTCCTGGCATTGGGTGCTTACTTAGGCCTAGTTCTGTCCCTAGATCTGAAAACTTAACTAAAGAGCTACGAGCTCATCAGATGGTGCAGCCACCTGAGTTTTGCTGACAATTCTGCTCTGATCTCACGGCCCAGCTTTAGTAGTGAACCTCCGTGTTGTTAATCTGACTCTTTCGTTTGACTTACTCTAGCCTAACCTTATGCAGAGATAATCACTGAAGTTTGGAAATGTGTCAAGACAGAGAATTCATGATTGGAGATCAGTGGCTGATAAAAAATTGAGGAGCCGCTGATGAATGTCACAAGCACTATAAATGTAAGCAGCCTTGGCTTTTTTCTGTTGAACAATCATAGCATAGCCACCATTTATTGTCTTCTTTGTGCCATTAAGCACTAAGCTGATCACTAACCAACCCAACAATCCTACAAGGTAGCTATTATCATCCCCATGTTAAGTGTTTAACTGTGCGATGCCCAAGTCTAAACAGATGATGAAAGAGGCAGAACAGAGATTTGTGGGGGGTTTTTTTCCTGTAATGTTGCAAGGTAAAATGAAGAGTATTTTCAGTACCTTGGGATGAGCTAGTAGCAAGTTGGCAGCTTCCTCAAAGTAATCCAGGTCCACCTCCTGCAGTTGCTCGGGCAGGTCTTCATAGGCGAAATATGCCAATGCCAGCATTGCAAAGCCACGGGCAGCCAAAAGACTGGCCCGAAATTCCACTAGACCCCCAATGCCCCCAAACAAATCAATGATGCCTGGGAAAGGGCCTGCCCCTGAGATCAATAAAGAGAGAAGAGATTGGGATCAGAAAAAAGTGGAAAGAAGGTCAAGGAGATAGAAAGCAATGAAAGTGCAGGCTGAGCAAAATGAATTCCACCTTCACACACACACACACACACACACACACACACACACACACAGACACCCCCAATGGCATGTTAGTTTTAAAACATTGTGGGAAATACTAATTTTCCAATGAAACGATGCCGTTTGTTTTTGTCTCCATCAACAGTGTTTTCTCTGCCACCACACATTAGTCTCACCCGGAGGGAGAAAAAGAGCTCCTCGCACGCGACCTTCTCGGATCTGCACCCGCTGCACCTCAGGGACTGAGAACCAGCGCTGCACCGTCTGGCAGGCCCTGGGCTCAATCGTGACTGAATCTTGGAAGCAAACTGAGTCATACAGCTCCAGAGTGACCCAAAAGGGGCTGTTCATTACATCGTGCTTAATAAGCCTACCAAAAGGCCTCTCGGACTTCATAGCCCAGAAGAGGCCCATCGGATGGACCCCTACATAGTCACCACCAAGTGCAGGATCCTGCTCCAGGTCCAGTTTGCCTGCCTGGTTAGCCTTGTAGAAGGCTTTGGACTTGTACAGATTCCCCTTCTCATCCTTCAGAGATGCCATGAGGGTCACTGTCTGCAACGGGGGCAGGCCTGTCACTCGGATGTGCACTGGCTCATCCATGAGGGCACTTGCTGGGGTGGCTGTCAGCTGGATCATTGGCAACTGGCGAAGGGACCAAGTAGTATTTCGGGGTGTCCTGCAGTGGGAAAGGAGACTTGAGTTGGAAACTTAAATTCCAAGGAAAGGGTCCAGATAAGACCTACATGAGGTCTGGCCAAGTTAGACTTCTGGAGACTTGATGCAAAATACACAGACCCTTCGGAGGGGTAGAAGATGCGCAGAGAGTACTGGTTATTCTCATTTTACAAATGAGGAAACAGGTTAAGTGACCTGCTTAAAGTCTCATAAATAATTAATGGTAGAACTGGAAATTCAAGCTAGGTCTGACACCACAGCCTCCTGTCTTACCCGTTATAACACTGCAGTAAATCCTACTTTAGGGCTTTAAGTTGAGCTTTAATTCCTCAGTTGAGACAATACCCATGTGACCTATTTCACAGAGTGTTTGTTAGGATCCAAGGGCGTAATGCGTGATAAAGGGCTTATAGGAAGGATCAGAGCTGCCTCTCAACCCTGTAGCAGCCTGGAGTAGAGTTATATGAACAGGAAACTTATTATGGCGGTGTTTAATGTTTTTTAGTCTCTAATCCCTCCCTGCCATCGTAAGACCAAACTCCAGCTCTTTTCAGAGTTCTCATTGTTTGTTCTTTTTAAGGGAAAACAAAACTTCATGATCTTGTCTCTGCTTTGATGCCTTTCCAATGGAGTGATAAATGTCAAACGTTGTTTGTATTAAGGAGACAGTAATACACATTTGATCAGCTGTTTTGTACTCTGCTCATTATGAGCAAAATTTGAGGCCTTTCGTCCTTTCTTCCTTCCTTCCTTCCTCCTTGCCTCCCTCCCTTCTCCTTTCTCTCCCTCCCTCTCTCTCGTCTTCTTTCCTTGCTTCCTTTCTTCTATATCTCGTTCCACCAAAGATTTGAACCTGTTTACAGATAACAGATTCAGAGTAAAATAAAATAAGATTCAGGAAAATATAAACTAGAATCAGAGGCATTGGTCAAAGAAAACCTGGAGCATGAAAAGTAGAGCATTTTGTGGACTGTCAGTTTGGCACTGAATTAGTGGTAGAAAAAGGAAAAAAGGCCACCTGGTCAGTTCCATTGTTCTAATTATTCTCATAGAAAAAGTTACCAGTTCCTCAGGGGAAAGGAAAAAGCGAGGTCCTTCCAAAATTTAGCTCTAAAAGAAATTTCTCGTATGAGACTTTAACATAGCCATGCACCATGTTTTCAACAATTCCTCACATAAATTGTAGTAACAGTTGTCTCCTCAAAAAGCTTAATTCTCCAAGGGGTCCTTAGTTTTATTTTATGGAGGAATGCCAAATAAAGGCTTTGGGGTTTAGATTTGTGAGCACAAAAACTTCTGGAGACATAAACTGGCTCTGGCAGTGCAGGGGCAGGGAGGGGCTCTTGATGCCCAGTTCTTCACTGTGGAAAGGGGGTCGTTGGTGGTAGGAGAGAGTCAAAGCAAAAATGCCTTTCGCTTACTTGAAAAAAGTGATTTTCTGCAAAGGACACACTCCTCCCCACCTGATCCCCCATCCACATCCGTATTACTGACCATTTTACAGAAACCTAAACTCATGGTCGATGGAATCATTTTAAGTAAATAGAATGATTGTGACTGTTTTTCCTCAATGCTGGGGAAGTTCTTCACAGAAGAAAGTGGCACCAATGTAAACTTTATGGGTCTTTCATTCATGTTAGGGAGATGGGACATGGAATATTAAAAAGAATGTTCCGCGTCCCATGCAACATTTCAGTGCTCAAGTATTTTCTGATCTAATCCTTCCTGTAAGCCTCTGTATCTGCTGTTTCCTTTGTCCCCAAGACAGAGATCATTAAGAAGGGATAACTGATTCCCCTATTTCATGAATCCTTTCCCAGCTCTTGCTGTTATTCTCCTTCTCAAGACTTCTATGCGATGTATTGACTCAATACAGACTTTATTTTCAAGTGGAATTGATTAGAATTGCTTACCATGTCCACTCTGCAGCATGCATCCTGCTCGGGTCTCATTCTCCTGAGGGAACTGCAAACTCCTCAAGGGTAGCTACTATGTGAGAAAACTTTAAGGGTCCTAGTGCTCCTCACAGAGTAAACTATGCAATGTACATGCTTAGGAGTTATGAGATTCATAACAGGGGTAGAAAATAATAGCACCAAAATGCAGTAAAAATATGCTACTTATATATATAGTGCTTTTGTAATATAAAATATTGAGGTTTCTTCCCAAGCCATGGTTCCTCTTTATCTGAGAACTGCCCCCAAAAGCCCAGAGATAGACACTCAGCAGCTATGTTTATACCAAGTGACCTCAACCCTGGGGCCATTGCACCTTGGATCAGAGCTGGATACCTGATTCAAGATGTGCCAGGGACGTTCTCTCTTTGCCAGTTTAGAAGTGGGACCCAGAGATCACCAGTCACTCTATCAGGGTAAAACTAAAGATGAGGCAAGAGGACACCTACGTTGCAAAATTTACTTGCATGACCAAGACCCTGAAGTCCTCCTGAAATTTTGCACCCTAGGAGCCTCTCTTGCCTCACACTAGTCCTGGCTCTCGACTCTGCATGCGGCTGAATCCATAAAATTCAGAAGCTGTGTCTAGACAATCACAGAATGCCTGTCTTGGGGTAGAGTTTGGGAGTTTGAAGAGAGAGAGAGACAGAGACAGAAACAAATGTGATTATTGTTATCCTGAGAAAATCCTGAAGAAAGGATAGCTCACTTAGAAGGTAGGAGGTTATGTAATAAGTGTAAGAGGAAAGCGATGCCAAAAGATAGGTTTCAGAAGACTTCAGTCTTCTGGAGAATCTATCTTAAAGCCAGAATTTTGTTTTGAGGTCTCAGCACTCAGCTGACTATTGAATGCTTGATGTTTCGTCTCCTAATTTTTCTGGAGCTCCTGTTAAATGCATTAATTTATTGATTCTGACTTATCAGAAATTCCCCATGATGATCATTATTACTCTATGTCTAAATTTTTGCCATTTACATCAAAGCATATGCAAACGATTAGATTATAGTGAAACTTCCTATAAGAAGCAGGAGTTCTCCCAAGTGAATGACATAATCAAACCCATGAAGCAAACAAAAAGAAAAAGAGAGAGGGAGAAAGATGGCCACTTGGTCAGTCAACAGTGTGTTTGTGAATAGTGTCTCAGTTTTCCCCACCAAAAAAAAGACTAGGAAGGGGCCATATGATCGGTGACCCTATAGTCATTGCCCTTGGAATACGGGCTAAATAAAGTCATCTTCCTTCACAAGTTCACAAGGCAGGGTGTACCCTCATGTAGATTTTGTAAGTGTCTAAGGCAAAGTTTGATAGATTGCCTTTTCAAAAACTGGCCTTAAGTCTAACAGACCTCAGACTTATCAGGCCTATGTGGCATCTGTTCCTTATATGACACTCCTTTATATATTCAAGAAACAAGGAAAGTCCAGGATTAAAATACACACACACAACACATGTGTCTTGCATGCATGCACACACAGGAAAGAAGACTTTGTACCTTTACACCAGGGATTCTTGTCTGGGGTTCTGTGGAAAACTAAGCTTCTGCATAATGTCTTCACAAGATTTTCTTAAATTTGGAAAAAACTAAGCTTTTGAACTTCAAGTGTCATGTGATGCTAGCATACGCAATGATGGATAGGGACTGAGTAACCCTATTAGTGATTTCTTTACAGGTCTTTTATCCCCGCAGGGCAGTGTGCAAAAAGACCTTGTTCAATTGCTTGAGTCTATTCTCAGTTTTGGATGCAAGATAAGGGAGGCTGTTGATGGTTAGTGAACACTAACATTGCATGGAGAGGGGGATGCTAGGCTGATAACGTTTGCCTCTGCTTCCTGAATTACCTACTCCAAACTCCCCTTATGCTCCATGGAATGCGGTAAGGGAGTGAACAAACTCTACTGGTGTAACAGAAAGTCAGAGGGAAATTTTCACTCTAAAAAATGAACTTTTACCCACTGCAACTCAGCTCCCCCCTGACCTTTGCTATATTTGTAAACATTGCAAAATATGGACAGTGTAAGAAGAGCATCGTAACTAGTAATTAGTGTTTTTCAGGGGATTTTTCCCTTTTTGTTATTTATGACGCCACTCTTTTGTATTTTAGAAAGCATTTGCATTTTGCAAATATGTTTTATGGTCCAATAGGGTCATTTTTGAAGATAAATTTAAAATGAAAGAAGAGGATTGAAGGACTAGGGACAAGCCTCATAAGATTGGTGATGGAGAGGGCCAGCTCTGGTGGCCTAGTGGCTGAGTTCGGAGCTCTCTGCTTTGGCTCCCTCGGTATGGTTCCCAGACGTGGACCTACATCTCTCTGTTAGCAGTCATGCTGTGTTCCCGGCCCACGTACTAAAATATAGAGGAAGATTGGCACGGATGTTAGCTCAGAGCAAATCTTCCTCAGCAAAAGTAAATAAATAAATAAATGAGTTGTAATGGAGAATCACCATCTCCTGCATCATTTCACGAGAGACCACACACGAAAAAAAAATCCATCTTAACAATGAAGCTACTTCAGTGGGATTTACACCAGATGGGAATACAAGTTGTCCTGTTCCACTGTGCATAGTCTTTAATAAACTATTTAAAAGTGCCTCCAGGAAAATTGAACAGACAATTGTATACCACAATCATTTGACAGTCTAGGGACAGGCTATTTTAAATGGTTATTAGAATTTTCTTCCCCCCTCAGTTCCCTTTTTGTCCTCCAACAGCAAACAGTTATTGAGCACTTGCTAAAAGCTAGCCACTGGAGAATGTACTATGGATTCCCATAATAAAGCCTTTCTATTTTTCAAGGCCCTTTTGTGGCCATTATTCCTTTTGACCCTTGTAATAACCCTGTGGGAATGAAAAATCATTACTATCCTTACACTGTAAGTCAGGAGCTTGAGCTCAGCAAGTTGAGTGATTTATCTAAGTTTGCTATGTCCTTAATGGTGAGGCAAGAATTTTAACCCATGCCATGTGACCCGTTATATAAACCTTACTTATTTCCCCCAAATGGGGGTGGAAATATAAAAGCTCGTTCTTTTTTCCTAGCCTTGCCCGCCTTTGTTTTCTTCCCCACTGCCTTCTTGCTTTTAACTTCATCTTTTCCTTTCCCTGACTCTGAAGCTTTTAGTTAAACACCCCCTGGTGCATAGTTTGGCAGGACAGATAATGGAATGATACGATCAAATTTTAGTCGACAGACCAACATGTGCACAAAAGGTAATGCTTTTTCTATTTTTCAGGTTCAGAGTAATTTCTGTTTTGAGCCCTTGTTCCTCCAGGTGGCAGAGATGTACTCACCAAATTCAGAGCACCCTGCTTTTCCTTGGAGTCCAAGTAAGTTCCCTGGGACTGTGACAGCGCTGAGAGACTTGGGGTTGGGGAGCCCTGCTCGTACATTAGTACATATTCTTCTAAACCTATTTTACAATGTATACCAGGGGTTCCAAATTCAGATACCTATACAGGCCAGGCAGGTAATAAGTTTGTAGATAAAGGCCAGACATGAATGAAATATAAGACTGTAGTCAACTAAAGACTATCTGCCCAGTCTAAGGGTATTCAAATGTATTCTATAAAAAACAAACAAACCAACCCACATATGCACAAACCCAAAAACAACAACAAACCCCAGAGTTTGTATCAAACAAAACACACCCATTTGTGACTTTTGGAATTCGCTTCATCCATTAGGCTTCTTGAAACTCAAAGTCCAGTCTCTCCCAGATTTTCAGACTAAGTTGTAAGAAATCTTAAAGCTTATCCTATCCAACGCCATATTATCATCATCAATAAAACACCTACTGTGCACAGGACACTCAGTGAAAGGGGGCTCTCCCTTCTCTGGGCTCTCCACCACGCCGCTCAAAGCGCTTGATATATTACTGAACCTTATATTAGAGTCACTGATGCTCTCCTGTTAATCTCTAAATTTCTGGAGGGCAGGACCCTGTCTGATTTGTCTTTGTCACTTTCACTGCACATGGGGCCTTCACATTCCATGTGGTCCATAAATGATTATGGACTATCCTCTCCTCTCCATTCCCATAAACTCACATCCTTTACCTAATTTTTACTCCTTCTATACAGTTTTTCGCTCCCCAGTCTAATCTCTGCAATGTTGTCATCAGATCTCTACAAAACACAAAAGTAATTGAATTGCTCTCCTGCTTTAAACTTCCAATGGCTTCCAGATCCATTTAAGGGTAAAGTCTAAATCCTTTGGCCTAGCATTTAAGACCCTTTGCAGGGGAATGACTTTGCCATAGCACCCTGGAGGCCTTCCATGTATCCACAGGCAAACTTGAACCACCACATGACCTAAATCTTGGTGGAATGCCTTGCGATCCTCCCAGGAACATGACAAGATAGGCAATCTTCAGAGGAGGCTTCACGAGATTGTTTTCTCATCTGTTTCTCCCTATCCTGTGGGAGGCTGCCATGAGGCAATTTTCCCATCCACCTCCCTGCTTCCAGAAAGGCATAGAACCTTCCCTCTCACCCCGACACTCTTTCAAGGCAGAGCTGCAGCTCTTTGACCATTTTGCTGCGGTCTAGAGGTGGCTTCTCAGCCACAGGGCATCTTACAATTGTGTTGAGGTCATCTGGCTCCTTTTGTTTCAGTGCCATCCTTTTGGAGTGTGAGACAAGGAGCCAAAGAGCTGGCACCTTTGGCTTCTCTTGCCTTACTATCTATGTAAGTCATAAACTGTTTAAATCAAAAAGAGGCTCATTATTTCCTTACCAGCTGAATCTGTCAGTCTTGGACTTGGACTCCCCTTTGTGTTTGACACTCTTCATAATCTCATCCAGGCAAAGCCTTTTAAAACTAACCCTCATCTATTTACTAGACTAACCAACCATCTCAGTACTAAATTTAGCATATGATATTATAAAAATCTGCTGCTTGATCTGTCTCTTCCTTTTCTTCTTTATTCAATATAGTAGCCACTAGCCACATGTAACTAAATTTCAATTCATTAAAAGTAAATAAAATTAAAAGTTTAGTTCCTCATACTAACCACATTTTAATTGCTCAATAGCCACATGTAACTAGAGGCCCCTGCATTGGACAATGTAGATATAGAACATTTCCATCATCATAGAATATTCTATTGGACAGCACTACTCTAGATTGTAAATTATTCCTCAAGGGCAGGAATTATACCTTGCTCAACGCTCTATTCCTCAGTTCCCAGAATGGCGCCTGACTCAAAGTGATTAGTTAGTAAGTCTTTGAGGAAGTAAATGAAAGAATAAGTGATAGATGAAAAAGTAAAAAAAAAATTGAGTGGAATTTCTCAGAGTATGAAGAAGAAAGAACAGAAGCCCTGTTGAATTTTTATAGGCTGCTTCTGAAGATGGGAGACTCTTCAAAGTCCAATGGAATAAAACTTCCTGGCTCCCTCACTTCTTTTCAGCAGAAGGTGGGACTCTGCACACTGCAGTGTCCATGAAACCAGGGATACAAAGCAACTAGAGGTCAGGACACAAGAATGCACCTGCCTCACGCAGGATTAGCTTGTAGTGAAGCTAGGAGTGAAGAAGGAGCCCACAGCAACATGGATGCAACCTGATAGGAGCTGAAACTGGAAGCCACATTGTTGAACAGGTTCCAGACCTCCAGGTCCCAGGGTGAAGGGGATCAAGCCTACACCACTGGGAGGCCTTGATCTGTTAGGACAGGAAAACAGCAGGGAGCAGGAAACAAAAGACTAGAAGAGAGTAAAAGGTCACCAGTAGAAGTTAAAATTACTGATCAAGAAACAAAAATTCCATTCCCTTTAGGATCCTGTTGCTTTTCTTTCTTCATCACAAGACTTCCTCCCTCTCCTCCCAAGCAGTAAATCCCAGACAAAAACTTCTTGAGTCAAGAAACAGTCTCTCCATAAGTTCACATTAGTAGGACCCTGACTTCTGCAGCCAAGTGTGCATTTTGCCTCCAAAATAGTGTCTAAACAGTCTCTTGGTTGGTTGATGCATCTGACATAATTCTGTGTTCCTGAGTAATAAGCCACCCAGGAAGGTAATTGCGGGTCCCTCAGAGAACTGTGCTACCCATTGAGTCGAGAGAAACACATTCAGCAAAAGAAAAGCAGCCTTCCCAGGTGCCCTGCCAGCTGAAGTCAGAAAGCAACCTTTCCTACTAGGCAGTGACATCCCTGACTCCCAGAACACTCACCTGGATTCAGCTGCAGGAGGTAGTCTGGGGCTGGATGGCTTGTAGCGCCAACCTGGAAGCACCAGGTTCTTGCCTGTTGCTCGCTAATTTATATCATTCAAAACACCCCAGCCTACTGCTCAAAGCTGAAATTGTCTCCAAAGAAACTGTCAGCTGCTGCTGGTTTTTAAGTCCCCAGTGACAGGGCTACCAGCAAATGCTGCCACGAGCTCTGGGCAAAGGCTAGGTCTAGCTGGTGTGCCTTTCAGTTCTGGTGTTTCACAATGGAATGTCGTATTTCATCACATAGCTCTGGTTAAACATTTTCCCTTGACGCATCTTCTCAACTCCTGGCTCTAGTCTCCTTTGCTTCAATTCCTTCTATGTCTCTTCCCCAAAGTCAGTGGTCTCTGAGGCAGTTGACTTTTTGGTGGTTTCTAAGAAAGTGAATCTTAGATATCCATCTTCAGAGCAGTATGGGTTTAAGACTCACCAGAGGAGTCTGTGAAATAAAGATTCCTGGCCCCTGGACCTGGAGATTCTGACTTGCTAGGGCTTGGGTAAGATCTGGGATCTGTATTTTTAACAGGGGATTCTAATGCATAGCCAGTTTGGAACCACTCCACCAAGGGACAGCAGAAGCTCTCCCATTGAAAAATGCCTCCTCAGGACAAGAACCTCTGAAATCTGCCTCATTGTTCATCCCATCAGTCAATGTCCATTGTCGAAAAGTGCAAACGATCCGACCTACAAATTGTAGACTGTGCTTCCAGGTTGTGAATTCCTTGAGGAAGGGGACCATATCTTTCAATTTTCGCATCTCTTGCAGACACTGAGGAGTAGTTGGGGGACCACTGGTCTGTGGAATCAGAGGCCTAGATTAGAACCCTGACTCCTTTACTATCTATCGGTGTGACTCACCTCAGGCAAATCACTTGACTTTCCTTGTGCTTCAGCATTCTAATTTGTGAAACTGGAGTGATATGATAAAATGTGTTGAAAGTGAAATATAAGCCTTGAGGAGAAGGAGCTGATCTTGGAAGTCGTGAGTAGATTGGAATGTCTGGGAGAAGAGGGGTGTTTTGCACCCAGCTCTTACACAGGAGGAGAGGGTCCTTGGCAGGGTAGCAAGGCTCCCAGCTTAGTGACTAATTCCTAGGACCAGATCCAAGGATGAGAGCTCAGGTGGGGGAGGAGAGCAGCAGTAATAGAGTGCTGTGTTTCTAAGACTCTAAGAGGAGCACAGGAGAGGGTGGGCAAGTCCTGACGCTCAGTGCCCAGGTAGTAAAGTGAGGTGCAGGTTACATTTGCACAGGGCCAGGCCTTCTCCACTCTGCAGCCCAGGACAGAAAACATCAAGGAAGCTGGCACTTCATTGGCCCTTAAGGGATGTAGCAAATGAGAAGTGGGGACATTGGTGGGAACAATGTATAGTAAAATGACAATGATGTACAAAGGAGGCAGTAGCGGTAGTCAATAGTAGATGTGAACCATGCAGAAAAGACTGAAGTCCTCCAAGGAAGAAGGAAATTCTACCTCCAGTTTGCCTTCAGACTCAAGATGCAACATCAACTCTTCCTTGGGTCTCCAGCCTGTTGGCCTGCCCTGCATATTTCCAGCCCCACAATCACATGAGCCAATTCCTTAGAATAAATATATAGCTATAGATAGATAGATAGATAGATAGATAGATAGAGATAGATGATAGGGTACATGACTGGGCTTGAGAATTTAACTGACATAAGACAGATAACAGGAGAAGAGTATGCAAATTTTTTTACTGTAAGTTTTATGTGACCCAGAAACCTGCATAAGGAATGAAGACCCAAAGAAACAGTGAAACCTACTTGCTTTTATATTAGGTTGAACAAAGAGAAGCAATTGTGGAAAAGTAAACTATGTGGAGAGTCCGGGGGAAGATAAGAATTATTTTAACAAGGTCTGATTTTATAGGAGTCTCTCCATCTCAGCTTCTTGTCCTTGATGATGAGAACATTACTTTCCTTCTGGTTTAGGGAGGACATCTTCCATCTAGGAATTTAATCTCCTGCTCAGGAAGAAAAAGGAGAGGGTTAGAGGACCCTTCTGGCATCTGCTATTTTTTTTAAGTGCTAATAATTTTTGTGTCAAAGAGGCATATTTTGGGGTGACATATTCTCGTTCCTTTCAAAGGAGAGGGAAGAAAGCAGCAAAAATAAGTGATTATAGAAAACTATTCTAATGGGTTAAAGTCACCAAGTATACTTAAAGGATTTCATTGAGTTTCCAGATAACTGCAGCATAATCGGTGGAAAACTGTGACTCCCTTTCGATGACAGACCCAACAATGTTCCTAATCATCATTAGAACCTAAAAAAAGTTCTCCATAGTAACAGTCAATACAGAAATTGAAATGTTTCCGGCTCTCCTAAGACAAAAACAGTGTTAGTGCATAGACTTAAATTTATTTTAAATTTTCAGAGAATAGAGTTTAACAACCTTTCGGGGAAAAAAATCTCAACATAGAGTAACAGAGAGAATTTTGGGCTAAGTCCATGAGTTCTGATCCCAGCCCTGCTATTGATTCATTGTAAAAATTTCTCTGAGCCTTTACTACTCAGCTGAAAAATGAGAAGCCTGCCTAGAAAGAAAGCCTAGGCCTTAACAAAGGTGGGGCTGGACTATGAGAAACTGGAAGCCCCAGAGGAAGCTTTCATCCTGCTTCTTGCTTGGAGTTCTGGAAAGCAGAGTAAACAGGGACATTGTGTGTTCAGGCAGAGACAGATGCAGAGATAGCACACACAAGTCTCTCTTTGAACTCCTGTTGTGTGAAAGGGGTCTGGAAGTTCCCAAATTCTCAGTGATGGGCATGGAAGGCAGCTGAGAGTCGAAGGCCAGTAAGTCTCCTCTGGGATCATGATGGCCACGTTTGAGCTGACTCTTTAGCAGAGGATAGGGGGTATATGGGTCTACCAGGGACCTAATAAAATACACAACTGATGGAGAATTTGCAAGGACAATGAAAGCCAAGTGGGACAAACCAAGAGAGTCTGAGTGGGCTTGTTGCCTGACCCAGAGGGTGAGAATGGGTTTGCTGCCCGACCTTGACCATGCCAAGAGCACGAACCATGAGTTATACCAGGTGCAAATACTCCATCAGTGTACACAAGAGATCAATGCCTGGAGACCAAATTACACTGCCACCAGGTTAGAGAAGCTGGCCTAGAATAGTTATTTGATCTGGGATTCCTGCCCCTCACTCTTGCCCTGAGAATACACAAGTCCTCTTGCACCCAGATTTGGAGAAGGAGGTAGAAAATATCTTTTGAAGGAGATAAACACTTTGCTATTATCTGAACTTCAGAATGACTAAATTTACCTGAATATGGGCTGCATTAAACAGGAAAAGATTAAGATATCTTTAATGAGCTGGTTTATGTTGTTGTTTTCCCTTCCACCATCATTGGAAACAGGTATTTGAAAGCCTGGTTCTATTACAGAAAATTACATTTTTGAATATATGAATTGTAGTGAGTAAATGTAGAGTCTGCTTTGTTGAATTAATTTTTTAAACGTATTTCCTTTTTATCCTAACCTCATCCTAAATAATAACATTCATGAAATCACGGGTTTGATGGGATAGTAATTTTTTCTGGTTTGCATTATCATGAATGCCTAACTGTTAAAGTAAAAATGTTTCAAACCACCTAAAATCATCTTGTGTGTCAGGAGTAAAACGTATATAAAATTTTAAAACTCTGCACTAGATCATCTAAAATTCTGAAAGCTCACTCGATAGTTTAAGGCAAATAAGGCACATAACCAGTGATACCAAGTAGTTAAAGAATTTTGAAAGTTCTTAAGGTTTCTTATATAATGAGACTGTGTGGTAGAGACCATGATGTTTTCAACAAATATCATTCATTTTCTTTCCTCCTGGGCTGGAGTACATTTCCCAGCCTTCCTTGCAACTATCCAGAGCCAAGTTACTGAGAACTCTTCTACAGAAGATGGGCATTTGTAATGTACAAGCCTAGCCCCTACATTTGTGGGACCTGGAGCAAGAGGAACAATTAGGACCTACATGCAATACTATGAATACTTAAAATTGTAAGCTAGAGGAGCAAACTGTTTAATAAAACATGCTCTTTCCTCCTACCTTGAAATATACCTTCATAATGACAAAATAAAAAAAAATTGTAAAACTATATTTTTCTATGACTAGTTTGACAAATATCAAAGACAATTGAATTTAATTATTATAGTACATATCTAGGTGTTCTTTCTATGGGCCAGCGATGTTTCAAATGAGTAATATAATAAAGACTTTCATCATTCATAGATTATTATATGTTTATTCTGTGCCCTCATTTTAGCAAAATAACATTATGGTTTTAGAACTAAAATTTTTTTTTCACAAAATTTCTGTTCTATTGACAGTGATTTCTAAATAGACATCTGTCGTTGAGTCATAATAGTTCTTAGAGGGTTTTTTATTCATTTCAATTTGGAGAAATTTTGCTCTGCAGAGGCAATAGGATCCGGAATGGTCAATATATTTCTTAATGATTACATTAAGTTTCAGAAATAAATTATGAATTTACATATCAAGATTAAATGTTAAAATAGCTTATAAATGATAAATTATCAGAATTGCAGAGAATATTACAAAATATTTTAATTTCATCACGTGAATTGCCATCACTTACATTGTGATGTTCACTGTCTTTAAGTGGTATCAAGATCAATACACTAAAGAATTAGCATCACACTTCACAGCTATGGTATCTAAACATATAAATGCACAAATTTAAGATTAATATAAATAATATGCAAAATGTTCTTCAGGTGCCAAGTACAACTGTTGCAAATATCACACTCATCCTGCCTATCTCCTGGATTACAAATTCAAACAAAGAGAAAAAAGAAAAATGTACATTCCACCGTATTAGGAACAACACTCTGTTATCTAAGAGTCTGTCGCTGTCTGAGAGGAAAGAATTGCCATGTTAATTATTTTGCCTTTTCTCTTATAGAGGAAGTCCGAAGGTAAATTCTCCCTATACTTGGTATCTGTCCACCGCATCAACAGTGACACAGCATAAAGCTTCTCAGCACTGGAAAGTCATTCCCCTTTCAGAAACAAAGGGCAAGAGACATGGGACCTGAAATAGAGTTAGGCATGAGAGTGGATATTTCAGATGTGAAGATGCATTCCACTAACACTAAGGTTTGGATGCTGAGTGACAGAGACACTCCTATATTTTTGAATAAACTTTTAAGTGCGTATGTGTGTGTGTGAGAGAGAGAGCAAGAGAGAGATGAGGAGCGGGGTGTCCTCTAAACACAGGACAGCAGCCCTTCCCAATCTTTCTGTAAATTTTATTTATGTATTTTAACTATTCTAAAATAAAAAGTTTATTTAAAAAACATTGTTCTGCTTTTGGTAACACATTATCTGTTTAATTAGTCCTACTATTAATTACTATTAATTGCCGCTGTTACCTACTCCTACTGCTATATTGTTTAAATAATAGCATTTATGTCACAGAAAAGTAAATAATATGGAATATTATGTACTTTCAAACAAATGTTTATTTTGTGTACTTTCATGTTAAAGCAAGAACACATGTATCATTAAGGGGTTTTCAGTTTGTTATGGCTGTATCCTTAATGGATCTCTAATAAAAAGTTAGTCATAAAGTGTCCCTGTCAAGAAAGCCAAGGAGATACAACAACTAAAGGTAATGTGGTATCCTGGATGGGATTCTGGAACAGAAAAAGAAAATTAGAGAAAGACTAAAGAAAACTGAATAAGGGATGGACTTTAATTAATAATTATCAATTTTGTGACAATGTGCCATCCTACTGTAAGACGTCAGTGATGAGAAAACGGAATGTGGGATATATGAGAAGTCTCTGTATCTTCTTTGCAACTGTTCTGTAAACCTAAAAAAAAATTTATTGGGCCCAGCCTGGTGGCACAGCAGTTAAGTTAGCACGTTCTGCTTCTCGGCAGCCCGGGGTTCGCTGGTTCAGATCCTGGGTGTGGACGTGGCACCACTTGGCAAAAGCCATGCTGTGGTAGGCGTCCCATGTATAAAGTAGAGGAAGATGGGCATGAATATTAGCTCAGGGTTAGTCTTCCTCAGCAAAAAGAGGAGGATCGGCAGTAGTTAGCTCAGGGCTAATCTTCCTCAAAAAAAAAAAGAAAGAGGTTTTATTAAAAAAAAAATTTATTAACAAAGGCCTTGTTACTATCCACTATATTTGGAGTCGTCTTTGGAATCAGTAAAAAGAGTCGTGAATTAAAAATCAGGCACCTGAGTTCAGCTTCTGGTGATGGCTGAATAGCTCCCATGGGACCATCCCTCTAGTATAAATTCTGGACAAAATATAGCTATCAGAGAGCCAGAATAGCAAGTAGATAACGGTGAGGAATCAACACCTAGAGGTAGGGAAGGCACTAGGTAAGTTTCCAATTTTTCAAGAATTTTTTCCTGAAGGTAGGCACCAATAGACTGTGATCAATGACTCAAACATGTCTAGACATCTTCAGTCTTACCAGCTCCAAGAATCAGAGGACAGAGTTTGGAGCAATCATGAGAGTTTTAAAGTTAGGAAGAGAATCTCAAAAATACAGAGACAGAGAAGAAGAGCTGTAGGCTTTCTATGTAGACTCTGCCCATATTTCTGGGTGATCCTTCAGCTGAACAGCTATGTTTAGTAGCCAAGCTAAGACTTAAGGAACTAACTGAGACTTTGGAGTTAGGAGTTAGAGTTCAGTCAAGTTAACTGCCTGCCTAAAAGAAAAATTAGTACTCTTTGGAGGAATATAGCAGAATCCAATGTTTCTGCAAAGTCTCTTCCATAATGTGTAGAATACAATTCAAAATTATGAGATATATGAATAATATGAAAATTTACCCACATTTTTTTAAAAAATCAATCAATGGAGGCCAACCCCAGTATAATCCAGATGTTAGGATTAGGCAGACATGGATTTTATTGAAAGCAGCCATTATAATTAGACTCAAGTTTGTAAAGAAAAATATGCTCATGAGGAATGAAAAAATAGGAAATGTCAGCAAATAAGTAAAAACTACACCCAAAAAATGGAAACGGTAGAACTAAAAGAATAGAATATTTGGAGGAAAAAATATGAGATAGGTTTAATAGACAATTGCAGTTAGGAAAAAAAGAGTTAAAGACTTGAGAACTCATCAATAGAAATTACCAATCTGAAGGACAGAAAGAAAAGAAATGAAAAGAGAAAGGGAAAAATAGAGTCTTAGGGACTTCTGGGAAAATATCCAAAGAAATATCTAAAATGCATGTATTTGTGTCCCTAGAAAAAGAAAAGAGACAGAAAGGAGCAGAGAAATTATTTGAAGAAATAGCTGAAAATCTCCACAATTTGGAGAAAGATCTAAATTTACAGATTCAAGAAGTGAACTCCAAGCAAGATAAATTCAAAGAAACTGACATCTAGGAAGGTTATATTCAAACTGCTGAAAACCAAAGATAAACAGAAGATTTTGAAAACAGCCAGAGAAAAAAGGCACATTACATACAGAGTACAACACTTTGATGACTAACTTCTAATCAGAAACAAAGGCGACAAGACAGTAAAATTACACCTTTAATGATAATGTCAACCCAGCATTCTGTATTCAGTGAATACATTCAAGAATAAAGATATTTCCAGATGAAAGTAAACTGAGAATTTGTTACCAGCAGAACTGTTAAGTGAAGTTCTTCATGTTGAAGGAAAATGATACCAATAAAAACTAAAATATTCAGCAAGTAATAAAGAACACTAGAACTGATAAATATATGGGTAAATACAAAAGCCATTTTTCTTTAAAATACTTCTGATTCCTTAAAGCAAAAATTAAAATATTGCATTGTAGGATTTAAGAAACAATCTTTAGTAAACATCTGCTCAATATGATGTTATGTACATACAACCCCAGCATTGCTGAAAGCCAAGGAGAGGTATGTTTTGTCCTTGGCATTATAACTCTTTGACTCTTGATTCTAGAAATAAAATGTAAGTCTCCAGTAAATATAAAGTGGACAACATGGCAAGGGTCACTTGAAACAACATACAAGTCTTGATACCAAATCATTAGAAAAAATTTGGATAAACTTTTTTAACATAATGTCTCTTACATACATGTGAAATTGAAGTCTAAATGACAAATACAATTTAGTTAATTTTTTTATGACAAAGCTTGATGATTAGACTTAGGTCAAATATCAAGGATTAGGGGATAGAACTTTGAGATAATAAATATGCACTTGACTGGGGAATCTGTGGATTTCTTCCGAACAGTACCTCCAGGCTGGTGCCAATCTAGGTAGTAGTAAGAAAGGCTTTTTAAATTGATTTAAATAAATCAAGCTTATATCCATTAACACATCATCTCTTCTTTCTTAATTTGGGATTCAGTGACTGTTCTGAGATAGCTCAGAGCTGACAATATTAACTTAGAATTAGTAACAAAAACAAAACGGGCACCATAATATAAGACATAAACCACAACCGGTTTTTGCCCGGGGTTCTCTGCGACACACACGTTTTCTACTTCCTCTTTTCCTGTTCACTCATTAGCCAACTGCACTCTATTTTCTGCTCTCTGGTCCAATAAAATAGCTCATCAAGAATGTCCTGATTTTCAAATCTCATGGTAGCTTTTCAGTCTTCATCTTGAATTTGGTTTCTTACACTGTAGCGTAATCATATCTAGCTTCATGTAACTTTCTATCTTTAGTTTTAGTGAAGTGATTCTTACCTGGTTTGCCTTCGTCCTCTTTGGTTAGCCCGCCTCAGCCCTCT
The DNA here is from genome assembly GCF_041296265.1 of Equus caballus. Classification (NCBI taxonomy): domain Eukaryota; kingdom Metazoa; phylum Chordata; class Mammalia; order Perissodactyla; family Equidae; genus Equus; species Equus caballus. The sequence continues at coordinate 15,900,228 of NC_091708.1, forward strand.
CTCTAGGTTCTTGTTTCTTATCATGTCCATTAAATTGTATTGTTTTCCCAGCAGTTGCTCCTAGACACTCATCTTTCCTTGTACTACATACTCATCCTGGGTGATTTTCTATTTAACTGCTGAGAACTTCCACATTGATATCTCTAATCCAGATATATCTCCTGTGACCAGATTCTATTTTCTCCCCCTGAACATCAGACAAGTATCTCAAACTTATATCCAAAACCAAATTCTTCACTTTCTGAGACATTCTCGTTCTCACACACTCCTTATCTCAGTGAATGATATCCATACAGCAAATCTCCTGAATCAAAAACCTGGGATTCACCCCCAGATTCCTCCTTCTTCCTCTAACTACATCCAAATAATCACAAAGTCCTATGGATTCTACCTCCAAATGTCCTTCTGATCTGCCCCCCTCCTCTCTATCCCCAGCGATTCTCTCTCTGGTCTGATTTTTTGCAGTCTTCAGGCTAGTCTCCTCTAATCTATTCCCCATATTAGAAGGAGGAAAGATAGTATACATATAACATATTGTGTTAGCACTCATGGCTACATGACAGAAGCCCATCTGCTAACAGCTTATACCAATATCTTAATTCAAGCCTCCCTCAAATCAAACTCAAGGCAAGGATTTGAACCCAAGTTGTTAATTTGGGAAGCAATCCCAGAAACCAAAAACAGGGGACTGGGGAAGTGAGATGGGACAGGGAAAGAAGTCAAAAATGGTGCACAGTCAAATCAGCTATCACTGTGGGTCACTGGAACTCAACCCACTGGGGAACTCTGGGAATCAGTAGAGAACATGTGCCTTAAAGTCATTCCATCTTAAGGACAGGAGAGCTCCGATATTAATTTACTACCTTCTGCCATTCATTGCTTAATGACTTAAGGACTGTTCATAAAGTGGAGCTGGGGAGGCGTTAATTCTCAGGCATTTTCGTCCTGTCACATCTACAGGTGGAGGTAGCTCTGGCTAACAGAGGCATCCCTCAGGCAGTGAGCCATGGTTGGCCAGTTGTGTCCCAAAGCAGTATGATCTAAGGGGATACGAGGGGGTCATCAACAATGTCTGCCGCTCTTTAGGAAACACTGCATGTGATATGATTTTCTTATGGTACAAATAATTTTATTGTAATGGACATGCATGCACTGTATATTAGGGGAAAAAATTGAATAAGCACACACACAACCCTGATTTCATTGATATGTTAGGATGAGACTAAAATAAGGAGCATAGCACCTGCATGGTATCTGGGCATCATGTTCAGGTGAGCCATCAATATTTTAAACCTTTGGAACTAACACTTCTAAATTTACTGTTTTGAAGTTCAGATGATACACAAAATATAAGTGATAGACAAAGTAGTATAGATTCTTATATACTGAATTTCCATGTGAATTGAGCATTCTTTCAGTAGTACATCTACATGTTACCTCCAGGAGCTGATGATTATTGAGCATGCAAAAGACTATTTGTCCTACACATTGGAGCTATTGCAATGGAAGTGAAATATATTTATTGAATGTATGAAAGAAAGTCCCAGCTGCTGGAGAGAGGCATAACGATTCTAGAGAAATTCTGAATCAGGTTGTTAAAATTGCCAATCAGTTTGAAGGCAGGTTACTGAAATCTTTACCTTTTTTTTCCTTAGTTTTGTGAAGAGAAAGGAACAATAGCAAATATTTACCCTTTTATTCCGGAGCACACTTGTTTCCACATAGAAAACTCATTCCCCTAATTCAGAACTGGAATTTCTTCAGTAATTCCGGATGAACGTCAGTCTTAAATTATTTACTTCATTAGTCTGCCATGAGGGTTGTGAGAGAGAACAGGTAAATCATCTTCCAGCTACACTAAGTAAATGGTTGCTGGTGTTATTTTGTTATTCATTTATTCAACAAATGTAGAGTAAGCACTGAGGACATGACAGTGAACAAAACAAAAATGTCTGCCCTCATGGGACTTACATTCTAGTCATGGGAGACAGACAATAAACAATGATCATAATAGTAAGCTACAGGATATTGTAGAGGTGATAGCAGAACTAGGTAAAAGATAGGGGGTAGGGATGGAGGAAGGTCATGCAATATCAGTTAGGAGGTCAGAGTAACCTTCATTAAGGATGTGAGATTTGAAGAAAAACTTGAGAGAAGTGATGAAACACCTCCATGATGGTGTGCATGATTTGGACTGGATGTACATGTTAGTATATCCTGCAGATTGACATGATTATTTGAGCAACCTTCATTTATCCTTATGAATCAAAGTTATAGCAGTCAGTATTCTCCATGCAAGACAACATGCATATGGCAATTCCAAAACTGGAACTGTGAACTAACCCCTGGATCATGACATAGTGGATTCCTCATCTCTTGTACTACCAGATTATGAACTCAGAAGTTTCTGAAAACAATCTGACTATCGGGAAGATTCATTTGAAAGACTCGAAAAAAGTCAAAGATAATTATAAGAATATTCTTAACTTTTAGTTTCAACAGGAATGTGGTGGCAGTTTAGTTCTAAATCTTCCCTTCCCCTGAAAATCAGTGTTACAAAGAGAATGGGGAGCAAGAACAAAAAAAGCACTACACTTTCAGTGAAACTAGAAGACTGCTAAATCTAACAAACCAAATATTCACTCCCAGAAAGAGTCAGCCCCACTGCAGAGAAATGGCTTTGAAGAGGTCAATCTCCAGGTGAGGCAGAGAGAAATTTCTAGAACAGAGGGGGATCCATAAGAGGTGAAACTCAGAAAGCCATTGTGTGAGGCTGGCCCTGTGGCCTAGTGGTTAAGTTTGGTGTGCTCTGCTTTGGTGGCCCGGGTTTGTGGGTTTGGATCCCAGGCACAGATCTACAGCACTTTTCAGTGATGCTGTGGCAGGCAAGCCACACACAAAACAGAGGAAGATTGGTACAGATGTCGTCTCAGGGCTAATCTTCCTCAACCAAAAAAAAAAAAAGAGGAAAATTGGCAACAGATGTTAGCTCAGAGCAAATCTTCCTCAGCAAAAAAAAAAAAAAAAAAAAAAAAAAAAAAGCCATGATGGTAACACAGTGATTCTGCATGCAGACTCTCCTTCAGGAATAAAGGATTTGTGATTCAGCTGCTGGGAGTACTGTTCTCAGCTGTCAGCCCTCTTCAGAGATTGTTTCAGCTGAATAAAGCCCCCTCACTCAAAGTATGCCCCGCCACAATGGTTACTTTCAAAACAAACAAAAATAACAAGTGTTGGTGAGGATGTGGAGATGTTGGAACAACTGTGCCTTGATGGTAGGAATGTAAAATGACGTAGCCACTGTGGAAAACAATATGGTGGTTCTTCAAAAAATTAAAAAGAATTACGATATGATCTGGGATACCCCCAAAGGAATTGAAAATAGGAACTCAAACATTTACACACCAGTATTCATAGCAGTATTATTCATAACAGCCAAAAGGTGGAATCAACCCAGATGTCCATTGATGGATGAATGCATAAACAAAACTCTAAGTATTTCTAAATGCAATGAAATATTATTCCGTCTTAGGAAGGAAATTCTGACACATGCTATGACATGGATGAAACTTGAAGACATCATGTTGAATGAAATAAGCCAGACACAAAAGGACAAATATTATATGATTCCACTTACATGAGGCACTTAGAGTAATTAAATTCATTGAAACAGAAAATAGAAAGGTGGTTTCCGGGGACTGGGGTAAAGAGGAAATGGGAAGTTACTGTTTAAAGGGCATAGAGTTTCAATTTGGGAAGATGGAAAAGTTCCGGAGATGGATGGTGGTGATGGTAGCACAATGTGAAAGTATTTAATGACACTATATTGTTCAGTGTATATTCACCTAAAAATGGTTAAAATGATAAATTTTATGTTTTTTCTGTTTTACCACAATAAGAAAATATGCCAGAAACTTCTACAAAATTTTGTTCATATAATTTTAAAAATTAAACAAAATTAATATGGAATTCATTTCTGTTTTAACTCTGGCAACATAATGTGCCAGAATGGGAGGGTAGTTTCTTTTAGATTTTATCATATAGTTTAATTTAATTTTAAATATTTCAATTTTCCTGATATATAAAATGTTAAAAAATATAAAGAACTGGTTTGGACTGAAAATATTCACTATCATATAGGCAAGCTATACTAAATGTCAATAAAAATCTAGGTTATCTTTTAAAAAAATTACCAGGAACAATGGAATACCCAGGATAGAGCTACTAGCTTTTAAAGAAGAGATAATTAACCTTCTATAGGAAAGAAGGAAAACTTTTGAATTCTTTTTATGAAACAAGTACAACATTGATATAATACTTGACCAAAAATAACCCACACAAAAATGGTTCAATCTTATTTATTAATCTTAACGAAGAATACATCATGACCAAGTGAGTTTTATTCTATAAATATAAAGATGATTCAATACTAGAAAAATAAGTCATCATATAATTAGATCTACAGAGAAAAACCACACAATCATTTCTAGCAATGCTGACAAAACAGTTGAAAAGAATCCAAAACCTTCTTGGTTTAAAAGGAAGAGCCATAAAATATAAATTGAGGGATACATATCAGACCAAGCACCAACATCACATATCACAGACAGAGTTGTTCTTCCTAAAGTTCAAAACAGGAAACAAGAAAAATTATACCCATTATATCTGTTATGATAACTGTTATATAGCATATTGTATATCTAATGCATATAGCATATAACATACATAACTATTACATAGCATATAGCATAGGAGGTATTACAGTTGTAATTACAAGATTATTATAGTCAAAGGAGTGAGGTATTCTGATTGGCAAGGTCTGGGAAATGTGGAAACTTACAAGTGAGAGAAGACACAGGCTAATGGCTCCACTCTTATTGAATGGAATGATTTCACTCTAAACAGAGGGAATATAAGAAAGTGGATAAGAAGAAAAAAGAGCTTATGCAGATACAACTGAAGTGTCATGTTACTTCTGTTAATCTAACTCCTCATTGGCTCCCCATCACACCCACGAAATGATTCAAAATACTTTTCTACTGGTTCATCTTCACCTTGATTATCCACCAATCATCTTCCACTTCCATCCATTGAAATTCAGTAGCTCAGGAATATTTGGGCTGTGACTTACCCCTTAGAGAAGATACCTCAAATTTGACCTGGGACGAGGTAATTTGGATTGCTCTACACCCAAGGTCATCAAACTATGTCCTGCAAGGGAATCCAGCCTTAGGCCTGTTTTTCTGCTCCCCATGGGCTAAGAATGGTTTTTGTATTTGTAAATGCTTGGAAAAAAATAAAAAGAAAATTACTATTTTTTGATGTAAAAATTATATGAAATGCAAATTTCGGTGTCCTTAAGTAAAGTTTATTTATTTAGCCAGGATTATTCATTATATCCTGTCTATGGCTGCTTTTGTACTACAATGACAGAGCTGAATAATAGTAACAGTGACCTTATGGCCCACAAAGCCAAAAACATTTACTATCTGGTACTTTACAGAAAGAGTTTGCTAACCCCTATTCTAGAAGCACACAATCCACACCATCCTGTCTGCTTTACTAAATCACAATTCTTGAGTTTCAGATTGTTCCTCTCTCAAATGCTGTATATTTAGACACAAAAATGACTTTATTTTATTTTCTTAGTGTTTGTTGAATTATTGATTGTCGATTGATTGAATGTTGTTACCTCCATATCAGCTTCCATATTCCTTTAAAATAATACATTTTGTTACCCAGCTCTAGTTTTCCAAAAACAATGAACTAACCATGAATCATGATCATATTTTCAAATATGAGAGATCGAAGCATAACTTGAGTTTTAAGAAATCACAAATATCTGCACCTTGTTCTATTCATATCTGTTTTACAAACCAGGGGAGTCTTTGTTTCTTTTTTGGCCATTTTTTTCCCTAGAGAATTGCTATAATTGTAAACTGGAATATTTTAGGGCAGGTAGAGCTCTAATTTTACGTCTAAAAATGCAAAGCCCTCAGTATATGATATTGGATTAAATGGGAAAATTTTTCCCTCTCCAAAGTCAAAACCTGACCATTCTCGGTCCTCTTGCCTTCTCCTGCTATAGCTTCCTTCTTACAGTAGAGATAAGAGACATTGTTCCACGAAAATCGGGTGAAGATCTGGTAAAGCCATATTGCTTTTCTGTTTTCCAGGAATATTGACTTTTCTCAGAGTTGACTGGTCACAACTGGAATGAGGTGCTTCCTGAGAAACTTCTGGATCTCCTTCCAAGAATGTTCCTGTGCAGCTGCATGTGGGATCACCTCTCCTCCCCAGTGTATGAGGAAGTGGAAGTTGGAGAGCTTCGAGGCACAGCACAGTGGGGAATAGGGAGGGTATATCAGGTGGCCAGCCCCAGGGTAAGATAGCAGGGTCCAATTGTTCTTCCCATTTCTTCTCAGCTGTTCTGTGGCTTGCTCAGCATGTGCTTTACTGTTGATGTTCTTATCTTCTTCTCCCACAATAAAGAGGAAATGTCCCTGGGCTTTTTCAATGGGGAGAAAAGAAGTCTGATTGGCTTCAACTCTAGCTTCCTCAAAAATGTGCCGAAACTCGAATAGCCCTAAGGCACTGATGGATAGTAACTGTGGAGAGTGGGGCAAAGGCTGATATATCTGACCACGATACACCTGTGGAGCATCAAAAATGAAGTTGGGCCCATTAATAAGCACGGTGGCTCTGACTTGTTTTAGGTGAATAGCCATGGAGAGTCCAATCTCTGCTCCTTTGCATATGGAGACCACCCCAATACCTGGACCAAAGACCTGAAAATAATGGAAATGAGATGTTGATTCTATCCATCATTTAGCAAAACCCTACAATCTCAAACAACCTAAGAACTTCAGTGGCCAGTGGGGACAAACTAAGTGCTAATCCCACTCACTTGGCCGGTTCTAGAGTTCTGGAATATACAATGTATGTTCAAAGGAAATACTTCTTCAAGAATACGTCAGACTTTACTTACTGAATCCTATGGATTCAGCATTGTGGTAGGTGCTGAGTTTAAAACGCCCTAAAGAAACACCAATGTAGTAGGGAAAATAAGAAAAAGGCATGTAACTATTGTGAATAATATCAGTCAGGGTATAATTGATTGGTCAGCTTTGTTGCACCAATTCTGAGCTCTCTAGAAGCTCAAACAAAAGGGTACTCTGTAGGAAAAGATCGAGAAAACAAGATGAGATTAGTAAGATAGAGCATGGAAACTTGAACAGAGCATTCCAGACTTGCTTTGGTTTCTCCAAAGGTTTCTCCTTTAGAGAAAGGTTTCATAAAAGAGGCTTGGCTCAGCTTCCTCTGTCATTGTCTGTCATCAAACAAACATTTTGGCATTCACCCTGTACCAAGCACTGGGAGACAGAAAGGAAAAGCATAATCTCTTATCATCAAGTACCTCACTGCCAGATAGAGAGACAGGAGGGAAAACACAGATGATCAGAGGATCTTATAAATTCTACAATATAAGAGTGCAATAGGCAAGACAGCAAACCCAGATTGGCAGAGAATAAAGGCAAGACCAAAGAAAGGTTCTCAGAGGAAATGGGCTATGAGTTGTCTTTGTATAAAAAAATGAGCACAAGCTAGAAGGAATGGTATTCTATGCTGAGTGAAGTAGACACAGTTAACTGCCTACACAGGAACCATGCTTCACAATTTCAAGGCTAACATGACCTTGATTTTGTGGGGCATAGCAATGTACCCAGTCCCAAAGGATAAAATTCTGATGCATCTGAACCTATTCCCTATAGCTACATCCTTTTTCAGACTCTCTTATAAGGCCACTACCTTTGACCTAAGGCCTTAGATTTTTCCCCCACATAAAATGGCATACAATTATGAGGAGAAAGCCTAGATTCCTGGCCATTCTTTCCTGCTTCTGATACTGGTATATTGACTTGATGCCTGAAACTGCTACAGCCATTTTGTGACCTTGAGGAGAAGGCCAAGAAGTTGCAGAAACGTCAAACCAGTCTCCTCGATCAAAAACTCCACAGAGTTTCTGAAACAAAGCTGGAACCATCTATCTCCAGAACTGTTATGTGAGAGAATAAGATGCCTTATGCTGATGTCATTTAAGCCACAATCAGCCACTTTTCTGGGAAACATAGCCATTCCTAATGGATTCACCATAGGAGGAGCATGTGCAAAAACTCAGAAGCAATGCATTTAGGAAACCACAGATAGTTCTTCATTGCTTGAGTTTAGAGTATAAAATGAGAGGTAGCATCATAAGGCTGGAAAAGAAAACAGCAAATTGATAGTGAATAACTTCGAAGGACATGCTAAGCAGCCTTGACTCTTTTCCTAACTACACAGGAGAATTAGGACAGGTTTTAAGGAATGAAATGATGGTACCCAGAACTAAGGCAACACCAGTGGGGACAAAAATGTGTTCATGAGTTATTTATGAGTGTTCAGCTCCCAGTCATCAACGGGGTATGGGAGAGCAAAGGAGAAGAAGGAGTTAAAGATGATTGGTTTTAACGGCACAAAATAAAGCCTTGATTCTCCTTGAGCAGTGACTTCACGCAAAGGGAGAGCTTCAGAGAGTCACCTCTCTTCTAAAGCCTTTCTTGATCCCCTATAATTTCTTAGGAAAACAGAATTTTATTAATGAATATTTGGGGGGTTTTTCTTACTATTTGGAAAAATATGAATTAATGTACCACTGGTATCCAGCTTACAGAAATATGAGAAATGCCTAGGGTAAGGGGAAGACTATGTGATAGTTCAAGGATAGTTCCTTTATAGGCATCAAAAATAGCAGTTTAAAAATTCAATGCACCAGTAGATTGTCAGCAACTGTTGCTCATCTTACTACTGCAATTCTGATCATATTTTGGTGATCTTTACATGAAAAAAGATGTAGTAAAGACACTAAATTTGTTTTCCTCTTTTTTTTGAGGAAGATTAGTCCTGAGCTAACATGTGCTGCCAATCCTCCTCTTTCTGCTGAGGAAGACTGGCCCTGAGCTATCATCCATGCCCATCTTCTTCTACTTTGTATGTGGGATGCCTACCACAGCATGATGTGCCAAGCGGTGCCATGACCGCACCCGGGATCCAAACCAGCAAACCCTGGGCCGCTGAAGCGGAATGTGTGCACTTAACCACTGTGCCACTGGGCAGGCCCCTAAAGACACTAAATTTTACTTAGATAAAATCTTACTAAGGAAAAAATATTAGCAATTAACAAGGGATAACACACATCATCCTATTATAGAAGCAAATTTAAGGGGATATGTGGATTGGAAACTACTAAAGCATTATGTTTAAGGCCTCTTAAGTAACTAAAAGTTTAGACCCACCCTTCAAAGAAATACTGATTATCTGTCTGGTTAAGTGTGGTGATCTACTAATTATCAGAGAAGATGACAGTAATAATAATTGCTCACATTTATTGAGCGTTTAGTATTGCCAGTTATTTTAGTAAGCACTGTGCTGTAGCCCCTTTAATTCTCACAAGAACCTTACAAAGTAGTATCACTGCAATATTGTTTAACAGATGAAGAAAGTGAGCATTAGAGGGTCTTAGTAACTTGTCCAAATTCCCACAGCCTGATGGGGTGTAGCCAGAAATGCAACCCACTTCTGTCTGAATCCAAAGCCAATGCCTTTTGATTCCATGATGGACACAGACTAACTTTCTACGCAGTTTGTCTTTCTGGGCAAAAGACACTAGATGCAAAATAAATCATGTGCATAATATAGATATGTAATAGACTCTCAGGTTCACTGGGGTAGAGCCATACCTGGAAGTTAAGGGAAGTCACAGAATATTATGCTTATTAGAAAACAGGGACTGAAATCTAATGAAACGGCAAAAATTACCTTAGGATGTCTCAGGAGAAAGTTGGCAGCTTCCTCAAAATATTCCAGATCTACTTTCTCTAGTGGGCAAGGCAGATCTTCATAGTCACAGTAAGCCAAGGCCAGGGCAGCAAAGCCGTGACTGGCCAGGAGACTGGCCCGGAATTCAATCAGTCCTCCGATGCTCCCAAACAAATCAATTACTCCTGGGAAACGGCCCTCTCCTGAAAAACATAATATAAAAATAAAATAGAATCGGGTATGAGGGGAAGATGAGGAAAAGAGAAGAAAAATACGACAGCATAAAGAAGAAATGCATCATAAATTTTGGAATCAATGTGTACATTTTCAATAGAATCCCCAAATTTTCAGCCTCGTATCTGCAGCAGAATTAAAACTGATTGATTATATAATGGAACACAATATCCAAAAGTTTGATTGGAAACCATGTTCACTGACATGTTTAATCTTTGTAGCCAAGGAAAAGTGGGGACTTTCTATAGTCCTGGAGTAAAGAAAGCCATGGTAGTTAGGGCAGGGTTTCTTAACCTTCAAGGAGAAACACTAATAGGCTTCAGAAAATCAATGAGGTCTTGAAATTACGTGCAACATATGTATGTAGACATGTACATTTTAGTGATGAGAAGGTCTACAGATTTAATTGGTTCTCAAAGAAGTATATGGCTCAAAAAAAAAGGCTTCCGAAGCATAATGCTTCAAAGAAAAACGTATTGAAATGATTATTGTTGGTTCGCAAACACCCCCACACACAGAGAGCAAGGCGAGACCAAAGGAAGAGGCAGACCACTCCAGATTGGTAGGTGGCAGGGTTAACAAGCTAAGGGAACTTATTTATGAGGCTTGTCTTGGGCAGCCTCAAGACAAGTAGATCTCTGCGCCTGCCTGCCAGAATCTTAAAAGTTTGTAGAGAAGCCTTCGCTGGGTTCAGGCACGTATAGCGTCCAGAGGATCTCTACAACAGCTTACTCTCTCAAGACTGTGTGCTTGGAACAGCTCCTACTGTGGGAATGGTAGGCAGAGCACACATTCCAAGGACAGAGGAGGAAGTGAGCAGCTTCTGATTGCTGGGGTCCAGCTCACAGGTCAAAAGACAGTCATGTCCTCTGGATGACCTCCTCCAACACTCCACCCCTGGTGACTGGCTTTTACAATCTTATATTCCCCCACCCCACCCTTCCGCAATGTGCCCTAGGTGGTCAGCAAGGGGTTTCACTAGCATGGACATGGCTAGTTTGGCAGCTCTCTGGCTGTACTGGAGGTAGATACAGCAACAGTATAGGTACATGTGAGAGAAAACATGGATTAAGACAATGATTCCCAAAATAAGTAACAATTTTTTCCACTGAGAGCCCCACTATGCAAACTACTGATTTATTAAATCCCCTGGGCTGGGCGTCAGATCACTCAGGGCATTCACTTGTGTCTTCATGTGATTTCATAAAGATAATACATTAGCAGACTCATCAGGTATTCTGTTTGGATAGTGATACAGATGCCTTCTTGTGAGGCAGTGATAATGTCCAAGGCCATTCTATTTTGGAAGACAGCTTTTCTCATTAGAGACATTTCAGTGTTCAGTAAGAACAGACTTTGTTGCTGGGTGAGTTTAGTAAGGACTTCTATGTGTGCCATGATGTCTCCCAGGCCAATGGAGGGGACAAAGATGGCGGTCGAATGATCATACCAGCCGAAAACAGAATGTGCCCATCTGGCGGTGAGGAGACAGAGGTTGGCAGCTTTCAGAACTTGACCTGGTTGTGCATACCATACATGTTGGCTGAGGGAGGCAGCACTGTCAGGCATGAGGAGATGAACTGGTGGGGGGGATATGACAGACCAGGGCTCCCACCTTCTCCCCTGTCTCAATGGTGCATGTTCCATTCCAGGTACAGCACATTTCAACAGGTCCAGCTTACAGCAGGACAACAGAATCCCAGTGAAGATTGAGTAGCTCTCCCTCACCAAGGGGTGTGAAGTAACTCACCCATCTGGGTGAGACATCGCATTGCCAATTCTAGTAGATAATGCCTCTCCATATGTGATGAAAGCTACATGTCATAGCCTTAGATAAACTCTAGAAGTGCTGAGATGAAACTTGAGTTGGAATGGAGTATCACCACATTCTTGTTCTGACCCAAAGTTAACCATGATTCTAAGGCAAGAAAGAACTGCTCTATATTTTATCCATGTCCAAATTAAACTTCTAGAAGGATAAGGCATTCAAAAGAGGAAAAACAAGGATAACAATAGTCGGGTAATTCTACTCACCTGGAGGGAGAAAGAGTGCTCCCCGAAGGCGGCCTTCTCGGACTTGGATTCGCGTGACACCAGGTGCTACGTACCATCTCTCCAAAGTCAGGCTGACGATTGGATCAGCGGTGGCCTTGTTGATTAAGATTACATTTGAATTATACAGTTTTAATTGAACCCGGAAGGGGCTATTCATCACATCTCTTTTCAACAGTCTAGTTAATATCTTTTCAGGTTTCAGGGACCAGAAGAGACCCATCGGGTGGACTCCTACGTAGTCACCTCCAAGTGAAGAAGCATGCTCCAGGTCCACCTCGCCAACTTCATTGGCCCTATAGTAGGCTTGGGAATGAAACATGTTTCCCATTTCATCTTCTAGTGATGCCTGAAGAAGCACTATCTGAAAGGGAGTCAGGCCTGTAGCTCGGATATGCACTGGCTCATCGACAAGGGCACTTGCAGGGGTAGCTGTCAGCTGAATCATTGTTACAGTATGGCACCTTGGATGATTCTTCAGTAATGCCTTCAGCAAAACCTTGAAATAGAAAGGAATGTGAGAGAATGAAATAAGGCAGTGATAAGGTTAGTGAAAAGTGAACTTGATCAGGAATGCTTGGGATTTGGCTGTAACTCTCCAGTTATTTAGCAAATATCCTGCTATAGTCTTTGACTGCAAGAGGCCAGAGAGCTTTCAACAAATTTCTAGAAGATATAAAGCAAGCGGATATGTTTTATAGTAATAATGAACCAGGCTGGAGAAAGCAGCAGCCAAAATATGCATGAATATTATCAACACATCCAAAAAGGATATCACAATCTGCCTCCCAGAACGCTTGGAAAATCAGATGCAGTGAAGGATAGGTGTGTGATGTGGGGTTGAAAACAGGGGACTTTGTTCAATGTCTATGTATGTGGAACAGGTGACTCCACTGTTAATCCCCTCTCCAAGTCGTGCAAGCAGAATTTCTGGCATATAAGAATCTTCCTCCAACAGAGTGCAAAAAATAGAGGGGTCTTCTCAAAAGAATGAGAATAAAATCTTTGAGGAGAACAAAGAGGCCGACATGTGTATTGCTCCCTAGAGAAAAAAGTACTTATAGCTTCACAGTTAGGATTTACCTAGTCCTAAGCCAAACTACGAGTTGACAAGCCCTTCAGGTGCACAGAAGTCTTGCTGAGCTTTTTATAACCTCTTTCCTAAAAATTAAGAAATGCCCTTCTCCTTTTGGTTAGTGTGGAGAAAGCCACAAAAATGACCATTGTTCTCAGTCTAATAAAAAAGATTATCTGGATAAACTACAAAATCAATTTGTTTTCTGTTTTTATAAACTCATTAGATTGCAAAAAATGCAAAGAATCTAAGTGAATTGAATGCCAGCGAGTGACAAGCTCCTCATAGTAGAGAGGAAACTTTCTCCCTTGCACAGTGAGTTTCATTTATGATAAAACAGCAAAAAAGAAACCCCATAAAGAAAAATAAGTAGAAATCAACAGAAAATTTAATGCACTTTTAATGGATGTGTGTGGGCTGGTTTGATAGATTAGAAGTCTGAGAAAGTCCAGCCCCAGAGTCTTTCTCCAACTATCAACAGGACTTAACCATGTGCTCTGGGACAACGAATCAGAGATGGAGAGCAGAGATGTGAGCCGAGAGCAATCCATCTGAGGCATTGCAGGCCTTTATATAAAGTAAGGCAGGTGCCTAACGTTATACACCTGCAGCAGAGCACAGGAGGAAGATGGGGCCTACATACAAGCAGATAATTATAATTCAGCTAAATTTTCAGTGAATTGCTAAAGGCTTAGTGTGAATACCTGGTAGCTGCAGACACATGAGAAATTTGCACCCAATCAGAGACTCTTTTCCACGGACCTCACCAGGGAGTTATAAGAAAGATTTGAGTAGAGAAGAGACTGGAAAAAGGTTTCCTTACTCGTGCAGGCCTGGAGCAAGGTGGCAGCCACCACTGCAAGAGAGGCACAATGCCCCACCTAGATGTGTTTTTCTTGAGAAATAAATGCCTTAAACCATTAGAGGAGAGGATGATCAACTGAGCCGTTTCCTGGGATTGAAGTATTTCCCAAGATGCAAGACCCTCAGTGCTAAAACCAGGACAGTCCCAGAAAAATCAAGAGGGGTTGGTCACCCTATTGGAGAAAGAGCACCAAACTCCACCACTCCCAAGGCATGGGAGACGACCCATTGCTGCTGGGAACAGGAAAAATGAATGGAAAAGAAAAACTATTCCTGGAAGGCAGGAAACCATGCTGGACCCAAATAATTAGAGGTCTCATACCACTGGGAGAGGGCAGGATCTCTGAGAAACCTTCACCCCCAGACCTAAGGATACAGGGCCCGCCAAAGACTGAGGCTCAACCAGGACAATGGAAAGCATCATGGCCTTCCCACCACCAGGCTAAGGAGCACCAAGTAACAACAGCAATCTACCACTTAGGGCTGGCAAAAGCATGGAAAGAGACACTTTTTGATGTTCAGGCACACAGGGAAGGTCTAAAGCTGAGGGTAGAAAGTGAACATTGAGAAAAACTCTAGCAAACAAACCTCCGTTCTAAAGGCGAAGTAACACCAAAAGATTTTGAAGGTAGTGATAAGGTGAATGTAACCATAGCAACAACAGCAAAAGATGAGCTCAGGTCTTCACTAGATTGACCCCACTAACGGACCAGCAGCAGAAGAGGAATTTCTATTTCCAGACATAAATATTTATATCAGTTTTTACTGTTCTGTATATTACGTCTGACAATAATTAGAAAGTTGAGACGTAACTCAATAGCAAAAACACAAACAATCTGATTAAAAAATGGGCAGATGATCTGAATATATATTTTCCCAAAGAAGGCATACACATGGCCATCAGGTATGTGAAAAGGTGTTCAACATCACCAGTCACTAGGGAAATGCAAATCAAAATCACAATGAGATACCACCTCACACCTGTTAGAATGGCTATTATCAAAACGACAAGAGGTAAGTGTTGGCAACGATCTGGAGAAAAGGGAACACTTGTGTGCTGTTGGTGAAAATGTAAATTGGTGCAGCCACTATGGAAAGCAGTATGGAGGTTCCTCAAAAAGTTAAAAATAGAACTACCTTATGATCCAGCAATTCCACTTCTGGGTATTTATCTGAAGAAAATGAAAACACTAACTCAAAAAGACATCAATAACCCCATGTTCACTGTAGCATTATTTATAATAGCCAAGACACAGAAACAACCTAAGTGTTCAATCGGCAGATGAATGGATTAAGAAAATATGGTAGATGTACACAATAGAATGTTATTCAGCCATAAAAAGGAAGGAAATTCTACGATTTGCAACAACATGGATGCACCTTGAGAGCATTATGCTAAGTGAAGTAAGTCAGACAGAGAAAGACAAACACCATATGAACTCACTTATATGTAGAATCTAAAAAAGGGGGGGGGGTATGTACTCATAGATACAGAGAACAGATTGGTGATTGTCAAAAGTGAGGGGTGGGGGGCGGTCTGAGGTCGGCAAAATGGGTGAAACGGGTCAAAAGGTGCAAATTTCCAGTTATAAAATAAATAAGTCCTCGGGATGTAATATACAGCATGATGACTATAATTAGTAATTATATTGTATATTTGAATATTACTAAGAGAGTAGAACTCAAAAGTTTTCATCACAAGATAATTTATAACTATGTAACTATGTGTAGTAATGAATATTGGCTAAACTTATTGTGGTAATCATTTTGCAATATATATGTGTATCAAGTCATTATGTTGTACACCTATAACAAATATAATGTAGTATGTCGATTACATATCAATAAAAAGGAAAAAGCTGAAGGTCAAGCACAGAATTTGATGATAAAAGTAGATAACTGCCAACAAATATTTGACCAAGCCAGGTGTGTTATGTCAAGGTCAGGACCAGACCTGGAACATGAGATAGGGATATCTGGTGGTTGCCTCCAACAATTTTGATTCCCTAGAAGTTTCTGAACCTTCTGGGCCTGCTGAAGATGTCCACCCTTCCCCTACTAAGAGCTAGAAGTATCCTCTCTTCCTTCCTCCATATTAATAGCATGAGAAAAGATAGTATAGAGGTCTTTGTCCCATAAAGCAACAGGTGCTGCTGGAAGCCGTCCCCATCCTGGCTCAGAGGCCTATAACAAAAGTTGAGTCACAGCATAACCTAGCTAGGACCATGCTGGGCTTGACAAAGGAAGAAATGGACTATATGCCAAAGTTGCTGCATAACCTAGCCAAAAAAAAAATTATGAGACACACAACAAAAGCAAGAAAAATGGCGAAAGACAAAGCAATCAACAGCACTAGACTTAGAGATGATACGGATGAAACTATCAAACAGTGAAATTAAAATAACTGTGATTACTATATTAAAGCTTGCTATAGATTGAACGTGTGTGTCCCTCCAAAACGCATGTGTTGAAGTTGTAATTTATACTGTGATGGTAATTGGTAGTAGGGTTTGGGAGGTAATTAGATTTACATGAGGTCATGAGGGTGGAGCCCCCACGATGGGACTGGTGCCACTATAAGAGGATGAAGAGGCCAGAGTTCATGCTTTCTCTGCCATGTGAGGATACATCAAGGAGCAGGCTGTCTATAAACAAGGAAGAGGGCCTTCGGCAGAACTCAACCATGTTGGCATTCTGATCTCAGACTTCCGGCCTTCAGAACTGTGAGAAGTAAATTTCTGTTGTTTAAGCCACTCAGTCCATGATAGTTTTTTAGAACAGTCCAAACTAACTAAAACAAAGCTCTAGTGAAAAGGATGGACAACATGAGCAAACAAATAGGGAATTTCAACAAAAAAATAAATGGAAACCAAAAGAAAGCATCAAATGGGAAGCTACAAATAATAATAATAATAAATAGCAATGCAGATGAAGAATGCTTTCAAAGGGCTCATCCATTGCACATAGCTTGGATAAAATCATTGAACTTGATGCTAGGTCAATAGAAATTACCCAAATTGCATAACAAAGAGGAAAGAAAAAAAAAGAGTGAAAAGAAAAACTGAACAGAGCATCCAAGAGTTGTGGGATAATAATAAATCACGTAATATACATGTACTTGGAAATCCAGAAGAAGAGAAAGATAAAGGAACAGAAGAAATATTTGAAGAGATAAAGGTCAAGAATTTTTTAAAATCATAAAAGATATTAATCACAGACACAACAATCTCAGAGCACCCCAAGCAGGATAAATTAATAAAAAACAAAAACAGGGTCTGGCCCAGTGGCCAGTTAAGGGCACACGTTCTGCTTTGGTGGCCTGGGGTTGGCCAGTTTGGATCCCAGGTGCAGACATAGCACTGCTTGGCACACCATGCTGTGGTAGGCGTCCCACATATAAAGTAGAGGAAGATGGGCATGGATGTTAGCTCAGGGCCAGGCTTCCTCAGCAAAAAGAGGAGGATTGGCAGCAGTTAGCTCAGGGCTAATCTTCCTAAAAGAAAAAAAGCCTAGACATCATATTCAAAGTGATAAAAATCAAAGATTAAAAAAAATTTAAGGCAATTAGAGAAAAAAAACTCACACTACATACAGAGAAATAAAGACAAGGGCTTTATCAGACTTCTCATCAGAAACTGTACAAGCCAGAAGAAAATGGAATGATAAATCTTGCTGAAAGAAAGAAAAAAATCTATAAACCCAGAATTTTATATGCAGCAAAATTATATCTTAAAAACGAAGGAGAATGTATCCATCTTTTGTAACTTGCTGAGTCTCTAATTATTTGAAAAGAAAAATATTTTTTAAATAAAGCAGAAATAAACATTTTTCAGACAAAAACTAGTATAATTCCTTACTAGAAGACCTGTATTACAAAAAATATTAAGGAAAATTCTTCAGGTAAAAATAATATGACATGATGACACTAGAAAGAAAATTGGATAAACCTTGAAAAGAAAAGAATTGCTGTTCTTTCTGACCCTTTTGGGGTTGTTTCTAGGTGACTAGAAAGTAGCAGAAGTGTCAGGACTCTATGATGTGCAGCAGTCTCACAGGGTCTCTCTACAGAACATTACCCATTCACGGCTCAGAAAGAACTTTATAAGGTCATCTGAAAAATACATATAAAGCGTTGGTCATCCTAGTACCTTGAGCATCCTGACACCACTTGGTGCTCAGGAATCTTCAAGACACAGGAAAGAGAGACCAAAGGCCCATTGGTGATGCTTTGGGAGGTGGTCCTCACAAGCAGCACATGGTCGACCTAAAACACATAGTCAACCTAAAACACATTCTTCGTCATCCAAGAATAGCCCTCTCTAAATTATGGAAAACGATTGTTCTAGAACAACAATAAATGATCAACCTCCCTCAGAAACTCCAGCTGGGTTTATATTTAAGAATTATGGTCCTTCCTCTATAAAGTTTTGTCCTGGTGGACTGATAATAGTAAAGATGATTTAAAATTACAGTGGCCAGTTGGGGTTCTTTTGAGCTTTTAAAACTTGTCTTTTTGAACACCAGATTTGAGAACCACAGATTAGACAAATTGAATGCAATCTTTGATTTCTAAAGAATCAAACATGCCACCTTCTGGCACATCTGCTTAAAAACTATGGTCCCAGAAACTGTAAATATTTACAAAGAGCAGCAAAATATTTACAAAGAAGAAAAAAGCATGTTTTGTGTGCTGAGACCTTGGCTTGGTAACCATCAGTATGCAGTGCCCAAAATACGGTTGGACAGAAATGTGGGTTGTACGCCATTTGCAGCCAGATATAGCTGAGAAGAAATGGAGGTTAAGCTCCATTTGTGGCTAGGATTCTACCAAAATGCTGCCAGCTTCAGGGGAATTACACTGGCCATTAGAAGGAACATTCCAATTAGATAAGATCATTTAAGAGGCGCACTTAAAAGCAAAGGTTTCAAAATTCCAAAATAGCCTTATTGAAACTTTCATTGGAAAAAGCTAATGAAAATTTAAGTTCTTATATCTTGAGATATAAGAAAAGACTACACAAAACCTTAAGCTAATGGCTTTACAGACACTCCTATAAGTATCTTCAAAGGAGGGCCCTATATGGGTCCCTCTCAGAGTTCATGAGACTCTGAGAGAGTTTATGATAAACTGCTACATTATTCTCTCATGCAGCCAAAGAAAACTAAAATTAAATTTAATGGAGTTGTTTAATACTGCCAGAAATATTTTGTTTGTCTTGGCTGAAACCTGACAAGATATTTGAAAGGATTTAGTAACTTATGATCAGAATTTGACCAAATTGGAAGCTGATAATCAGAAAGTGATGGAAAATTTTTTCTAGGCTTCCTCCCCACTAAGCTAATATAAAACTTTGTACCTAGTGGGGAAAAAACAAATTAAGGATAATGTAATTGGATGGATATGTCGGTCCTTGATAAGCAACTAACCTCCTCTGTTTATCTCAAAAGGCTTGTAACCTCTCTGGAAGCTGTTATTGAGTATATTCCCAATTCCTAAGACTGAAGGAAAGAAAGATATATGAAGTATTTGGAGATGCAGACTGATACGGAAGCACTCTCATCCAAAAATCTAAGGAAGACATTTAAAAACAGAGGCTATAAGATTTTTGGTTGCATCTGCCTATGTGTTTATCTGTGTGTCTATGCATGTATGTTATAAATATGTGATATTTTTCTACCTCTGGATGGTATTATCAAGACTAGTTTGTGTGAGAGCTGTGTTTAATTGGCTTAAAAACAAACAAGCACTATAAAAATCAAGTATATTCTCAAAAAAAAAAAAAAATCCAGAAACTAACCCAAATGAATTTCAGGATCATGTGATCCAGGAAACTATTCAGTATTAAAGCTAAGTTAAGTTTGTTGGGTTAATTAAAATAGGCATGTCTTTAGAGTTATCAGCCTTAAGTATGAAACTTTTGTTGTGAATAGGTTTGCCAAAAGTTAAACAAATTCATGTTTCCTCTGTTACAAAAGTTGGCAGGAAAAAAAACTGATGGCTAATTTTGTCTAATGTCTCAAGAAGTTTTTGTAGGTAATCTAAACATAATTATTAAGAAGAAGTAAACTAAATAGATGTAAGAAAGATAAAAAGTTTTGGGGTGAACTTTTTAACAATAATTATGTATTATGGTATATGTACCTAAAAACAGCTTCCAAAATCTTTTTGGTAACTTGAAACCTTAGAGTTTTGATAGATTAAGTTAAATGATAGAAATTTATTGAGTATCTAGATCATTTCCAAATAAGATAAAATATTAGACATTAATTACTAAACATAAGTTTATATACTTTTGGCTTCTTATTACAGAAAATTTTAAAATATTTAGATTTATTAGTAAACATATTTTATGCCATGCTGAGAAATTTTCTGTGAGAAAGTACATATTTCTAGAAAATATTTATAAGCCTGCTAATCCACAGAATGCTAAGGTAAAAGCACCATTGCTTACTTTTTAGTTTCTTACCTCATAATTGCTTACTTCTTAGTTTTCAGTAAAAATTAAGGTTTCTAAGGGTTGAGAATTATAATTAATATGTGACTAAAACTACTAAAAATTAATAAAGGAAATATCTCTGTATACAAGGAAATTAAGATATATGTTTTCAGTAAAAAAGGTATGAGGAATGGAGATATTTTTATTTTGTTAAGAAATTAATTTGTCCTACAGTAAAACTGGTTATGGGAAAGAGGAAAGGAATTTTCGTCCTAAGAGAGGCTAACAAGAGGGGAAGGCATGAGACAAATTCTAAATGTAAGAGGAAAGTTATAGAAGGTTTGTAGAAGAGGAACCCTGAGAAAAGAGTTTTGTGCATGGTCAAGTTGGCTAAGATTGAAATGAATTTAATTAAATAAATGAATTTTAATGTCAAAAGAAAGCTGGTGCAAAATTAGAATTTGGTTTTCTCTCTTAGAAGGACAGTTTTCTTGGACTTTTAGTCAGCTCTTAATAAAGAGATTATGAACAATTTTTCTTTACTTTTCAGTAAGTCTACCTAAAAGGCAGAGGTTCTATGTTTTTTCAAAATAATTTCCTTTGTTCAAAAAGCTGAGGTCTCTCTATTAAGAGGGTTAAGTTTTTCTTTTTAACTGTTTAACTGTCTGTGTCATCTTTAACATTTTCTGTTGTCACTTTGGTTAAGTGGATAACTAAGCATTGTTTCACAGTGACCTATGATCCTATTTGACCAAGTGTTTTGAAACTTTTTGATATTTTTTACAAACTTCCCAAAATTCAAATCCCAAATAAAGTCTTTCTTTTGACCTGAAAGTAACTTTCAGAATTTCCAGCAGACCACTGGGACTTCTCAAAGAATTTATTCTCTCTTCCCATAAAAGGGGAGATATTAAACTAATTAGACTTATCTGGTATGTTAAATTGCATGAGAAACATTGTCAAATAAATGATGATAAACTTTTGAGGTTATATTGTGTGAGTAAATGTTATTAATTTATATTCTACATTCTAAAAAGTTATATAAAATTCCCAAAATTCTGATACATCCTAGTATGCCATACTTCTAATCACTATCTTAAAATGTGTGGCACAGAAATAACCAAATTTACTAGTCGTTTGTATTGTAATCAGATCCTTAACCATGCTATTTTAAATATTTTGTCATTTGCAGATAGTTGTAGTTTTATTCTGATGCCTTTGCAATATATTTCACCTTCAGAGAGATTCATGGAAAAGACTCTGACACTTACTCTAGAACACAGTTTTCTGATAAACTTCTAGATTATGATATTGAACTGGGTAAGAAATTACAGAACTCTAATGGAGACACTGATGGCTTCAGAAAACGGCTAACAAAAGATCAAGAACAAATATTAATTACCTGGGACTACATGAGCTGAAAAGGGTACTCTAATATTTCGTTTTTCTAGATTTAAAGAAATCTCTTCTCATAAGCTGTCAACAATTTGGTAAATTATACCTTTCTGAACAAAGAGGAAACATTTGCTTTTTCTCCATACTTGATCCCTCCAGAATTTGGAAACTTTCATTGAGGATTCTTATTTCCATTTAATCAGGCCAAGATTTTAATATAAACAAATTTGTTTTACTGTGATTATCTTTTGGAAAAAAATTAGGGTAATTGTAGAGAGAAAAATTACGTTTGCACCTTAGCAGATGTTAGATTCTCGTCTTAGGCTGGTATGACCAGCTACTGTAAATCTCTAATGTCTTATACTCAAGCCTATCATCAACGAGTTAAGAAAGCTTTCTTGGATTCCAATTTAAAGGATCCTTTCAGTCACACTCTAGAGGCTGGTGACTAGGTATTCTGTAAATGTCATCAGAGGAAGACAGTCCTCAAGCCAGATTGGAAAGAGGCTTATTGGAAAGTGCTCATGACCACTGACACAGCTGCAGAAACAGAAGGCATTTAACCTTGGAGATACATCTCACAGCTAAAGAAGTCCCCACCTGACATCTAGTGCTGTGCAAATGCCGGAGGCCTGCAGATCAAATTGACTAGGAAGAGAAGCAATCGACATCTGAGGCAGACAGCTTTCCCCCAGATGGTGAGACCAGGCCTGTATTCCTTTTACTCACTGTTGCTTCTTACCTCATTTTCTCCCTCTCTTTCTTGGAAAGATAAATCTCTTATCCGCATCTCCCAATCTATTACAAAAGGGGAAAATCTTTCTGACTATTGGGTTTCTCATCAGAATCCTCATTCTGTACATGAATCTAAAGATCCTTTAGTACATTTAATGACCAGTCTCCCCACCATTCTTCCCCTAATTCCTTGTGCTAAGTGTCTAGAACTCCTTACCTAAACAACCAAATCCTCGGTTTAATCGATTTCATTATAATGACTGTAATTTGTGCTCCCTTCAGGTCTAATTTCACTTGTACTTGGCAGAAAGGCCTACGGGGAACACACTGTTCAAATTCTTATCATACTAGAGGTTATTATACAATTGGATTGTTGGTTTCACCTATTTTGTTGTATGGTCAATCAGAAACTCAGCATTAGGCATCAGCTTTGAATCTACTTCACAGACTAAAATGTGAAACTAGTTGCACGGATAGTCAAGGGTGTTTAATGCCTGATGATATCAACCTCAGTGAAGCTACCAGTTTTAGAAAAATGCTTTTCCTTCAGTAGGCACTGCTGTGAATGAATATGTCATGAGAAATTTATCTAAAACCCTGGAGAATATTGCTAAATCTGCCACTAAAGCAATAGCTGCCCAAGATCAATCTGGATTCCCTTACATAAGCTATATTAGATAATATAATTGTTCTTGATTACCTCCTAGCTGAACAAGATGGGTTTGTTCTGTAATAAACACCTCTTGCTGTACTTGGGTAAATAACTCTGGCAACGTAAAAACTGAACTAGCCAAAATCTGAGCATAGGTCAAATGGTTAAATGCTGTGTCCACCGACACCATAAAAGATCTTTGATCTCTTTAGCTGGCTACCCTCAGGAATGGCCTCCTGCATCAGATCTATTCTCCAATATGAACTTTACTATTGTAGGAATTCTCACTGTCGTAAGACTTTGTCTTATCTGCATAGCTCAATGTTATAAAAATATCACTTGGATAATGGTCATTCAGTGCTTTAAAATGATTGCTAGGGCTTATGAGCCTTCACCTGAGACACCTAGAGGAAACTACAATGTTTTCCCTTGAAGGAACTTAACAGCAAGGTTTTTTTCTGCTCTGGTACTCCTGTTGCTCAAATGTGGCCTAAGCTCCTAAGGAAACAACTTTTTCCCCTATGTGGGATATAATATATCAAGAATGAGCCTTCCTTACGATGAAGGACTGAAGATGCTCTGACAGTTGATCAGCAAAGCTTTCTAATAGTCCATCAACAATGCTTTCAAATGGTTGATCAGCGATGCTTTCCAAGAAAGATTTCTCTCAAAAGGGGGAAATATCAAAATTTACTACAGTGGAACCATTTTAAATGGAGCCAGAGCCACTTTTCCAGAGAAATTGTTTGCTATCTTGAACCCTTGACTGAGCCAAAATGGCAATTGTTTTACAAGCAATTGTTTGAGAAGTCAGCAGGAAAACAGACATTCTGATCACAAAGACTGAGACTTTCTGAAGATAGAATCAGTAGTCAATCGATGTTTAGCCAAGACTAGCTCTCTGCCTCCAAATCCAATTAAAATTATTTGTAATACAGCCTCTCTTCCTTGCCTTTAAAAGTCCCTGACTTTAACCCCCTAGCAGGACACATTTTGGGTTTCTACCTGAATCTGTGTCTCCTGAATTTGCAATTCTAATTACCCAAATAAATACCTGCTGTTTGAATTGTAGTGAAGTTTTCCTCATTGAGATGTTCATGGTAAAGATTTCCTCTAAGCCTGGAAAGCTACCTCTGGGTCTTTCCATCAAAAGGCTTGTTGGATTAAGTCACTATTGGAATAAATATACTAAGGGAGCTCTTATTTGTCAATGGTCAGATGATGAGTCTTTTGAATTGAAAAAACTTCTATATTTGGAAATTTTTTAGAGAGCTCTCATCATAAGCAGCTGCCTTACTGATATTAATAGGCGGATCCAGTTGAAAGGAGGACACAAAAATGCGTAATAACAGCTAGCCTTAGAGATTCCCTTGATAAAATGAAAAAGCAGAAATCAGACTTAAAACAACAATTAAAAACCAAATCTGATGTAAATCCTCCCTACTCCTCCCTCTTATACGCCCCTTCATCCACAGCTTCCTGTCCCTGTGTCCTTCCAGAAGGTCTTTGGGATCTCTGGGCCCCTCATCTAAACACCCTCCCTCAAAACCCAGTTCAAAACCCAGCTCCAGCTCCTCAGCCAATTCTCTTAACTCCTAAAAATTCTCCAACTTTCCCAGAAAACCCCTTAACCTCCCAGCTTCCTAATTTAACTTACCTCTCTTTACAAGACTTACAGGGGGCACTGCAGTTTGACTGCCAAGCTATAAGAATCCAGGTCACTTAGGTAAACGCTGAAAGCCAGGAATCAAAATTAGCAGATTGAGAAGGGCAGTAAGTCTCCCTTTGCTGTCGCTTATGACTCCTCCTATTTTCCAGGGCTCAATAAATAGGCCATGCCAATTTCATACATTCCTACGCAATATCTCATGCAATGTCCCCTGCAGGCATATCCTGGGCGTCCTCTGCAGAGAATTCATGTCCCTGGACAGCAGCCAATCTTTCAAATTACAAAACCCTCTCACCTCCACTCTCAGAGAATCCTACAAAACTCAGAGAGGAATTAGAAAGATTAGCTGTTATTCACAACCCCGCTTACAGGGACCTGGACTGGCTGCTAAGGGGTATGCTTCCCCATCGCAATTATACTATAGTTGTCAGACAGGCCAGATGACCCTCTGGAGAAAATCCCCCCCACACGCAGGGGAAACAGATGGCCAGAATCTCCCCCAGGCCCTCCTTCAAACGACCAGAGAGTAGCTCAGCTAGAGGCTGGTATTCAAGGGTTAATAGTAGTGACACTGGAGGCCTTTCTTCTCAATGTAAACTGGTCAAAGGTTGAATTAGTACTCAGAAAGAAGGCAGAAGGTGAACATCCCAAAGCTTTTTGAACATTTTACACAAACTTCCCAAAAGCACGCTGCATTAGACCCAGAAGCCCCAGAACATAGGAATCTCTTAACGTCTGCTCTCGTGGGGAATTCTCTCCCTGATATTAAAAAACAAATTCAGAATGGTGTGGTAGGTTGGCCTGAGCATGATTACATTATTAAGTGTAATAATGGAGGCAGCAACACAATTCTTTGAAAAAATTTAGCAAGAATGCAGGAAAAAAAGAGGTAAAAGCTACAATTCTTGCTTTGTGACTTGAATCTTTAGGGAGACAGAAAAATGATTCTAAAAGTAAATTAAAACCCACTCAAAGCCCTCCCTATTTGTTACCAGACAGTTGCAGATATTGCAAGAAATCAGGACATTGGAAGAGAAACTGTCCTACACTAAAGAAAAAGGAAAATTTAAAAGGCTGTCCCTCTAAACCCTGACAGCCCCAGAAGTTTCATTATTCTCCTCCTGAGGGGCAATTCCCTCTTAACTGACAGGGTCATTGGATCCTCAGGCATACCCCAGAGCCTACCATGACACTTAAAATAGAGGACTGGGAGCTGGATTACTTAATTAACACCGGTGCAACTTTCTCTACTATCCACGCAGAGAGTTTATCTCTACCTGTCACCTCTGACTCTATTCAAGCTGTGGGAGTCTCTGGGCAGCCTGTTTCATTGCCCATATCTCAGCCCACTCCAATACCTTTAGGCTCTCTTAACACCCATCATGACTATCTGGTTTCCAAGTACTCACCAGCAAACCTACTTGGTAGAGACTGAATGCCGCTATAAATTATAACGAGAAAGGCAGTTTTATTTCCTTGCCCTCAGCCCAAGCCCCAAATTTCCTACCTTCTTTACTGGAAACTCATCCCAATTTAAATTCAGCTGAAGAGGAGGGATCTTTAAGAGATGTTGCAATTATTCTTTGGGCCACACATGCAAATGAAGTTGGATTGCTACTGAGCTCAGCGTCCATAGGCATTGCCTAGAAAACAAATAAACCTTTTCCATCAGTAGCTGATACCCTCTCTCCAGGGATGCAAGGTGAGGAATTAATCCTATAATAGACTCCCTCTCACAGCAGGGTATCCTTGTCTTTACTGCCTCACCCTGTAACACTCTAATCTTGCCAGTAAAGAACGAAGGTAAATTTAACTCAGATGAGAACCAGATCCATCGATTTGTACAAAAACCTAAGAACTGTAAACTCTTTTGTAATCCCTTGGCAGCCCATAGTCCCCAATCCAGCTGCCATTCTCACCTCACTTCCTCCTGATGCAGGCTTGCTCTGCTCAGCTTTCTTTTCAATCCCATGGCACCCTGACTTCCAATTTATTTCTTCATTTACATTTAAAAGGAGACTATTAACACAGACTCACGACCTCAGGGATATCTTGAGTCTCCCTCAATATTTTCCCAAGTCCTTAACGCCAACTTGGATTCTGTAGCCTTTACCCCAGGCTCCACACTAGTTCAGTATGTTGACGAACTTTTACTCTAAGCAAACCAAGTAGGGAGCTCTCACAGACTCCCTTATCCTCCTAAAGACACTGGCTGAATGAGGTCATAAAGCCTCGAATTCTAAACTTCAATAGGTACAAATAACTGTTACCTCTTTAGGATATGACATATCTCAGGGCATCAAAAGCTCACCCCAAAACTCCTTGAATCAATTTTGTCCATCCCTCTCCCCAAAACAAAAAAACAGTTATGTAAATTTTTAGGGGCAACTCTCTGCTGCCACTGAAACCAGCACAACACAAGGTTGACATAAGGGAAGCCATATTGTAGAAAAGAGACCATGTTGTAACTTTGAATGACCTCTGACTAACTAAGCCAGCTGGATTTGCACCCTCCAGGAGATCCACCTTCTCTGTGGATTTTATGACCCCAGCTAGTGCTTATACCTCCCAGCTGTGATAAGATGATAACTTGGTTCTTTTGAATTCCTTAGGAATGTGATGACCCGCCCCCCCCCCCACCCCGAACAGAGAGTCCATGCTGACAGCCATCACCAATGAAAACTGAAATAGAGATCTGGTGTGTCAACTCCCAGTCTGCAACATCAGAGGGTCAACTTTCCTAACCCCCTCCCATATAACCTACTGGCCTATGTAACTGCTTCAAGATTCTGTGCTCCCTTAAGATGGTTCTTTTGGACATTAGTCTGCCATCTTCCCTCTTGCTAGCAAGCTATAATAAAATGCCCTTTCTCAGCCACCATCTCACCTCTTGACACTTGGCTTTTGCCTCACAGCGAGCAGATCGTGCCCTTCGTGGGATAACACCACCAATGGATTCCTCATTTTGCAGCCCTGGTTAAACCTCTGTATGCCCTTCTCCCAGAAGTCATCCCAAAGCTTGCTTCTTGGACTTCAGAGCATTAACCTCCTTAGAAGTTTTAAAATTAGCTCTGTCTTCATCTCTGGCTCTTGGTTTACCTAATTTTGATAAGCCTTTTCACTCATACTGCCATGAAAATAACGAGATTGCTGCAGGCATGCTAGGAGTCTTTTGCCTCTCGGATATGTCCTACAGCATATTTCTCATACCAATTAGACCCTGTGACATCTGCCACCTGATTGACAGAGCCAGAATGCTAACATTAGACTCCCCCATTCACCTCTACGTTCCCCATGCTGTGTCTGCTAATTTATAAGTTCATGAGATGCAGCAACTCTCTACACAGCGACAGGTGACCTATAAACAGGCTCTTTTAACTAACTCTTCCATCTTCTTACATTGCTGTAGCACTTTAAATCCAGCTACATTACTACCCTCTCTGATGATGGAGAGTCTCACTCCATTCCCCCAGACCGTCTTGCAACTATAGAAATGGTTTCAAAGCCACAAAAGGGTCATTCAGACATTCCTTTAGATAACCCAGACTTACCTCTATTTTGTGATGGCTCCTGTAAATAAAATTTCTGGAAAAACATGATAACTAGTTATGCCATAGTCTTCCCACATGAAACACTTGAGGCATACTCTTTGCCCACTGTAAACTCCCCCCAAGCTGCTAAACTCATAGCTGTTACTAGAGCTTGCACATTAACAAAAGGAAAAACTGCCACTATTTACACAGACTCCAGATATGCTTTTGGAGTCTGCCATGCTGTTGGCACAATTTGGAAATCTTGTTGACTCTTAACTTCTGCAGGTACTCCTATTGTTAATGGACATATGATTGCTGCCCTATTTCAAGTGATTCACCTCCCTCATAAAATCGCTCTTGTTCACTGGTCAGCCCATACTAACGAGACTGATATAATATCTTTAGGAAATGACAGGGCTGACAGAGATGCTAAATATGTAGCTCAAAACAGACCCAATTATCCTTTCTCTACCCAGTTTTTAAACTTGGCTTTATCCGTGACTGATATTACTAATCATCAGGCAAATGCCCCACAATCTGAAAAAGACAAATGAGTACAAAAAGGTACAAATCCATGATCCGATGGATTACATATTGGGCCAAATGGACTTCCTGTAGCTCTTTTCCTTTTGGTTTTTGGCTTGTACTTATCTCTCATCAAATGGGCCATATGTGCAGATGCAGGATAGATAAGGAACTAAAAGACAATTGGTTTTGCACCGGCATCCACAAGATTTCTGACCAAATTATTTCCCAGTGCACTACTTGCAAATCTCATCAAACTTCTGGAAGAAATCAACATGCCCCGGGAAGTGCTCCTAGGCCCACACTGCCCTTTGCAGCACTCAAAATGAACTTGATAGACTTGCCCCCAGCTTTAGGCTATTCTCACTGTTTGGTTACTATTTACATGTTTAGTGGATGGAATGAATGCTATCCGTCTAGATGAACTGATGCCACACCCGTGGTAAAGAAGTTAATAACTGAGATTACCCCACATTTTGACATTTCTTTATGTAATGAGACCAAAGAACTCATTTTACAGCAGAGATAAAGCACCTGCTTGCAGGAATGCTGGGATACTCGTTAAAATTTCATACCTCATACCATTCTCAATCGTTAGGGTGCGTGGAACGTAAAACTCTAGACATAAAAAGGACTTTAGGAAAGATCTGCCAAGAAACCAGATCTAAACGGCCGGAAGCTTTGCTCGTGGCCCTTTTAAAGATCCAGAATGTTTCAGATTGGGTATGTGGATTGCATCCTTTCGAAATAGTGTTTGGACACCCAGTGCCTCCTGGCAACTCTAAACCTTCCATTGCTGGATTAAGTCAACATTATAGGAACTTAAGTGAACATTTGATGCTATGACTAGCTATATACAAGAACTAACTAAATATACTTGAAGCATATCACCAACAAATAAAAGGATCATGGCCTCTACCAACTGACAAGCTTTGCCTTCCTTTTCAACCAGGAGACTGGATGTATGTCAAGGTCTTTAGAAGAAAACACACACTGTTGCCTCACTAGAAAGGACCTTAGGTTCTGCTAACCACCCACACCTCTGTCAAAATAAAAGAAAACCCTCATGGATCCATGCAAACCATGCCAAAATAGACCCACATTGTTGCTCTCAAGACAACTTGGAGACAGTCCCTAGGGTCAATTCCCAGGCCCCAGAAGCAGATGGCACCATGACGTAGACAGCTCTTCCCAACATCATCGATCAAGAAACTTTGCTTTCATCTATTCCCTTTTTTTAAGACTCCCTTCATGCACACATTAAAAAAAAAGAACCTTCTTTTATTAATGAACATTTTCTCACATTTATTAACCATTTATTAGCAGGCTGACTGCAGAGTACTCTATCTGTCCTACTTCCTCTTTCTAAGTCTCCACTATGGACTTTTTTTTTTTTTTTTTTTTTTAAAACAGTGTTCTCACTTTATTTTTTTTTAAAGATTTTATTTTTTCCTTTTTCTCCCCAAAGCCCCCCGGTACATAGTTGTGTATTCTTCGTTGTGGGTTCTTCTAGTTGTGGCATGTGGGACGCTGCCTCAGCGTGGTCTGATGAGCAGTGCCATGTCCGCGCCCAGGATTCGAACTAACGAAACACTGGGCAGCCTGCAGGGGAGCGCGCAAACTTAACCACTCGGCCACGGGGCCAGCCCCTATGGACTTTTTTTTTAACTTGCGTGTTGCTCTTATTAACCTCTTTTTCAACAAGTCAGGCACAGACCAAACACCTCCTCATGCCAGTTTACCAAACCCTGGCCACGTTAACTAATCAATCTGACTGTTGATTATGTGAATATCTAAATAGTGCAAAAGAACCTGAACTCATCTTCATTCCTGCCCATGTGAACACCTGGTGGCTAAATACTGTCAACACTAATAATCCATAATCAATCTATAAATCAAAAATTGACATGAGTTTATTATGAGGCAACTTTGAGGACTATAACCCAGGAGAATTTTTCCACGAAGGAAGGAAGCTCTCCGAAGAAGCAGGGTACACAGAGTGGTTATACACTGTCTTGGAACAAAAAGCATACATCACATATGATGGGAATATCTCTTTTACTACTATCACAAGATGCTTTGTTATCACACAGGTCAGTGGTCACAAGATGAGCACAGCAAGTCAGTGGTGAGCAGGTCAGTGGTCACGAGATAAATTAAAGCAGGTCGGCAATTACTCCTTAGTTTCTGGGGAGAAATGCTTATCCTAGGAGGAATGCTGGTATGGGGGAGGAAACATTCCTATCTTTAAGGGCATCATTCTTAGCTTTGGCATGATGTAAATGTTTAAAGCAGATGATAATGCCTGCTTAACAGGTGACATCAGGCCTTTCTGGAAAAACAAAGTCAGTGGACTAGTTTTAAACCAAATGGCTTCCTCATATACTCTAATATATCCTATTGCTTGTCATTTATTTATCTTTTTCTCCATTTTGATCAATAATCTTTAGATAGAAAGCACTGATGATCAAAATATTGTCCCTCAGCACCAGGGTGATTGCTGCCCACCCTGGGTCCATCGTGTCCCTCTGTGCTAGGCTTTTATCTCATTGATTCACCCATTTATCCATGTTGGGGGGAAATAGTAGGATACAGTGGACAAACATGGAGGTATATATTAACAGGGGAAGCATTTCATAGGTTACATAATTTTTCAATTAATTTTAGATTGTCACACAAACATTGCACATGTGCTTTTATGCAGCTCCTTATGCTTACATTTTTACAATTATAGAACAGGTACAGTAACAATAATAATAACCCAATATCTGAAAAGATTAGTTTTAAAATGAGTTCTTAGGCATAGTCTTTATCAGAAATGGAAACTCATCCAGGGTTGTAAGATTGATTGACTATCTCAAGTTGCTGAGCAATCATTGCTCTAGCCTGCATGCAAGTCTTATAACACTGAGTAAAAAACCAGTACTAAGGATTTCAAGGAGTAATAGAAACAGGAACTGCAATCCAGATCACAAAAGGGAACAAATACTTGGATGGAGCCAGCCAAACAGATCAAGATTGGGTGTAGGATTGCTTAAGGCATTCACCTGCTTTTTCATGTGCTTTAGCAAAGATGACACATTGGAAGCTTCACAGGTATTCAGTTTGAAAACTGAATTCAGTGAAACACAGCATTCAGTTTGAATGGTTGCACATGTACCACCTTGGGATGCTGTCAGACTATTTAAGGCCATTGTATTTTGAAGAACAGACTTTCTCATTCAAGACTTTTCAGTATTTTGCTATTCTTGCTTGACTATGGTTAAGGACTTGTTAAGTAAATCTAGTCAGAGCTTCTATACATGATATAACACCTTCTAGTACTAAGAAAGGAACAAATGTAGCCACTAGGTGGCTATACCAGTGGAACACTGAACCAGTCATCTGTCCTTAAGGAGAGGAAGATTTGCAATAGATATTAGCTCAGGGAGAATCCTACCCCACATCCAAGGGAAACCCAGGATGAAGTGTCCTAGCCATCCAGGTGGTAGCCAAAGCCAGAGGTTTGTTCCACATAACCACTGAGTTCCATTAGGAGCCACCCAATAAATGCCTGGCCTTCAAGACCAGCCTGTTCCAAACTAATCACTTTCTTCAAGTATGAAAGTATTCTGAAAACCTTAAATGGAATAATTATAAAATGGGTATTTGGTTTAAGCATTGCAAGGGTTTAAATGAGGAGATATAATGTTGGTAATACAGGCCCAGTCCAGAGTCTTGGGACAGCTGTCTACAACAGACGCCTTCTTCTTCTCATCCTGGTTTGGAGAGATTTGCATAGGCAGTTGAAGTCATACATTTCTTCATCTAATTGCATAGGTCATCAGTTATTATTCCAGAAGAAGATAGCCAATGTTTACCAAAGGGTGTAGATCTAAGATTAAGGAGCACAAGCAGAAGAGTTTTGAGCTATGAGAGACTAAATGCTTCTGAAAACTTTGCCAATTCAGTTTTGATTGTGTCATTAGCTAAAATGTGCATTATTCACCAAATGTCACAAATAGATTTAATTATTTGCAGAGTGGAACAAGTTACTCTATTACCATTTAACTCAGTAGGAATTCCAAAAACAAGAATTAACCTTTCCAATAATAATTTACCTACTACGAAAGCCATCACTCTTCTGCAGGGAAAGGCCTCTACTCAATATGAGAACATACAAATCACTACTAAGATATATTTATATCCTTGAGATGGTGGCATTTGAAAAAAATTCTAATTGCCATACCTCAAAGGGTCCCATAGAAGAGGGAAAGAGGCCTTGTGACCCATGAAATGGTTTCTCTAGATCATGTTTTTTGGCATATAGCACAATGAGTATAGGTTTTATGAGCCACGTGGGAGAAAGTTTCCAGAAGTATTGTTTTCCCTATAAAATCAGCTTTTCAGGTGCCCAGTGTTAATTGGTGTATATGCTGGAGCAGTGGCAATTGTGCTCCAAAAAGCACTATTGGTTTTTTTTTTTTTATCAGGTCCAAAGCACATAGGCATGGTAGTGTCAAAAATTCCCCTTTTGTTGCCATATTTTTTTCTCTTCTTACATGGTAATTTCTTGAGCCTGTAGAAGGAAATTTTTTGCTGGGTTAGCAGACTTAATAGGAAGTAGCAGGCATTCTTGAGTCTGGACAGCATATCCAGCTTGATAATGTTGCTCATCCTTTAAGCAAAATTCATTTGTAAACCAAATTAGATAATAAAAGGCAGTTGTGGCTGTTTTCCTCTTGTAGTACTGGAAGAAAGGTAGCAGGGTTAAGATAGTGAATAATATTTGTCTATGCAATATAACCAAAGAATGTTTATCATCATTTACTTGACAATGCTTCCCATGCAATTTAGCCTACCAAACAAACCTAATTAGTTTAGTATCTCCCTCTTTATAGGAAGAGAGGACAAATTCTTTGAGAAGTTGCAGGGACCTGCTAGAAATTATCAAAGAAATTTTCAAGGCAAAAGAAAGACTTCATTTAGGATTCGAATTTTGGGGGAAGTTTGTCAAAAATATCTAAAAGTTTTAAAACACTAGGTGAAATAGAATCATAGCTCACTGTGAAACAATACTGAGTTATCTATTTAACCAAAGTGACAACAGAAGATGATCATGGCAAACACACATCGTTAAACAGTTAAAAAAAAAAAAAAACCTTAGTCCTCTTAAGAGAGAGATTTCAGCCTTTTAGAATGCAGGAAATTACTTTGACAAATCAAAGAATTTCTCTCTTTTAGGTAAATTTATTCAAAGATAAAAAAAAATCTCTTATAATCCCTCTATTGAAAGCAAACTAAAAGCCCAGGAAAATTATCCTTTTAGGAGAGAGAAAACCAAATTCTAATTTTTGTACTTACTTAAGTACAAAAGTAATAAGCTTACTTTTGATATTAAAGCTTATTCACTTAATTAAATTCACTTTAATCTTAGCCAACTTGACCATGCACAAAACTCTTTCCTCAGGGTTCCTCTTCCACAAACCTTCTATGACTTTCTTTTTATACTCAGAATTTGTCCCATGCCTTCTGTCTTCCCTCTTAGTACTTTAGGATAAATTTAACTTTCTTAACAACAAAAAAAAATCTACATTCCTTAAATCTTCTTTAATGAAAATACTTATCTTACTTTCCTTAATCTTTTATATATTGGCATCCTGTGGATTGGCAGATCCACAAATACTGTCTAGAAACAGGTGCTTTCTCATAGAAAATTTCTCAGCATGGTACAAAACATATTTGTCAATAAAACCCAAGTATTTTTCCAGTTCCTGTGTAATACAAGCCAAAGGTAGATAAATCTATGATTAGTAATTAATATCTAATATTTTATCTTATGTGAAAAAACCTAGATAGTAAATTTTGTCACTTAATTTAGCAACACTCTAAGGTTTTAAGTTAAAAAAGTTTTGAAGTTATTTTAAGTACATACACCTAATACATAATTATTGTTAAAAAGTTCATCCAAAAATTTTGCTTTTTCGTGGCTATTTAGTTTACCTATTTCCAATAACTACTTAGATTGCCTACAA
The DNA here is from genome assembly GCF_041296265.1 of Equus caballus. Lineage (NCBI taxonomy): Eukaryota > Metazoa > Chordata > Mammalia > Perissodactyla > Equidae > Equus > Equus caballus. The sequence goes on from NC_091708.1 coordinate 15,935,268, forward strand.
AACTTCATGAGACATTAGGCAAAATCAGCTATTTTTCTAAATTATTTTCTTTTCTGATAAGTTTTGTAATGGAGATAATGAGTCTGTATCATATCCAGTACAATAACTCTGAAAATATGTTTATTTTAATCAAACCTACAAACTTAAACAAGCTTTTAATTACCAAAGATTGTTTTGTATCACACTATCTTGAAAGCCATTTGGGTCAGTTTCCATTACATTTATATAAGTGCTTACTTTAAGCTGATTAAATAGAGCTCTTTTTTTAAATTATTAAACTTTTTTATTGATAATCTGGTAAAGAAGATGATAAAAGAAACCTTTGAAAAACAGGAGAGAAAGGAGATTTTTTTGAAATTATACCATCCAGAGGTAAAAACAAAATCACATATATATAACACAAAGAGAGACACACATGCATAGAAACTTCACAGCTATCATTTTAAAATTATTGCCAGGAATCAGGTACACTAATACAAAGCTCCCTTTTCCCATCTTTTTTTTCTTCAGTCTTAGGAATTGGTGATGGGCTAGATAACACTTTCTGGAGAGGCTATAAGCCTTTTGAAATAAAGGAAATAAGTGGAATCTGAACCACCTGGAGTTGCATTTCCAGTTTTGCAAAAATAGGTAAGTTGAGGACAGTTGCTCTTAATTCCTCAGAAATTTGAGTTGTAACTTAAGTGACATTATAGGTTAATCTACCTGTCCAACTACATCATCACTAATTTGGCTATTTCCCTCTAGGTGCTTAGTTCTACTTTAACTTAGGGCAGAAGTCCTGGAAGAAAAAAAAAAAACCTTCTTATTTGGCTCTGAATATCAGTTTTCAGTCTGGTTGGAATTCTGATCATAAATTACTAAATCAGTTCAAATATCTTGTCAGGTTTCAGCTGGGACAAGCAGTAACTATACCTGGCAGTATTGAAAAGCTCCATTAATCTTTAACGTAGCAGTTTCCCAGAAAATCTCTGAGTCTTGCTAACTCTGGGAGGGGCTCATTTTGTGCCCTCCCTTGAAGGTAGATTATGGGAGCATCTGTAAATCCATAACCTAATATATTTTTCATTTAAGTACATTTTAGAGCTGATTTTTATTAGCTTTTAGCAAGAAAACATTCAATAAGCTTATTTTGTAATTTCGAAGTCTTTGTTATCTTGAATGATCTTATCTAATCAGAACATTCCTTCTAATAGCCAATGTAATTCCCCTGAGGCTGATGGCAGTTTGGTAGGACCCTTAGCCATATATGGAGTACAACCTGCTTTTCTGTCCAACCATCTCTGACCACAAAACAGGGTGCAACTATGTTTTTATCCAATTGTATTTTGAGACTGCAACCTGATGGTTAACAAGTCAAGAACTCAGACATGAAACAAGCTTAGTAAGATTTGGATAAATATTTACAGCTTCTGGAACCTCTAGTTTTTGAGTAATCATGCTGAAAGGTAGTGAGCTTGACCTTTTAAAGATTTCTCTGTAACCCGGCTCTTAAAAAAGAGCCCCAAAGAGGCCACTGCAATTTTAAATGATCCTGGGTTATCTTGCCAGCTGTTGACAGCTATCCTCATTTTGTTAAGCCCTTGCAAGTGTCAGGTTGAAGTCAGCCAGAATTCTGAGGGGAGGGTGCCCATTCGGGAACTGGTAAGCTTTTAGAAGCACAATTTCCCATTTTTCTTTTAGTTTTATTTTATCATAAAATCTGAACAATTTCTAGGAACAGTGTAGTAGGTCAAAAATGTGCTGCTTGTGAGTGTTACTCCCTAAAGAAAGGTAGTGAACACTCTCTTATGTGCGTCAGTTTCTCCTGCCAGCAGTCTAAAATTGCCTTAGAGGCTTGGAGCCTTGGAAGACCACTCCTCAATTGCACATCCCTGGATGAGACTTTAATTAATTAACATGAAATAGAGTTCCCTGTAGGATCACTGCACAACACAAGGATTGATCTGCCAACAGTTCCACAAGATTCTCAGTCACCCAATATTGCCTTTTAGCTGGAAGGAGCTGGTGTCCTTTCTCTTCAGAGATGAAAAGTTCAGACTCCCATTTGTCTAACAATTTGTTCCAACTTTGTAGACACAATTCTTTCCAATTTAAAGCCAGATCAAAAAGGTCAGCCTGCCCCATTTACTCCAAAGTTCCCCCTGTGCTCCCCCGGGCTAGAAAATTCTCCCTAAGTTTTTCTTACCTGGGAATTCTCCCTAGGTTCTTCTTACCTAGGGTACATATGGGTACCACCTTAAGACACCTCGTCTTAAGGCTTTAAACAGCTCATATAAACTCTGGACCATTGACTTAAAATAAGGATGTCTGAGTTTCAGGAGAACTCACTGGGGTCACCTGAAGAATGCAGTGATTGGGGGGGTTCAATGGGCCCCTACTAGTACCAAACACCAGTTCAGTGTAGACTCCAGGTGGTCTCTGGTGGATTTCTCTGAAATCCTGCCATGATAATGCCAAGAAGTGTCAATGCAAATAATCCATAATCAATCTATAAATCAAAATTGGGGTGAGTTAATTATGACCCAATTTTCTCTTCTTTTTCTTTTTGGTGAGGAAGATTGGCCCTGAGCTAACATCTGTTGCTAATCTTCCTCTGTTTTCTATGTGGGACGCCACCACAGCATGACTTGATGAGCGGTGTAGGTCCACACCCAAGATCTTAACCCATGAACTCTGGGCTGCCAAAGTGGAGCATGCAAACTTAACTGCTACACCACTGGGCCAGCCCCATACTGTGAGCCAATTTTGAGGACTATAGCCCAGGAGAACCTTTCCACGAAGGAAGGAAGTTCTCCAAAGAAGCAGGGTGCACAGAATGGTTATACACTGTCTTGGAACAAAAAGCATATGTCACATATGACAGGAATATCTCTTTTACTGCTGTCATAAGATGCTTTGCTAGCACAGCAGGTCAGTGGTCACAAGGTGAGCACAGCAAGTCAGTGGTCAGCAGGTCAGTGGTCATGAGATGACTCAAAGCAGGTCAGTAATTAATCCTCAGTTTCTGAGGAGAAATGCTTATTCTTAAAGAAATATTGATATGGGGGAGCCAACATCTGTATCTTTGAGGGCATCATTCTTGGCTTTGGGACCGTGTAAATGTTTAAAGCAGATGTACAATGCCTGCTTAAAAGACCACATCAGGCCCTTCTGGAAAAACAAGGTCAGGCTGAATTAGTTTTAAACCAAATGTCTTCCTCATATACTCCGATATATCCTATTGCTTTTCACTTATTTATCAGTATGGAAGATGGATGAGTAACAGGGTATGGTATCCACGACAAGACAAACATTACTCTGCCTCTCTTGGTATGTCATTTGGGCCTGGGAAAAATGCTATAGAAGCTCGAGGACTGTTCCTTGCCTGGATAAAGACAATAGGTGAAACTTTTTCATTTCGCACTGAAAATAGACATGACACTGGACTTTTTCTGGGTGATATACTGAGAGAATAGTGCAATGAACTCGGTGGTTTGACTCCACGGGTGACATCTTCAAATCTTTCAAAGAGATTATAAGTGACTCTAACACTACCCTTTTTGGCACAAACATCTGCCAAATCATCAGATGTTTTGGATGGCTCATAAGCCACCCTTGTACAACTTGGGGTATCACAGCTGTTCCCTTGATTAAGCTGCCTAATACCACAAACGATATAGGAGTGAACCAAAAATGTGAACTTATTTGGCCAGGTGACAGAACCAAGCCTCCTAGCTGCCAAAAGCAGACCACAGGTCTCCTACACCAGCAATTTCACAATCTGTTCTGTTCACACAGATTGACAGAAGCACGTGGGAAATGGAAGTGTGTGGACACTAACAAAGGTCATGAAATAATTACAGATTCCACTCTGACCTTATCTTTTTTTTTAATTTAATTATTTTACTGTGGTCATATTGGTTTATAACATTGTGTAATTTCAGGTGTACATTATTAGATATCAGTTTCCCTATAGACTGCATTGTGCTCACCCTTACTAGACTAGTTTTTATCCATCACCATACATATGTGCCCTTTCACCCTCCCCCTCCACTCTGACCATCTTTGAGTCACACTGGTCTTTTTGTTTTTACATGGTGACCAAGTGTATAAAGGGTTCCCACCTAAATGGTCAGGATGGAGTGGACTTGGATACCTGGTGCCCTCTGCTGACAAATACTCCACCATAAACACCAGCCAAATCACAAACTTGGGCTCATTTGTTCATAAAGTTGTGCCACATAAATGTGTCAGTTGAGAAATTGTAGAAAACCTGTTCATGCATCACAACTTCAAGTTCTTTTCAGCATTGAGGGTCTTATTCCCAAGCTTTAGGGATTGCGAATTGTAAAAAACGATCTTAAATCTCTCCCTGGTAATGGAACAAGAGCTCAATAGCACCATGCAAACTTTGAAAAGAAATACTCCAGGCAGAAGTAACAGCTTAGCCTCTGTGGTACTCTAAAATCATCGTTCCTAGATACATTGACTGCCTAGTAAGGAGGAGCTTATGCAATCATTGGTGGAAAATGTTGCTTCTATGTAAACCAAACAGGACGAGTAGTATCTGACTTAAATCTGTTAAAAGAAAGGATTAATATTTTTCATCAGATAAATGAAGCACAGACATTCTGTTGGATTGATCTATTCCCAGGGCTGAGGGACTGGTTAATGGGATGTGGGGAAATGTGCTTCGATTTGTTCTCTTCTGTTTGTTCATCCTCATTCTAATGTATGTTCTTTTCTCTCTTTGCAGTTCTCTTATCACTCAGTTTCTAACCTGCTTTCTCTCTCCACAGCTGCCAGCTCAACTTTCAATGCATGAAAACTCCAGGGAAGTTTCAGAGGAGGGAACTGTTGGGGCCTAGGACAGGCTGCCCCAAAATATCTCATAATGGCATATTGATTATTTTGAATTAAAGTTACGTGAGAAACAGCTGATGCAAAAAGGGCATTTTGACCCTCCATTCTCTGTTCCCTCTAAAATCAGAAAATAAATCTCCCATGTGAAAGGCACCCTCCCTGCACCAGGAGGTAGAGAGACACCTTTATCACCCAAGCCAGGGAATCCAGGACCAAGAAGCCTGTATAAAAAACCTTGTTACTTTTTTACTAATTTATTACCCCAAACCCAAACTATGTTTAAATTATTCACTAATTAAGCACCTAAACCTAATTTTCTTTGTCCTGTCAAATCCTCACAAATGTATCATTTCTTCAGGTACAAAAGATATGTAAAATGCTTACTTTGTTCACTCTCTGAGCATCATTTTTTATGATCTTCCATGTGCACATATGAAATTGTTTTTTCTCCTGTTAATCTGGTCTTGCGTCAATTTTATTATTAGTCCAGCCATAAGAACTCAAGAGGGGTAGAGGGAGGTAATTTCCTTCTCCTCAGCACAGTTATACTTCTTTGCAAATGACATCACTTTTTCCTTAATATCCCTGGTTTATTACATTTCACTACCAGAAAGCATCCCTGAACTGTACAAATATGTACGACATGTAGTTGTAGGGGAGGAAGACATTTCCTCTTCCCAAATGGGGGTTTGTCTGGCCGGAGAATGAATTAAATTCACATGAGACAGAATAGCAAGAGAAAATTAAACAAAGCTTTATGAGGAACCATGGCCTGGGGCCTTTCTTCCCAAAGGAAGAAAGGGCACCGAAGAAGTGGGGTGCACAGAGTGGTTATATACCTCCAAACAGGGTGTTTCACATATGTTTGAAATGTCCCTCGCACAATAGTCACAAGATTGCCCTGTCGGCACAGTGCTTGATGGACACAGCAGGTAGTGGTCTGCTATCTCGGTGGGCATAGCAGAAGGCAAGTCGATTGTCTGGAGCTGGGCGGTCACAGGTGAGCGCAGCAATCAGTTCCTAGCCTAAGGAAAGATGCTTAATCCTTAAAGAAATGCCAACATTGGGAGGGGGAGGGAAGTTAGTTACAGGAGGTTACCAGACAAGCACAGTAAAATGCAGATTTAAGTCCTTGCCTTTGGTATTGATTAAGTTTCTAGAGAGAAGGTCATCTCCTTTCTTCTTCCTGGTACAGTGAAGGAGGCACCTTTTACAGATAGAGATTTACCTTACAAATGGAAATGTGTCCTAATGAAGGGCAAGTTCCATTCCTCAGAGCCTCCTTCCCTGTCCCAGTTTATCAAAAGCAATCAGCCTCAAATAATCCTGATGCCAAAGAGACGTATCTTGGGGTGGCCATTTCCAGGTCCCTACATAGTCAACTTTCAAGAAATATTTTCACAGAATGTAATTCTAACCTGTCATTAGACTTACATTAAATTAAAAACATCCTTCAAACAAAATAAAAATAGGAACATAATTCAGCTTCCCAGACTAAGAGAGTTTCTTCTATAATTTTCTAGGAAATAGTCTTTAAAAAGAGCGAGAAATATTAATGGGGATGGGGAAGATAGAATAATGAAAGGTTAACAAGTAACTTCAGATAGCCTTTCATTTTCCCTCAGAAATATAAATTCTGGCTTGATATGCTCATATTCACAAGTCACTATTGATGTCCTTTCTAAACAAAATCCGAGTCAACAGACATACCCTTATCTGAGCACTCTGGGAGCCCCACAGCTCTCTGAGATTATAAAATGAGCAGAAAGACTGTTTGTCCTCATGACCTGCTAAATTCCAAACACTGGAGTTAATAATCTGATTTATCTCTCATTCAGGAGCTGAGATTTTAAACCATCTCCAATCAACCAAGAAGAGATAGCTATGACAACAAGCCAAAGTACCTGAATTTTTCCTCTTGAGCCCTCATTTCTAGCAGTAAAGGAAGAATGATACTACTTAGAGTTGTTCTGATGGTCAAAACCTCTAAGATGTCTTTTGTAGTCTAACTGAGCTAACGTAAGAGAAGTACCAGTTAGTGCCCACTTCTTACTCTAGTTTCCTATTAACTTTAGAAATTTATTGAGTCCTCTCCTATTTTCCCCCTTTTCATTCTCTACGTTCTCTAAATCTCCTGCCCTTGGTGATAGCCCCTACCTTTCACTCATATATTTTATTAGTTTTCATTATAAACAAGTTGCTTGACCTCTGTTGGTACCATTTGGGGATATCCTTCCTCTGCAAATAAAGTCAAGGGCTTGGATTTACCACCCAAGCGTCCTGAACTAGCTGAGAATTACAAACGTGGCCACAGTAACGGGTAACAAATACTTTTTCTTGGGCACAGTTTCTATTTTCAGAATTTGGGTAACCCCAAATCACCCCCGATTCCCTCCTGCTCCTCAACTAATTCACAGGGGCTCCTGAGACAGCTACAGAATGGAGCGCTAGTGAGATTTTACACGACAAGAAAATAAAAGCACCATCTCCATAAAATGATCAGCCAAATACTCCATAAAAAACTTGAAAACATAAGCAGCTAACTTGCGATTGACTTTTGCTACCCATAAAACTGATTAAGAATTATTAAGCGGAATATATAAAGAATTCCTAAAAAATTGTATTTATAAAACTCTCAGTTGAATATGAGAAAAAGACAGACACTTTATGGAAGAGGAAACACAAGTATAAGCATGTGGAAAAAAGGCTCAATCTCATTAGTCATCAGAAAAATGCAAATTAAAATCATACGGTATATTTATACCTATAAGATGGCAAAAATTTAAAATTCTGAAAATAAGAAGAGTTGGTTAGGAAGTGGGTCACCAAGACTCAAGCTCTGCTAAAGGAATGTAAATGGATGCAATCAGTTTAGAAGGCAATTTGGCACTATCCACTAAATGTGACAATATGAATAACTTTTGACCCAGCAATTCCATTTCTAGAGATACACCCAACAGAAATGTGCACACAAGTGCATCAGGAAATACGTACAAAAATATTCACAGCAGCATTTTTCAAGATATTAAAAAACTAGATACAATGCAAATCAATCAACGTGATACACCACATCAACAAACTGAGGAATAAAAACCACATGATCATCTCAATAGATGCAGAGAAGGCATTTGACAAGACCCAACAGCCATTTATGATAAAAACTCTGAACAAAATGGGCATAGAAGGAAACTACCTCAACATAATAAAGGCCATATACGACAAACCCATAGCCAACATCATACTCAATGGACAAAAACTGAACCCCATCCCCCTGAAAACAGGAACAAGACAAGGATGCCCTCTATCACCACTCTTATTTAACATAGTACTGGAGGTCCTGGCCAGAGCAATCAGGCAAGAAAAAGGAATAAAAGGAATCCAAATAGGGAGGGAAGAAGTGAAACTCTCGCTGTTTGCAGATGACATGATCTTATATATAGAAGACCCCAAAGAATCCATTGGAAAACTGTTAGAAGTAATCAACAACTACAGCAAAGTTGCAGGGTATAAAATCAATTTGCATAAATCAGTAGCATTTCTATACTCCAGTAATGAACCAACAGAAAAAGAACTCAAGAATACAATACCATTCACAATCACAACAAAAAGAATAAAATATCTTGGGGTAAATTTAACTAAGGAAGTGGAGGACCTATATAATGAAAATTACAAGGCCTTTCTGAGAGAATTGGATGACGACATAAGGAGATGGAAAGACATTCCATGTACATGGATTGGAAGAATAAACATAGTTAAAATGTCCATTCTACCTAAAGCAATCTACAGATTCAACGCCATCCCAATCAGAATCCCAATGACATTCTTTACAGAATTAGAACAAAGAATCCTAAAATTCATATGGGGCAACAAAAGACCCCGAATTGCTAAAGCAATCCTGAGAAAAAAGAACAAAACGGGAGGCATCACAATCCCTGACTTCAAAACATACTACAAAGCTACAGTAATCAAAACAGCATGGTACTGGTACAAAAACAGGTGCACAGATCAATGGAACAAAATTGAAAGCCCAGAAATAAAACCACACATCTATGGACAGCTTATCTTTGACAAAGGAGCTGAGGGCATACAATGGAGAAAAGAAAGTCTTTTCAACAAATGGTGCTGGGAAAACTGGAAAGCCACATGTAAAAGAATGAAAATTGACCATTCTTTTTCACCATTCACCAAAATAAACTCAAAATGGATTAAAGACCTAAAGGTGAGACCTGAAACCATAAGGCTTCTGGAAGAAAACGTAGGCAGTATACTCTTTGACATCAGTATTAAAAGGATCTTTTCGGACACCATGTCTTCTCAGAGAAGGGAAACAATAGAAAGAATAAACAAATGGGACTTCATCAGATTAAAGAGCTTCTTCAAGGCAAATGAAAACAGGATTGAAACAAAAAAACAACCCACTAACTGGGAAAAAATATTTGCAAGTCATATATCTGACAAAGGCTTAATATCCTTAATATATAAAGAACTCTCGCAACTCAATCACAAAACATCAAACAACCCAATCAAAAACTGGGCTGGAGACATGAACAGACATTTCTCCAAAGAAGATATACTGATGGCCAATAGGCACATGAAAAGATGCTCATCGCTGATCATCAGGGAAATGCAAATCAAAACTACACTAAGATATCACCTTACACCCGTTAGAATGACAAAAATATCTAAAACTAATAGCAACAAATGTTGGAGAGGTTACGGAGAAAAAGGAACCCTCATACACTCCTGGTGGGAATGCAAACTGGTGCAGCCACTATGGAAAATAGTATGGAGATTCCTCAAAAAACTAAAAATAGAACTACCATATGATCCAGCCATCCCACTACTGGGTATTTATCCAAAGAGCCTGAAGTCAGCAATCCCAAAAGTCCTGTGCACCCCAATGTTTATTGCAGCACTGTTTACAATAGCCAAGACGTGGAAGCAACCTAAGTGCCCATCAACAGACGAATGGATAAAGAAGATGTGGTACATATATACAATGGAATACTACTCAGCTGCAAAACAGAACAAAATCATTCCATTTGCAATAACATGGATGGACCTTGAGAGAATTATGTTAAGTGAAATAAGCCAGCAAGAGAAAGATAATCTGTGTATGACTCCACTCATATGAGGAATTTAAAACTATGGACCAAGAACAGTTTAGTGGATACCAGGGGAAAGGTGGGGTGGGGGGTGGACACAAAGGGTGAAGTGGTGCACCTACAACATGACTGACAAACATTAATGTACAATTGAAATTTCACAAGATTGTAACCTATCAATAACTCAATTAAAAAAAACTGAAAAAAATAAATAAATAAATAAAAAAACTAGATACAACCAAATATCTATTAACAATAAAGTGAATGAGTAAATTTTGGCATATGCATACAGTGGAATACTATAAAGCAATAAAAATAAATGAATCACAACTACATGCAACAATCTAGATGAATCTCACAAACACAACACTGTTTGATGACAGTCATAAATGAACTCACATAAATGAATCTTATAAATTTATATGTGCTAAACTAAAACTATAAGGCATACTTTTAGAGTAAATCTTTGAACAAAAGTAAAGAAGGAATTACCAAGAGTCAGGATTGTGGTGAAAAAGTATCAATATAATTCACATTGATAGATTGCAAGTAAATGGATGAAAAATAACATAGCATGCAACAGTAAGCATAGGAAACTCAAAGTGGCTATATTAATGTCAGATAAAGTAGATTTCAAGATCGAGAATATTATGAGATAAAACATAATGATGACAAGATTACAAAAATCACAAATCCTGGGGCAGGCCCCATGGCCTAGTGGTTAAGTTTGGCACACTCTGCTTCAGCAGCTCAGGTTCAGTTCCTGGGCATGAACCTACACCACTCATCAATGGCCATGCTGTGGTGGCAACCCACATGCAAAATAGGGGAAGATTGGCAACAGATGTTAGCTCAGGGCAAATCTTCTTTGGAAAAAAAAATTCATAAATCCTAATCATGAATTTCAAAATATATGGAGTAAAATTTGACAGAATTAAAGGGAGAAATAGACAATCTCATAATCATGGTTGGAGAATTTAACATCATTCCCTCAGTAATTAATAGAACAACTTGACACAAATCAGTGAAAATATAGATTTAAACAATACTATCGATGACCTTGACCTAATTGTTATTTGTAGAACCCAACAACTTCAAGTGCACATGGTACGTTCAACAAGACAGGCCATAAACTTCACCATAAAACTAGCCTCAATACGTGTAAAAATATTGAAATTATAGAATATTTTCTCTGACCACAGTGGAATTAGAAATTAATAAAAAGAAGAGAGCTAGAAAATCCCCAAACGTGAAAATCAAACACACTTTTAGTAATTTAGTAATCCATGGGTCCAAGAAGAAATTACATCAGAAATTAGAAAATATTTCAAACTGAATGATAATAGGGATACAATATAAAAAAAATTGTAGGATGAAGCTAAAGCTAAAAATATAATTTTAATGCCTTACATTAGAAAAGCAGGTCTACAATCAATAGCCTAAGACTTTACCTTAAGAAGCTAGAAAAAAAAGAGGAAGGTAAACCCAAAGTAAATGGAAGAAAGGGAATAAAATAAAAGCAGGTATCTACGAAATAGACAATACACAATAGAAAAAAATTAACAAAGACAAGTTAGTTCTTTAAGAAGAGCAACAAAATTGATAAACTTCAAGCTAGCCTGATCAAATAGAAACAAGATAAAATACAAATAACAAATACTCAAAACGAAGGCGGGCTCATCACTGCAGATCCAAGAGACATCAGAAGGAAAATAAGAGAATACCATGAACAACTTTATGCCAGTAATTCGACAACTTAGATGAAATGAATAAATTCCTTGTAAAAATACAAGTTACTGAAGAATTGTTTCAAAGTAAAGGAGATTAAGTAGAAATAACGACAAAACGCAAAGCATGAACCAGGATTGAATCCTGGATCGGGGGTGAAATTGTTACGAAGGTTATTTCTGGAACATTGGTGACATTTGAATATGAACAGTATATGATTAGTGTTGCATCAGTGTTAAATATTTTGAATTTGACATTTCAACGATGGAAAAAGCAGAAATGTGACGGTAGCTGCAGTCTGCTACTGTACAACCAAGAATAACATTGGAATTCTGTGGAATCAGAGGTTAATTTGAGAGATTACTTTTGATTCCAGAAACCGTTCAAGTAAAAACTTGAGGACTTTTGCACTGCAAAACAAGCTAGTGAAATGGAAAAAAGGTAATTCTAGGTAAGATTAAGTTCAAGCATGCAGATACGATTGAGTTCAAGGTACTTGTCACTTTATACTTTAGGATACACAGAACCTACGCTAGTGGGATTACCAGTCAAAGCAGCAGGACCAACTTGTCCATTCCCAGCTTTACAGTCACTAAATTTACACTGGAATGACTTCCATCTCTGAGTAGAAGGGAGTGTTATGGTAGACCAATACTCAATGAACTAGAAACGCCAGATAAAAAAAGAACATAAAAACTGATCATTTAAATATCCAATAACAGAAATATGGGTTGAATAATTATACAATATCCAGTTTTGAAATAATAAGCTATTTAGCAAATTTGTTATTCTCAAGACTATTTAAAGACAAGCAGAAATGTTCGTTATGTGAATGGGGCAAGGGGACATGATGTCACAGAAAATTTTAAAATACAGGAAAAAAGGTTTTTTTCATTTAGAAATATACCAGAATGTTAGGTGATTATCTGAGCACTGGGATAGAAATGTTACTTTTTGGCTTTCCGTCTGTCCCAATTGTTAAAAAAAAATGTGCTACCTTTATAATCAGAAAAATCACGTTAAAATAAAAAAAAAACAGATGAGAAGCCCTTTTTATGCTGCTGGAAATATATATACTGTTTATAGAAGACCAATTTCTACTAACTCTGAATGTCTATTTTGTTAGCAGGTTTTATGTAAGCATACTTGCTGAACTCAAAAGCCCAACTAAGTAAAAATTATTGATAACTTTTACATAGCAATCACTTAATTTTTTTAAATGTAAACCTTCTATAATGACATCACACGTTTGGTTACCTCAGTAAACCAGTTAGAAAATCTAAGTTAATCTTTTCAGGAAAACTAGAGGTCATTATTCTGACCTAGTTGTTGTACTGGACTGTGAACCAGCGACGCCCTCTAGAGTTCCTGAGGGGGTGTGCAGTTTCCCTCACCTGTTAGCTAAACTCTCCAGGACTAACTACTGTTGCAGAGGGCAGTATTTATCTCCCACCTCAATACCAGCATCCAGGGTGTCAAAGGATCAGAAACAGCCAAAATAAAACCAATGAACCAGTGAAGAAATAATTAGTAAAAATTTATTGTCCACACACCAAAAAGACAGTTTGTAAACCAGGAGCACTCAAACCAAGACATGGAATGAGGTTCAGGGGTATATTGTTACAAAGCAGCTTAAACAGAACAGCGAGAAGGCAGTGTCTCCAAAGTGACTGGAAATTATGCTAAATTCAGGACTAAACTAGTTTTGTCTGCTCAGGGAAGCTTCAAGGCTGGTCTCCCTCCGCCTTTGATTTTAACAAGGGCCATGTTACTCAAAACTTTATCAGCATCACCTAGGAGCTTTTCAGACATGCAGAAACTCAGGACCCACTCTGGACTGTGGAACCAGAATCCGCATTTTTGAAAGATCCCCAAGTGACTCATCTGTGTATTAAATTTTGAGGAACACTGCTCCAGGCTACAAAGGAGTACCTTCTTCCAACTTAACACTTATGTGAAGCCCGGTTTTGCAGTTCTCCTGCTGAAACCAAGTGTTTTTCCATCCTGCCCTTACCATCCCTTACTTCCATCTTGCCCTTTGCACACTGTTCTGTCTCCAGGTTGGAAGTAAAAGTTGTGTGGGAAATGAGATAACCAAATCCTGTACGTAAAATGCAAATGTTTCCATGCTGAACCCTTCGCACAGAAGCAAAAAAGATCTAACAGCTCCAGTGTTCAACTCCAGGGCTCTACTCTGGCACTCCAGACTTCTGAAGTTCTTAAATGTAGAGGTTATTGAAAATCTGACTGCCTGCTGATGACATTTATAGAGCATGACTGTATTGTACCTAATTTTTCTAATAAATTATTATATACCTAACTGACTTTTGCCCTCGTCAAAGCAGTCACCTTGGCAAAGAGAATAAATGAAATTTTCCTTTGTTTAAAACCTATCACTTTTCTCTCAGAATTATTAGAGCCAAGATAAGAAATTCCTTCTTCTTGTCTCATTACTCTGTAGCCATATCTAAAGTCTGATAAAAAATAATCCCTAATCACTTCCTCATTTAATCATTTTGTGATTTAGAACCATCTGGTAACTTGGTATTCGAGTAATATCCACAAAATTAGTACACCAAAGTCTGCAAAGACTTACTACCCTAGTGGATACTCACAGGTACTCAAGGCCACTTTTAAAAAATTACAGAAAAGATAAATGGTTTGAAATAAACATCATCTCCTTTGAAGAGAATATTCATTGAGATATAGAATCTGGCATATCTCTTATTTAAAAGAGTCAGCACTTAATAGTTGGCATATATTCTAATTTTTTCATTATCTATAATATTTAAACTAAGGAAATGATAAGGCAGAATAGCAAATTTCACCTTTAAAAAAATTAAAACATACAACTCACTTTAAGAAATCTACTTTAATTCCAAGAGACTCATCCAGAATGAACAGTATCATTTTCTACTATTTCTCCTCGTGCAGTAAAGCCAACAGTGAAACAACTTTCTATAATATACAATATAGATTTTTATGTTTCTTTTAAAATATCTCAGTTTCTTTGTCTATGTACTATATATAATACCATCTTAGATTTAAGAGTTCTAACAAAATTAAAACTTTTTCTTGCATCTACTCTTTTATGCCTATGAAGAATAGAGACCACACCTGAACACATAATGGCCTCATATCTTAAACCCAAGTTAACTAGTGTCTTCTGGAGAAGAAAGGTTTCATAAAATATTAATGACTTGATTCCATAAAAAAACAAACAAGTACAGCAAGTGTGAAAAAAGAAAATCCTGTTATTTGTCAATTCATGATAATATGAGGGAAAAAAGAGACAATGCATTCTTCTACAGAAAATGTGGGTTTAGAGAAGAGTTCTGATAGGATTTCACATGGTCAAGTATCCAAAGATTTGATAAGCAGCCCCCTCACTCAGAGGGAAAAAAAAATGATCTCAATGTGTTCCTCTTCTGAATTGCTCAGTAACCCCAAGTGATTTTTAAATTGGGAGGCAGATCACTGGCAATAAGTTCATCAAATTTAGACCTATCCTGAACAGGCACATTATAGAAATCAAGAACATCTCTGACCCTGCACATCTGATGAAGCCTGGAGTTAGGCACTGCATGGCCCAAGTCATCAGCTAAACGCGCCAAGAAATTGAACTTCAGACGAGCATCTTCCAGGGAGATGTCCTGCCACTTGCTGGGAAGAGATGAGCCAAAAACCTCCTTGACATGAGATTCCAAACGACTCTGGAGATCTTCAGGTGGTATGTACGCTCGGCTTCGTAAGGGTGGACACACTAAGATAGGCTCTTCCTTCACTTCTTCTGTGTTCTCAGCCACCACTGGCTTCTCTTTCCTGAAATGATCAAACAAATATGTGCATCTTTAGTTCACTGCATTAATGAAGTTAACAAGTTGACAAACACCAGACTTAATCTTGCCCGTCAATCTAAATCGACAAATAATTTGCACACTTACTACTCTTCTGGGCACTGTGGAGAGAAGAAAGAATAAGACGGGTTCCAGGCCTTGGAAGCTGATAGTTGAATTGAACTGGCACAGGCAGAAAACAAAAGCTCATTAGATTCTACACGCTCTAAGAATTCCCATGGATGGGTGAAGAGAGTAAGGTGTCTGTCTAGGATTCTCAGTCCTCCAAGATCCAAACCCAATCCGCCTCGGTAACCTCATCTCCCCCTAATCTATACACCCTCTATGCCCTACCCAAACTAAACTACTGTTTCCCATTTTCCTAACGTCAACTATATTGTTTCCCATTTTCCTAAGGTCATGTGTTAGTTCAAGTTATATCCTGTCTGAAATGCCTTCCATCACCACCAATTTCTCACTTCCCCTTTAAGTTCCAGGACAAAACTAGTCTCTTTCAAGAAGCTTTACTTGATTTCCCCAACCAAATATAACTGCAAGTTCCTCTGATTTCCTATAGCACTTTATATCGCTCTTAGAGCATATCGCATTCTACCTGAGTATTAATTTTATTTACATCCTACTTGTCTTACTAGATCAGGGTTTCTCAACCCAAACATTATTGACATTTTGGATCAGATAATTTTTTGTTGCGAGATGCTGTCCTGTTCATTGTAGGATGCTTAGCAGCATCCCTGGCCTCTACCCACTAAATGCCAGTAGCCCTCCTGTCCTCCAGTCTTGATAACCAAAAGACATGGTCAAATGTCCCTTGGTGAGCAAAACTGTCCCCGGTTAAGAACCACTGTGCCAGATTAAGAAGTCCTGAATACAGAGACCTGTTTTACTGATTGTGAGGTCCTTTGAAAAGTGCTTGAATAAGTATTGTTGAGTACATGGGCCAACGTGAGGGAATCTGCCTGATACACCATTTCAGTGCTTAATGAAATATTTGCTCGTGAACTGACTCCCGTTTTCCAAGGAGTTGGCATCGGATTGGGACTGGTCATCTGCACAGATAGAGGAAGCACCAGAAATGCACGATGTCTGGCCAAGAATATGGTTTGTAATGCTACTCCTCTTTGTCTACCCAAAGACTCTTCCAGAAATGTATCCCTCTTTCTGCACCGATTCTTTATTAGCTTCTCCCCATCTACTAGAGGATCCCCGGGGTACACAATATGCTGTAATATCTTCCATCTTTAAAGAAAAAAATTCTTCATGGACCTCATATTCCCTTCCAGCTTCCTTTACAACAAAACTTATCAAAAGAGTTAGTTGTGTATACTTATAGTCTCTACTTCCTCACCTTTCATTTTCTCCTCAAACTACTCCAGTCACATCTCGTCAGAATGAAATGTAATCCATTCCTTCCATCTCAGTAATCTCTTAAACTGCTCCAGTTTTCTTCATAACTTACCACTTTCTGAAATTATATTCTACATTTGTTCATTTTTTCCTCCACCAGAACATATGCCCTATGAGGACAAAGATTTGGTCTGTCTCATTAATAACTGTATCTCTAACACCCAGATACCAAGCATATAGTAGACTCTCTACAGATATTTGCGGAATGAATGAATGGAACACATTTGAAGGAGCTTTGAGAAATAATAACAAACACTGACCAAAAAAGGGGGGAAGCTAAAAAATACCTGAGCTGATAACAAAAATCCTTCTGGACTAAAGGAGTTTTTGTTTGAAATCTGAATGTGTACATTGTTCCCTGAGGTTCCCACAAATTTTGATATCCTAACATATCTGAATCAGAGATTTACCTTCAAAAGCTTCCACACGGCGCTGTGGGAAAAGCAGTGGATGGTGAGTTAAGAGACCTGGGTTCAGATGGAGCTGTGCCATTAACTTGTTTCGTGGCTTTTAGCAAAATATTCCTCTTTGTGGGGCCTCAGTTTCCTCACAAGTCAGAGGACTTAAGCTCTGAGAAGGGACTTTGTCTCCGCTGCTGTGTCCTACTTAGGGAAATGCTGGGCCGGAGCAGCGACTCAACGAATGAACAAACGAACAAAATGAGGAGGCTGCACTCCATCCCTGAATCTTAGAGATCTCAACACTCAAAATCCTAACGCGCTTTCTCAGCCGCAAGCCCAGGGTCCTGTCTTAATAGCACCACACTCCCTTTTAATTCGTCCCTTCATCCTGCTCACTTTCTCTCCTTACTTTCCGTGAATGTGACCCACCGACTACCCTTCCGCTTTACCTGAATCGAGACCAAAATTCTCTGCGGGGCGTCCCTGAGACTATCCACGTGAGGCCTCTTCGGGTAACGCCGGACACCCAGAGCGCCGCCATCTCCGAAGGGAGTTACAGACCAGAGCTCCGCCCCCAGCCGGCAGTGACGCACCAAGACTAGCCAATCGAGTGTAAGCTTAGTGGCAGGCGCTCCCTTTTTCTTGACTCACCAGGGGTTCCCTCTCCATTTGTATGCCGGGAAATGTAGTCCAGTAGCCATTGCCGGCGGAGGCCGGACCGAGGCGCTCTCTCAAAGCGTGACGGGAGTTGTAGTTGGTCGGGGTCCCGGGAAGGTTCCGGGTGACGCCTTCTGGTCCGGGGGCGGGCGGTCATAGCGCTTCTTGGCTGAAAGGAGGAGGAACTGGCAACGGGGAGGAGGCTCCAGCAAGGCCTGGAAGGCTGCGTAGCCGGGCAGGAGAGGGGGTTTGGGAGTTAGGGGGAGGCCAAATAGCTCGTGTGATATGCTGCTGGGGTCGTGACCGCTGGGGGACCGAGGCAGGACTTGGCCAGACCCATTCTGGAGGCCTCGCGTTCGTCGGGCCTATTCTCCCGCGGCCGGGTAGGCCTCACCGGAGGCTCCTCTGCGTGCGGCCGCCGCGCCTTCCTGCCCTGATTTTCTGTCCGGGAGATGGCTTCCCCGAGCCCCCCGCCGGAGCCAAAGGTGAGTCGCCCCTCCAGGTATCCCCGTTCTCGCCGCCACCGGAGCTAGGCCGCGCCACCGCCCCCCCAGCGCCCCGACCGTGGTCTCTAGGGCCAGCGCGGTGCGAGGAAGTACCCCCTAGTGCTCTGGGTGCGGTTCGCCTCCAGAGCGCCCACTGGCTCCTTTTTCTCAAGAGCGACTTGATAAATCAGCTGGAGAAAATTAGTAATGCTGCCAACTAGTGCTCTCGTTTGTGAGTTCTTCCAGGTAAAGCACCATTTTTGACCTTCCCCTGTGTCTTCTGTGCCTCTCACGATGCCTGGACCCAAGGTAGACGCTTACACAACTTCATGGAATTGAATTAAACAGGGTCTCAAGCCAGTGCAAATAGAGAATTGGAGCGGGGCAATGAGGAGCAGGAAGGTTGGGGAGGCCTTGGGGCAGTTTCTTCTAATGAAAATATTAGGGCATGATTGTTGAACCAGAAAAGCCTTAGCCTTAAGCCCCTCGTTACGGGGGACAGGGAACCAGTTCAATTATCCTGTAGTTTGAGGTGCCTGTCTGTTACAGTCGGTTCCCGGAATTGGGCCCCATTTGGAACTCGAAGTTACCATGTTCCTCCTAGCCTACCCGGCCCTGATAAGTGATTGCTTCTGCTACTTTCAGTGGTAGAATTGTCCTTGAGACAACAAGAACTGACTACAGAAATCATACTATTTCAGGGGTTGCTGACATTTGAGGATGTGGCTGTGTTTTTTACCCAGGAGGAGTGGGATTATCTGGATCCAGCTCAGAGAAGCCTGTATAAAGATGTCATGATGGAGAATTATGGAAACCTGGTGTCACTGGGTAAGAATCTGCTGTTTCTCTGAATCCAATATCTAAGGGGCTATTAGATACCAGACTCAGAGGACACTTGGACCAGTACCAGTACCAAAGCTGCTTTGTTCCAAAGTTCTGATTCAACCTTTTCAGTCATTGTTTCCATGACTCTCATCCCTAACATCCTTGCACTGACCAAAATACAAGCCTTTTTGGCTTTTTATCTTCATAATCTCATTCCCATATTGCTCTGTACTTTCCCTCCAAGCTCATCCTCCCACTGCTTTCCTCCCACCCCTTCTCACTCTGCCTTCTGGAGCCCCTGTTCCTCTTCACATAATGTTCCCTACCCCTCCTGGCCTTGACTGAAACCTGGCACTTTCCCAAGGACACTATTTCTCTGGCAGGGCCTGCTTATTTTCCCACATCCTCTTCCTTCCCCATCCTTTGTCTCAAGGCTGAAAGGGAGAAGTTATTGTTCTCCCAGCTTTTCAGTGCTATTCTCAAAGCATTAGTTTTCCATCTTCAAACCAAATCTTTCTCCTTTGAGGCCTCAGCAGTCTTATTCTACCCACTCAATTCCTTTTCACTATCATCTGTCAACTTTTTTTTTTTTGGTCCCTCACACATAGACTTTGTCATGTGTTCCAGAGTTTTCTCTAGGGTAACCCACACCGTCGATGATGCAGTCAATCCTTAAGCCTCACTGTATCTTAACCGTATTGTCTTCAGGGACCCTGCTTTCCCTTTTTTATTCAGCAGTTCACATCAATGGTCATCTTCCTCAATTTTATCATTTTGTTTAAGGCAAATCTTAAACCCCAATATTTTGGTCTTTGACCAATTATTCAGACAATAGGTATTTGTTGACTGACTAAACAGGGGTGACCGGAGCAGACATGATCTCTGCTCCTGTGGAGCTTACTATAATTGCTTACCTTTCTACCTCTCCTACTCCTTTCCTACTTTCATTCTTAATGATGTTTCCTGTTCCTCCACTTCGCTGATTTTTTTCCCATGCTATCCATCTCTTCTTGACTTTGCCTTTTCATCTAATCCATGGACCTGTGAATTATCACCAGCATGCTCTCTTGCTTTGTCATTATGCTCTGCCCATTCTGTAAACTTCAAATCCTATATTGGTTATAAACTGTGCCTTTCTTTTCTCCTACCTGAGTTGCTAAACACAGCAGGAGAAATTCTTTAACTGAAAGGATTCATGTCCTGTATATATGCCTGGCTTTTCTTCCTTCTAGTCTCCACTGGGTTTTTGCATCTCATCAAATTTCTTATCTTTGATTTGCTAATTCCCCTGTTCCATTTAGTGACTATTTCAAAAACTTAAAGTTTTTTGCTTGAGTCTGTCACTCAGTTGTGGACCTTAACTTTCGGCTTCACAGAGAAGACAGAGACCTCTAGACATGAACTCTCAACTTTTCTGCCCCTCATCTGCACACATAAGGCTCCTCCTGTCTTCTCACTTCTCCAAGAACTTGTTCATCAGTCATCTTTTTTTTTTCGCCTTACAGCTTCAGTGTCTATTCCTTCTCCCCTGGTGCCTTTATTCTGATGATAAGCATATTCCTGGTTTTTCCACTTGGGGAGAGGAGAAGGGGGAAAAAACTCTTCGTTGAGCCAGTCTGCCTCTTGCTATTCCTTGTAACCTGCAACTCATTCTCTTCACAGCCAAAGTTTATACGAGTAGTTAATGTGTGTTCTCTACTTCTTTACCTCCCATTATCTCCAAGCCCCTTTTCTTGCCTCTGCCATCCCCTTAAATTGCTTAACATTCATCTGTAATAACCCAGTTGTCAAATGCAGTAGACTCTTTCGGGACTTTATTTTATTCCGCCTCTCTATAGATAACTTGAAACTCTTTATTGCTGCCTTCCATTGTCTTGCATTCTCAGACTTCTGGTCAGTCTGTATACTTTGCTTGGTGGACCATATCTACACCTGGGGCATCGGCGACCACTGTGTGATGGTAAGTGCCAAATCTTTACCTCCACCTGAGAGAGGCATTATGGAGCCTAACTGCCTAAGTGAAATCCTGGTTTCACCACTTAGCCTTGTGACGATGGGTGAATTACTTCACGCTTCTGTGCCTGTTTCTTTTTTAATAAAATGAAGTAATAATAGCAGTTGCCTGTTAGTGCTATTGTGAGCGTTAACTGAGTTAATATATGTAAAGCACTTAGGACACAGACTAACATGTAGTAAGTACAATGTAAATGTTGACTGCTATCATCATCATCATTGTCATTGTCTTCTCTCTTGAACTCCAAATTCTTAGTCACCTCCTTTTGAAAACCATGTAAGTAACTCACACCTGGCAAAGATCTCAAGGGCCTCCTCTTCAGAATTAAGCACTCCTTTCTCTGTGCTACTGTGTGCACTTCCATTGTTGAATTTATCACACTGTACTACAATCATTTGTGTTATTTTTCTAACCAGACTGATTTCCACGAGAACAATAACTATATCTTTTTCATTTGATTTCTCTAGCACTTAGTACAGAGCAGGCATGTATTATATGCTTCTTAAATATTTGAATGACTGAGTGAATATACTTAAGACTCACTACCTCTTGACTAGATTATTGCATTAGCCTTTTGCCACCAGTCTCCCTTTCTTTTAATATACTCTCTTTACTGCCACCAAACTGATTTTGTGTTAGTTAATGACTTACGGCTTCTGATGATTCTTGATAGCTTACAGGATAAAAATCTTAATTGCTTCTCCTACATACTAGGACCTCCCTATATAGCTCGTGCCTGGTTTTCTAGCTTCATCTGTTATTTCCCACACAGTGCTTCCATCTTCAGCCATATCAGCTGCTAATTTTTTTTTCCAATATGCCGTGGTGTCTCTGAGTCACTGCCAGCTTTATCCACACATATGGTATCGTGGTAGAGAGAACCAGGCAAATGCCCAGCCTGGCCTGTCCCTGGTACTGCAAAATGTGAGTACCATATGGACAGAGGTGTGGCAGTGAGCCCATCTGTGATCTGCTTTCAGGCTCTCTTCTTTATTTTGGCGAAATACAGCTTTTCATCAGTTATTATTTCTTCCTCTACAATCTTCTCATCCTTCTCTATAGACTGTATCTCCATCTCCTTGATGAGAGAGCATGATTACTCGACTGTTCCGCTGTAGTGTTTTCCTCCACTTCATCGTGTTGCTTTACTTAACACAACGCTCTTCTAGCTGTGTAAATTTTGGCTCTTTATTTATAACTTTCATTTTCATGCTAATTTTTCTTTAAAAACTTTAATAACTTCAGTGGTGATACAGCTGACAGCTTGCTCTCTCAGTTCTTGATTTTTCAGTTCTTTCAATGGAAATCAGCTTCTTCAGTTTTAGTGACTTCTCTCCAGTCTACCTGAGCCATGTTGGACCTTGACAGAATTGGGAATTGATGTACCTACAAAACCTTAAACTCATTGTTTCTTTTCTTTAACTATTGTCTCTCTTCAATTATTTGTTCCACTGCTCATCCATTGAATAAATTGTTATCAAGCACTGTCCTAGCCCTAGGAATGCAAATTCTTCCCCATTCTCTCATTCTTTTACCGAGAAAACTTTTTATACTCTGTTGGATAGCAGGATTGGCAGCTGTGGTCCACAGGACGAATCTGGCCCATTGCCTGTTTTTGTAAATAAAGTTTTGTTGGAACATGGACATGCCCATTCCTTTATGTGTTATCTGTGACTGCTTACATGCCTCAGTGGTGGAGTTGAGTAGTTGCAGCAGAGACCAAAGCCACAAAACGAAAAATATTTATTGTCTGCCCCTTTTTAGGAAATATGTGCCAGTTCCTGTTCTGTCCTAAAGTTCAGGCCCCTGCACTTTACCATTTCCTTGCTGTCTCTCTCTCCCTTCAGCTACTGTATTATTAAAACTGATTAAAGATTATAGGAATCAACTCAAGCTAGCTTAAGCCAGTAAGAGAAGTTATTATAGGGACAGAGATGGCTCGTGGAAAATATGAGCAGGATTGCAACAGGACATCAGAAAAGGACTAAAATCAAAAATTGGCTCACTCTCAGGAAATCAGGAATTAACTCTTTGTACTCTGTTTCTTTCTTCTTTGCACACTAGTCTTTCTTCCTTGTGTCCACATGCTGCTGTTCTTTTAGCTTCTGAGTTGATAGGTTACAATTCTAGTCACATTCAGAATAACTAGCAATTTCAGTTTCAGTTCCAGATTCCTGGGAGAGATGCATTTTGAGTCAACTGTCTATTCTAGGCAACTTATCTGTGATCATAGGATGGGAACATGTAATAGAAGCATTGCAGACATCTCAGGAGTTGATTCTAGCTGTCAAGCCCAGATATATAATGGATGGTCATTTCTAGGCTGCTCTGTGTGGAAGCCCAGACTCACTTGTTTTCTTTACCTAACTGTTTGACCTATTTATTTTCTTGCCACTGCCCCT
Source organism: Equus caballus (assembly GCF_041296265.1). Classification (NCBI taxonomy): domain Eukaryota; kingdom Metazoa; phylum Chordata; class Mammalia; order Perissodactyla; family Equidae; genus Equus; species Equus caballus. The sequence continues at coordinate 15,958,991 of NC_091708.1, forward strand.
CTGCTTTATTTACTTTAGCAATACATCACACTGTATGTCTGGTAAGATAAGTCGTTCTTCTGTATGCTTTTTCAGGAATACTTAACTGGATTTCTGCATTCTTCCAATTGAAATTTAGACTCGTTGGGGTTTTTTAATTGGTTCATAGAATTTTGATTGGAATACAGTTAGCTTCATAGATTGATTTGGGAAGAATTGAGGTCCTTATAGTACTGAATCATTTCAGCAATTTGGTTGACTCTACTTAACTGTCTTATGTCCTTCAGAAAAATTTTATGATTATTTTGGTGAATCTTGCATGTTTCTTGTTAGATTTAGTCCTAGGTTTTATGGTTTCTGTTATTGTGAAGAGTATATTTTGTTTTTCTGGACTATTTACTAACTGGTTATTCTTGGTACTAAGAATCAATATTTACTTTATATATTAGTCTTTTGTTGCTGTTTCATTTAGTTCTTTGAGGAATTTTTGATAGAAATTCATATCTTCTGCAAATGATGATAATTTTGTCTTATTCCTTTGAGTAAAAGCCCTGCGACAAGGTCCACTGAGTAAACATTGTGAAGAGACTTGCCCTTGTCACAGGAATTTATAATCCAATGGAGGAGACAAACACAGACAGTTAAAAGTGCAGTGTAATAATAGCTGTAACACATTTATGGACAAGGGCTGTGAGAAAAAACAACAGCTAAATCTATCTGGTGAAGGCTTTGTAGAGGAACTGTTGCTTTGAATTGAGTCTTAAAGAGAAACCAAGAGTTTGCCAGGTAAACAATATTGGGACATTTAGTAAGTGAGATATGCAAAGAAATGTCATAAAAGATTATATAACGCAAGGAATTTGCCCACTTAAAGTGTGAGGGAGTGGTAGGAGACTGAATTGAGGCTTAGAGACCATGTCAGAAACTGCTGCCTATCATTGTATAAAGAGCTTTGAAATCAAAGCTTTGATCTTAGAGATGATGGAGTGCTCATGAATCTACAGGTGGTAATATGACTAGAATTCCATTTTATGAAGATATCTCTGAATTCAATGAAGTAGATGTAGTTTGGGGGCAGCCTAAAGACCAGAGCTAAGGATTATTAGATGGCTTTTGCAATCATCCAGGGAAATCATGGAAAGAAGGGAGATGCTAGAGAGTAGAATCATTGATTTTGGAGATTGATTAACGGTAAGAAAAAGGGAGAAATCCAGGTTGATTTGTGGCTTTAGGACTTCAGTGTAATGGCTGGTGATGCCTCTCAAGAGACGATGATTAGAGCTGGAGACAGACATGACAGCAGATGATGGTGATCATGTTAATTGTGAACCCTTTTTGAGACATCTCTAAGTGGTGCTATTCAGAGAGTGAGATAAGGATGTAAATATGGGTAACAATATCCTTAAACAGTTGACCGAGGAAGAGAAATACATGAGAGAAATGCAGTATTAGAAAAGGCCAGAGAAGAAGTAGAGAAGGAACTAGAAGAATATGATAGGATAGAAACCAAAAACAGTGTCAAGAGATGGGAGTAGTCAACAGTGTGAGAGGCTGCTGAGTAAAATAAGGACTGAAAAAATGTCCATTGTGTTTGTTATTTGAAAGTCATTGGTAACTTAATGAGAAGTTTCTCTAGATGTTGGAAACGGAGACCAGATTTCACAGTAGGTTGTAGAATACACTGAATGGGAAGAGGTTGGGCATGGAAAACAGTTAGGAAATGGAGAGCTACAGTGTTAAGGTTTCTTTCAAAGCTTGGATTTCATCAAGAGAAGGATTTCAGGTTCAAGATAGAGTTGAGCATATTTGTATTTTGGTAGGACATGTCAATGGAGAATACAGATTGAAGAAAGAGGAAAAAATGGTAATAACTGAACAAGCGCACAGACGAACAAGTGGGATCAAGAGAGGGTAGATGGATTAGCCTTGGATAGGAATGGGATATATCTTCGTGTACCATTGTAGATAATTTTACAGGTAGGGGGCAGAAAGTTGAGGGAGTTCTTTCACTCTTTTTTATCGTGTGAAAGAAAACCCAGTCCACTGAAAGTGAATTTGAGACAGACCACTGTAAGTACAATCATGCACCATGTAATGACGTTTCAGTCAACTGACCACATATATGGTGGTGGTTCCGTAAGATTGGTACCGTAGAGCCTAGCTGTGTAATAGGCTTTACCATCTAGGTTTGTGTAAGTACACTCTATGATGTTCACACAACAACAAAATCACCTAACACCACATTTCTCAGAATGTATCCTCATCATTAAGTGACACATGACTGTAGCCTACATAGAAATAAAGTTTCTACTAGTTTCTTAAGGGGATGAGAGAAGGTTTTCTTTGGAATAAAATAACTTAATGACTGGTTTGAAGTAAGTGAAAAGAAAATTCAAAGATGACTTCACAGTTACAAGACTGGAAAATTGAGAGAAAAGAGGAGGTCTGATAAAGGGAATTGTTTAGGGCCAAATATAAATTTGGTAGTGATAGAATCTTCTGGTGGAGTTATCCAACAGGCAGCAAGAGATAGAAAATCAGGAAAGGAGTCAGAGGCAGACTTAAGTGTCCTATATGCCACTCTTTTACATCATAGACTGTTATGTTATCTTTCCTCCAACACATGCAGGATTTTCATATCTTAGATGTCATGCTGACTTGTCAGTTGGAATTGGGTGGTTCCAATTTGGGTCTTAGATCTTTAGAGGAGTGAGAATCATGTATACTTCAAGAATGTGGTATGATTTGTGGTAGGTGAAGTCATAAGCTACTGCAAAGTTCTCTGTCTTTGTTTCTTCCATTAGCTCTGACCATGTTCCTTTATTTTTTTTCCATCTTTCTTTATCATAGACTCCATGTCACTTCAACCTATTATTTTTTAAGCCATTTTATCTCTTGATAAAGGACTACTTTACTTAATATTTTCTTTATCATATTATTTTCTTTCTTTGTTATGTTATTTTCTTTCTCCATTGTACTTGTCATCCATACCATTTGGTAGAGGGCTTCATGTTTTATCCCTGAATCTGGGATCATTACACAATGCCTGGAATGCTTTTGATTGCAATAAGTTATTGTTAATGAATGAATTGTTGCTTCCCTTGGTTTTTGTCTTTTATCCTTGTCAGCATCATTTTATGTGTTCCTTTATGTCAGTTATTTGGTGTACTCACATTCCAATAATGCTGTCTCATCCTAAGTTTTCCGGTACCTACTATTTTCTTCCTATGTTGTTCTTTCTTCCTGGATAGCATTCCTCCTACCACTACTTGTTTTATTTCTTTGTTTGCCCATTTTACCTCGCATAATTCACTGTTGATTTATCAGCGCTTCCTCCCAACTCTACTTGTTCCTACTAACTCATTCTTTGCCCAGTAATCACTCTTTTCATACCCCTTCTCCAAGAAAAACGTTTCATTTCATCAGATAACTAATACTAAATAATAATATTGATATAGCTTATACTCTTTGCCAGATACTGTTCTAAGTGCTTTATGTATATGAACTAACTTAATCCTCTCAACAGTACGATGAGGTAGTAAACTACATTTTATAGACATAGTAGATTAATTTATCTTATCTTATTTTTCTGACAGTTTCTCCTTGCTAGCAAAGAGCTTGGCTCATGTTTCTGTTTTCTTTGTATTATTCCAGATGTTTTGAACAGAGATAAGGATGAGGAGCCAACTGTGAAACAAGAAATTGAGGAAATTGAGGAAGAAGTGGAACCACAGGGTGTAATAGTTACAAGAATCAAAAGTGAAATTGACCAGGATCCCATGGGTAGGGAAACTTTTGAACTTGTTGGTAGGTTAGATAAACAGAGAGGAATCTTTTTATGGGAAATTCCAAGGGAATCTTTGACCCAGGAACAGAGAATGTTCAGAGGAAACACTAACATTATCCGTAAGAGACCAACTTCGGAAGAGAAATGCCATAAATGTGAAGAATGTGGAAAGGGTTTTGTGCGCAAGGCCCATTTCATTCAACATCAAAGGGTCCATACTGGTGAGAAACCTTTTCAATGCAATGAATGTGGGAAAAGTTTTAGTCGCAGTTCATTCGTTATTGAACACCAGAGAATTCACACTGGGGAAAGGCCATATGAGTGTAATTACTGTGGGAAAACGTTTAGTGTGAGCTCAACCCTTATTAGACATCAGAGAATCCACACTGGAGAGAGACCATATCAGTGTAATCAGTGTAAACAGAGCTTCAGCCAGAGAAGGAGCCTCGTTAAACATCAAAGGATTCACACAGGTGAGAAACCCCATAAATGTAGTGACTGTGGAAAAGCCTTCAGCTGGAAGTCACACCTCATTGAACATCAGAGAACTCACACTGGTGAGAAACCCTATCACTGTACCAAATGTAAGAAAAGCTTTAGTCGAAATTCATTACTTGTTGAACATCAGAGAATTCACACTGGGGAAAGACCCCATAAATGTGGTGAATGTGGGAAAGCCTTTAGATTAAGTACATACCTTATACAACACCAAAAAATCCACACTGGTGAGAAGCCGTTTCTTTGCATTGAATGTGGAAAAAGTTTCAGTCGGAGCTCATTTCTTATCGAACATCAGAGGATCCATACAGGTGAAAGACCTTATCAGTGCAAAGAGTGCGGGAAAAGCTTCAGTCAACTCTGCAACCTTACTCGTCATCAGAGAATTCACACAGGAGACAAACCCCATAAATGTGAGGAATGCGGAAAAGCCTTTAGTAGAAGCTCAGGTCTTATTCAGCATCAAAGAATCCACACCAGAGAGAAGACTTATTCATACAATGAAACTAAGGAAAGTTTTGATCCAAATTGCAGTCTTGTTATACAGCAGGAAGTCTATCCTAAGGAAAAATCTTATAAATGTGATGAATGTGGGAAAACTTTTAGTGTCAGTGCTCATCTTGTACAACATCAAAGAATCCACACTGGTGAAAAGCCCTATCTGTGTACTGTATGTGGGAAAAGCTTCAGTCGGAGCTCATTTCTTATTGAACATCAGAGAATCCACACTGGTGAGAGACCCTATCTGTGCAGACAGTGTGGCAAAAGCTTTAGTCAACTTTGTAATCTGATTCGACATCAGGGTGTTCACACAGGGAATAAACCCCATAAATGTGATGAATGTGGGAAGGCCTTTAGCCGGAACTCAGGCCTTATTCAGCATCAGAGAATACACACAGGCGAGAAACCTTACAAGTGTGAGAAGTGTGACAAAAGCTTTAGTCAACAGCGCAGCCTTGTCAACCATCAGAAGATCCATGCAGAGGTGAAAACCCAAGAAACCCATGAATGTGATGCTTGTGGTGAAGCCTTCAATTGCCGCATCTCTCTTCTTCAGCATCAAAAATTGCACACTACATGGATGCAGTAAATGTAGAGAAATGTTTAAGCTTAGTTTGACTTGAGACTAGGTACCCAAGTTTCAGTGTGGCTCAACATGAGTCAGATTGAGTGATAAAGCAAATTCTCCTTGGCCTCAGGCAAATGGTTTCTAAAGATTCTGTGAATAGTGATCAGCTATCTACAGGCAGTTGAAGACTTCCGTTACTCTTTGTTTTGACGATCATAAAAAAAGACTCAGTAATTTAAGTATCTTTAACAAATCTTTCAGCAGAGAGGTTAAACCCAGGTTCAGAGCACTTGGTCGTAATTAATAAAAGGAGAAGGACAAAGTTGCATTGGTACAAGGGAGCTGGAAGCAGCTGATGTTAGAAAACTAATTATTCAAAGAGTTCTCTGCCACCATCTTATATGGTGGTTCTTTCGGTTCTATGATATGTTTGGCTGTGCATGCCAAAGTCTGGTAATTAAGCATATGATTAAATTTTCAAGGAAACAAAGCCCGAATGTTTTTGTTTTTTGAAACTGGTATCCAAAGCTTTTGTTATTTAAGAAAGCCAGTCATTTGGTGTGTGAGTTAAAGAAAGGCAGTTCCAATGCCTTGTCGTTCCCAGATCTGTAAAATGAGTGGACCATTACATGTAAAGATTGAAGAATTAACAAACCCAGCAAAGGTGTTACCAAGGAACCTTTGGGAGTGCCTTTTTTTTTCCCCAAGATGGGCTGGAAAAGGTGGAGGAAGGCAGTGTTCTTTTTATGCCCTCCCATCTATGAAAGATATTTGTAGTCCTATGAAATAATCTTTTTCCTCCCCTGCCGGTAGCATGTAAAAGTGTACATATTTTGATTACCAAGAGTTCGAAATAAAAAGAACTGGAGTCTATGCTAGGAAGCTGAGATATTTTGGTATTGCTTTGGTTTTTATGGTAACTAGACTTTGCATGCAATTTTAAAATCCTTATTTCTGGCTCTAGGGCTTCCCTTAGTTAATGGTTGTTATAAACCTATTAATTCATCTGTTTTAATAATTAAACCTGTTTGGGTTTTTTTTTGCTTTGTGTAAGCGTTCTTTGTTACTTTAAGGTAAAATCTATCCTCTCTGATATATTACTGCCTTTAAAAATTAGAATCAAGGATTTAAGGGAAATTGCTCTCACTTGTTCTACCTATGACTAGTTACATTTTCTGGGATAGTTCAATTAAGGTTAAGTCCAGGTTCTTTAGTTTGTGAGTACAGAATCCAAATAACCAGAACTCTGTAATTCTAACTTTAATTGAGCAAAAGGCCTCCCTTTCTCCTATACCTTAGACATTGTAAACATCACCTCCAAACTTTCACCTTCCCATCTCTGAATATGTGTGTGTGCACATGTAAATCTGGATGTTATGGTACACGTGCAGAATATACCTCTCCATGCACTCCTGTATTCAGGTTAGGTACTCACAGCATACAGCTAAGTTTTCAAAACAGAGTTTGTAGCCCAATTAAAAGTACAAAAAAGGGGAAGTAACTGAAAATGCACTTGATTAGTCAATCAAATTATTCTCCTGCCCTAAATCTCCCCAGTTTTACTTATTCTGCACCCATGGTTTCCACGCCAAGGTCTCAACTAATAATGAGGTTCTTAGACCTGTTCTCTGTATTTTGAGAAACCTAATGCAAGGTGTATGTTTTTGCTGCGTGCACACTAAAACATTTCTTGGCTTTTTGCTGGAATTGCATCTGTTTCATGTATGATTATCTTGCTTAGCAGAAGCTCTGGCTGCTGCTGTTATTGTAATTTGGGGCCATGGTCACATGAGATACTCCTATTAAAATTACATAAATTTTAACATCCTTGGATGTGAACCTGGAGCAAGAGCTCAAAACCAGTAGCAGTGGAACAATTCTTGACTGTATTTACAATTCCTTGCTTATAAAAAGCATAGCCAAAAAGGTGAATTTTTTTTAAAGCAAGTTCATTGGAGTATTCACTGCTGTTTGCCAAGAAAATGATAGAAGTATGGAGAGGGCCTTAGAAAGGGATATGAAGTGCCTAGAAGAGGAGGGAAGGAGAAAGCAAAATTTCAAGAGGGGAGATGGCGTTTAAGATGAGACTAAAAGAGGAGTATCAGGAGAGATGAATACTGTGTGAAGCGGGAGAGTTGTGGGAGGAGCTGGTAACTATAGAGTGAACTCCCAGTTGCATTGTGGCAGGAGGTAAGGCTGCCAGGAAACAAGGGCAGATGAAGAGAGTTGTCATGCTAGAGAGAGAGGACTTTACTCTTCTGCTTAAACTTCTGTGGTAACATTTTCCTTATATTTAAAAGTATATTGTATGTGCATGAAAAGGGCACATATTTTATGTGTGCAGCTCTGAATTTTCACAAACACCTGTGAAACTAGCACGAGGCTTAAGAAACGTTACTGGTACCCGAGATATTCCCCTTGCATACCTTTCCAAATACTACTCACACAACACATATCTTGTGGTGCCTCCACTTTAAATCAAGAGGCAATGTGGAAGTGAATAGGAGGGAAAAGTTTGGTTCTTAACCTTTCTTAGATCTCTGGATCTTATCCTCAGAAAACTGCACGAAGTACTGTTTCAAGGACTTGTAGTTTCCATGTTAACCTCAAGAGGCTCTTAGAGTAGTACAGTTGAGATTATGGCATTTTCAGGTAAGGTGGTGGGAATGAGAGAAAGATGGATTTGAGAAATAGAGTCAGGGTTGGTAACTGAATGAGGAAAGTGAGGAAGAGTAAAGAGTCAAGGTGCGTTTGGGTGGTTGGTGCCCTTATTCACTAAGATGGGCTGGGGAGGTCAGTGCACCTTGTGTGGAGTAAGGAAATTACTAAAGCTTTTGAACCTGAAATGTTTGGTCTATCTGAGACAGTAGAGATGTCCAGAGGTAATTGGAGATGTGGATATGGTACCCAGGGAAGAGATCTGGGCTAGAAATTGACTTAGGAGTTCACCAGTGTTTAGACACGAAAATGAATTAAGGCTTAAGAAAAGAAATCTAGAGATGGAATCCTGAGGCCTACTATTGTTTAATGAGTGGGCAAGATGCAGAGGAGACTGAGGGAGGAACAGCCAGAAGTATGCAGAACCCAATACGAAGTGGTAACTACTACAGGAAAGTGACCAGGCGGAGTGCTGCAGAGACGTCAAGGAAAGGTTGAAGGGTTTAGATTTGATCATCAGAAAGTCATTAGATGAGTTTTGTAAGAGCAGCTCTGAAATCTGGAAGAGCCAGTTTTCACGGGGTCAAGTAGTGTCTGGAGAGTGTAGATCATCAGTTCCCAAGTACCATCAATTCATGACAAAGTTTGATGTTCTACATTCAAATGGTAAAAATAAGGACAATGTAGTATCTTTTTAAAAAGCTAAATTGATTAAAGACCTTACTTTATTCTGAATTTATGCACCTCCTTTCTTAAATAAAAAAGTCTTTTTATGAAATAATAGTAATTTTAGGGAATGATCTGTTGAATGTATGTCTTTAGTGGAAAAGAAAAAATTGACAGCCTTCTTTCAATTATTATTCTTACATCTTAATTTTACTAGTCTATAAAAGGGAATAAAAAGTAGATTACTTGTCTGTGAGTATAAAGATAGATGGAGCGAGTATTTTCCCACTCTGAAAAGATAGACAGTTGAGGGGGAGGGTGAAGATAAAGGAGACCAGGTGGAAGTTGATTAAATTATTAGATAAGCAAAAATGAATTCTAGCACTAAAGGAAGGATTTTCTTTGGAGGCTTTCTTCCTCCAATTTGGGAGAAAAGGAAAGAGGACAGATTTAGTGTCAGGGGAAGGGGAAGAAATAAAATGCACTATAGATGACCCATTTTCTTTCTTTTTTCTTTTTTGAAGAAACAGCCCACTCATTTCTTTTTGATGCGGAAGATTGGCCCTGAGCTAACATCTGTTGCCAATCTTCCTCTTTTTTTTTTCCTTCCCTAAAGCCCCAGTACATAGGCATATATCCTAGTTGTAAGTCGTTCTACTTCTACGTGGGACACCCCCAGAGCATGGCTTGATGATAAGCTGTGTGTAGGTGTGCGCACAGGAGCTGAATCGGCATACCCCAGGCCACCAAAGCGGAGCATGAGAATTTAAGCACTCAGCCATGGCGCTGGCCCTGACCCATTTTGAAAAAATAGTCAGATTCATATTTTGAGAATCAGGGAAGAAAGAGGGGTGGACACCCTTAGGCGTAGAGTTGGAAGCCTTGTCAATAGCAATAGTAAAGATTTGGAGTAGCAATGGATGAGAGAACCAAACGAAAACTTGGGGAGGGCTGATGGGGTTTTGTTTGGGGCCCAGCTGAAGCAGAAGGCTGTGAACTCATAATGGGGTTACTCAAATTCTTTGTGGGAATTAACACATGGAACAATTTTGAAAGAAGATTAGGGTTAAAGTAGATAAAGAAAAATATTAATTAGTAGATGAATTCAGGTTTTCCAGAGAAACAACAAACCAATAGGATGGCTTCATACACAGATGACAGACAATAGGAATTGGCTATTGCGATTATGGAGGCCAAGAAGTCCCATAATATGCCATCTGCAAGCTGGAGAACCATGAAAGCTAGTGGTGTAATTGAGTCGGAGTACAAAGGCCCAAGAACCAGAAGTGCTGATGTTCAAGGACAGGAGAAGATGGATGGCCCAGCTTAGGCAGAGGGAAAATTTGCTCTTTCTCCACCTTTTTATTTGATTCAGACCCTCAACGAATTGGATGACGCCCACCAGCCTTGGTGAAGGCAGTCTTCTTTACTCTGTCTACAGATTCAAATGCAAATGTCTTCCAGAAACACCCCCACAGAGCACCCAGAAACAAGGTTTTACCAGCATCCCTTAGCCCAGTCAAGATGAAACATAAAATTAGTCATCACAGTAGAAAACATTTTTAAACGAGCAAGTAAAAGGAGTCTTTGGTGGCAAAAAACAAAAACAAAACTGGAAATCACTGTAATTACTCTATTTCTATGTAATTTTGATGAGTGAGCTCTTTCACTTCCATCAGTCTTCCTAAAGGAGGATGTCATCAGCAAACCTAGGGGCGTACACAGCATACCCAGTTGAGCATGATACGTGTTTGGAGAATAAATTTCAACTCTTTTTTTAAAAAATCTAGTCCAGATATTCCAATCATTTTTAAAAGTTACTGTTACTAATCAGTATTTGATACCTTTCACCTTACTTCTCTATCTCCTTCAAAAGTATTTTGTGGTTTTGGGTGGTTGGTGGGGGTGGGTTGGTTGGTTTCTTTTTAATTAAGGCCATCTCTATGATGCATGGACAAATAGAAGAAGAACGCATACATTTACTTTACTGCACAAATGGTACAAGTTCAGTTATGTATTTTTTAAATACCTGCCAGGTGCTGTGTTAATACTGTAAGTATTAATTACATCAAGCAGTGTTTTATCCTCAAGGAGACTTTTGGGAGTGAATAGTAAGCCATGTGTATTCCGTACTGTAAAGACGGGAAAAATCACCTAACTTTCCAAAATCCTGTTTTGATACATTTTGCACGAGTATGCAATAGCATGTACCTCTCTACCTGTGCTATTTCCTGCCCAGGAACTGTGTTCTCAAGAATACATTTATGTCAGTCCAATGGCTAAGGTAAACCTCCACATCACGTCACAGTCATTGTGTCCCTGGAACCAAGAAGTGCATCATAAATTCTTTGGTCTGTAAATTCCCCCGGGGTAAAACCAGCGCAAGACAGGGAAGGAAAAGTTGGAAGTGGCTGCAGAAAGATCCCTTGACTTTGACTATCTTAAGAGGGTAGGGTAGATTTCTCTGACACCTGAGACCTCGGACTACAGCTTAGCCCTGTCTGTTCTGAACTGCCGGAAGAAATAGTGCAATGTTTAGATGATGCTCTATATTTCACTGTGTCCCATACTTAAAGGGCTGAGTCTGTGCATGTATGTAAGCCTCTTTTTGAGAACTTGATGTAGGAGAATTTTGAATTTTCATTTTTCCCAGTGCTTGCCTCTCGGGTTGCAATAAAACAGAGGCTTTATTAGGGTGGTAAATAGCTATGCTACATAAGGAGAGTTTGTTGTTTTCTCCAGTCTAAAGTCATGTCCACTCACTGACTTCCACCAACAAGAGACTAGGCCCTATGTTGGATTGCTACTATACACACTTAGCTCACTCCCAGTTTCTTCCCAATCCTCTACATCGTAAAAAGTAATTTTCAGCAGAACTCTTTTATCATGTTATTCCCTGCTGAAAAATTAATCGCAAGTCTCTATTTCTCGTTACTTCAAGGCCGGACTTTCCATAATATTCCTGCCCACTCTCCCCTTCCCCTCCACTGTGCTGCTCCGTTTGACCTCACCATTCTGATCTAATTTCCCACAATTTCCTCAACATACCCGATCTGTACTGCAGTCAGGACCCAGTTAATTCATCTTCACTCCCACTCCAGTGCCTTTACCAATCTTCAAGAGCCAAATGATGGGGAAAAAGAATATAACCAATATTTCTTCATGACTTACGTATCTGGCAGCATACGTTAAATATTGCTAACCTCGCAGCAACCATATGTTACAGATGAGGAAACTGAGGCTCAAGATCCCAAGATCACATAACTATCAATAAACTGTCTGCACTTCATCCAACCTCCTCTCTAAAGCCCTTTTGATCTCAGCTCCCAGCCTAAGCCACTGTAACGTAGCACATTGTTGTGTTCCATTTTGTTTCTTCACTGTATCCTTGTCATCATCTCAATTGTGAACATACACGGACCATGTAGTATCTTTATATCACCAATCATACAGTAGGTGCTGAATGAATACTTGTGGACTGATTTTATATACGTTTATATATAGTGATGCCAGTACTGTTAGACTATTCCAGAAGGGTTAGGCCACACTGTGCTACAGCCAGAAAACCATGTTGATTTGAGTCATGAAAAACGAGCTGTGACTGGCTGTGTTGAGTCTGCCATTACTCCTGTCTGTTAATTCATCCTCTCTAGAAAATGGGCTTAGGGAATTGGTTGCATTACATCAGGCCTCCAGGCTCTATTGAGCGTGGGTAATTCATCTTTTACCCTAGAATTGTGGCAGATATCATTCTAAGAACAGGTTCACAATTCTTTATCTGAGATCCTTGAAGGGATATGTGTTTTGGAAATCAAAATCTTTCAGATTTTAGAGAGTAAATGTATTGCTTATGCTGTACCTTCTGCAGGGTCTGAGCCAGCACCTCCAATCAGACACATTAATATCTCTGTGTCCCATCAAGTGGAATAAAGATGACAGCCTTGAGTCAGGTTTGCCACCAAATAATCTGCCACAGACTCACGAGAAAACTTGGTTTTCAGAGCTTTTTGGATTTCAGGATTATGAACCTATTATTGAAATGTATTGACTTATCTAATCTCTCAATAATTTACAATACTGTACTTGTCTATATCTTGGAGACGAAGAAACTGAAACACAGAAAGGCTGTATAATGTGTCCAAGGTCACATGGTTAGTATGTGGCACAGCCAGCAATTGAATCAAGACTGTCTGACTCCAGAACCTGTGCTTTTCACCACCACGAGTACTCCCTCCCAAGACGACTTTGCAAATCACACTAACCTAAGTCTCACCTACAGGTTGTGACATTGGACAACTTCCACAGTGCACTGGACCCCAGATACCCCGCTGTCGCTCTGAGTGAAATGTAGATGTCAACTGGAGTCTTTCACCCCAGGAAAGCTAAGTCAGATGGACTTGAAGTCCCATTCCTGCTCTGTCTAAAGCCTGCTCCAAGATTTCTGCAAGTTTCTAAAGGCTTATAATTTGATTGTCACAGTCAGCTTCTGCTAAATTAATTCACATTATGAATCAGTGTCTTGTTTTTGTAAAGAATGATATAATTGCATATGTGAAACTCAGCTCCTCCTCTCAAGACAAATATCTTTAGATTGCTTGGTAATTCTCCCACTTCTGAAGAGATCTTTAGTCACCTCCCCACAATTTCATACTGCCCTAGCTTCTCCCTGCCTTCTGTCTTCCCCTCTTTTCTCATTTCTTCCTTTCTCCTCGCTCATTTCCCTGCCCCTTCCCTCCTTCCTCTCCTCTTTCCTCTTCAGAGCAAAAACAAATTCCTCTTTTTATTCCTCCCAGCATTTAGTAATGTTTTTGTGGCTTGGCTTTTGATACTTATGCCTTCAAAGTCTCATCTTCTCCCAGTGAATTATAGAAGGGTTTTCTTACACAAAGGCCATTCTAAGAGTTGCTTCCCCTTTGCCATCCAGTGATGTCCAACCTAAGTGCCATCTCCTCCTTTTCTGCACCCAGCTGTACATATCCACTCTCTTCCCCCCTTCCCAAGCTGGCCAATGGCATTTGTGTTTCTTGGTTAGCTACTTAAGCTTAATTGTCTGGCTTGCAAATGTCATGGCTACCCTAAAGCTGAAACCTCTCAATTATTTTCAGTGCCTAGTACGAGGTTTTGTTTTTAGTAGGTATTCAGTAACTACTAGAACAAATCTGACAGAGTAACAAAACCTAGGAAGCCACTAATATTCATTCAGTTAATGGAAATGGAAGTCTGTAGCCTCCTACAGTTGATAGAAATTGAAGTCTGTAGACTTGTAACACTTGTCTTCAAATTACTCTGAGTGAAGGAAACTACTGGGATGGAGATTTCAAAGACAACTTTAGTGCTTTACTCAGGAAAGATATCAGATGATAGCCAGGGAAAATGCATTATATAGATCCTCACACCCAGTGAAATGTAATTCAACCTTAACCAAAAGGCATAAATAACTCAGCCTTGATTATAAATTCACGCTCAACCTGTAAACGAGAATCTAAGAGATTTCTTTACAACATAGGGTCAGTCAGTGATGCTGCATAAGCTCTAGATAAAAATCTCCTGGCAGAAGAGCTTTGTCACACCAGGTTTTACCAGCGTTTAGGACAGCTTAGCACATTATAGGAGCTCAAGTACTCGCTGATGGAATGAGTGAATGCAGTACAAAATGTCGAGGACCTACCACACTAGGGGAGAGGTATTGAGTGCTGCCTGGTCCCCTGCCCTTCACTTCCTGACCGTGTGTCCATTATAGGGTAAAGAGACCTGAATTTTAATCTCTCAGCTCTACCCTAAACCCCTAAATGTGTGGACTTAGGAAGTAATTCAACTGCTCTAGGCTTCGTTTTATCGTCTGTAAAATAAAAATCTTGGGCTGAATAACCTCTAAGATGGGTTTGAATTGCTTGTATGAATATAGTTGTCTTTAGAAAAGTAATATGGGTGCATGGAAATCAACACTCAACTGTTGTAGAGGCACATAATAAGCAAGAATCTCCTTCCCCACACCCCACTCCCAGGTCTTTCTCCTCAAAAGAAGCTCCTTTGGACTAATTCTGTCTTGTTCCTCTAAATAATATGCTTAGGCCTCTATTTCTCAAGTTTTCCTTTTTTTGGAAGATTAGCCCTGAGCTAACATTTGCCACCAATTCTCCTTTTGCTGAGGAAGACTGGCCCTGAGCCAACATCCGTGCCCATCCTCCTCCACTTTATATGTGGGACACCTGCCACAGCATGGATTGACAAGTGGTGCATAGGTCCACACCCAGGATCCGAACTGGGGAACCCTGGGCCACCAAAGCGGAAGGTGTGAACTGCTGCGCCACAGGGCCGGCCTCCTCTATTTCTCACTTTATCTACTCTAAGCAATATCGTTTATCCTTGCGCTCTTCAAGAGAGGGAATTTAGTTTACTCCCTTCTCCTATATCTGAAATATAGCTATGAATATTTTAATCATTTGTATCCATTTCCTTTATTACTTTAATGGACTTAAAGCACTGTTTCTTTTTTTTTTTTAAAGATTGGCACCTGGGCTAACAACTGTTGCCAATCTTGCTTTTTTTTTTAATTTAAGGATTGGCACCTGGGCTAACAACTGTTGCCAATCTTTTTTATTTTTTTCCTGCTTTATTTCCCAACATCCCCCTGCCCGGTACATAGTTGTATATCTTAGTTGCAGGTCCTTCTAGTTGTGGGATGTGGGACGCCGCCTCAACGTGGCCTGACGAGCAGTGCCATGTCTGCGCCCAGGATCCGAACCCTGAGCTGCCACAGCGCTGGCCACGGAGCCGGCCCCAAAGCACTGTTTCTTAACCCATCCATTTTAAGTAGATGCTGACTCCCGCTAAGTCAATTAGTGCTCCCTTTACTTCCCTCCACTTCTCCCCCTTGAATTTCTCAGCTTCTGTCAGTTAAATCGTTACCTTTTTCTTCACCAAAATCATTACTTTTTTCTTTTTTTGAGTGTAATACACCCATGGGATGGTTCTTGTTTTCTTTTTCTTCTTCTCCCCAAAGCCCCCCAGTACACAGTTCTACACTCTAGTTGTAGGTCCTTCTGGTTGTGCTATGTGGGATGCTGCCTCAGTGTGGCCCAATGAGCTGGGCCATGTCCATGCCCAGGATCCAAACTGGTGAAACTCTGGGCCGCCAAAGCGGAGCATGCGAACTTAACCACTCGGCCACGGGGCCAGCCCTCAAAATCATTACTTT
Source organism: Equus caballus (assembly GCF_041296265.1). Taxonomy (NCBI): domain Eukaryota; kingdom Metazoa; phylum Chordata; class Mammalia; order Perissodactyla; family Equidae; genus Equus; species Equus caballus. Next base: position 15,974,846 of record NC_091708.1, read on the forward strand.
TATGTTGTCCAAAATTATAATGTTTAAATTCTCTATTGGAACTATGGTTGTCTTTAATGTTTTTTCTGTAGGTAATTCTGAAAATTGAAAGTCAATAACGTATAATTATGGGAATATTATTTACTGCAAAAATTAGTGAACTTGGATGTGTGGAGAAAGGTGTAGTCCTGTGTCACCAAACCTCAGACTCTTGAGGAGGAATGCTCCAAGCATCAAAGTCAACTGAATCTTGTATTGCACTCCACATGTTGCTTGAAATCTTTTTATGTTTTAGCTTGCCTCACATTATGATTGGCTTTCAATTTTAAATATCCTCAAAATTGAAATCTAGCTTGGTAGTTTTCAAACTTGGCTGGACATCAGGGTTATCAAGGGAGCTTTAAGAAACCCTGATACTTAGAGGATCCCACATTGAGAGTTTCTGATTTAATTGGGCAGGAGTGTGGCCTGACCATCTAGGGGGCAGGGTGGAGGTGGGGGTGGTGGTTAAAATTTTGCCAGGTGATTCCAATGAGTAGCCAACGTTGAAGACCCTGACCATTAACGTCAGTCATGTCTAGTAGAGTCGAAGGTAATGAAATATACTGAACACTTTGAAAGCAAGAGCAGAAAGTAAAACCTGATACCAACTGAAGGTTCATAGAACATTTTATTTCTTTTGTAGTTGCAGCTGTCTCCTTCATAACCTACCACTAAGATTGTTTAAGACGATGTACTTCTCTGCACTCAGCTTCTGAGGTGTTTCATTCAGTGGTCGTTGCTTGGCTGGAGAGCTGATTTTGTTTTAAAGTCTGTTCTTGCCTTGGGTGGAAACTCAGGGGTATGGGAAGATGAAAGTGTTGCTAGGAAACAGGTGAAATTTCCTGAAATCCTTAATATTCAGACTTACGTTTCAATAACTGATTCTCTTTCTTATGTCCAAGAATTTGACATGTATTTTGTTTCCAACAGTTTCAGTCTAATCTTGTGTAATTTCCAGGGTCAGTCAAGAAGTTGTTGCCTTTCAGCCTTCCTTCCAAGACAGCTAGAATGGTGAGAGCCAGGCTGGCCAGCCTCAGGGTCTAGTAGGTGTAGCAGGCTGTGAAGAGCGACTGGGTGGAAGCGGCACTAGAAGAGCCCGTGTGAAGATACTGGCCTTTGGCTGCCTGGCAGTTAGCCTAAAAGACAAGCGCAAGAGAGGAGAACGAGTTAGAGCCATGCAACCCTGTGCTTGGCCCTCTCTGCTGCTCCTTTGAAACCAGCTACACCTTTACTTGGGTATTTTCCTCCTTACAGTGATTTTGCACAACATTGCTGCTGATTCCATTCCCTTCCTTATATAATATGTTGTCTCCTTCTTCATCCCAGTTTTCTGAGCATTTCTTTGGCAAGCCTGAGGTTTGTGTCAGTTATTGGGAAGGTTTCTTTTTAGTGTGAGCAATATTGCAACAACAGTACTAGAAATTAAAGTTGAGAAACTTCTCATTAGTATAGTGATAAAGGAATGGAGATTTCAGTCTTAGCCGTGGGGAAGCCGGGAATTGCTGTTGAAGTGGGCTGCTAGGAAACTGGCCAGATGTCATGGCCAAGCATCAGGCAAGATGCAGCTGAAGCTACGCTGTAACAAAAACACAACTTATTTTTTAAAATTTTCCGTTTTCTACCTATATTTGTCCATAAGAACATGTAATTTTATGTAGTTGTTATATCACTTGATTCCTTGTGTAAATTCCAATTAAAGATGAGTTCAGAACTATGAACCCTGTAATAATATCCAAATGCCACTCAGAGGTACCACATCTTCAAGTCACTGTGGCTATTGTCTGCTCTCTCTAGGACTTATTTCTGCATCTACAGTGATTTTCAAAGTGTGTTAATGGCGCTAGGCACTTGTTAGAAATGGAAATTCTCTAGCTTGACCCTGGACCTTCTGAATCACACACTTGGTGGCTGGGGCCCAGCAATCTTCATCTTAGCACAGCCGCCAGGTGGTTTGGACACACGCTCAAGCTTGAGAACCACCACCACAACCAGCTCTCCATCATCACACTGTAAAGAACTACCTCTAAAATCTCACACTTCACTTACGTCCCTGAGATGATTTTTTTTAGCCTCCCTGGGGCCTCCCTTTCTTTAGCGCCTCGTCACCAAACTTCTGGCTACACTTGGTTCCTTGCCCAGCCTCCTCTGTGCTCTGCAAGCTGATTAAGGCTATCACTCAGATTTATTCTTCCATCTCCCTGTTAATCTTTTATTCTTCTAGCCTGCTCTTTCCCATGTAGGTTGATCTGAATCTTCCTGCATGCTTAAGAGAGCCATTGGGAAAACTGAGGATCTAAGTTAATATACCACAAAATCCTTCTCATTTCAGCTTCGGCTTGCCTGGTGCTTGGACATGGCATTTGGTCAGTTTCCTAGCAGACCACTTCAACAGCGATTCCAGGCTTCCCCACTGTTCAGACCGAAATCTGCAATCCCTCACCACTCTGACAGAGGCCCTCCAACCGCTACATCTCTTCACTTCTCCAGACCCGATTCCAAACCCATTCTCTTTCTTCTTTGCTGTCTCTTCCCTCCTTTCTAAGACCAACTCTGCCACCTCTATTTGATATTTAGTGTCATGCAATCCTGTTTCCTCCAAGTCCTTGTCCTCTGAATGATGTCCGCTCTCCTCATCTCTAATCTCGCCTCTGGCTCCTTCTGCTTTGCATTGAAACATGCCAAGCTCTCTCCTATTTGGCTAAACACTAAGCCCCCTGAAGGCAGTGGCTGTATCTCCCTTGATCACCCCAGTCCTCAGCTCACAGTAGGTAATTCAAAAAGGAATGGTTACCACTTGAATAAAACCCTTTGTTGTCCTCATTTCTCCTGGTAACTTTTCTGGGTCTTCTTCTGACAAACATCTTGAGTGGGCACCTTTCCTCTTCTCTCTCTATTGAAACTGTTTTGTTGAGGGTCACTGATATGCTCCTACATGCCAATCTCAGCCTTTTCTCAGCCTTTATTCTGAATCTCTGTGTAGTGTGTTGTTGTTGACTCCTTGAAACTTGTTTCTCTTTGTTTCAGAAACCTTGCTTCCTCCTGTCATATTATTGCTGCTTGTCTTGGTGGCTTCTCTTCTTCATCTTCCCAAAAGGGAAGGTGTGCTGGGTTCAGCTCTTGGTCCTCTTATCTTCCCTCTTAAGTGTCTCTCTGGAAACTGTCCTTCAATCTACTGTCGTCAACTACACTCCCAGTGTGGGTAATTCAGAACTCCCTCCAGACCTAACCTTCCTGCTCAGCTTGACTGCCACATTTTCAAACACCCAGTAGACACTATCTGGAGATAGCTTCATGGCCTGAAAAAGCAGTGCTTATCCAGGTGAGAGAGCCAGGCCCCAAGTATCCACTTGATCAAGGAGCTAAGAGGAGTGGCATCTTACCAGGGCCCGCTTCATAAACGCCTCCTGGGTAGCCTTCTTGTTTGCAGCCTTGCCACTCCAGGCAGCCAGGGCACTGGCCTGCAGGGCCCGTCCGTAAGAGAAACTCAGTTTCCAGGGCTTTGGGAGCGGGCAAAGGTTGATTGCATTGAGGTTGAGAGTCGCATCCTCTTCACTCATGCCGCCAGACAAAAAGCAGATGCCTGGAAAGAGAGAAGCCATTCCACTCTACTAATCCTAGCATATGCACCCTGCTTCAGAAAACAAGCAAGGAGCCTAAAGGAAAAGAAATATCTCAATCTTTTCTCTACTTAATTGTGTGAGACTGGGTCGGAGAAATTAATTCACCTCTGCTGAAGCTGGGCTAAGGAGAGAAGGGCTTTAATAAATAAGGAGGATGGTAAAATATTGAGGAAATCAATGGATTGTGTGCATTTGGACAGACTCAGGATGCATGGTATCACGGAGCGCAAGGGGGAAGTGCTGGCTGCCTGTGAGAAAGCAGAGGTCTGTTTCATCGATAGAGGCAGACTCCTGGACAAACACAAATGCTTGTGGCACTCCTTCAAAGGACGAGGGCTAAGACTTCACACTAGAGGAGAGAGAAAGCCTTACCGGGAACAGCAGCAGGAACGGTCCGGTGGAGAGCTGTGACAGTGGCCATGGCCACTTGCTCTGGAGTATACTTCTTGGTGCAGGCATGTCCAGCAGTCACCATGTTGGGCTTCAGCAAGGTGCCCTCCAGGTAAACATGATGGTCATTCAGGGCCTTGTAGACAGCAGCCAGGACCTGAAGGACAAGAGGTCCAAACAGGTGAAACCCAGAGCCAGCCTTAGACTCATCTGACCTTGGTCCTTTTATACCACAGGGACACAGGATGAAGGAACTCCCATGTGTTGCTTGGCCAAAGGTTCCCAATCAGCCTCTAGGCCTCATCAGGGTACCGCATTGCAAACCACAGCCACTGAGCACAGCCAGCTGGCCTATCCCTGCCTCGCCTACTCCAAACGCTCACTGCGTGGACTGTTGGTATGACTCTGCCTCCTAAAGGCCCTTCACTTCTTCCTTCCCATTCCTTCCCTTGGTCAGTTGAGACAGCCTTGATTTAGGCAGCTGGGGGCATCTAAATTGGCCTCCACTCCCCATCCCCATAGAAGCTAAGTGGTCATAAAACATACGTTTTAGAGACAGAAGTGTTTTCAGATCTCACTTCAGTCCACCCAATTTTGCAAGTGGAGAAACTGAGGTCAGGTTACATTATGACTCTCTTACTTTCTTACAGATATACTGTGGCTAATTTAGAAAGTCACATGGGAACAAATGACTTTTTAATTACATTTTCTCATGGGAGTCTCACCTCTTATTTTAAAATTTCTTAGTTTACACTTAATGGAACTGAGGCCCAAAAAGATAATATGACTTTACCCAAGGCCACACAGCTGGGAACATGGATTCCCAAACCCTCGTCTTGGTACTGTAAATCCTATGCTTTTTCCATAAGGAGCATATTATGTGCCAAAAAATTGGAAGGTTTCATAACACCTCCTAACCTTCTCAATGCTACATAATGATTACAGCTGAAGAATATTTCATATATAACAGCTGATATGGGTTAAGTAACAGCTAGTACTTAAAAACAAGGTTTTTCAACTGGAATTGGGACCTTTATGTTCAAGACTCACCTTCTCAGTGACATACTGGCAGTGTTCCAAGTCATGGTCTCCATCGGGAATTACCTCTGGTTCAACAATGGGAACCAGCCCATTCTAAAAAGGAAAAGGCGAGGGGAGACAAGGTGAAGCTCTGCTCACCGGGCTCCTTTCCTTAGGAGGATAGTCAGCAGTTGCAATGGGTATGAAGTGAAGCCGTTGTGGAGAAACACTATATCAGTAACTTAAAGGCAGTGAAAGAAATTTAATGGGATGAATAGTGAGCATTTGTGGCTTAGCCAAAAAATAACAGTGAGGTTAAAAGAAGAAATATATATTCCTGGGAAGGAGGTAAAATAAATGCAAACCTTTAATTTCTCTATCTTATTCTGGAGATTGTTTCAGCTACCTCAGAACCTAGCTGTCACTCTTTTAGGCCAGTCAAGCTTAAATCACTAAGAAAGATGCCTCTTGTGTGGGTTAATTAAGGAATTAAGTAGCGTTTACGGTTCTAATTGGGACTTCCCAGGTGCCCACAGCTCAAGTAACCCCACCATAGCACCCACACAGCAAATCAGACTTACTTGGATCCCAGAGACACTTCAATTTACGTTGAAAACCTTAGCATCAAGTCACTATCCTTCAAGAAATTATTTGGATTGGGACTAGATCAGAATTATCACCTTCAAGCTGGAGATCTAAGAGGGTCATGTCTTGGACATGGTGGGGCATAGACATGGTAGAGCATAGACAAGCAAGTGCCCCGGCCTCAAGAACCTAATCACTTTTAAGACTCAGCTTCTAGAGCTTTGGCAGATGGCAGCAGTTGATGACATGGGCCTTTCTGGCTCATGGCTGACTTGTGGAACCAAATCTTTCTCTACAACATTTGACTATAGCAAAAGTGGTGATAAATGCCACCAGGATACACTGATGAGAGAAGGCTCGTGTGTAGTTATGGAAAAATTGGAAAGAGTGGCTCTGAAGAAAGTTCTTGCCTACTTTTTTTTAACCCAAGGGGAAGGCAGAGCACCTGCTGACAGATGCTGGCGTAGCGGGCCAGGGCATTGGCGTTTTCCTGGACGGCAAGGTTGGATGGACACTGGTTGTCAATCCTCAGCACAGCACGCCACTTCCCAAAGTCAGCACCGTCTTTCTTATACTGAGCACAGCGTTCAGAAAGGCCATCGAGCCCTGCAAGTCACAAAAGACAGAAAGGCTTCTTTGCATCCCTGTCCCTCATCCATGGGGCCACTGATAAAGTGAAGAAGTTCTTCCTTGGCTTAGCTTTCAGTCACAGAGCTTGAGGACCAAAAACATCCAAGCAAATAAACATAAATCCCAATACTGAGCCAAAAGACCTGGATTTAATAAAGCTGGTTTTGATGTATAGAGGATACTTCATGAGACGAATAGAGGGAACTAAAATTTGTCTAGTACTTACTATGTTCCAGGCATGATTCTAGGCATTTTGTACACCTGATTTCACTTAATTATCATAGCCCTAATACAGTAATCCCCCCCATCCCAGGGGGATACGTTCCAAGACCCCCAGTGGATACTTGAAACCACAGATAGTACTGAACCCTCTGTATACTGTTTTTTCTTATACATACATACCTATGATAAAGTTCAATTTATAAGTTAGGCACAGTAGGAGATTGACAACAATAACTAATAATAAAAGAGAGCAATTATAACAATATACCGTCATACAAGCTACAGCAGATCTTAGCAACCTCAGTATATAATTTTTTCTTTCCTTATTAAGTCAAGACCTTTCACCTTTTCATTTAAAGTAAGCACTTTACAGCTTCTCTTTGGCACATCCAAATGGCCAGCATCACTACTCTAGCACTTTGGGGACATTATTAAGTAAAATAAGGGTGACTTATACACAAGCACTGCCGTATCACCACAGTTGATCTGATAATCGAGATGGCTGCTAAGTGACCAATGGGTGGGTAGCATATACAGTGTAGATACACTGGACAAAGGGATGATTCATGTCCTGGGCAGGTCGAAGCACAGGATTTCATCATGCTACTCAGAATGGTGCGCAATTTAAAATTTATGAATTATTTCTGGAATTTTCCATTTAATATTTTCAGACTGGGTTCACCATGGGTAACTGAAACTGTGGAAAGCGAAGCCATGGATAAGGGGGGACTACTATAGTTGTTCTCCTATTGCAACCTAATAGTTGTATCATACAACCCTAATAGTTGTATACTCATTTTACAAATTTGGAAACTAGGTTCCCAGAGGTCAAGTGACTTTACCAAGTTTGCGAAGCTAAAGAGTGACAGAGCTGGGCTGCAAATTCTGCTTTGCTAACCTAATGTTGTGGTTTATACTTGTCTACTTTGGCAGTGAAGTACCTTGCAAAATTATCTAAGTAGTAAGTGATGGAACCAGGATTCAAACCCAGGTGTGTCTGATCCCAAAGCTTGGGACATTTCCTGGATTTTTCTCTAAAAATAATATTCCCAGGTACAGAGTATCTTTTCTGTGCAAGGCACTGTGGTAAGCACTTTATGTACGTTGCCTGATTTAATCCCCACCACTGTTCTGCAAAGTAGATATTGTTATCGCGTTTTGACTGAGCCTCAGAACCTTTAAGTGAGTAGCCTGAGGTCACGCAGTTATTAACTAGAGGAGCTGGGATTGAAACCCAGGTGTGTGGCTCTAGAACCAGTGTGATAGGCCCATGTTGTTTTCCCTTGCTCGCCTTCTTGGCTTGCTTTCATTTCTAGCATGCATGGGCATGAAACATATCAGTGGGTCATCACCTTACCTTGAATGGTGGTTTCTTTGTTTGTTCCGGCAAGGGGAGCACCTCCTTGGTCTAACTGTGAATACAAATAATTAACACGTAATTAGCAGGTGTCAGATGTCCCAGTAAAACACAAGCAGAGCCCCTGGTGCTAACAGTTCTCATGTTTCACAAACCAAGGAGTTGAATTAGGAAGGTGTATTTGGGGTGAGGGTGGGGGGGATACACAATCCAGTCCATAGCAGAAGGGAAGTTACCCGGAAGGAACATGTACGGTGTCAACCTAAGAGGACTGGAAGCACAGGCCTGGAGCTTGGGAAGGAAGAAGTAATCTGACAGTTCCTGGGATGCAGAGGTGCCGTAGAAGAGCAGCTTCGCTTAAACTATTTATTCAAGAAACATTTATTAAGCACCTGTACATACCAGGCACTGCGTTATTACAGGAGATGAAGAGAATAAAGATGCAGCTCTGCTCTCAGTAAAGCAGAGGCTAAGCTCATGAGCCCAAGAGGTAAGCAGCCTGGGTTTGAACTGGCTCCAATTTTGCCTTGCTGTTGGCATGTTACCCCTTGTAATTCCACCTTCCCACCTCATCTCTAAAATAAGGATAATAATTGAATCTACCTCCAGAGAAGAGGATCAAATGAGTGCTTGGAGTTGTGAGCACTCAGCGAATACTAATGCTCACTCTGGAGAAGTTCATGCAATTTTGGAAGATCTAGTTACAATAGAACAGTGAGTGCTTTAATGATAATAGCTATCATTAACTAAATAACAATCATGCAACAGGAACTGTTTTAAAAACTCATTTCATCTTTATAAGAACCTTATGAGGTAGGTACTACCATTCCCAGTTTAGAAATGAGGGAATTGAGACTCTAAGAGATTAAGTACCTTGTAGAAAACTTGGGTTGAAAGAAGAGGGCACTGGATGAAAAGTCTAGAAGATGATCTGGTTCTCAGTGGAGAGATGATGACGGAAAAGAGTGAGGACAGAAATAAGATGATGAGAATGTTCAGAATGTTGGCCTTGCCCCAGATACCGTGCTGGGAGTTTGGCTGGGGTGAGGCAGAGGTGAGATGGGAACCGAAGTATTCACCTTGATTCCCACCACGATCCCCTTTTCCTTGAGGATGTTTCTGAACAGCTTTCCCTCGCTGTCCTTCTGGTAGAGGGTCTCGTGGAAAAGGATCACACCTCCGATGCTCTGGTTGATGGAGTTGTCCACAGTGAAGAGCATTTCTCGGAACTGCCGGCGGTTCTCTTCTGTGTTCTCCACCTTGATCCTTTGCAGGCGGTTTCCCATGGTGCCTATGGTGGGCAGCCGAGGCAGTGTAAGGAGCAAGCTGGGGCTTTGCTGCCACGGTCCTCCACAGCAGCTCAGTGACCCTCACCAGGATGGACAGCAAGACTCTCTTCTTCATTCAGATCTTCAAAGCTCCTGCCTCTTTTTTTTGTCTCCCCAGCAAAAGGCCTTGGTTGCTATCAGGATGCTGGTTAGTAAGTGCAGGGACTGGGCATGTGTGGGTCAGGGTGGAAGCCACCAACTGGGTCCAAGTGGCTAGGTAAGACCCTCAGGCCTCTGGTCCAGCTCTCAATCTGACTGGAGATACATACCATGAAAGGAGGGAGGTGGGACAGACTCTTGACTTCCTTGGCTTCTATATTTTATGATGCGGCCACACAGGCCTGCCACTGCTCTCCCTCATGCCATCCTGGGCTTCTCTCTGCCACAAGCCCTTCCCTGTTCCACGTGTGGACACTTCCCTGCCCTCCCTCCGCTTCCTTGGCTGACTCTACACTGACTTCACATAACAGCAGAAGGTTATGTATCTGACCACATTCTGGTTACTGGGTCCCTCCTGGCCTTGCTACAGCTGGATTCAAATGACTCCTGGAAAGAGGCCCTAAAATGGAAGGTTTGTGCCTCTTCCCTTGGTTCTTGGAAATCTGCCTACTGGAACGACAGGACTCCAAAGGTCCACGCTTACTGACTCTTCTGCTCCCACTCCTGTATACAGAAACCTTTACTTCCTCTGAGAGGAAAGAGAGTACAACTATCAAGTTGACTTTGCTAAGTGTAGAAACAAGAGTATGCCTATTGTCTGGTGCTTCTTGCACTCACCTACAGACTCATCTGCAGCCAGGATCCCCTTGCCATTGGCAACAATGCGCTGGGCAATTTCTGAGAGCTCCTTCTTCTGTTCTGAGGTGAGGGCTGGAAATCGGTGGGCCATGGTGGCAGGACTGGAAAAGAGTACAGGAGAGGCGTGAACAGAACTGTGGGTGGCCTGATGGAATCCTGACCAAGATAGCCAGGGTATTGAGACAAAACCTTTAAGCCCTCTGACATTTATGGCCTATTTCCACAACTGGATAAACAAATGAAGTCTGGGGTTTTTCCTCATTTGCCTGAGTAGTTGCAAGTAGCCATCATAGATGAAGGGTAGGATGCCAAATGGTGATCCTAAATAGAGTGCCTTCTAGGAAAACTTTGGGATCACTGATCCTGCTTCTGAACCAACTGATTAGTGACCCACTGAAATCTGACAAACAGACGGCACTGCAGTAATTGACAGTTTCTCTATTCTGTGGATTCCTGGTGCCATCGGGTACCCTAGATGACTTGAGGCCAAGACAGTGAGGATTTTGACCTCTGTGGCCGTTCTCCACTTTGCTCTGTTAGCCTATAGTCCAGACTATTCTCCAGGCAACAAGCTTGAGAGGAGAAACCACCACTTGGCCTTGAGGTTAACTTTCCTTCAGCTTTGGAACCTGGAGTTGGGGGGAGATGAGGAGGGGGCGGGAAGGCTCGTTTTTCTTATAGTCAACCACCTATGAGACCATTTGAGGCAGATGGGGAAGATTTTTCCTAAATGCCTCTGGGCTGGAGGTTCTCACAGGCTCTAAGGATGTCAAAGTCGTATGGCGATCCCTGCTCCAGTAATTCTCGCCTTCGCTGCCTTATCAAGGAGAGACTCTGGCTCGTAGAGCCCCCACCCAAACAATCTCCTCAGCAGTGGTCCTCTGAAGAGCGTCATCGCTCCTATTCAGCTCCTGCTTTGGGCTAGTCTTGAAAATGCAAGCCCACAGGCTCACATTTTGGGTTTTAGAAAGAGTGATTTTGCATAGGTTGAGCTATCAAAGAAATCAAATCATAGTAAGGATTATCTTGAGTAGTCTCCTATCCAATCCTGCAGCCTCCTCCTTTCCTCAGTTTCCTCTCCCTCATAAAGTCATATACCGCTGTAGTGTGGTCAGCAATGGAAAAGTAAAGATGTTTCCTTAAATGAAACAAAAAGAAAACATAGCCCAATAATAATAGCAAATTATCATTTATTGCCAGCACTCTGCTAATTGCTTTACAGGCACTATATAATTTATTCCTCACAACAATCCCAGAAAGTAACTGGGCGTTTCCCCCCTCCCATATAGTAAATAAGGAAAGAAGGTAAGAGAGTTTGATCACTTGTCCGTGGACAAATAGCTAATAAGGCACAAAATTGGGATAAGGGGCAATAGTCTCCTCTGTCAAGGAAAGAGTAAACTTGGTGGGAGGAATTGACTTTTGGATGATTCTAACGTCCTTGATGACACCCCCCCCAGAGTACTTGTGATGACATCCCCAGAGTACTCCAAATCCTTGGACTGTCGATCATTATCCCCACACCACTGACATCACCAATTCATAGCCATCTGACACGTCCACACAGACGTTTGCTGCTAATAGATCAGACAGGCCTGGGGCCACGTACCAGTCTGCCTCCTGTAGCTGGAACCATGGGCAAGTCGGTCATTTCTCTGAGTCTTAGGCTACTATGGATTAAATGGTGAAGATGTCTGCTCTGGTTGTCTCATTGCCAAATAGGTCAAATGTGACCTGTGCGCATGCTACTCATCGTAGTTGCTCAAAATTATTGCCAGCACTCTGCTAATTGGTTTACAGGCACTACACAATTTATTCCTCGCAACAATCCCAGAAAGCAACCTGGCATTTCCCCCCTCCCATAGAATAAATAAGGAAAGAATGTAAGAGAGTTTAATTATTTGTTGAATCACATGATAAATAGCAAGATGCTTTATAACGCATTATGAAAATGTAAGGTATTACTATTTTTTTAATGTTTTAAAAAATAATTACCTAAGGGACTTCCATGTTTCTGTTTACTACCAAGCTATTTTCTTCAGACCGAGTGTGCTGACTCAACCAGAAGAACAGAGGAAAGGTCAAATCGAACCAATACTGCTTATGGGAAGTTAAACTTCTACAGAGGGATTAAAGGTCTGTACCACATCAGCACAAACAGCGCCCCTCTGTTAATCATAAAACAGGGTCACAGGCCAATGTTCACCACTGGGAGACAGGAAGCCAGCAGGAGTGGGGAATGGGAGAGAACGATTTCTGTGCCCCGAAACCTCTGCTCATGGAGCTCTCAAGTCAACTTTTTTTTCAAGTGTGACTTTAAGTTCACATTATATTACTGAGTGAAAAAGCAAGTTTCAGAGAAGTATGCAACATATAATATCATTCTTTAAGTTAAAAATATATACTGTTTGTGGGTCTATATAAGCAGAGAATAACCACCATGCATCACCTCTGGGGGATGGGATGGAGTGGAGGGACTCTCACCTTTCACTTTATGGATTTTTTATAATGTTTGATTTCTTAGTGAACAGGTTTACATATTGCCTGGTTTACTATACATACTCCATTAACAGGAAATATGTGTACAAATCTGGGGGAAGGTTGTGAGTATGAACATATATAAATAGAAGATAACCACAGAAAAGCAGAGCTACAAATGACCTCAGACAGATCTGCAGCAACCTGCGAACTTTAGAGATGAGGAAACTGAGGCCCAGGAAGAATATGTCTGATGCCCCTTCTAAGTTGTGATATGCTAGAATTGTAAGTCACGTCCTATTGGTTTATGACTTGGAATCCTATTTTCAATCCTTTTTCAGCATAATGATAGAGAGAACCCTACAGTGTGGTTCTTTCTCTCTTCCTTGAAGAGGTTCTGTGAAAAGATGATAATTTGTAATATAGGAACATTTAACTCCTGGAGAAATGAAAGGCAGTGGCGAGTCCATGTGCTTCTCCATGTGCGAGGCAGATGGATTTTCAGGAAGGCAGACGTGAGGGTCTTAATCATTGAGAGCCTATGATTGCCACCCACTGTATGCAGCATTCTTATATATGGATGCATGAAGATGCCCATAGCTTCATGACCCACCCCAATGCCACAGTGACAAGGGCGGTGAGACGCTTTAGGACAGCCTGATCCCTGGCACCTTTGAACATGTGTGGAGCAGCCCAGAAAGAGACCTGAGTGTTGCTCTTTTGTCTAAACTGGAAAATAAGTCAAAGGATCGCTTAGGTTTACAGCAGCTACACCCCATTCCCTGCCCAGGACCTCTGGTCTAGCCTGGGCCTGAGTGGACCCCAAGGGTGCTCAAGTGATGATGGCAGCGGAATTTGAGCCTCTGCTGGATCCAAACTGGCTAATGGAGCCCTAGGTAACTATTTAAAGAGAAGTTTATTTTATTTATTTATTTATTTATTTTTGAGGAAGATTAGCCCTGAGCTAACATCTGCTGCCAATCCTCCTCTTTTTGCTGAGGAAGACTGGCCCCAAGCTAACATCCGTGCCCATCTTCCTCTACTTTATATGTGGAACGCCTTCCACAGCATGGCTTGACAAGTGGTGCACAGTTCCGTGTCTGGGATCCGAACCAGTTAACCCAGGCTGACGAGACAGAATGTGCGAACTTAAACGCTGCACCACCAGAGTGGCCCCAAGAGAAGTTTATTTTAAAAGACAGCATATCCTCACAGCACGCCTATTTTTCAGATGGTAGAACAAAAGTGCCAAAACACATCAACAGTTTTTAATTGCAAATATCTTAAGCTGTAGGGTCTTCAAAGTGTTTAGTGCCAGTAGAAAATGTCACAGAAAGTACCAAACAAATGGACAGCTTGAGAATTCATAATCAAATGACGACTGTATGCTGTATGATGTTGCCATTGTCTCGTTTGAGCTGTGGGTGAAGGCTAAGGGCAAATCACGCGCCAAGAGTTCATTTCTGTGACAAAGAAACTTCAGTGCTAGTACGAGTCAGTGTGGGAAGAGAAGGAAGAAAATGACATAAGGTGATTGATATTTAAATACACCATGGAACGGAAGCAGTTGTTATGGAGAAAGTAGAAACGAGCAGCCATCTCAAAAATTGAGTGGAACCTAACCAAAAAGGAGTATTCAAGTTGTTTTTCCCAGGCCAAAGACTCAGAAGAACCCTTACAGGTAACACTGGTAACTGGCAGCAATCCTGAGCATTTCGCTGCCACTCAGAGCCAGGAAAGGCGTGAGCGAGCACTCATGCTTAGGGAGAAAAGCAGTCATTGCAGCAGATGATCACATCTCTCCTGGAAACAAAAGCAAACAAACTTTCCCCTCTACATTAACCACTTACTCCCCGGGGAGTCCAGATAGACAAAAGAGGATCTTTTACTTACAGCTCCAGAGAGGAGAGTGCTCTTAGATGTCAGAAGCTGTGGATGAGGCAGCAGCTGCCAAGTAGGACGAACCTTGGGGAACTCACAGTTTTTATAGACTTCTCATCAAAGTTTTTTTTTTTAACTTTTGCCCTCCCCTCCCCACCTTGGCATGGTAGGGAGGTGTTTATCCAATACCTCTGATTGGCTCATAAACAGCCAATCCTTCTAATCATGCTCACACACTCATCGCACTCACAGAATGTTAAAGCTACAAGGGATACCTGGAAACCACATAGTGCTTAATCCAGACTCTTCGTTTCACAGGTGAGGAATCTGAGGCACAGGGGACTAGGGGATTCCCCTAGGTCATGCAGCTAGTGAGTGACTGAGCTCTGGAGTCCACTAAGAGAAACAGGGAAGAATGTTGGCTTAGCCCCAGCACTTACTCGACACTTGACCTTATCAAAGGTGCTTTTTTTTAATTTCACTGAGCCTTAAGTTTCTCTTCCATAAAGTGGGATCTCAACTTCATAATAGCATTAAATGAATTTGTAAAGCACCCCCCTACTGTAGGCATTCAAAGACCCTCCCCAGTGTGCCAAAACCAAGCTGGGCTCCCTGATGTCTTTAATGCCAGAACACCCTGTCTTTTACTCTATTCTTATTCTTTCTCAATCTTTACATTTTTGTCTTCAAAGTTGGCAAAAACCAGAATGAAACTCAAAGTGGTTGATCTAAGCCATCAGCTCCCCTAGATATGGTACTGTCTGGGGATGGCTTCACTCTACAGGGCTTTCTCCTGAGCGTTCAACCAAAATCTAATTCAACAGAAGATAAATAGAAATATAGCATGCTTCCCGAGGCAAACAATGAATGAGGCAAATAAAAGTTATGGGGAAATCTCAAAGTAATGAAATGACCATGATCACAGGAAAGTATAAATTCCCAGGAACATATTCTTTTGTAATAACTCATAAAATAGGGGGCAAAAATCAAAGTGCTCAGCGGAATAGAGTGTAACGCTAGAATCTATGGGTGAAAAAGTGAAGTGTCAATAAGATGAAAAAGAAAGAGAGAACTAGGTTGTCTAAATAGAGTTTACGCTCAGATAGCTTCCAAAAGTGGGTAGTGTTAGACATTGGATGTGATTATTAAAGGAAATCGAAATGTTTGAAACATAAAATTGAGGCTCATTTGGCTAGGGAAGTTTTGGCCAAGGCCCGCGCTGAGGATAGCAGAGGCTAGACTAGGTAAAGGTGCCATCAGCACTCTTGACTCCACTTGCCACCCGAAGGCACACTTTCCGGTGTCCCCATCTCAACCTGGGGCTTCATTCATCAGACCAAGATGACCTCATCTGAGGACATGTAAGTTTCATCAGCTTTGATTTTGTTCAAAGGAGAATGGAGGAAGGAGAGATGGATGGCAATGAAAGAATGGAGAGTGGAGCCAGTGACAGTTGTTGGGAGTCAGGACTTGGGGGCTCACTACTGTGACTAAAACATTCCACCTGCTGAGAGAGGCATGGTAGAAATAATTTTACTTATGCCACTAGTACTCATTATTCTTGTTATGACAATGACAACAATAACAATAATAGATTTTTGTGAGGTTCTATGATGCATCTGAGTTTTTTGACACATGATCTCCAATCTCAGCACCTCTCCGAGGAAAGATTTATTACCCCATTTTCTGGATAAGGAATCTCTGGTTCAGAGAGGGCAAGTAACTTGCCTAGAATCACAGGACAGGTACACGGAGAGTCTGTCTCACTCCCAATCAGTGGTCTAAAGCAGAGCGGTTTACACTTTGGTGAGCACAGACAGCATAGATTAGCTCTTCCTCTCTCCCCCAGCCAGTGGTTTACAACCTTGGACCTTAAACCTGCATCAATCAGGGAAGAATCACATGCGTCGGCAGACCCAGGTGGCCCTGCTCCTGCTGGGCATCGTTTCACGTGAACAGCAGGCTAGCCAGGCATGTCAGAGGAGCATGAGCACGCCTGCCCCCGAGTGATGTCACCTGCTGCTGCTCCCATGCCATCAGCATTTGGCCACCTGCAGGGTTTGCAACTGAAACTCAAAGTTCAGGAAAGCAAGGCTAAGGCTTACTGGGCTAGAGAAACAGCAACTCCTGAGCAGCACAGACCACCGGCTAGTTTTTTTTCCTATTAGTCTCTTAACACTATCAAATGTTTAAAATTGAGATATTGTGATACATAGAAAGACCGTGGGACTTGGAGGCTGTGAAATATTGGGAAATCCTCCAACCTGTTTTGTCCTCAGTTTCACCATCTGTAAAATGGGCTGGTAAATGGGCTCCATCAGAAACTGATTATGGAGCATGAATGAAATAACATATGACTAGGACTTAGCACACAGTAAGTTTGCATTAAATAGCTGGATCTGAATGCGTAATTCTGATTTAGAGGCCTCCAACTGCAGACTCTTCTAATAGGCAACAAGAACATACCATTCATGATCATGACTCTCAATAGCTCCAACAACTGCCTCATTCATTCTCCACTCCCTGCCTCACTCTAGATACTTCTGATGTGAACATGAGATCTACATAAGCCAGCCGACAGGCCATGAGTTAAATATATTCATGCACAGTATGAAGTCTGAGTCCACAAACAAACTGTATGTGCAAATAAATTGCATGTATAGTAGAGTTACACTCACTGTAGGATTAGTAATATTATAGAGAAAGAAGTTTCATAAAAAGGGGCCACATTTACACAATGCAAGGAAGAACCACGGTTGGGTCACTGTGGCATTTAAAAGTACCTTATCTAACCTGTGGTAGGATATTTCCTTATTGTAGTGCAATCTGCTTTGGGGGTTGGGATGGTCTTAGGACTGTGCAACCAGCGGTCATTTTTTTGGTCACAGAGATAGGCTTAGTGTTATTTCAGCATAGCTCACAAAATTTTTATTGAGGTTCTGTATGTAAGGCATTGTGTTAGCTACAGAGATGTCTTGTACAGGACACACTTTCGTAGAGAGTACAAGATGAATAGGACTGGCCTGTTCTCAAGAAACTTATAATCTAAGCAGGAGGAGAGAGTTGAGGTCAGGATCGAATCAAATCAAACCAAATAAGAGAATGTATATAAGAATACCAAGAGATTGCTGTGGTGGTGGTTATTATTGCAGTGTTCACGGAAGACTCTATGAAGTAACGTGAAAGAAAAGTCTAGATAGTCTGGATTTTTACATGACCAGGCTATGCACCATACCAACTGATTTAGCCCATCAGACTGTAAGGCCTATGCGCACAGGGGCGGTGAAGCCTCCCACTGTCTTCCAGCACCGGCACCACGCCTAGAGCACGGGAGGCATACAATCAATTTTTGTTGAATAAATGAATCAATAGAAATACAAATATATTTGTATCGACTTCAGAAGAGTCTGGAGTAACTGTCTTATAAGTATTATCCCTGAAAACTTCAAAATAATTAAGAGACATAATATGACCGTTAATTTCTTCTAACACTATACTAGGTTCTGAAAGCTCTTCTATCATTGCTCATTTGGAATTTTGTGAGAATCCAGGCTACAGCTCCCCTGAAATGCTGCACATGAACCATGGCCCACCCTCCTCCTTTAAAAAAATAGCAGTAAAATACACATCACATGAAAAAGCCCCGTAGTATGTAGTTGTATATCCTAGTTGTGGGTTCTTCTAGTGCTCCTGTGTGGGACCCCGCTTCAGCATGGTTTGATGAGTGGTGCTAGGTCCATGCCCAGGATCTGAACCTGCAAACCCTGGGCTGCCAAAGCGAAGTGCACAAACTTAACCACTCGGCCACAGGGCTGGCCCCCTCCATCTTAACAATCTTTAAGTGTCCAATTCAGTATTGTAAATTATGTTCACATTGTTGAGCAACCAATCCCCAGAACTCTTTTCATCTTGCAAAACTGAAACTATATCCATTAAACAACTCCTCATGCCCCCTGGCCCCTAGCCCCTGGCAATAACCATTTTACTTTCTGTCTCTGAATTTCACTATTCTAGGTACCTCATAACTGGAATCGTACAGTATTAGTATTTTTGTGTCTGGCTTATTTCACTTACCATAATGTCCTCAAGGTTCCTCCATGTTGTAGCAAGTGTCAGAATTCCCTCCCTTTTAAAGACTGAATAATATTCCATTGTATGTATATACCACATTTTGTTTACCCATTCATTGGTCTATGGACACTTGGATTTCTTCCACCTTTTGGCTCTTGTGAATAATGCTGCTATGAACATGAGTGTACATATATCTCCTCAAGACCATGTTTTCAATTCTTTCGTGGCCATTTTATTCATGTAATAGTTTTGCTGAGATAGAATACACATACCATACAATTCACCTATTTAAAGTGTACACTCCAATGGTGTTTGGTATATTCAGAGTCAGAGTATTAAATGTCAGTTTGTGAGAGAGAGGTGGTAGGTTTTTTAAAAACCTAGAATCTGAGGGTGTAAACAGTTTTAAAGGGTCAGAATGAAGCCCAGGGTCAAGAGTCATTTGGGCTCAGTAGAGGTGGGAATGGAAGAGTCAGAGATTGCCTTCCATTTCCTAATGGTGAATTTTTTTTAAGATTATATTTTTTTCCTTTTTCTCCCCAAAGCCCCCAAGTACCTAGTTGCATATTCTTCATTGTGGGTCCTTCGTAGTTGTCGCATGTGGGACGCTGCCTCAGCATGGTCTGATGAGCAGTGCCATGTCCACACCCAGGATTCGAACCAAGGAAACACTGGGCTGCCTGCAGCGGAGCACACAAACTTAACCACTCGGCCACTGGGCCAGCCCCACCTCATGGTGATTTTTTAGACACTCTTCATTGCTAGGAAATCTGAACTCTATGTATTCTACGGAGACTAGAGTGCCTGTGTATATTTAAGAGGATCCAAATTCTAGGGCTTAGCAAATCTAACGCCTTGGGACTAGAGAGTAAAACTGAAACTTGAAATGTGATAAAGAACTTGAGGCTTTCCTGTCTGAGGAAATGTACATATGTAATTAGGAAGCTGCAGAGGTAGAGTGGATTAGAAAGAGTGGGCTGCAGGATTTCAGAATTACCAAGCGAGAGAAAAGAGTTACACTGTGGTGCGCAGTGACCACCAATCCTATTTTCCCAGGTTCCCTCATCGTGGGTTGTTTACTGCCTTAGTGTTTTCTCTTTGCCTCTTGCTCAATCACCTCAAAGTCCAACTTTCCCTCACTATCTAATCAGGATTGCTGGGTACTTATGTCATCTATGACGCTCAGCATGATATTCTTTCACTCTTCCTTATCTCTTTGGCGAAACTGTTTGGCCTTTAGATGGGAAGGCATTGTGAGTCAGTGGAAAGAGCCCTAGATGAGGAGGCATGAGGTCTGAGTGTGACCTAGTTCTGTCCCTGACCAGCCATGGAACTGGAGGAAATCTCTTTCGCTCAACCTCCCTCCCCTGAGTAAAGTGGGCCTAGTAATACCACTGCTGGCTGTCTTTACCCTGTTGGCGCACGGATTGAATGATATCATCTAAATGAATGCTTTGGAAACCATAAAGCCTGAGAATCAGAAAACAATGTTCTGGCCCCAGGTCTACCCTTAACAGTTGGATGACACTGCCCAAGGGGTAGTATTACCGTTTCTTGAGCATTTATTCCTTACAGGACCTTTTCTGGGCACTTCACATAAAATATTTCACTAATCCCCACTTCATCAGCAGGTTAGGCATCGTGTTGGAGAGGAGGGAGGTGGCCCCGTGTCTGGCTTACTATCACACCATTAGTAAGCAGCAGAACAGGGACTGAAATACAGATCTGTGACTCTAAAGCCATCGTGGGACCTTGAATTCATCATCTATACAGCAAAGGAGGGGGTCTCTTTCAGCCATGATAGTCTATGGTCTTTTCCCCCCAAACTACCTGTCTTTTTTTTTCAATTTTACCGAATTTATGTTTTATTGCCTGAAGTAGGTTGGCTTGCTAATTGTTTTTTATTTATTTTTTATTTTTCTTCTTTTATTTATTTATTTTTTGTGAGGAAGATTGGCCTTGAGCTAACATCTGTTGCCAGTCTTCCTCTTTTTTTTTTCAGATGTACATCATAATATATTTCAAATTCTGTGTAGATTACATCATGTTCACCACCCAACAACTAATTATAGTCCATCCCATCACATGTGAGCGTAATTACCCCTTTTGCCCTCTCCCCCTTCCTCTATGGTAACCACCAATCCCATCTCCATTGCTATGTGTTTGTTTGTTGTTGTTTTTATCTTCTGCTTATGCATGAGATCATATGGTATTTGACTTTCTCCCTCTGACTAATTTCACTTAGCATAATACCCTCAAGGACCATCCATGTTGTCACAAATGGCCGGATTTCATCATTTCTTATGGCTGAGTAGTATTCCATTGTGTATATATACCACATCTTCTTTATCCATTCATCCCTTGATGGGCACCTAGGTTGCTTCCAAGTCTTGGCTATTGTGAATAATGCTGCAATGAACATAGGGGTGCATGTATCTTTATGCCTTTGAGTTTTCAAGTTCTTTGGATGAATACTCAGCAGTGGGATAGCTGGATCATATGGTACATCTATTCCTAATTTTCTGAGGATACTCCATACTGCTTTCCATAGTGGCTGCACCAGTTTGCACTTCCACCAGCAGTGTACAAGGGTTCCCTTCTCTCCACATCCTCTCCAACATTTGTTGTTTCCTGTCTTGTTAATTATAGCCATTCTGACCAGAGTGAGGTGATACCTCATTGTAGTTTTGATTTGCATTTCCCTGATAGCTAATGACGTTGAGCATCTTTTCACATGCAGAAATAAACCCACACATTTATGGACAGTTAATATTCGACAAGGGAGCCAAGAGTGTACGATGGAGAAAGGAGAGTCTCTTCGATAAATGGTGCTGGGAAAACTGGACAGCCACATGCAAAAGAATGAAAGTAGACCGTTACCTTACACCATGCACAAAAATCAACTCAAAATGGATAAAAGACTTGAATGTAAGACCCGAAACCATGAAACTTCTAGAAGAAAACATAGGCAGTACGCTCTTTGACATCAGTCTTAGCAGCATATTTTCAAGTACCATGTCTGACCGGGCAAGGGAAACAAAAGAAAAAATGGACAAATGGGACTACATCGAACTAAAAAGCTTCTGCACAGCAAAGGAAACCATCAACAAAATGAAAAGACAACCTAACAATTGGGAGAAGATATTTGCAAGCCATATATCAGATAAGAGGTTAATATCCAAAATACACGAAGAACTCATACATCTCAACAACAAAAAAACCCAGCAACCCAATAAAAAATGGGCAAAAGATCTGAACAGAGATTTCGCCTGTCTTTTGGTATACATGGTTTGTCCCAGAACAGAGGAGATGGTTTTAACACATAATATAAGAAACTCAGATTAGACTATAAAATGTTTTCTTTTGGGAATTACTGTAGAAATGGATTATTTATTGACCAGAGATCTTCAAAATACTGGCATGTATGGAAGGAGCCGGGTGGTTCTAACCTCTTGTCTCTTAGTCCCCTGCTCTTTGGGTTTGCTTCATCTCATCTTGGCACTCTTTTGGAATGAGGAGTGCCAGGCTGACCTGATCCAGAATTACACTTTCCTGGAAGGCTGGATAAAAGGCCCAGACACTGAGGAGCAGGCAGCCAGCCAGCAGATACCAAGGGCGGACCAGTCACTCACCTAGTGACCACCTCAGTGCCGCTTGCTCTCCCACAAAATGAAGAACAGTGTCACTCAGCCTCCCAGGTAGTTAATACAGTCACCAACAAACTCCACCTTCTGCCCTTCTGAAGGTCCAGCCGTAAACTTTCTTGGCGAGTCGATATAATTCAGTCATTAAGAATTTGAACTTTGAAGTCAGATAGAACTTGCTCCAAGTTCCAGCTCAGAGCTTCCCAGCTGTGTTACTTTGGACAAGCTCTCTAGCCATTTTGAGTCTCAGTTTTC
The DNA here is from genome assembly GCF_041296265.1 of Equus caballus. Classification (NCBI taxonomy): domain Eukaryota; kingdom Metazoa; phylum Chordata; class Mammalia; order Perissodactyla; family Equidae; genus Equus; species Equus caballus. Next base: position 15,997,146 of record NC_091708.1, read on the forward strand.
TCAGCAGCAAAAAGATGTTGTTGGAGAACTGGATTGAATAATGAGCAAAAAAGGTTAAGATTAATGCCTGGAAAAACTCAAGTACTGGATAAATAACAGGTATTGCTATCATCATCATCATCACCATCATCATCATCAGCAGCAGCATCATCATCATCATTCCTCTCTCCTCTGCATCTTCTCCAAATTCCCCTCTCCCTCTCTGTCACCAAAGAGGAGTAGTTCCAAAATTTTTGCTCCCACAGCATCCAACCTCATCATCTCCTGTGTCCTTCACCCTGAATCCTCCCGTCTCACTCCCACCCTTGAAAGCTCTCTCTGTTAAATATGCATAAAAATTACGCTGGACCCTGACTCCATCTTAAAAGTTGCATGCTCACACCCAGGAAGAGGTCCCCATCCCCTCAGAGGGTAGTGGGAACAGTAGAGGAGGAAAGACTTTTTTTCCTCTTCTGTGAACCAGAGTCAGAATATGACTTCTCTACTGAAAGAGACAAAGAAGCAGGTTTGAGAAGGAAGAAAATGGCACTATTATTTGAGGAAAGTGTAAAGGGGAATGAAGGAGGAGAGATGAATAAGGCCATGCACCCACGCTTCCGGAGTCAGAAGCAGATTGAGTGGCTGAAGGGTCACCCTGCCAGGCAGGCAGACAAGCTGATTTCATCAGCACCCCTGGGCCGCACCATTCAAGGTGCGTGACTGGCCTGTGCCACTGCCACCGCCACTGCCAAGGCATGCCTGTCGCCTGCCTTACAGCTGACTGCTAGCTGTGCTCAGCCCCACTGGCTGCCAGATAAAGGTGCAAATAAGAGGCTGGAAGGAGTTATCTCTGGCAGGGAGCCCAGGGAATTCCTCGTCCACTCACTGGCGCCCCTGCAGAGGAGGCTGCATGCTGAATGATTGTGACAAGGCAGCAGACGCCCCAGCTCCCCCAGAGGGTAAGAGGGCAGCAGTCACCCTGTTTCCTGGCCCCCCTGCCCCTTCTGCCGCTCATTTTGATGGCTCTCCTTTGGGCCATTTGCCAAGTGAGAACAGAGTCCCTCTGATCCCAGGGAGGAATGTAAAAGCAGTCACTTTAAAGAAAAAAAGGCAGTCACTTATTAAAAAATAATTATATTCTCGAATGTCATGGTCAGAAAAAACAGCTACCTCTTGCTAGAGCTCTCGTTCACACTGCATGCAGGTAAATTTGCCAGTCATTTTTCCAATGCCCTTTCCTCTTCTCCAACCCCCAAAGACACTGTCTCTGGGATCTTTTCCCTCATACCTTCTCCCTCCTCCATCCTGGACCTCTCAAGTTAGCTGCTTATAGTGATTCTGCAAAAGTAGAAGTCTTTGTTGGGTGAAGGAGGGGAGAAAAGACAAGATCACGAATTGGTATGTATAACTCAGATCTCAGATCTCTCCTTGCCTTTTTAGATTCAGATAAGATTGGCTCAAACTTCCCATAAAGTCCAATGCCTTCCTCAATTTGGAGGATATTCCAAGGAGGGTTCTGTTGTTAAGGCCACTCCGGCTTAGAGCATCTCATTTCACCGAATCAGTTCAGTCAAGCACACAGGTCATCGCCCCAGCCCAGTGCACCAGCCCTGTGCATATCGTGGTGACCTAGCTGGGAAACTTGGCTCCTTGAGTAGATTTCCATGAAAAAGCAAAAACAAACGAACAATTTCACTTTTTGCAGTGTTAAAAGATAAACTGAGACATACTAAAATTTTAAGAATTTATTTGAGCAATACCAGCTTGTTAGAAGCACTCTGTCAAAGGGAGCTGGGGAAAAACTTTGATAGAGAAAAAGCAGAAACAAAGTAAGGAAATTATTGATTGGTTATAGCTTAACGCCTAGTTGGCTGTTTGTGATTGGTTGTCCTTAGGTTTTGATTTCGTAACCTTGAGGCTCAGATTTTGGTTTGCTTATGTACGCTCTATTGCATTAGAGCCACATCAGTCTAATGACCTCCTTGTTTAATTAATTTAACAGCAGACATGGTTAAAGGTTTGCAGAGAGGAAGGGGAATTACATGGTGGCCACAGAACAATTTAAAACTGGTCATTAGTCATCCCTATTCCTAAAAGTCCTTTGAAACACCTCACCAGATGGAGTGTCCTTTCACTGCTGCTGTCTCCACTTCTCTCCTCTCCTCTCCCATCTCCCTTCCTCATTTCTTCCCTCACAGATTGCTCTTAGGGGTCTGAATTGTTTTTACTCTACTAGTTGAGGCAGCACCCCCCGACTCACCTCTAAACCTTTGTATCTCCAAACAAATCAGCTGACTGGGCTATGGGACAGGGCCATCTACTCCGCTAGAGAGGAGCCACTCACAAACCCTAAGCCTTCCTCTAAGATCGTCTGTCTTCCTTATATGGCACTTTCGGTATTACATCACAATTTTGCCTTCTCTTTTAAGTATATTCCAAGGTTGTGTGCTGAGGGCCATAAGAGAGGCAAACCCGCTTGTACATGAGTTTAAAGGAAGGCAGTCTCTGTCTCTGAGACTGTCAGGGAAGAATGCACACGCAGACACGCCGAGCAGAGCGGAGAGTGTAGAGTATTTCCTGCTCTGAAATAGAACCTCAGGTATGTGTTTTGTGTGGGTAACAGAGGATAGAGTTGGGTGCTGACCTGTGATAAGGATCAATCCTCCTATGGGCCTGTTTTACTCCCTGCCCTTCTGCTCTGTGGCTGTAGGAGTGGAACAGAACCAGAAAATACCAGAGAAGAATTAACAAAGGACAAGCATTCCTTTATACCCCGATGATGCAATTGCATTTTCTTGAGCTAGGCATGGCCAGGACAGACAGTGGCCTTGTTAGCTAAACCCTAAGGCAAGGGAAGATATGGACCATTCTAAACCTGACGTTTTTTCATAGACATCCACCTCTTTTAAACTGGTTTGTAAAAAATCAAGCCCACACAGGAGTGACCTTCTTACATGTTTGCTTGTTAAAGCCAGGGATAGCATTGTTTTAGATTAGGTATGTATCAACCAGATTTTTATCATGGCCAAGGAAAGAGTCTAGCAAAGGCTATTAACGTGCCGACTGCAAGTTTTGGGCATTTCAGGCATCTATTTAAAACGAAGTAAACCAACTTTTGTATTGGCTTCCACACCTGTGGTTCTCTGCTGAGTGAAGGCTGAATGGTTTCTGCTCAGGCCCATCCTGATAGATTCCTTAACTTTCACCAGGACCAGTGCCAGAGGGCCAGGAGGGTCTGAGCTTCACGTTTGAGAAAGATCTCAAGTTCAGTTTAGATGTTATCGCCGACTGAGTTATACATATGATTATTGCTTCATGTGTGTGTTCAAAATATTACTTTGCTAAATGTATGCATTCAAATTCTACCACGGTTTTGGTAACTCTGGCTTTGCCAGAGTCTTCATTTTTAATATACTTACTGGAAGCTTAAAATTATGGAAGCAACCTGGATCTCTCTTGGCCTTTGAGAGGCCCTGTCCCACACTTATCTTGATTGTTTATATACAGATAGATCTTTATTCCACAGGAAAGGAGTATAAACTTGGGTTCAGGTCCCCCAATAATTTATCAAAAGATTATCTGAAAGAACTATTGGGAGAGAATTCCATGAAGCATATGCAGTCCATCTGGTTTGATGATATCAGAGGTATAGAGAACGGGCACATTACATACCCAGGCCTACACCTTTCCCACTGGAATCGTTTTAGGTGACTAGTTCTAGTGTGCTTTTGGTTTGATACCATCTGACTTGCCTGAAGGCCATCATCAAAAATAGGTCTGTGCAACTCACTCTCTGGCCGTCATCCAATAGTCCCATCACAGGCTGTGCTCATTACAAAGTGCTCAGACAGAAATTCTTGTCTGATCTGAGAACTAAGAATAGCGGTAGTTCTCCTGAGCAATCAGTTTAATTTTATCTCACAATTGTGAAACTGCTTAACTGGCTAGGTTTCCATTTCTCGTTGCCTGCTAGTTCATTCAGAGACACATTTTTGATCTACCCATATTGTGACCAGAAATCAGGCAAGGAAAGAGTTGTTGAAAATCTGATCGATAACTAAACATAGTCTGTCGAATGTTTTCCAGACAAGGAGAAAACTAAATGTGCTGTTTTTCAGAAGATGATGTCCTTGTTTTTACAGATGTTGCTATCCTACAGTGAAACTTACATGGTTGCAGCAGGACCCCTGCAAATTGCTCCAGCTCTAAATGGCATGTTGCATTGAACCTGCCATGTAACGGCATTGAACTTGTTGTGCACTACACCCTGATCAGGCCCAGTTGTTACACAGTTGTAACATAGCCTCTGCACTGTCGTGTATAAAACCTCCACCTGCACTAAGCCCAGGGAGGTGGGGTGGGCACTGCTTTGGGAGCTATTCCCTGTATTCTCCATTGCTTGTGCAAGCAATAAATCTTTTTTCTTCGCCCACTTCAGCCTTGGTTGTGTTTTTCAGCTCTGCACTCACCAAGAGCTGGATCCGTTGAGTTTGGTTACAATATCAAGTGTGGACCACAGTGGTTAGTTAGTTAATTGTACTAAGTTCTAGTTCTAAGTTTGGCTAGTTCTTTTTAGGTTTGTTTGTCTTTGGGTTCTTGTTTTTGGCGTTTTAGTGGATGTTTGCTTTTTGTTGTGTTTTTTAAAATTTTACTCATTAATCCAGATGTATTTTCTTTTTGTGAATGCTTTGAGGCAAGAATTTAAATGTATTTTCCCCCAAATAGTAAATTGTGAGTCATGCATGTTCTTAATGCATGCTCTTAAATGCATTTTCTTCTTATGCGTGTTCTTAAATGCAAATAACAGACTCTACTTGTTTTAGTCAGCTTGAGCTGCTATAACAAATACCATAGAATGGGGGGCTTAAACAACAAACATTTATTTTCTCACTGTTCTAGAGACTGAGAAGTCGAAGATCAAGGTGCTGGAAGATCCAGGGTCTGGTGAGGTCCCAATTCCAAGTTTGCAGATGGCTGTCTTCTCACTGTATTATTGTTACCAAACCTGAAGTGAGTTCAATCACCAGTCACACAGAAAGCCAATCTCTGACACCTGATATAGTAGAGGAAAGTAGGAATTTTATTGCAAAGTGCTGAGCAAGGAGAACGGGCAGTTAACATTGTAATCCTGAACTCCCCGAAAAGCTACAAGCAAGGGTTTTTATTTGGAGTTTTAGGTGGGGGGGGGGGCGGGGGGGGCGGGGGGGGGGGCATGTGGCCTTGGGGGCTGATGTTTTAAGAGTCCTCTGTGCAAGCATGACTGTCTGTCATATTTCTTTATGGGTCATGTGTGCAAATTTAGGGGGGTTCTATGTGTTGTGTGAAGTGGATTTTTAGTCTGTGATGTCTAAAGTTTACAACTGTCATTTTAGCTTCTCAGTGCTCCTGTGAGATGCTTAGTCAGGTCGGGAGCTGTCAGCAAACTACTCTCTTATCAGCAGTCCTCCTGCCGTTCTGCAAGCAAGCTCAGAAACTTTGGTTATTTTGTTTCCCACGTCAACCTTGTGGGTACAGGCACCATTTCATCCTAATCCAGGGAAATTTTAACTCCTTCATCCTTGGTTTCATCCTCACATGGCAGAGACCATAGAGAGGCAGCAAGCTCTCTTATGTCTCTTCTTATAAGGGCACTCATACCATGCATGAGGGCTCCACCCTTGTGACCTAATCACCTCCAAAAGGCCCCACCTCCTAATACAATCACATTGGGGGTTAGGATTTCAACACATATTTTGGAAGAGACACAAACATTCCGTCCATAACACTACTCTAGCTCAAGCAGAAAGGGATTTATTAAAAGATTTTGGTAATGCATAGACTTCTGAGAAGGCCAGAGAACTCGGCGTGTAGGCTACTCAGTCAAGACAGGCATGGTCAGCACATCTAGAAGAAATACCTAACCATACCGCAGGATAGTTCTAGCAAAAACTCTTTAAAAACTGACTCAATGGGACACCTACAACTCTGACATGGCTGCACCAAAGGAGCAAACACTCTTGACACCATACTTCCCAGAAGATCAGTCTCCCTGAATGTGCCCCTTCACATGGCTCACTTCCACATCAGATGTCATGGGGGTGAGGGTGGGGAGTATGTAGAATCTAAGCCATATGCCTGATTTATGGATTCTTTTGGGAAAGTAGGACTGACTTGCAAAGTGAGAGATGATCAGAATGTCAAGAGGGTGTTCATAAAATGTTGGACAGCCATAATGCAGAGTTCTTCTACATTAATCAGTTATCTCAATACTGTTTTTAAAACAACTTAGCATTTTTTAAAATGCTATCCATAACATATTTGATTAATACATAAATGTACACGCATGCACAGTGCATGTACACACACAGACACACACACACAAATGTATTATAGTTTCTATTTTTCCATTCATGTATTTTTGTTTATCCTTGTACTGCTCAACAGTGTTTTAAGTATTGGAACTTTATGACACATTTAAACATCTAGGAGAATGTGTCCCCTACAATTTTCGTCAAAGATTTCTTGGCTCTTCTTACCTTTCAATTTTCCAAACGAACTTTAGGATGGTTTCATGAAATTCTCAATTGGGCATTCTGATTAAAATGATACTAAACTTATAAACAAATTAAGAAATAATTGATGTGTTATTAAAATTTACCATCAAGAAAAATAATATGTCACTCTACTTACAACTTAATTGTTGTACTTCCCTAAATTTTTATAGTTCTTTTGTTAATTGGCCCTGTGGGTTTCTTGTTAAGTTTATTCTAGAAATTTTTTGTTTATGTTGCTAAGTGAGACTTTTCGAATTATATTTTTAACTTATTAATCCTGTTTAAAAATCTACTTCTTTTATTATAGAAAAGTTTTCTTTAGTAACTGTGGAAATTAGTAAAAGAAACCTTAACTAAATTGGAGTCAGGAAGGCCTATAGGGGGATCTCTCATCCCCTATCCTACAATGTCAATTACTCCAAACAGGAAAAGATGGAAGCTTGCAGGATGTAAAACTACATTACTACTGAAGGAAGATTTCTCTCCCCAGCCAGCAACAGCCAAGCCAATGAGAAGCTGTTGCCACCCTGAGCTGGTACTTTGCCCAATGGACTTCTGTTTAGAACAGCCCCTCCCTAATTCCATGTTTTCTCTATAAAAGCAGCTCCCCTCCTTTGTCTTCCAAATTTGCCTGTGGTTTGCCATAGCATTCATGTCCTGAATTGCAATTCTTTTGGCTATTTCCAAATAAACTCATTCTGAGGGTAAAATAACAAGCAAATTTGCTTTTTAAGTTGACATAACTCATCTCCTTTTTGACATCCATAACTAGTTCAATAGTTTTTTAGTTGATTTTCTACCATTTTAAAAATTATAATCTAAGAGAAATGATATCTTGTAAAAATAATGAAAAAACTTTATAGTTTTTTCAGTAGCCTCTTACTTATACATTGGTTAGAACTTACATAAAACGGCTAACATTTTGTGATGACTGTGCTTTTTTGACTATTTATTTATTATTTTTCATGGCAATGTTGTCAGTATTTTATTGTTGTGTCATATTGCTTTTGAGTTTGAGATATTTGTTCATTTAGAAAATTATCTACCTTAATTCACAATTTAAAAAAAAATCAGGAACAGACATTGAAGCAGATGCTTCAGCTGGTTGGCAAGAGGCAGCAGTATGGGGAGCCTACAGGAGGTGCTGGGTTATTCCTGAGGACCCTGCACTAGCCAAGCAAAAGTTACAGGGCTGAGACTCTGGTTCCTGTGGGGCTGGGGGAGGCATGTGGCTGTGGGGGTGAGGGGTCTCTGTAGGACCAGGTGGGGAAGGTGGGTGGAGGTGGAGGTCTCTGTCCCAGCCTGGCATGGGGTTAGGGGCAAGGCAGGGATGCTGTCTGGGTCAGGTTGTGCTCTTGTGAGGGGAGGGGCTATTTCTGTGCCAGGCAGAGTCAGGGACACACTGCAGAGAAGGAGGAGCCAAGTGCACAGAGCCTAGGGATTCTACAGAGGGCATGCTGACCCTTTGCATGTCCTCGATTCACATGCTAAGCCAGCCAGATGGCCACTAAGCAGTGCACTAGGACACGATGGTCCAGGTGGTGGTAGACTCCAAGGAGTTGGATTCCAGAGGTGGTGAGGGTCACCTCTTGGCCATTGGCAAGCAGAGTCACTTGATGATTTGGCCTTGGAATCAAACCCATGTGACATTTCAAGAGCAGGCACTATTCTACTGAGCAAATCTCAGATGGATTTGCAAGAAAAGAGGAACAGCAACCATATAAACCATGTGCCTCCAGGCAGCTTACTAAAAAGTATAGTTCATGTGTAACCATAATTCTAGATGCCAGCATAGTCAGCTAAACTAACCTAAGAAGTACAATAAAATGTGTGAGTGTAGCAATATATTACCAGGTAAAGAACACTTGCTAAGACAGATCCATGGAGATATATATAGATGTAGATAAAGATATAGATATAGATACAGATCATCTTCTCACACTTCCAAAACAAATTGAAGATATGCAAGGACTTCAGAGTAATAGATGACTAAGGGAGTGCAGATATAGTCAATTAGTTAATAAGACACTAATAAAGGAAATGGAAATGCTGTTTGTACGAGTAAGATATAGCTTTGATGTGCCTCTTTTCCCCCACTACACAACCCCAAGCATCTGATAGAAGCAAATTAAAAATCTTTTCCTGGGAGAAGAAAATGTTATCCCAAATTATTTCAACAAATAAACTTCCAAATACAGTGTCTAGACACCTTAAACTATAAGCAGATAAGTTAACTGAAAAACATAACTGAAATCAAGAACTTGATAGATAAATTTAATAGCAGATTAGGCACAGATGAAGAGAGAATTAATGAACTGAAAGGTACATCAGTAGGAAATATACAGCACAAAGCAGAGAGAAAGAGAGGATAAAATACAGAAGAGTGAGTCAGAAACGGGGGAATCGGTGAGAAGGTCTAAACTGCATCCACATGGGCAGCAGAAGAAGATGAAAAATAGGCAGCAGTAGTATTTGAAAAGAGCATGGCTGAAAAATTTCCAAACTGATGAAGCATCGATTCACAGATTCAAGAAATCCAGTGAATTCTAAGCAGGACAAATATTTTTTTTAAGCACATCTAAATACTTTATGATGAAACTGTAGTACAACAACTAAGTGAAAAATCTTTAAAATGATCAGAGAAAAGATGACCTTCAAAGGAGCCACAGTCAAACTAACAGCTGACATCTCAACAGCAACAACAGAAGCCAGAGGAAAGTGGGCTGTTATCGATATAATAATAATTTTAAAAAACCCTGCTATACCCAGTGAAAATATGCTTCAAGAATGAAAGAGAAAAGAAGTATTCTGTCGAAAAGAACATAAGAAAGAGGAGAAAGAGAAACCAAAAATAAATAAATAAACAGAAGAAAAGAGAGTGCAAAACAAGATGATAGAAATAAATTCAAAAATTTCAATTGTGATAAATGTAAATAAAGATCTCCAATGAATATATCCCCATGCTAGATTTTTTAAAAATCAGCATATGCTGTTTATAGACAATACAGCTAAAATGTAAAGAGTCAGAAAAGTTCAAAGTAAAAGGATGAAACAAGTTATGCCAGGCAAATACTAACCAAACTAAACTGACAGAGCTACACTAAGTTCAAAGCAGGTTTTAAGGAAAAAAGCATAAATAGAGAGAAGGTGACTACATAATTATAAGAGGATTTATTCACCAAGAACAAATAACTTTTACTTCATACTTAATGCCACTAATAACAGAACTGCAAACTGCATTGAAATAAAACTATAAGGACAAACAGGTAAATCCAGGATCATGGGAGATTTTACTTATACCTTTCTTAGTAAGTTTTTAAGGAGATAAAAGTTTGAATAGCATAATTAACAAGCTCGACCTAATGGAACACTGCATCCGATAACTACAGAATACCTATTATTTTTAAGGGTGCTTAGAATATTTACAAAAGTTGACCACATCCCAGGCCATGAAACATGTCTCAGGAAATTCCAGAGGCTTGCTATATTATACAAACCTAGTATGAGTAAATTAGAAATCAATAACAAAAATAACTGGAAAAACTCCATGTATTTGGAAATAAAGAAACATACTTCTGATTAATTCATAGGCCAAAGAGAAAATTACAATGGAAATTAGAAAATATTTTGAATTAAATAATGGACATAATTTGTCTTGAAGATTTGGAGATGCAGCACCTAAAGAATTTTTTTTTGCCTTAAATCCCTATATTAGAAGAGCAGAAAGACCAAAAATTGAGCTAAGAATCCTACTTAAATTGAAAACAGAATAAATGTAAAGAAAACATATGAGTGGAAACAAAAGAGAGGTAAAAATTTACTCTTTGAAAAAAACGAATAAACTGACTAACCCTCTGCCAAGATTATTTTGACTTTTCTTTTCTTTATCAATATTAAGAATAAAAAAAAGGTATCAAAAGTTTGACAAGGATATCAAGAAACTAGTTGCCCACATATTTGAAAACCTAACTAAAATGGACAATTACTGAAATAATATAACTAAGAAAACTGACTCGAGAAGAAATAGAATAACAATTAAAGAAATACAAACTGAAGTTGATGTTTCCACAAGAGAATTCTAGGACCACACACTTTCATTGGTTTGTTTTAATCACCAAAAAAACGCTTCTGATTTACTCGGTATCATTCCAGAGAACAGAAAGAGGGGATGCTACCCAATGTATTTATGGGACTAACATAAACCTGAAACCCAAACCTGACAAGATAGTATCATCAACTTGAAAAAGCAAATTTGCCTATCATATTATCTCAAAATGGGTTTATTCAGGAATAGCCACAAGAATTGCAACCTGCAGTGTGCATGCCATGGCAAATCACAGGCAAATCCAGAAGACAAAGGTGGGGAGCTGACTTTACAGAGGAAAAAGGGGAGTAGGGAGGGGCTGTTCTAAGTGGAAGTCCATGGGGGGAAAGTAACACTTCAGGGCTGCCACCGCTTCTCATTGGCTGATCTGCTGCGCTTCTCATTGGCTGGGCTGTTACGAGGCGGGGAGAGAGAGCCTCCTTCGGCAGTAATGCAGTTTTACTTCCTGCAGAGGATCGAGCCTCCCTCTGTTGGTAATTGCTGTGATTGCTGTTGTGGTAGGGCACGAGAGCTCCCTCCGCAGGCCTTCCCAGCTCCAATTTAGTTAAGGTTTCCTTTCTCAATTTCCACAGTATGAAAGAGGAAAATTACAACCCATCTCTTCAGCGAACACAGATGGAAAAATTCTAAACAAAGTCTTAGTTGAATACAGTAACTTCTAAAAGTGACCATGGTATGGATTTATCGCAGAAGTGCAAACGTAGTTTATCAGGAGAAGATCAAATAACATGTGATTATATTATCAGATTAAAGAAGGAAAACAATCTTCTCTTAATGAAAAAGTGTTAGACAAAACTCGTGATTCAAGACTTCTTATCAACAAAAGTATCTATGAAAAACCTATATCAAGCATCATAGACAATAGTGAAATGTTGGCAGCATTTTGTTTAGGGTAAGGAATAAGACAAATACACCTGATATCACCACTTCTGTTCAACATTGTCCTAGACAGTGAATTAAGACAACAAAGAGAATAAAAAGTACAGAGTTTAGGGGCCTGCCCCGTGGCCGAGTGGTTAAGTTCACGCGCTCCGCTGCGGCTGCCTGGGGGTTCACTGGTTTGGATCCTGGGCGCGGACATGGCACCGCTTAGCAAGCCATGCTGTGGCAGGCATCCCACATATAAAGTAGAGGAAGATGGGCACAGATGTTAGCTCAGGGCCAGCCTTCCTCAGCAAAAAGAGGAGGATTGGCGGCAGTTAGCTCAGGGCTAATCTTCCTCAAAAAAAAAAAAAAAAAAAAATTTTTCTTTAATTGATATATATGTTAAATCTTTTCATCTTTCAAAAATAGAATAGTAAATATGATCAAAATCCGGCCATTTTTAAAGTGATTTTTTTAAACAGTTGCTATAATGTAGATTAAAAAACCATTAATTTCTTTGGTTTTTATGCATCCATGGAATATTACTCCAGGGTTCCTTCAAGGTCACATGACCAAAAGCACTTACAAAATTCAGATTTATTCATGTTTCTTTACAGAGGGATGTTTAGAGTCCTCTGAGAAATATAGTTGTTTTCTCACTCTGGCTGCTTTTCTCAAAAAATCGTCATGGAGAATTCCCTAAGAATAAAACCTTCTACTTTGTTACTGCACTGAAATTGCCTTTGTAGGCTGTATTATCATCTAATATAATGCTATATTATATAATACATATGCAGTTCATGTCACTGTTGTACCTCATCGTAAATGAATAAAATTGCCTTCCTGGTGTATGTATTTATCTTATGATTCTGGTTAAAATATCTCATTCTAAGAGACAAATCTGTGCTGAGTCTATAAACAAAGTACAGTTTCTGATCCTGCAGGGCTGTGGTCCACACAACACTGTGAGAAATTTACTCTGTGAGGTCTATTGTCTTGTTCCCTTGATCCTTATGGTAAACCCGACAATACCCATGAAGCTGAAAACGGGCATTGGAATTGTATTGTATGTAGAGTTTTGCATTCTGCTTGTCTCATGTACCAGTACATCTTGAGCATTTTCCTATACCATTGAATATTCTTTGAGAACATAATTTTTAGTAGGTCTATAATTTTCCAGCGTATATTTAGGCCTTTATTTATTTAACTAATTTCTGTCTTGAAAACCAGGGTTGTTTCTAATTTCTTTGCTTTAACTATAAAAAATGATGCAGTGAATATCCTTATACTCAAAACTTTTTACACATTTCTGTTATTTCATTAAGATAAATTCTTAGGACTGGAAATATCAGGTCAAATTGAATGAATACTGTGGCTACATGCAAATTGTTCTCCAATATCCATTTTCCCCTTCTTCTAAAGTAGTAGGGTTTCAGCTGGGTGTACAGCTGCGTGGCTAAAGATATTTTAGCCGCCAGCCTCCAGTTCGATGTGGCTGTGTGACTAAGCTCTGACAGATGGGATCTGAGTCTAGTGGCGCGGGCACATAAACGAATCGTGCTTCAAGTCCCTGGTCTTTCTCCAGCTCTTCACTGGCTGGAAGATGACAAAAGCTGAAGCAGTCACATTGAACCCACAAGTGGAAACCACAGGTTGAAGATAGTAGGAGCGCCAGCTATAATTTGCGGGGCCCAGTGCAAAACGAAAATGTGGGGTTCCTTGTTCAAAAAGTAGCGGAGAACTGCTATCAAAGGCAATAAAATGTAAAGTTTTCTCTTTCTTCCGTGGTTGATTTTGATTTCTCTTTCTCTCTTTTGATTTCTCATGGTATTTTTTGTTGCTATTTAATGTTGTTCTAAGTAAAAAAGACCCAAGATTTAGATTGGTAATGTGAATTTTTACCATTTATCTTTGTATTGCACAATGCCAGTTTTAAATGCACGTACATATAAGAGCATTTAACTCGTGTGCAGAATCACCAAAATTACACAACTTGTGTTTTGGTCATATATACATATGTATTTTATTCTTTCTAGAAGAGTAGAAATTCTGCACAAAGCTAACTCAACTGTTTTTGTTTCACTTCTCGATACACACATATCCTGTCAACATTCTCTGTCTTCAGCTTGCTGATGAGTAAGGAAAGCCTAAGGGAAAAGGGACTAGACGTTTCCCTGTCTTTCTGTGTCATCATTTTCAATGTAAGTGGCTGGTTAGTACAGGGAAGGAACACAAGTAAGAAAGGATGTGATGTTTCCTCGGTTGTTCATGTTTCTTAGAAAGTTATCGTTTTCTTTCTGGATTAGAAACAATTTCTGGGTCAAATGGAAGGCTTGGCCTCCCAGGGCGGTCCATGCGCTCCCCCAGCCCCTAACTTAGTCACAGACATAACACACTTAACGTGTATTCACTGTGAGTCTCCCCAAACTCCCATGCATTGCAGGTCCACTGGAATTCTGTGCTCATAGAGCATTGCCAACACTATGTGCAAATGGAGCACAAGGAACGGCAGACACACTTCCGGCATGTTTCTCGGCTTACGTGCATGTTCCATTGTTCCATTGGGCTTTACTTACACAACACAAATTCAAAGATAAAATTATTAAGAATTTCTAGATGGCAACAGCAGCACATTAAACCAAGCTGTGGCCCCTTCTGAGAGTGGAGCTCTGTGTGACTGCACAGGTCCAACACCCATAAAGCCAGCTCTGGACTGTCTACCTGCCAAATATTAAGTGAGCTTGGAATACGTTACTACCTAGTTTAAGCTGTTGTATTTTGGGATGTCTTTTGTCACACTGACTATTGCAAACACTTTTAGTCCTCGAAACATATTGCTGGTCAATTGATAATGTAATATGAAGACATTATTCTGTGTGAAGCACATTAGTCCTGTGCTAGCTTGAAGCGTTCATTAGTCACTGCTGAAGGTTAAATAAAATCATTGAGTAACTGCTAAAAAAAATCCCATATTGCCAGTTGCATCTATTGCTCCAGCATGGCCCATATGGTCAAAGTGTCCAGTAATCTAGAGCATTTTGATTAGAGAATTGTACGTATTGATTCCAAATCAATTATTTTTGGGAAAAAGTGCAATACGTGTAGGGAGGTGCTTCAAGTGTTTTCATTAGGAAGGAGAGTTAAAATATTTCATATTCCTCCACAGGCTCTTGGAGCTTAAGTACCAGCCCTTTGTACTAGCTGAATGGAATACTGTAAAGGCAGCAGATGTGTGATGAGGATGAATAAGTAAATATGAAAGTCCTTTTAGAAATTTTGCATGATGCCAAGTTTTAGCCAGATAACCTACTAAATTTTTTCATTTAAATATTTTGGCATCTCGTAGACACAACTTCATTTTACCCATGTACTTTTCTGTCATGTTTTTCTCCTTGATCCATATCTATAGTAGCATTTTCTGAAAGTTCTTATAAAAATGCTTTTCTGAGGGTGGGCCCGGTGGTATAGTGGTTAAGTTTGCATGCTCCGCTTTGGCGGCCCAGGGTTCACTGGTTCGGATACTGGGCATGGACCTACACACTGTTCATTAAACCATGCTGTGGCAGCGTCCCACATACAAAATAGAGAAAGATTGGCTTAGAGAAAGACTGGCACAGACATCAGCTCATGGACAATCTTCCTCAAACAAAAAGAGGAAGATTGGCAACAGATGTTAGCTCAAGGCCAATCTTCCTCACCAAAAACAAAAAAAGAAGCTCTTTTGTTTATAAAATAAAATCTATCTAAAAAAACCCCAAAACATACTGCCAGATTGCGTAGCCAAGAGTGTGTCTAGGAATCCCGCATAAGCTGTGTATGAGTGCAGATGCTTCACTCTGCTCTTGCTGTTGTCTCCTTTCTAACGTTCCACCACCTCTAACTTAAATTGCCCCAAACTGTACTCATCTCCCCTCCAGTATCAATGGTAGACACCAAAGCAACTAGCATTTATTTAGCTTTAACATGAACCAAGCATTTTACATACTTCTTGCATTTGATAGGTAGTGTCATCATCATCACCATTTCCAGATGAAGAAATGGAGGCTTAGAGAGCTTGTGTAATTTGCTCCAGGTCACACTGAGCCGAGATATGATCCCAGTATATGTGATTCCGAAGCCTGCGTGCTTAACCACTTCTCTCTCCACAACCTTTCTGTGATGGCAAGATAATTCCTCAAACAGTGGCTGGTGGTGTGATTGGGAAAAAGAAATGTTTTCCTTTACATCTCGAAAATCAGTGTCTACAGTAAGTCCGGAATCCTGGTATCCTATGAGTTCACTCTGTCCCTGTGATTCCTGCCGTCACCAACAAACACCCTGAAAACTGCTGTGCTCTGCTGGGAAGAGTTTGCTCAGAGAAGCAGCGGTCCTTTATCCCCTAGTGACCTCTTGTGGCTAATGGACTCCCTGCTGGGAAACCTGCCTCTGGAGAATCCCTGGCTTGTTGCTTCCTGAATGTTCATCCTCGCGCTACAGAAAATGGGCCATAGAGGAACCAGGAAACGGGACTTTGCCTTATCTTCCACACAATGGCATACTTGGAAGTCAACATTGAAAAGGGCCAATATGTGTCATCTCTAAAATTAGTCCAGGAAATATGTAAGAGAGCCAGGTCTTCTGTTTTTCGAACTTGCCTTTCATATCTTTTTTCTTTTCTTCTTTCTTTCTTTTCTCCCCCTGTTCCACCCTCCCTCCCTCCCTCCTTCCTTCCTTTTCTTCCTTCCTTCCTTCCTTAATTTAGGTGAGGAGAGAATATAATAATGAAACATAAATCAGACTGCAGAAATACATAGTAGTGATATAACAAACCTAGTGGTATAAAAGTGTGCACAAGGGCGTTTTTTGCAGTGCTGATTTTAGCAGAAAAATTTAAAAATATGTAAACATCCATCAGTAGGAGATTTTTAAAGTGATTGTATTACATTCATACAATGGAACACTAAAAATGCATTAAAATCTATGTATGTGCTATACACACAAGGTGCAGGGTTGGGAGTCGGGGGGATGTGGGTAAAGAAACCAAATTACCTAACAACTTGTATGATATCCTGGTTTTGTATAATTGAGTGTGTATTTCTATGAAAAAAGTCAGTCACCAAAATCTTAACAGTGGAGGTTATATCCGAGTGTAGTGTTAGGGTTTTTTTCCATTTCTTTACATTCTTCTGTATTGCAGTGGTTCTCAACGTAGGTAGCACACTAAAAATCTGAACGCTCAGCCCCCTCTAGACCAATAAGGTCAGAATCATTGGGGTGAGGTCCAGGTGATTCCAACCTGCAATCAAGTTTGAGAACCAGTGTTATTTTGTTTGAATCTTTTAAAATCAGTGATCATATTTACAAAACAGGAATAAGGGGAGCCAGAGAAAGCTATCTTCATTTTGCCAATTTATGTGCAATGTGCATGTGTGTGTGTGTGTGTGTGTGTGTGTGCAAGCATGCTATTGCAGACAATTAAACTAAGACTAAAGCTTGCAAAAAATCCAAAGAAAAACAGTGAAGTGACCTAAATTAGATCATGGAGTCTAAAGTCAGAAAACCTAGCTTATTTTCTCCATTCTACTCCTTCTGGCTATGTGACCTTGAACAACTCACTTCACCTGTTCAAAGGTCAGATTTCTCATCTAGGAAATGTAGGCAGATATCTACTCCCAACAGAACTGTGAGAATTAATTGCAATATTGCGTGTGCGAGGGCCATATAAATTGTTAATTATAATATGTGATGGAGGAAAAAAAAAACAGAAAAGAAAGCAGGAGAAATGATTGAACATTATAAGATAGAATCTGGTCATCCCGGGAATGTTAATATCTTTTGTTTCTCACAGATGGTTTCATTCCTCTGCCAAATACAGTTGCTGAGGGCCCAGTGGGTCGCAGGCATTGCTCCAAAGGATGGAAAAGACCAGCTCAGTCAATAGTCTTACCTTGAGGGGCTGTAGGGAAGACAAAACTTTACCTCTGCCCTCTTGGGGTCTCCAGCTGGGCCTGAGAGTTAAATCAACATAAAACATATTAACATATTAACAGCCTCATATTAACAGGAGACAAGTGTATAGATATTTTCATATACGTGGGAGGCCCCACAGGAAAAAGACCCAAAGAAGCAGTCAGAGCCCAACCCTTATAGACTAAGTTGGACAAAAGTAGTAAATTGTAAAAATGTGACAATTAAAAGGGACTGGGTTAGGGCAGTTAAGGATGGAGAAGAGACTAGGATGATAAAGATTAGTTTAACAAGATTTGTTTGCACAGGTTTCTCAGCCTCATCTTCTGTCTCTAGTGATTAAAATTTTTCTTTCCTCCCCATGTAGGGAGGACATCTTTCACATGGGAGTTTCATCTCAGTCTTTCAGGAATAAAAAGGAAGATCAGGGGACTGACTGGCCGGTGGTGTAGTGGTTAAGCTGCACACAGCCTGAGGTTCACGGCTCGGATCCCGGGCACAGACCTACACACCACTCTTTAAGCCATGCTGTTGCAGTGTCCCATATACAAAGCAGAGGAATATGTTAGCTCAGCAACAATCTTCCTCAAGTAAAAAGAGGAAGATTGGCAACAGATGTTAACTCAGGGGCAATCTTCCTCACAAAAAAAAAAAAAAAAAAAAAAACCCCAGCGTATGCTGGGTTTTGGGTGCCTTTAACTCAAAATAATCTTTATGCCAAAGTGGCACTTTTAGGGATGACATATGCTGGTTTCCTTCAGCTCACACAGGCAAGGGAAAGAGGAGCTGTAGCAGATAATGCAATGCACTAAGTGCTGTAAGAGAGGTGTTTACGCTCAAGGTGGTGAGGGGGTCTCCAGATCCCGGTGAAGCCTACAGGAGCACAGGATGGGGAAGTGCAGGCCACACGCTCCATCTTCTGAGGGGTGCTGAAGGCTTTCTCCTCTGAGGTCTGAAAAGAATTAGCACATCTAGTCTGAAGGATAAAGACAGCTTAAGTAGAACTGGGTTACGATAAATGCTCCCATGCCTCTTGGTTTGGGGGATCTCTCTTTTTAGATGTTTCCTGTTGAATTGCTTCTCTCTTGGCTCCCGTGCAGCCGGTACTGTAGGAGGACTCTGGGGTCCTCCCCCATTTAAAAACTGCTTCCTCCAGTTAGACGACTAAGCAAGAACCAGAGTTGAAGTCCCCCAGGCAGGAGGATGCCACATCTAGGCACGAGTCACACGGTCTAACCCGACTCACACGGATGATGACAGCAGGGTTTGGGGATGATTTTGCCCTACTTTGTCGCTTGCACACGTGCTTGAGGGAGTGGCCTATGCCAAGGGATTGAAAGGAGTTGGCAGGACAGGGTTCAGAACTTTGGGACCTAGACATACTTATCAAAATCACTACAACCAACAGGTATATTTAGATCTTTTCATTTTATTCTTTTTACTAATTTTTTCATTGTTTCACAACTACATGATTTGTAGATTCAAGGTCCTCTTGAATCTTGCAAACACTTGACTTAGAAATTTTCTAAAATTTGTTTGTGGCAGCAACTATATTTTATAGGAAGATATTTCTCTTGTTCCTAGATTGATTCCCTTCTTTTCATCATTTATTTTTATAGTGAATTAATGTTTCCATTTGCACACTCTTACATGAGGAGGCCTCAGATAGCCTCTGATCGTCTCACACGGAAAGCGAAGATGGACTCTCTCAAAATTTGTGAGACATCCAAATGAAGGGAAATATGGACAATTTTTTTTCCGTTTAATTTAGCTTTTATTTGTTTATGTTTTGACATACAAAAGCTATACATATTTAATACATACCACTGGATGAGTTTAGAGATAAGTATATACCCATGAAACCATCACTATATAAGACAAAAACACAGTCATCACCTCCAAAAGTTTCCTCCCCAGCTCTTTCATTATTGTTACTTTTTGTGTGTGATAATAATGTTTAACAAAAGATCTTAGCAAAGATTTCACATAAGATTTAACATAAGATTTTAGCAGATTTTAAATTATACAATATACTATTGTTAACTGTCAGCCCTATGCTGTACAATAGATCTCAAGGACTTATTAATCTTACATAACTGAAACTGCATCTCATTTGGCTAATACCTTTCAGTTTCCTGCTCCCCCCAGTCCCTGGAAACCACCATTCGATTCTCTCTGTTCCATGAGTTTGACTATTTTAGATTCCTCTTATAAGTGGTGTCATGTAGTATTTGTCTTTCTGTGTCTAGAGTATTTTACTTAGCATAATGTCCTCCAGGTTCATCCATGTTATCACAAATGACAAGATTTCCTTCTTTTTTAAGGCTGAATAATATTCAATTGTATGTATACCCCACATTTTCTTTATCCATTCATCTGTCGATGGACATTTAGATTACTTCCATGTCTTGGCTATTGTGAATAATTCTGCAATGAATATGAGAGTGGAAATATTTCTTTGAGATTCTGATTTCAATTCCTTTGGATGTATACCCAGAAGTGGGATTGCTGTGTAGGGGAGAAGGCATTTCCTCTACCTGCTCTGGGTCCTTCTGGCCAGAGAACGAATTAAATTCACGTGAGACAGAATAACAGGAGAAAATTAAACAAAGCTTTATAACATGTATACATGGGAGATGCTCAGCCAAACTGAGCAACTCACCAAAATGGCTGAAGCCACCACCTTAAATATCATCTTCAGCTAAAGACAAAGGAGTATGTTGGGGGTGGGAGAGCATCAATCATGGGACATTACCACACAAGCACAGTAAACAAGAGTCAGGTTATTATTCAGACTTCAGTCCTTGCCTTCCATGTTGATAAGAGTTTCTAGAGATAAGGTCATCCCTCCTTCTTCCTGGTACAGAGAGGAAGACACCTTTACAGACGGAGATTTCCTTTACAAATGTAAATGTCTCTTAACAAAGGATAAGTAAATTCTACTTTTCAGAGTTTCTTTCCTGTCTGCAGTTTTTAAAAGTAACCAGCCCAAAATAATCCTCATGCCAAAGAGACATATCTTGGGGTGGCCAATTCCAGTTCCCTAAAGCTGAATCATATGGCAGTTTTGTTTTTAATTTTTAAAGGAACCTCCATACTGTTTTCCACAGTGGTTGTACCAGTTCACATTTCCACCAACAGTGAACAAGACTTCCCTTTTCTCCGCAATATCCCTAACACTTGCTATCTCTTGGTTTTTCGTTTTTTTGTTTTTTGAGGAAGATTAGCCCTAAGCCAACATCTGCTGCCAATCCTCCTCTTTTTGCTGAGGAAGACTGGCCCTGAGGTAACATCCATGCCCATCTTCCTCTGCTTTATATGTGGGATGCCTACCACAGCATGGCTTGCCGAGTGGTGCCATGTCCACACCCGGGATCCGAACCGGCAAACCCCAGGCCACCGAAGAGGAATGTGCGCCCTTAACTGCTGGGCCACTGGGCCGGTCCCAATCTCTTGTTTTTTTAATGACAGCCATTCTAACAGGTGTGAGGTGATATCTCATTGTGGTTTTGATTTGCATTTCCCTGGTGATTAGTGATATTGAGCACCTTTTCATGTACCTGTTGGCCATTTGTATGTCTTCTTTGGAAAAAAGTTTATTCAGGTCTTCTGCTTATTTTTAAAATTGGATTATTTGGTTTTTGCTATTGAGTTGTATGCAATCCTTACATATTTTGTATCTTAACCTCTTAACAAGTATATGGCTTGCAAATATTTTCTTCCATTTCATAGGTTGCCTTTTCACTTTGTTGATTGTTTTCTTTGCTGTGTAGAAGCTTTTTAGTTTGATGTAATCCCACTTGTTTATTTTTGCTTTTGTTTCCGGTGCTTTTGGTGTCATCCAAAAGACTCTCGATGAGACCAATGTCAAGGAGCTTTTTCTTTAGATTTTCTTCTAGGAGTTTTAAGGTCTCAGATTTTACGTTTAAGTCTTTAAACCATTTGCAGTTAATTTTTGTTAGTGGTGTAAGATAGGGTGCCTCCAGCGCCAGGTAAACTGTCCTGGAGTGGTTGGTTGGGTCCAGATATACCCCCTGACCATCTCTTGCTACACCTTCATCTCCAGCCCCAACCCCTGAGGCTATGGATGGGTTCTGCTGGCATCCAGGTCACTTGGTCAGTTGTTCCTTCTTAGGGCTGAGTTGCAGTAGGTAGGATTGGCCATTTTTCAAACCAGTCCCTTCTGCACCATATCTTGCAGAAATTCCCCTACGTCTGTTGTGTGTGACTGGCCCTTTTCCTTGAGTTCTAGCACAAATACAGTTTTCTCTGTACCTTTGTATTCTGTACTTGTGACAGAGGGAATCTGGGAGTCTGTAAGAGATTAGTTAAGAATGCTGACGTCAACATTATACCCAGATGATTCAGTGGATGGTTCAGAAACTTCTTAAATTTCTGATAGTTTCCCATAAGGCTAGGAATAAAATGCCAGCTCCTTACTGTGGCCTAAGAGAGCCTCCTTCTCTTACCTTATCTCTGACCACTCCCCCTCCATTGTATTTCAGCCACGTTGACCTTCTTGTTGCTCTTTAAACAAGCTAAGCTTATGTCTACCTCAGGAGCTTGTGCAATGTGCTGTCCTTTGTGCCTGGCATCCTATACTCTAAATATTTACATAGCTTATTCATATCATTTTTGTCCCCACTTAAATGTTGGTTCTTCAGAGAAGCCTTCACGATACCTTATCAGAAATAGCCCACACAGCTTCTACACTCTTAAACAGCTTTGTTTCTTCTTATAGCACTTAGATCCTCTGAAACCATATTATTATTTTATTTGTATACTTTTAAAAAATCTGTTTCCCTTTCTAGAATATAAGCTCTATAAGGACAGGGACTCGCATCTGTCTTGTTTCTTGCTCTATTCCCAGAGCCTAGAACAGTAAGTGGACAATAAATTTTTGTTGAATGAATGAGTGAATGAAAACCAATTTACATTTTTAAAAGGTGAGATGGATTCTGGATACAACCCTAGTATTGGGGCTTCTACAGATTCTGGGCAAAGAGAAAAACCTGTGCAAGGTGTGAAGTTTGGGGTTTTAGTGTATGGCTGCTTCTTTCAGGAGACAGTGCCTGAGGCTAGCTGTGGTGCTGAGACCGCAATCTGGGCACCTCGAGTTTGCAGAGACAGGCCCTGCACATCCCTTGCTCCAACCCTGGGACCACGTGCTACAGTGACGATTCTAAATCATACTTTTTAATGTTTTTGAACCTGGAGTGAATCTTATAATGTATGCTTTTAATATACTGCTACTGCTTTTGTTCCTCCTAAAAAGCGGTTAAAACCTAGAGATAATGGTGTGTCTTTTAATATGAGGTCATCTTCAATCAAAGAGACAGTATATTACCAAACTCATTTATAGAACTTTAGATTCATAAAATGTTATAGCTAGTAGGCATTAGAGATCAGACGACCTAGCAGATTTTAAAGACTTTTCCATTTTTTTCTTTTTGTTCCCCCTTAAACCTGGCCTTTTTTGAAGTAAGTCTTTAGAGAAACTATAAACTAACAGGTAAAAACGCAGTGGGGTGGTAGGTAACTCAGCCAACTCACCTCTCCTCCCTGCTGACCTACACTCTAGAAAGAGCTTTCGGAGAGCAGTTTGAAACTTAATGAAAAGATGCAAGCCAGTTCTTTCATCTTTGGCTGGTGCAAAAACTACTATATTAAGTCTTTTTTAAATAACAACTTTATTAAGATATAATTGACTTATAATAAACTGCACATTTGTAAAGTACAACATTTGATGTTTTGACGTTGTATACATCCACGAAACCAAGTCATCACTGCAATCAAGATATTGAACATATCCATCACTTCTAAATGTTTCTTTATGTATGTTTATAAACTCTTCCTCCCCACCTTACCCCACCCCACCTCCAAGCAACACTGATTGGCTTCCTGTCACCATAGGGATTAGTTTGAATTTTCTAGAGTTTTATTTAAATGGAATCATACAATACATACTCTTTTTTTGGTCTGGCTTCTTTCTCTCAGTATAATTATTTTGAGATTCATCCTTTTCATTGCTGAGTAGTATTCCGTTATATGGATATTCCTCAGGGTGCTTATCCGTTTGTTGCTGATGGACATTTGAGTGGTTTCCAGTTTTTAACTATTACAAAGAAAGCTCTATAAATATCCATGTACAAGTCTCCTTGTAGACATATGTTTTCATTTTTCTTGGGATAAATACCTAGAAGTGGAATGGCTGGATCTCATCAAACAATAGGTGTATTTTTAACTTTCCAAGAAGATGCCTACTTGTTTTTCAAAGTAGCTATACCATTTTACATTACCACCAGGAGTGCAAGAGAGTCTAGTTGTTCCACACTCTCACCAACACTTGATATGGTCAGTTAAAAAAGTTTAGCCATTCTAGAGGGAGTGTGGTAGTATCTCATTATGGTTTCAATTTGCCTTTCCCTGATGACTGATAGTCTGGAGCATCTTTTTCTGTGCTTATTGGCCATCTTCCGTGGTGGAGTGTCTATGAAACTACTTATAAGTCTTTTAACCACTTCAGTTTTTTTTCTTGTAAAGTTTCTGCAGTAACGAGAATGTTTTGAAGCATTTTGCACTCCATCTATTCTAAAATTTTGTTGACAGAACTATTCGATAAACAGCACTATGAGTGGGAAGCGAAGAAGATCTTTGTTAACTAACAAAGAAATATCCAAATAGGCTGATATTTATGGCATAAACAGTGACTATTCACACTTATTCAGGCCAGTAGAAGGGAAGGTGAATGGGGGAGATGATGGCATATAATTGGGAGACAGTGGGAGAGGTTGACAGAAAGAAGCTAGCAGGAGAATATTGATTTTGCCTCAACCAAAGTTTCTCTTCCCACACTGTCTATATTATGGGCAACACTTCATGGCCTTTTGTTCACAAAATTTCTTTTCATTATTCTAGATGACTTTTTGTTATTTTATACCAAATATGTTAAGGAGAGGCAGATCCCGGCTCAGCTGCAGAATCTAGCTATAGGCCATTCCTTGTGGTCAGATTGCCAAGAATTGCCAATGATGGACCACTTGATCAGAAATCCATCTGTAGGCAAAAAGAAGTTTATCCATAAACCAGTGTTAACAGATACGAAGTTTTGCATTTTTTAAAAAAAGGACTTTATACAAAAGTGCAGTAATAAGCCTAGAATTTGAACTTGCCTCTCTAGTAAGCAGGTGTAGTGGAGTGAGAAGACTGGCCTAGACTGGAGTTCTGGAGACAGTTTGTCATTGAGTGGAGTGGGTGTGACCCTGGGGAGAGGACTGAAGGGCAAGGGGGGAGTGAAGATGGCATTCAAGCTGAAGAGCGAAGAGCTAGTCATGTAAGGGGGAGGAGATGGAGAACTCCCAGCCAGCTCTCCTCCCATTTCTGTCTTGGACTGTAGGGGAAGGAGCATTTCTGCTGCTCCCACACCCTCTACCCTTCTTGCTAGCTTCTTCCTGAGGGAGAAAGAATTAGTTACTCAAGTGCTCAAAGCACAGGGCAGTTACCAAGCACGTTTTACTAGAATATCAAGTCTCTAAGCTGATGTTCCCCCTTTTGCAATTACAGTCCCCTTAGTGCAGTGTACTAGGTCAGAGCCAGGCAATTCTCTGTTCTACATTTGTGTATAAATTGCATCTGGTCTGTTCCAGATCCTTCCATCACTCCTGAGTGATGGAAGACTTCCTTAGGATTCCAGGCCTAAACAGCATAATCTGATTTGGCTGAACAAAGATCTCTGTACTGGGAGACAATTGGGTGCTTATTTATTAGTTAATAAAAAGGTATTTTATTTTCCATTTGGTTATTGTTCTCATGTGCACATTCGTCAATTAGAAATCCCTGAAAAAGTCTGAATGGTAGGATTTCACCCCTAAACTGAAATTCTGACATTCCCATAATTAATCTTAAACGAGGTCCAAATCCAAAGGGAGCCCAAAAAGAGACAACAATGGTATCCAAGACAGAAGGACTGCAGCTAGGATCAAGGTGACAGGAGAAGTTCAGAGGATAAACAGAAAATGGAAACAGGCTCCCCTTGAGCTTCATCTGTGGATAGAGAGGAAACCGTCATTCACCCATCCACCCATTCATCCATCCATCTGTCCATCCATCCATCCAACCACTCATCCATCCATCCATCCACCCATCTATCCATTCCATCCATCCATCCATTTATCCACTCATCTGTTAATCTACTCATTAACACATTTCTGAGTTCCAGGTACTGGGCTTTAACTTTATGATACAGCAGTAAACAAGTCAGACAGTCTGAAGGAGGATTGGGAAAAAAGGGGTATATGTAAATTTGTCATGAAAAAGAAAAAAAATGAGTCAGAATGGGAGAGATGGCACAGCATTCCCTCCTCACCTCCATTCTTGGAGGATGTTGAAGCTCCTTTAGAAAGAGAAATTAGGACTAGCGCTTACTCATGAGAAAGTTTTAGGGACTCTGGGCATAGGCAGTACTGATTCCAAGATCAGGTGACAAAACAGAGCACAGAGCTGGAGAGAGGGCCCTTGTTTCCAGTTTTTCATAGAACCCAGGACTGACCTGTAAACCTGTAAACCTGTGATCTGTAACGTAGATATTACTAGTGTTCACCAAAATCTCTTCTTCTCCCCTTTCACACACATGAAAGAGCTCTCTGCACCTTTGGGCCCTCTTCCAGTTGAGTGGAGCCATGGCTCTGACCACCTGCACTTGGAAGCAGAGGAGAGCTAGCGAGTAACCATTAAGTCCTCTATCTGGTGAGTGTCTCTTTAAGCCTCCTGCATTAATCAGGGAGGTTTCCTGCTCCTGATGGGACAGCTACAGGACTATGAAAGCTTCCTCAGCCTAAATCACTCAGTTACTACATGGAAAATAGCTGCCCTAAAGGGTTGCCCAGCTCTTTATTAGATTCTGTGTCAGTGAGAAATAAACCTTTGTCATGGTAAGGCATTTGTTCTCACTGAGCCAAAGTCTAGCCTCGCCTGGAGACCTGATAGTTTGGTATGCATTAAAAAATAGTCTCCTTGGCACAGGCACTGCTGATCCCAAAATGGCTACAATAAGCAGAGGCAAGAGAGAGGCCCTTTAGGGTTATTTTGCAGGCAGTGTGGAGTCAGAACAGGAGAAGAAAGACAAGATAGACGCTGTGTGATGAGCGTGGCTAGCAAAGAGCTGTGTGAGCACGTACATGTAACGTACCTTTTTGGAAATTCCCAGAACTATTTGAGTGAAACTTTTAGGGTGTAAAGAAGAGTATGACAACAAAGGGAACAAAGCATTATTTAACATTAGCATGACTTCATTTGTATCCACAGGCTGGTGAGACCTGGTGTCTCTAGGTATTAATTAACTGAGTTTGGGATATCATTTTTGGGGAGAGTTCACGGTTCCAATTCTAGTTGGTAGAACTGATTGTAGTTCTTGTCTTCATCCTTATTCCTTTCTTGAAGAGTAAACTGTCAAATATTGCTCACCTTGCTAGAAATTTCGGGATCTCCCTAGGATTCGGGTCAGACTCTCCTCTAAACTTCCAGGAATACTGAGTTTTCTTGGTGAACGTAATTTGATTTCAGCTTCATAATTTTCTCTTGAAATTGAATACAGACATATTAAGGTTTGCATGCCAAGAGAGACTCAGAAATTTACAGCACGGTTCATTCCGTACATCAAAATTCATGTGACCACTTTCCGAAATCGTGAATTTGGAAAAAAGTTAAGAGCTTTTCATGTGCCCCAAATCAATAATTCAGGAACGTTCAATAATAAGTTGAAAGCATAACTTTCAGTTGCCAACTGGTCAATCCCCAAGTCCAATTTGAGTCTGAGTATCTGTACTTCCTTGAAACTAACAACAATGATTTTATTGTTCCCATAATGTCTCATGTTCAGTTGCTCAGATGTCCTATCATATCAGAAAGAAAACGCAATCTCATGGGCCTCTGGGAAACTGACAAGCTAAGCCTCTCAAAAGCCCTTTGAAGTGATTCAAAACAATTAATCTGGTAGCACTATGTTTTCAAAAGGCTCCTATGACCTAACCAGGTGACTACATGGTTAAATAAATCTAATCTAAATAAAATAAATCTCCATGCTGCTTCTATTTCTCAGTACCATATAAAGCAGCAAGACCAGGGAGAATATTAAAAATCTTGATCACTTCCCCAGCAACAGGGCAGTCACTGCTCACATTTTGCCCACGAGCTACTCACATACCTCTTCTTCCTGGCTGAAAAAAGCCCCTTTTTGTTTGGGGGCTGGGTAGAGAGCCCTTGAAGTCAAGAAAGACAGGCGCCACGCGTCCACAAGGGAATGGATTGTGACTGTGTTTATCTCATTTCCCTTTGCCCGTGAATGTTCTAAGAGCAGGCCTGTGGCCCATATCTCACCCATGAGACAAAGGAGAGGTCTTCTAGGACACTTCCTGAAATTGTTCTTCCTGGAAAAAAAAACACAGAACTTCACAAGGAGAAAGCTTTTCACTCCAGCCCCTACCTTCCTGCTTTGCATGCAGCCCTGTGAGGACTTGTACTTGAAGTGTAGTAGCCATGAGGTGGTAAAAGATGGCAGAACATAAGGATAGAGAAGAGACTGGGTCCTTCATGACATCATCGTGCTGCTGGGACTGCCTACTCCAGACTTCTTGTTAGGTGAGAACCTTGAACATTATTGTTGCTTAAGGCCCTGCTGTTATTTGCAGCCAAATGCATCTTAATGCTACAACCATCTCAGGCACTGAAACTAACCTGCGAAATTTACGTTATTTCCCCAACAGGTGAGGAGAATGTAAAAAAGCACTCCAAACACCTCTTTTAGAGAAATAGACTGAAAACATCATTTTTTCTTTTCATTTGAGCTATCCCATTTTGGCAAGTGAAATCAGAATTTTCATATATAAACTCACCTTATGATTTCCTTATTGGCTAGCGGTTAGAAACTATTAGCTCATGAATGCTTTCTCATGAATGTTAAGAGTTACATTTGCTAACGTAGTTCATTCATATGGGGGAATCCTTGAAGGTAAGGATCAGAGTGGACAAAGAGTTTTGAACAATGGTTGTGAATTTTGAATATCCCACTGTTTGTGGAGCAGCAGTTTGGCCAGCTATCCTCAGAGCAAGACTGAGGACTTTGCCAACACTGTTTCAACGTGGATTAGTAAAAAGAAAAAAATAATAATTTTAGAAAGTAAGGGATGAGTGTCTTCTGGCTTGGGGATCCATATGGAAACATTGATGAGAATAGGTAGACGAAATAACGTGGCCCTCAGTTAAAAATTCTTCAGAGTTCAAAGAAGAGTGCTTCTCACAGGCAAGACAGTCATCCTGTGAGAAGGACAGAAAGCTCCAGGAGACTGGATCTGACTTACAGTCAGCCATGGAGAAGATGAGTCATGGAAAGAACATACTTTACACAAGAAACCCAAAGGCCACAAGACTGGGAGATGGAAATGAACTGGCAGGAGAGATTGGGGAATGAGACTCACTTTGAGGGAGTGAGGACCAGTGTGACCCTCACAATCCTTTCTCCATTTGAGGATCAGTAAGCTCTTGTCAGCAAGATGGGATGGACAGTGAAACAGATTGGGTGTGGCTTTTCTTTTTTTTAATTGATGTCATAATAGTTCATAACATTGTGAAGTTTCAGGTGTACATTATTATTTGTCAGTCACCATATATATGTGCCCCTTTACCCCTTATGCCCTTCCTATCTGGTAACCACTAATCTATTCTCTTTGTCCATATATTTGTTTATCTCCCACATATGAGTGAAATCCTACAGTGTTTGTCTTACTCCATCTGGCTTATTTCGCTTAATATAATACCCTCAAGTTCCATCCGTGTTATTCCAAGTGGGACGATTTTGTCTTTTTTTATGGCTGAGTAGTATTCCATTGTATATGTATACCACATCTTTATCCATTCATCAGTCATTAGGCACTTGGGTTGCTTCCACGTCTTGGCTGTTGTGAATAATGCTGCAATGAACATAGGGGTGCATAAGTCTCTTTGAATTGTGGATTTCAAGTTCTTTGGATAAATACACGGTAGTGGGATAGATGGAACATATGGTATTTCTATTTTTAATTTTTTGAGAAATCTCCATACTGTTTTCCAGTGACTGCACTAGTTTGCATTCCCATCAGCAGTGTATGAGGGTTTCCTTTTCTCCACACCCTCTCCAATATTTGCTGTTTTTTGTCTTGGTAATTATAGCTATTCTAACGGGTGTAAGGTGATATCTCATTGTAGTTTTGATTTGCATTTCCCTGATGATTAGTGATGTTGAACATCTTTTCACATGCCTGTTGGCCATACTTCTATCTTCTTTGGAAAAATGTCTGTTCATATCTTCTGCCCACTTTTTGATCAGGTTGTTTTTTTTGTTTTTGAGTTGTATGAGTTCTTTATTTATTTTGGAGATTAACCCCTTTTTGGATATTTGATTTGAAAATATTTTCTCCCAGTTGGTGAGTTGTCATTTTGTTCATGGTTTCCTTTGCCTTGCAGAAGCTCTTTAGTCAGATGAGGTCTCATTTGTTTATTTTTTGTTTCCCTTGCCCAAGTAGATATGGTATTTGGAAAGATCCTTCTAAGACCAATGTCAAAGAGTGTACTACTGCTGCCGAGACCAGCTAGGCAGCCAGCTGAAGGGGCGGATGGAATTAATAGACAGAATACAACCTATATAATAGACACAATCTATATTATTCAATGGGACAGGGGACCATCAGGCTCAAGGACTGAGGTGAAGTCCCTCTGATCGCCACGTATTTATTTATAGGCAAGGAAATACAAGCATAGGAAGAACTCATGCCAGCAGGGATATGCAAGTCAAAGCTCAGCAGTTCTAGTCTTCCTCCCTCCGTGACGTACCCCAGCCCTATCCAAGGCCATTCCCTTAGGGAGTATCCTAGGAAAAATCAGCAAGTTATGCAGACGGCGTTCCGTTCCTGCAAGGGTCCGGCATTCCTAAGCCCCTTGCCTTCATGCTCGATAAAATACTCCCCTCCAGCCCTTGATTCCAAAGCACAAACAATCTGGTATAGTAATTCATGAGAATCAGCAGATCACATAATTCTCAGCCACCCATTTGTAACTTATTTTTCCCAAGCTTAAAGCCTAGCAAGAATATTGCTATGATCTCCTGCAACATTCTACCTATATTTTCTTCTAGGAGTTTTATGGTTTCACATCTTACCTTCAAGACTGATCGATTTTGAGTTAATTTTTGTGTATGGCACAAGATAATGGTCTATCTTCATTCTTTTGCATGTGGCTGTCCAGTTTTCCCAACACCACCTATTGAGGAGACTTTTCCTGTCTCCATTGTATATTCTTACCTCCTTTGTCAAAGATTAGCTTTCTGTAGATGGGTGGTTTTATTTCTGGGCTTTCAATTCCATTGATCTGTGTGTCTTTTGGTACCAGTACTGTGCTGTTTTGATTACTTTAGCTTTTTAGTGTATTTCAAAGTCAGGGATTGTGATGCCTCTAGCTTTCTTCTTTTTTCTCAGGATTGCTTTAACTATTAGGGGTCTTTTGTTGCCCCATATGAATTTTAAGATTCTTTGCTCTATTTCTGTGAAGAACATCATTGGGATTGCACTGAATCTGAACATTGCTTTAGGTAGTATGGGCAGTTTAATTACGTTTATTCTTCCAATCCATGTTCATGGAATATCTTTCCATTTCTTTACGTCATCATTGATTTCTTTCAATAATGTCTTCTAGTTTTCATTGTATAGGTCTTTCACCTCCTTCATTAAATTTATTCCTACATATTTTATTCTTTTTGTTGTAATTGTAAATGGGATTGTATTCTTGAGTTCTCTGTTAGTTCATTATTACAGTAGAAAACGCAACTTATTTTTGTGAGTTGATTTTGTTTTGGGTGCAGCTTTTCAGGATTTTTTTTTGAGGAAACTATGGTAAGTTGCTGCCAAGAAGGTGTCTCATCCTTGGGCAAGCAAAGTTCTTTAGGAGTCATTTTCTTTTTTTCCAAAATGAGTGTTTTTAATTCAGTTTCAGAAAAAGATGTCAAATGAATTTGGATTATAAAACATGACATTAAGCTTGTTTTTCTGGAAATGCAAGGAAAAATAAAAACCCTTGATAGATTCAACAAAAATTTTCTGGATCTTCTCCCCAAAGCATCTGCTCCAAGAGCCAACTCACCCTCTTTACCTCCCTCTAGCAGTGACAAGCTAATTCCCCTCCATCTGGACCCCTCACTTACTTCTGTAAATAAATGCTTGTGTCAACCATTTTGTTTTGTTGGAGGCTTCTCTGGTGGACCATGCTGTCCTCGGCAAGAGGCTACAGAGGAGTTGGAAAGTTGGGGTAACTTAAGAGTCCTAGTACTTGGGGGCAATTTATAGATGGCACCCTGTGACCCTGCCATTCCAGGACTTACCTCACTGTACTAATGTCCCTTTGTAAGGAGGAAAGCACATCTTACTCACTCACCTTTGTGTCTCCATCTCTCAGCATAGTACAGACACCCAGTAGGCACTCCATAAATGTAAATTGATATGTGAGACATGGCACCTGGTGCCTTTTATAGAACAAAAGTGACCTGTCTTAACGGACTCCTGTGATGCAATCCTGAATTTTCATGTGTGTCTGCCTTAGTGTGAGGATTAATGTATAACAATAGTTTAAGTGCAACAATAAGGGGTTAATTTGGCTGAAACAGTTCTTTTCTTCATTTGGCATTAACTGGTAAAATGAAAGATAATGTGACTCTAATCTCTTCAAAGCCTTTTCTTTTTCAAATATGGGAGTATGTTTCTGCGGATCGGATTGGGGCATTTCAGCTAATAGTTTAGCTAGATCAATAAAGACAAAATCTTGAGTCATCTGAATGAATATTGCTAACATGATTCAGGTGTTTATGCAGATGGGGATAAATTGCTAAGTTTAGATTTATCTATGATTAATTTGTTTGATGTAGTTCCTTGCAGAATAACACACGAACCATGATTTTGAATGTGACAGACACACACCATTGTTTTTCTATAAGTTGAAAAGTATAGATACTTTTTCCTTTACTTGTTCACAGGAGGGAGACTACTCCATGCGTACATTCCAGGAAGAAGATAGAATCCTGCCTCTTTTATCACAAACTTCATTGGATGGGGATCTGGATGGAAGCCAAGCTTCCTTTGCTGAACCCCCACTGGCTATGGATTCTGGAAGTATTGGGGCTGGAAAGGGTTATGGTTGAGAAGGACAAGGGGAATTGCCCAAACATATAGCTAGAAAGAAATCTACACAGACTGGTTGAGTTGTGTTTCAAAAGTATGTGCTGCTGATTGTACAAGTCACCCTGGTCTCAGGTCTCCAGGTTGCAGCAATGCCAGGGCTTCCATCTTTTTCTGGATAAAAACAAACTGGGGTGGAGTACATTCTTTGTCTAACTTGTTGTCACCGCATGAGTGTTGTGGAGGACTCAACTTGTTCATGTTTAAACAAAGCTACACTAACAAAAGACACTAAAAGTCATGTACCAGAAAAATGATCCTTAAAGAGTTTCCTGTTCCTCCCATCCAGACTCTGGGAATGTTCACCTCTCTATTCTTGGTTTCTGTTGAATCATATAATATTTGCCAAAGGCCATCCCAACTACCCAGAGCTACACGGTCAGGCTTAAACCCTCTCACTACTCACCGGGATAACTTGAGAAGAGTTCATTGCTACAGTGTGGTGATCATTCCTTCACTCTCTTTCTGGCCTCTTGGCCTAAAGGCCTAGAACAGGCTGTGGAGCCTCCATGCATGGTGCTCACATCTAGATGATTCCCACTGGCAACACTAGGACAATGCAGTAGTTGCAGCCAGGAGGAGAAAACCCAGCCTTCCTCCTAGAGTAACAGGCAGGGACCACCACCCCCAACACACACTGAAAATAAAACCACAAATTGAGCCAGCCCTGATGGGCTAGTGGTTAAAGTTTGGTGTGCTCACCACTTTGGCAGCCCAGGTTCGGTTCCTGGGCACAGAACCACACCGCTCATTTGTCAGTAGCCATGCAGCTCACATCAAAGAACTAGAACAACTTACAACTAGAATATACAACTACGTGTTGGGGCTTTGGGGAGGAAAAAAAAAAAGAGGAAGATTGACAATACTTGTTAGTTCAGGGTGAATCTTTCCCTGCAAAGCAAAACAAAAACCTCCATAACAACAAAGAAAACAGTAGCTGTGTGGTGGTGCAAAAGGTTCTCTTTGCACTTACCATTCTCTCTGCCTGCAATGCATGTAAGAAAGTTTTTTTACAGGAGTCAAAATCGTACAGCATAACCAACCCTTACTATCTAGATCTCTTTCTTTGTTCCTCTCCTGTGAATTTTCTCCCCTAGTCCCATTTTACTTCTCCCAGTATTCCTTTTTTGTTTGGTGAGGAAGATTGTCCCTGAGCTAACATCCGTGCCAATCTCCATCTACTTTATATGTGGGACGCCGCCACAGCGTGGATTAATGAGGGGTGTGTATGTCCATGCCAGGGATCTGAACCCATGAACCCCAGGCCACTGAAGCAGAGCATGTGACCTTGACCACAACGCCACTGGGCTGGCCTCCCAGTATTCCTCTTTTTTGTAGGCAGTTCCACTGTGGATTCCTTTACTCTTCCTTTCCTTCCCTTCCCTTCTTTCTTTCTGTGTTTCTGTCTGTCTGTCTTCTTTCCTTTCTGTTTCTCTCTCTATCATTCATTTCCTATTACATGTCAGGTACTGTTCCAGGTTCTGGGGACACAACAGTGAATGAAACAGTAGACTCCTGACATTGTGGAGCTTATATTCTGTGGGGGGAGATGGAGGAAAAAAATCCCCAAATTAATAAATAAGGGAATTTCAGGTAATGACAAGAGATTTGAGGGGAATCTAATTGGGTAATGTGACAGATGGGCTGGGGGTAGAGAAGGAACCTACTTTTACACCCTGCTTTAGACAGGATGGACCGTCTGTTGGGGGGCATTAAAAGTGAGTTGAGACCTGAATTAGAGGGAAGATTCAGTCAACAGAAAGACATTCCAGACAGAAAGAATGGCAGAGCAAAGGCCTTGCACTAAGAACCAGCGTAGAAAGTCCAAGGAACTGATAGAAAGCCAGTGTGGTTAGAGCTTAGAGCTTGAGGATGGAGTGGTAAGACACGAAGTCAGAGAGTTCGCAGGGGACAGATCGCATCTGGACTGGGAGGTAACGTAGGGGTGTGAATTTTATTCTAAATGCAATAGGAAGCCAGGTCCTGGCAAAGTAATGAATTATTTATCCAGAACACTGACTATCTCTTGTTTAGTTCCTTTGCATTCTTCACAGTCCTATAAAGATTTCATGACAGTGGGGCACACATAAAAGATTTATCACGTCAGGGAGTTTGGGACACACAAGAACAGGTGGCACATGTGAGACCCTCTGCTTCACTGTACATCTTTGTCCTCTTCCCCCATCTCTCTGACATCTTAAAGCTACCCCATTCCTACATAGTTATGTCATCTGTTCCTTGTTTCTTTAATAAAGTTATCATTTGCCTTTGGATTTTCATCTATCTTTACCCCCAAATTGTTAACATAGATGCTTTTTTGGGAAGCAGTTCATTCTTCCATAGTTCTGTGCAGGTCGTTAGAAAAAGATCAAGAAAACTTGTTAAATTCTAAACCAAACATTGCCCTTTATTGCAGAGTGATGATTCACAACAATGCTGCACTCCAGGACCTGCGGTGGCTGCAAGCCGCGGCAGACCTCCTCAGCAATTCTACAGATTCAGCACTTTTTTTTGCCATTTTGACTATTAAATTTCCAGCCATCTTTGACACAAAGGGGTTCCAAATAAAATCCAACCTTAAGAAAAACAGTGCCAGTTAATGAGCATTTCTCAGCAAATTCATTGCAGTGAGGATAAAAATATCCAAATGGTTCATGTGACTTAAAATTACCCAATTTTATATCATATGTTCTGTAACTCACAATGCATAGTAGTATATATAAAATGCCGCAGTAATCAACTCTAATAGAATGCCTCGCCACCCAAACTGAGTTACCAATTAAATAAATTCTCCCAAATGAGGAGTGTATCCAAGGTACATTAGATTAATTCTACCATTATATTAATCCCATTGGTGTTCTCCAGTTGCACTGTAATATTCTCACCATTTTTCCTTTAAATAACAATAAAAAAGAATGCATAATTTAAATATTTCCCTTTAAAAATCACAACAAAATCAGTTATGAATTTAAGCAAACGGCCCATACTTTTGAATGGCGACCTTGGGACTCCACAATGGGATATGTGTGTGTGTGTGGGTGTGTGTGTTTGTCACTAGTTGCCACATCCAAAAAATCCATCCACAGAAACAAGAGAGAATGACAAAAGTCTTCCCAGGACGTCTCACTGGAACGGGTGCTTTTATTTTAACTGATATGTTTATACAAAAACACTCAGTCACAAATGGGAGCTTCTTAGGCCTGACTATAATTTAAACTCTGAAAGGTGAGTGGGACTGTTAGAAACCTTCACCCTTTTGGTAACCTATGTCCCTTGATATAGTAAGGGGACTTTAGTTCTCCTCCAGCCCCCTTGCTTAGGATTAAACGAGAGACTTAATTTTTGGGATAAAGCTGCCAGCTGTCCTAATCAAGGACAACATACAAAAATTAGACTCTAGGAATGAAGGACAAAGGAGAGGAAGATCCAGAGGTAGGCGAGGAGAAAAGGGCAAAAGTGAGCCTGCATTTGCAGAAAATGCAAATATCCAAGGACAGCAGGCTAGTTAAGATCAATGGGGTAAGATGTCTTAGAGTGTAGGTAGAGAAATCAGACAAGGCCAGGACGGCCTTAGCCATCCAGAACGAAGGAGTCAGAGGAGGGGATGTCTGCACGCAGGAGACAACTGAATTAGAAAGAGCAGAAATAGAAACCAGCAATGATTCCCTATCTTGGGCCTGGCTAGCTTAGATGTGGCTCTCCTGTCATTGGGCAAAAAATTTTCATGTGGAGACCCAATCAAACTCGAATGACTTCTAGGCTGGTTTAGCTCTGTTCTCAAACATGGGCACAGACTAGTTACTGCGAGAGGAGGAACGAAGGAGTTGAATCTGAACATCTTAATCAGTCATCTAGCAGCTCTGATCACTTTGGACATTCCTAGAGGATACATAACAGCTCACTGGAACGACACAACACACACTGATATCTGTTTGTTCCCCATGACCAACACGACAACGAGTTCCACCCTTTTAGCTTACAGAGACATTATTTAGTCTGGGTGACAATCAGATTTTACGAAAGCAAATAGGACTACATAGATATCTATAAAATTAACATGGTCAAGAAAAAAAATGCAAGGGCTGGAAGTCAGAAGAGCTAGTTCAGTCCTGGCTCTCCCCCTGAACCAGAATAAGTCATTTAACATCTCTGGATCTCAGTTTGTTCATCTATAAAACGTGGGGATGAACCCCTGCATCCTCCCTTGGTATTATTTTTTTTTTATTGAGGAAGATTAGCCCTGAACTAACATCCACTGCCAATCCTCCTCTTTTTGCTAAGATTGGCCCTGAGCCAACATCTGTGCCCATCTTCCTCCGTTTTATATGTGGGACAGCTGCCACAGCATGGCTTGATGAGCAGTGTGCAGGTCCATGCCTGGACCCAACCTCGAGCGTGCAAACTCAACCGCTGTACCACCAGGCCAGCCCCCTTCCTCAGTATTCTTGAGCAGATCCCAAAACAGAAGCTCACCGTGGAAATTTAAAAGCAAACCAAAGATGTGGCGTGGGAACAGACTGGACAGCTACTTGAACTCTAAAGTCATCATGCATCCTCATCAAGGGACTTATTGGCCCTGGTTTGTTAAGTATCAGCAAAGGACATTTATTTGCAACTTTTGAGAAAAGTTAGTTTTCAGATGCTAGTCTTAGAATAAGCTCAAGAGGAGCCTCAGATCATTCCCAGTTTGAATGAACAATCTCTATTTTTGGCTTGGATGAAAGCGGAGCTGCATATCCTTCAGAGGTCAAAATGAAGAGTCAGCCTTTATTCCAGCAGCATGTGGTCTGGAATGCCTACTCCAGAGGTGTCAGCCCTATGCCCTATCTCATACCTCAAAAAATATCACTAATGTCTTTATCCAAAATACACTCGAGTTTTATATACTTACTACAGGAGAGAAAAGAATAAATATTTGCCGAGTGTCCTCTATGGGTGAGGCACTTGCTAGGCGTTCTATGTACATTCTGTCATTTAACCCCCAAGCCAAAGTTAAAAGGTAGGTATCACCATCCTCACTTTACAGTGAAGAAACTGAGACTCAGAGTGGTTATGACTTGCCCAAGTTCACACCACTAGGACATGGCAGAGATCTGAAATAAAAATTCAGGTCTTCCGACTTCACAGTCCATGTTTTTTCTCCTATGACGTCATGCTATCTAGAAGAAAAAGAAATGAGGGTAAACAGTTAGCCAGCAAAGTTAGGGAAAAGGATCTGCTAGTAAAGAGCTCACCCATTCTATATCATTCTACAATGTCCAATTTTCAAAGAATCAATGTGATAGAAATCTTCAATATTAAATCATTACAAAACATACGCAATCTGACTTTGATGATCCAGAAGGTGCTTCCAGATCTTGCTTAAAGGTCTCACTAACAATACTGATTATCAGTGCACCACAGATGAGTGGAAAAGAAAACGCCAGGTACCAGCAGCCAGATCACCTGCCTCAAAGATGCTGGGCACTTCACGGCTTTTATTACACCAGGAAACAAACGGAGTCTATCCATATGGTCCTGCCTCTTTGAACATATATTCTAAACATACATCCATTCTCATGCCCAATGAGGAAGCAATCAATTCAGAAGGATCTCACCTTTCACCAAATTCTACCCTTAAAATCCTAAAAGTCATACCACTGTGCACAATATTTTTGGCAGCCACAAACTCTACCACAAAGCAGAGCTGAAAACAACTGGAGAATATAACTGGTATTTAAACGCCCCCTCATTGGGCGAGTCAGACTGCATGAGGCAGCGTGGCTGTGTGGAGGGAGAGAGGTCCGCACCCCTGGCAAACTGCTGCTCCTGCCAGAGTATTACCAAGGCCAGTGTTCTCGACTGGTACGTTCCTTAGCTGTCCCAGCGTCTATATCCCTAGTGACATTAAACAATGAAATATCTGCAAGCAACCATGTGCAAATAAAGAGCTCAATATTTGAATCTCCAAGAAGTGGCCAATTTCAGAAAGGCATTTCTTGGCATGCTAGAGCAGACTGGGATGAAAGTTGTACCGCAGGCTGGAGAAGAGCCCGATGTGTTTCACGAGGTTGGGCTCCACCACGTAGGCCCGCTCCCCCTTGGCCCTCAACAGTGAGTAAAGGGCCATGTCCTTGCCAAAGCCCTTATGGCAGTACACCTGGGACAGGTAGGTGAGGGTCCGGCGGGCTGCAGGGGCAGGGAAGAGCATGGCCGGGGTGCAACACTGGGAAGCAGGGACCACGTTGTATAGGGAAGGGCTCAGCCGCCGCAATTCCAGGAAATAGTGCCGGCCCACCAGTTCCACCAGACCCATGCTATACAAGGAGAAGAAGAGCATGACGGGCCAGCTAAACCCTGGACGGCTGGCAAACCGCATGTATATCCAGGTTAGTAAGGGGCCCAGCAACATGCCCACGCCGACCCACTCCAAGATCCGCATGGGCTCTGGGTTGATGTAGTGCTGGAGCCTCTCAGGATGATAGAGCTTTAGATAAAGGGCATCTCTGAGATGCGGCTCGGAGAAGCGAGCCCGCAGAAGGTGCTCTAAGACTGGGAAGATCTGCTCTTCCGGGACGGCGTCGTCTTCTACCATCAGAACGTAGTCTGGGTTGTAGGTCTGCAGGGAGGACTCAAGGCAATAGACATAGTCCTGCTTCTCTTTCTCAAATGAGTTGGTCGAAGGGTCGTCGCCGTAATCATCCTCAGTGCCCTCATACCGGTTGGCCACGGGGACGTACTTGGACAGCAGCTTGGCATCAAAATGGCTCACACTGCGCTCCACGTTGCACAGGAAGAGTTGGTGCCCCTCGCACTGGGGGCCACACTGTTGAAGAAGCCGGTGGAACTGGGACACCACCTGCAAGACGTAGTGGAAGCCAGGTTGCCTGTCCACAGTGATGATAGTGATGACCAGCCAGGGGCGGGGGGTGGCCTGCCAGACGATGGGCACTGAGCCGTTGGCAGAGGGCAGCTCCTCAAAGTAGTGGAGAGCAGCTTCACCTTCTTTCAAGCTTTGTTGCAGGAACTCTTGGCTCATTTGGTTCAGATGCCAATGACGCAGATAGAAGTAAGAGTGCAGAAGCCGGTGACACGCCAAGGGGGCCAGCAGGCCAAACGTCACCACTGTTAAGATGAAGAGTTGGACAGCAGTGCTGCCCCAGGAGAGCCGCCTCAGCCTCCGCAGGAGCATGGCAGCTGGAGAGGTTGATGTGCTCATGAGGTCAACTTCTGGTCAGGTCTGGTCCCAAGAACAAACCATCCTGGAACGCAGGCCAAAATCAGCACAAGTCAAACCTAAAGAGAGAGGAAGGAGTGAATGGTAAACGAGAGTGTAAAAAATCCAGGGACAGAACTTAGCACGGATCAAACCAGAAATTCTAATCCTAGGCTGGGTAGCTACTAGAGACTCAGAAGTATGTTCTCTAGTAAACTGATCTTTGGTTGTCTGTTAATGATCTCTGGGATTCTTTTATTTCTATGAGTAATGAAACTTTAGTACATTCAACCAAGTCTCCACGCCTACAGATGTTTAGTTAGGTTTACAATGTACCATAAAATCACCAGGTAGGCTAATAAAATCATTATTTCAATTTGGCAGCAACATAGACACGGGTTCTTAAAGTAGATGCAAAAAAGCAACTCGATGTGAAGGAAATACACATTTAAAGTAAGTTTCAATAAAAGTGCATAGTAAGAACTTGTTGACTGTGCATAGCACTTTCTGAAAACTGTCTTTTCTGCACATCTCAAACAAGAAAAGGACTATTTAGGATTTCCAGAAATGTCTTTGTCAAGATCTTCCATTCTTATTTCTCTAATCTCATGCAACTATACATAAAAATTGCATATTAATTTAATCCTGATTGTTCTCCCTTTTTATTTTTCACAGAACTGCCATGGGAACCAGTGAGAGAAAGGATCTCCCAATGCCAGTGAAGTCTGGAGCCCCAGGCTTTGGGAGGGAGGAACTCTCTGAAGGAAGATCCACGAGCAGTTTTCAGTGAGAGAGGGAAAAGGTTGGCAGAGATGAAGATGGAGAAGATAGTTGCTCCCAGCCTGGTCCAGAAAGGAATGTTGCATGACACGATGACTTACAGTGCAGGCCTGAGGTCAGGCATAGAGTAAAAATGCCATTAAAATAAATCCACATGTATAAACTCAAGTAACATCTTAGGAGTTAAGTAGGCCTAACGACCTGGGGCAAAACAGACTCACACCAAAAAACAGAGTTGAAAGGACAAAGCCAGTATAACACCAGTAACGTCAATGCAAAATGAAGTGGTGTCTACGGAATTGAAGGTAAACCTCTTACGTCAGAAGCTGGTAAAGTCTGCACACATTGCACACATTTAGGAAAAAACTGCCTAGCATGTGAGTTATCTTGAAAGAAGGGCTGCCCAGGTACCATAAAGGTTATTGGGGTCCTGTCTCCAGTGCCCTCATATCCGTGTTCTCCCCTTCTTGGGCATATAGAAAGACCACAGCTCCTAGCCCGTCTTCTTCCAGGTGAGGTCATGTAACCGGGGCTTGTCAGTAACATGTGAGCAA
The DNA here is from genome assembly GCF_041296265.1 of Equus caballus. Lineage (NCBI taxonomy): Eukaryota > Metazoa > Chordata > Mammalia > Perissodactyla > Equidae > Equus > Equus caballus. Next base: position 16,038,353 of record NC_091708.1, read on the forward strand.
AGCGACAGGTGTGACTTCAGGGCCAAGGTGGTAGAGAGTAGATGTGCCTTCTCAACTTTTTCTCCATCTACCAGCTGAATGGACAGCCTTGGATCTAGAGGAGAGTAGAGCCACCAGAAGGGAGGAGCCTGGGTCTTTGAATGACTGCATGGAACAGAGGTCACTCCCACTGCTCATCTCTCAGCACCCTCCCAACCTAGGTTGGGCTGTGTTGTAAGTAATACATAAACCGCTGCGTCCAGTCACTAATGATATTTGGATTTGCCTATTACAGCAGTCAGCCAACCCTGCCCACTAGAGTCGTGTAGAATACCAAACCTCTCTCTACTGTATGACGGCATAGTAATTCAAGGAAGTAGAGAGACATGTCCCACTTCAGCAACAGAAGGAGATTATACTGTGGGATCCCAGAGGTGAGACAGACTTTCCCAGTACTAGTAAGAGATCTGGTAGGTACCTACAGAGAGAAAAAGCAGGGAAAGGTTTGACTAGTAGGGCAACCCCAGGCTTGCTGGTTTGTGAACTTCCAGGGTACCGCAGACTGCCTGCGTTCCACGTGATCTGCTCAGGTCAACAGAGTTAATAAATCACCAGACTGCACATCCACGTGGCCTAGCCAGTTCCACGTCACTACTAGCGGAAGCCGAGGACCCACTCGTGGAAAGTTGGCCTTGGGAATGGAGTCACTCAGGGGGTTTTCTGTTCACGGTTCCCCCTGCCTTTGCTATCACCCAAAAGAGCTGTATCCACGTAGCAGACAGAGGAAAATACAGTCAACAAGATAAGGCCTGCAGCTTGGAAAATGCCAGGCACATATCAAGTGCTAAGATGACAATGTGATTATGATGACAATGCAGAGTTCTGTAGGTGGTATAAAACTGCTAACCACTCTCCCTCAACACCCTGTTCCAGTGACAGCTTTTGATAAGGCAAGAATGTGACACTCTTTAGTCCAGATAAGTCCCAGGGGTGGGATGTTTAAGGAGTATATATATATATGGGTGTGTGTGTGTGTAGCTGCATGTGTGTGCACACAGACAATTATTTAAAAATATAAATCTGATCATGTCATTCTCCTGCTTAAAACTCTTCTCTAGCTTCCCACTGCTCTTATAATAAAATCCAAATTTTTTACCACGGCCCACAGGCCCTTTACGATCCTGACCCCACCTTCCTCTGTCATCTTGTTCTACTGCCCTGCTTTCTCAAGTTGCTCTAGCCTAGAGGTTAACAATATTTTTCTGTAAAGGGCTGGACAGTAAATATTTTAGACTCTTTGGGCCACATACTATCTCTGTTGCATATTCTCCTTAGACTTTTAAAAAACTCTCTGAGACCCCACAGGGGTGTCGGCTGTGGAGTGGCCAACCGCAGTCTCTGCAAATACTTCTGAGGCCTAGTGCACCATTCCCCCCACCAGGGATCCGTGCCACCCACGATCGTGCGCCGAGGCCCATGAGGAGTCACTGCTGATGTTTCCCCCAGGCCACAGCAAGAGCAAGATATCTATCCCCTTGGGCGCCTCGCTCCTGGCCACCCACAACTACTACCACCCACGCCTACTGCTGTGCCTCCTGGGTTCCACTTCCAGTGACAGCTCCTGTGGAAGTGCAGAGTACCCCGGGCAAGCCATCTCCCCCAGCCCGGTCTCCCCAAAGCCGACCCTGGGCACTGGTGGGCGAGCTGCTTTTTCGGGAATTCCACGCTCCTGTTTAGGGCCACGGAGTTGGAGCCCCCAGAGCACTAGGATCTCCCCAGGCCTCCAGCACATGATCACGGTGACCCGGCCCGTGAAGCCAAGAGGAAGCAGCCTGGAGGCCAGCCCGGCAAAACCAACGCCAGGCCGCGTCCCGCGTGGCCACGGCCAGCCTCGAGCTTCCGGAGGTGCTGGGCTGGTCAGAGCCCTTCACTCCCTCCGGCCCCGCCGGAGACTGGGCGGGCTGCAGCAATGAGACGCAGCTGGGCAAAACGCTGAAAGGGAAATTGAGAGAACCAGGCCCTTCACTATCCAAGCCCCATGGGAGCCTTCCCGACATCCCATAACTGTGTGCTTTCTGCACAAGTGGAAAATAAACTCCAAGAGGCTAGCAAAAAACAAAACAAAAAACTCTAAAAATGTAAAAACTATTTTCAGTGCTTCAGCCACATAAAAACAGAGTGTAGGCCAAATTTGGCCTGCGTGGCTGGCAGTTTACCAACCCACACTCTAGCTCTGTCCAATAGAGATATAATGCAAGCTATGGATGTAATTTAAATGTTTCTAGCAGCCACAATAAAAAAGAAACAGATGAAATTAATTTTAATAATATTTTTAATACAATACATCAACACGAAACAATATAGAAAATTATTACTGAGGTATTCTATGCTCTTTTTTGTATACTAAGTCTTTGAAATCCACAGTGTATTGTACATTTCCAGCATATCTCAATTCAGACCAGCCACATTTCAAGTGCTCAACAGCCACATGTGGCCAGTGAGCAGGGCAGCTCTAGACACACTGATCTTCCTTCAGAACACTGACTATGCTAAGCTCTTGCCCATCTGCTGGCCTTTGCTCACACAACTCCCTCACTCTGAAACATTCTTATTCTCCCACCTTCCCTGCCTCTTCACATAGATTTTTCTCATTGTTTAGACAATCTCCTAGATGGGAAATTAGCTGAGTGACTCCTATATATCAGGGAAATGAGAAAATACCCACATCAACAAATAGGAAAGGCTGAGACACATTCTCACCCTAAAACCCACCCCTGGTATAGTGCCATACAATTGGAAGAGAACTCACAACTCCCAGTTTCTCCCTAAGGAGTGAAGGGTTTGGATCACTATCTAGCACTTCAACTTTTAAGACTCCCATCTGAGGGATGAGCCCCTAAAACACTTAGCGCTGAAAGCCGATGGGGCTTATATCAACAAGACCAACAGGACCATAGCAAAGAAAGCAGCAGTTCTTAACGGGTAGTGGGCATTCACCACTGGCATCCCCCCCAGGGCTCAATGCAGAGGGAGCCAGCAAAAAACACCCATCTCCCAGTTTCTCCCTGGAAGAGGTTTGACTGGGTACTTTACAAGCTGCTGCCTGAGGGTCCAGTTTCTAACTGAGGACTCATCTAGGAGCTGGTTGCGATCCTCCTGGAGCCCAGGGAAGCCTGTGGGCACTTCCCCCACGGGCTTCCTCCAATGATAATAACTGTCCCAGCTTTTGCGGCAGCTGCTTGAGAGGATAAGCCCTCAGATCACCTGGCTCTGATAGCCTATGGTACATGACTCAACTGTTAGAACCAATAAGTGAATTCAGTAAAGTTGTAGGATATAAGATCAATATACAATAATCAGTTGCACATCTATACACTAACATGGAACTATCAGAAAGAGAAATTAAGAAAAAAATTGCTTTTACAATGCATTAAAAAAAAATAAAATACTTAGGAATAAATTTAACCAAGGAGGTGAAAGATCTGTACACTAAAAATTTTAAGACAATGATGAAAGAAATTGAAGGCAGAAATAAATAGAAAGATAGTCCATGTTCATGGATGGGAAGAATTAATATTGTTAAAATGTCCATAGTACCCAGAGTGATCTACAAATTCAGTGCAATCTCTATTAAAATTCCAATGGCATTTTCCACAGAAATAGATTCTAAAATCTTTATAGACCCACAAAAGACCCTGAATAGCCAAAGCAATTTTGAGCAAGAAGAACAAAGCTGGAGTCATCACACTTCCTGATTTCAAACTATCTTACAAAGCTACAGTACTCAAAACAATATGGTACTGGCACAAAAACAGACATACAGACCAATGGAACAGAACAGACACCCCAGCAACAAATCCTTGCATACACAGTCAATTAATTTACAACAAAGGAAACAAGAATACACAACAGGGAAAGGATAGTCTCTTCAACAAATGGTATTGGGGAAACTGGACAGCCATATGTGAAAGAATGAAACTGGACCCCAGTCTTACCCCACTCACAAGAATCAACTCAAAATGGATCAAAGACTTAAATTTAAGACCTGAAATCATAAAACTCCTAGAAGGAAATATAGGAGGTAAGCTCTTTGACACTGGTCTCGGCAATGATTTTTTGGGTTTGACAACAAAGGCAGAGGCAAAAAAAGCAAAAATAACAAGTGGGACTACATCAAGCTAAAAAGCTTCTGCACAGCAAAGGAAACTATCAACAAAATGAACAGGCAACCTATAGAATGGAAGAAAATATTTTTAATCCACATATTATACAAGGGGTTAATATCCAAAATATACAAGGAACTTATACAACTCAATAGCAAAACAAACAAACAAACAAACAAACAAATAACCCAATTATTTAAAAATGAGCAAAGGACCTGAATAGACATTTTTCCAAAGGCATACAAATGGCCAACACATACATGAAAAGGTGCTCAACAACACTGGTCATCAGGAAAACTCAAATCAAAACCACAATGAAATATCACCTCACACCTGTTAAGATGTTTATTATCAAAAAGACAAGAGATAACAAGTGCTAGCAAGGATGTGGAGAAAGGGAACTCTTGTACACTGTCGGTTGGAACATAATCTGGTACAGTCACTATATGGAAAACAGTATGGAGGTTGCTCAAGAAATTAAAAATAGGGGCCAGCCCTGTGGCCTAGTGGTTAAGTTAGGTGCACTCTGTTTTGGCAGACGGGGTTCAGTTCCGGGGTGCAGACCTACACCACTCTTCAGTGGCCATGCTGTGGCGGCGACCCACATACAAAATAGGGGAAGATTGCCACAGATGTTAACTCAGGGAGGATCTTCCTCAAGCAAAAGAGGATTGGCTACAGATGTCAGCTCAGGCCAAATCTTCCTCAGAAAGAAAGAAAAAAAAAGAAAGAAAGAAAAAATAGAACATGTGATCCAGCAATCCCACTTCTGGGTATATATCTAAAGGAAACAAAATCACTATTTTGAAGAGGTATCTGTACCCCATGTCCATTGCAGCATTATTCACAACAGCCAAGGTACTGAAACAATTTGTGTCCATTGACAGATGAATGGATAAAAAATATGTGTTATACATATGCAATGGAATATTATTCAGCCTTAAAAAAAAAAGAAGAAGGAAATCCTACCATTTGTGACAATATGGATGAACCTAGAAGGCATTACGCTAAGTGAAATCAGACAAATAAAGACAAATACTGCATGATACCACTTATATGTGGACACTAAAAAAAAAGTCAAACTCATAGAAACAGCGAGCAGAATGGCGGTTGCCAGGGGCTGGGGGGTGGTGGGACAGGGAGAAGTTGGTCAAAGGGTACAGACTTTCAGTTATCGGATGAATAAGGTCTGAGGATCTAATGTATAACATGGTGACTATAGTTGATAACAGCGTGTCGTATAACTGAAATTTGCTAAAAACGTAGAACTTGTGTTCTCACCAAAAGACAAAAAAAAGATTTTAAAAAAAGTAACCAAAGTCTTTATATACAGAAATTGTAAATTTTTAAGATATTTTCAGTTAAAGAAGACATAGAAAAGTATGTATGTACATCATGCTACCATTTCTGAAAAAAAGGGGGAAATATACACAAACGTACTTGCCTATATATGCATATACATAGGCTATGTCTGGAAGAATATACTAGAGACCGGCAACTTTGCCTCCAAAGAGGAGAACTGGGTGGCTTAGGGGCTGGGGCAGGATGGAAACATTGTACTAAATACAGTAGTCGTCCTCCCTTATCTGCAGTTTTGAGTTCCGCGGTTTCAGCTACGTGCAGTCAATCGTGGTCCAAAAACATTAATGGAAAATTCCAGAAATAAAGAATTCATAAGTTTTAACTGTGCACCATTCTGAGTAGTGTGATGAAATCTCGAGCTGTCCTGCTCTGTCCTGCCCAAGATGTGAATCATCCCTTTGTCCAGCGAATCCCGCCCGTTAGTCACTTAGGAGCCATCTCCGTTATCACATCGACTATCTGGATATCGCAGTGCTTGTGTTCTAGTAACCCTTATTTTTCTTAATTTTGGACTCAAAGTGCAAGAACAGTGATGATGGCAGTTCAGATACACTAAAGAGAAGCCGGAAAGTGCTTCCTTTAAGTGAAAAGGTGAAAGTTCTCGACTAATAAGGAAAGAAAAAAAATTGTATGCTGAGGTTACTAAGATTTATGGTAAGAACGAAACTTCTATCCATGACATTGCGAAGAAGGAAAAAGAAATTCGTGCTAGTTTTGCTGTCGCACCTCAAGTACATATGTACAGGAAAGACCATGGTATATATGGGTCTGGTACTATCTAGTTTCAGGCAGCCACTGGGGGGCTTGGAGCGTATCCTCTGAAGATAAGGGGCCCTATTGTACCTGTCTGCACCTTTTGAATTAAAGGTACTGACTTATAGGAAATAAATCTTAAATTTTAATATATTTCACGTAAATATCATCACCCTCCCACCCATTTCACCTGTAACAGTAGCTTGTTAGATTCCTTCCTGACCCTTGGTTTGGTTGGCCTCCTCCGTCAGAACACACCCTCACGAAGGAAAGGAGTATTTGTTTTGATTTTGATTATTATGGATACCCTGTACCTAGCTCCTTGTCACATGAAAGGCAAGTTCACAGATATTCAGTGACTAGGCAAACTGACAGGGCACATCCTTAAACCCAGAGAAGACTGGAGTGGCCCTGAAGGCACCAAGTCCTCCCAAGCCGGTGGCTTTTTGCTTTATTTTCCAGGATCTTGCTCAGGGGCCTGGTGTGCTTGCTGGCCTGGCTCCAGAATTTCTGTCCAAAGAGGCTTGTATGTTCCAGGAAGATAAAGGAGGAGAGGACTTTCTTGAAGCCATGTCCATGAAGCAAGCATGATGATTCTCCTCAGATTTCAGGATTTATACGGGGCAGTAGAAGTTAAGGAGATGAACTTCTACTGTCCAAGCCACCCTGGGCTGCTACTCTCAGGCCGGGCCCTTCCCCCTGACAGCCCAGCCCCCTGACAGCCCAGGCTGCTGACTCTCTCTCCCCTCTGGCAGGTGACAGAAACTGAAGCGCCTGGTGCTGATGTAAAGACCTTTAATCCCAGGCAACTCCCCAGTGGGGGCAATAAAATCATTAACACATCAGAAAGCCCCAGCTTTAAAAACATGGTGAGACTGCCGTTCTACTAATGATCAGGGAAGAACAGGGATGCAGCTCAGGGCACACAGTCCCTGCCTCCACAGATCAGCTCTTGCTGGGGTCGTAAACAGCCTCAGATCTCCATAGCTTACAGTAACAACGTGCATTTCTTGCTCACCAGTACGTGGATAGCTGTGGCTCGGCGGGCGTCAGCTCCAGGCTGCAGGTCAGAACCAGATTGTTGACATACCTCTGATTCCAGGTCGAGTTGCAGAAGAACCAGCCAGCTGGGGCATGCTCTTTTGGTGCACGGCAGCTGCATATGAGTCAAAATACACAGCTACATTTACAGCCTCACTTAAGCATGCCATAGATCAAGGCCACTCATCAACCACTGGCCAAAACAATGGGGCAGGGAAATTTACTCCTCCCACAGAGCAGAGGAAGGGGAAAGCGAAGATTCAACAGAAAAGAGAAAGGATCTAGCATTTTGCTCAGAGTCTGGGAAATTTCTAGAATACTCACAAGGCATCCAGCCCCACCACATCATTAACACACTGTGTGAGTTAGGACAGGCCACAATAATGACCCCCAAACCTCAGAGGTTTGTAAGAACTGAGATTTTATTCTTGCTCATGTTACTTGTCCATTAGGGGTCAACTGTGACCCTGCTCCATGTCATTTGCCCTCCAGGACCCAGGTAGATGGAACCGCCTCTTCCCTGAACATTGCTGATTTTGTGGCAGAGGGCTGAACCACAAACTGGCTCTCAAAGCCACAGCTCAAAAATGACACATATGTTCACCTGTATTTCACTGACCAGAGCAAGTCACATCATAACTCAAGTTCAACAGAGCAGAGATATGTAATTTTCCAGCAAGAAGGGGGTACTAAAAGACATATGGCCAAGCCTGAAGTCAATAATTAGGGAAATACACAACTCTCCAGGGAGGAGCAGAAAATACCTTGAACAATAATCCAATCTAGGATACCAACCGTGGGCCATGGGAGCTGGAATCAGACCCTTCATTCAATGATTAGATGACAGATTTGCCTAAAATCCCGTCACACAGTTATGTAGGCATTCAAGACTATGTTCTAGTTTGCTTTTTAAAACATTTTCTTTTCTATTCTTTTTTTTTTTTTTTGAGGAAGATTAGCCCTGAGCTAACTGCTGCCAATCCTCCTCTTTTCGCTGAGGAAGCCTGGCTCTGAGCTAACATCCATGCCCATCTTCCTCTACTTTATAGGTGGGATGACCACCACAGCATGACGTGCCAAGCGGTGCCATGTCCGCACCCGGGATCCGAACTGGCGAAACCTGGGCCACCAAAGTGGAATGTGCACACTTAACCGCTGTGCCACCGGGCCAGCCCCTAAAACATTTTCTGAAAGGATTTAATGAATTGCTGCGCAGTGGAGTGTGGTGTCCAAGGCCACATGTAATTTATTTCACTTTACTGATCTGGTTTTAAGATAACTGGCATTGGGGCAACAGACATGAAAACACAGGATTTTCCATTGGTAGTTTGCGGGAAGGAGTTCTCTACTCCCAGCCCAATCATGTGGGTGGTACAGTAGGTGGGCTATGTCTATATTATCACTCTGATAGCCTTTTTCAGAATCTCACAGTCACCCATGATGTCACCGGCTCAGGCCCACACTTCAGCAATGCTGTGGAGTGACTGGCATCTGTAAGTTGGCCTGGAAACAACTTCACCCCTACAGCCCCAATTCTATGGAACAATGATTAACGAATTCTTCTTATCTATGTCTTGCAAGTGCACTTTGAAACAAAACCATCTCCTAAACTAGATTATGCCTGTTACCATGTGTAAGCTGGAGGGCACAGGGAAGACAGTAAAGGACAAAGACGCCAAGAAATGAACATGAAATATGGCTAGGATGAATAAATGGATCAACAATGACAGTTTCATTTTAGTGCAGCTTCTAAAAATGAAACTGAAGGGGCCCTAAGCATACAGGAGGCAGAACACCAGGCTGAGTGAGTGTCAGGAGAGAAGCACTGAGAATGGTCCATGTTTCTCAAGTCTGCCCTCCTACTTGAATGACACCACTACTCTCTCAGGCACCTGGGTCCAAAAGACTGGTAAGTTCTGACTTCTCACCCCTATCCAGTCACTTCCCAAGTCATTGCTATTCTACCTCCATGGTCCCCCCCATGTCTCTTTCCTCTCCTCCCCTCCCCTCGCCATGCCCTTCTTCACTGCCGCGCCCTAGTCCTAGTTACTTCTATCAACTCCAGGCCAGCTGACCACAACAGGCTCCTAACTAGGCTTCTGACTTCCAGAATGAGCAACAGATTTGAAGCCAAAAGATCTTGGTCCAGTTCTGGTCCCAGCACCCACTAAGCAGGTCCATTAGATCTCTCTGAGACTATTTTGCCTCTCTGCAAAACAGGAAAATAAAAAATATCTCATTTATGGAGGCATTGTGAAGATGAAATGAGACAATGGCTCTGAAAGCTTTGTCAGACACAAGACTGTACGAATGATGGTAATGTTTTACATTATCAGCATCCATCAGATACTCTGAAGCACAGGTCTGAACATGGCACTCCTTTCCGTAGAACTGTTCAATGATTGCTCAATCAATGTAGAATAAAGCCCAAGTGCTTTGCCAAGATTTTCCACAATCCAGTTCCAGCTGTTTTTCCAGACCCACTTCTTCTCCTCACACAGGCTAAATCGACTATCAAGAATCAGCTAAAAAGGGACCTCTTCCAAAAGCCAACCCTGATCTCCCCCAACCAGAAATAATCATTTTTTTCCTCAAGCGCTGGGATCCTTTATATGAACTTTCCCCCCAGGATATTCATTTGTCACTTTCTACTTTAGACTCTATCTATTTCTAGCTACCACTTATTAAAAGCTCCTACTACATATCCACGGTCTGCATTAGACTCTTACATCTATTTCTTCCTACCAAAATAGCGACTCTCAAATAGCAAGGGAACTAATCCCGTTTAGATCAAAAAAATAGATGCTACCAAGTTGAAAGCAAGAAATTCAAACACAGGACAAACTTCAAAGCCCATGTTTTTACCCCAATGCCTGCTGCCTTCCATGGCTTTATTCATGGCCCTTGATTTATGCTCCAATTGGACTTACAAATCCCTTGTTAGTAGATTCAGTCTGATTTATCTTTGGTTCCCCTCTCAGACCCAGCTCAGTACTCCATGCAGAGAAGACGCTCAGCGTTTGTGGAACAAAGAAATTACCGCACTCAAGTCATTTGACCTCTATGGGCCTCAATTCCTCAGCTATAAAATTGGGAGTATCACAGAGCCTCGTCACACAATGTGCAGAGGTCAACTTATTGGAAAATGCTGGCTGAGCACTAATTATGTGCTAGGCAGTGTTCTAAGCATCTCATTGATCCCCTTAAAAAGCCTAAGAGAAGTACTATCATTGAGCCCATTTTACACCTGAAAAAACTAAGGCATAATTAACTTGTTCTCAAGGTTAACAAACCTTTTAAGTGGATGGCAAAACTTGAACCTAGGCAGTCTGGTTCCGGACCCCATGTTCTCAAACAATATGCAATATCGTCTCTGCACAGATTGGGAACCCAAGAAAATCAGCTGGAAAACCATTAGAAATGGTAACAGACTTGCAGAATGTGGTTGGTAACAGGATTAATATGCAAAAACAATATATAATATTATATATACACACTATATATATAAAATGCTTTCAGTTAATTGGACAATCACTAAATTAATTACTGGGATAAAAGATCCTAGTCAAAATGTAAAAAAAAAAAAAAAAAAACCCTAAAATACCTAGGAATAAATTTAAGAAATATGCAGAATATACACACATACTATAAAATTCTACTGAAGGACACTAAAAAAGTCTTTAATAAACGGAGAAAAATAACATTTTCCCAATTGGCAAGCCGCACTAATGAAAGAGGAGATAGAGGTCTCTTTCTCCAAAATTAATCTCTATATTTAACAAAATGACAATTCGATTTACCTCAATAAGGAGCGGCCCAGTTCGGCAAATGGGCACTTTCATATAAATTGGTGCAATCTTTGGAGGGTAAGTGCAGATGGTATGCATAAAAATTTTGTATGTGCATCTCTTTTGATGCAGAAATTCCACTTCTAGAAATCCACCCTGCAGAAATGGTAACCGCTGCTACCAAAGATGGACAAGGAATGTTCATGGCCGTTTGGTTTGTGATAGTAAGAAAGAGAGAGACAAAGAGGGGGAGGAAAGGAGAGGAAGAAGGAACGACGAACTGCAGGGAAAGGAAATGCCCAGCAACAGGGAACAGACTTTTAGGTAATGATACAAGGGGATGATATGGAGACATCAAAAAGAGAAAGGTTTAAACATACTGGTATTTTAAAAGTCTTAGCTAGATCTCTTATGGACCGAATGTTTGTGTTCCCCTCAAGTTCATACATTAACACCCTAATCCCCAATGTGACGGCATCTGGAGATGGTGTCTTTGGGAGGTAATTAGGTCATGCCCGTGGAATTCTCCTGGTGGGATTAGTGCCCTCATAAGAAGCGATAGGGGAGAGCTTGCTTCCTCTCTCTGCTCTCTGCCAGTGAGCACACAGTGCGGGAAGGTGACCGTCTGTGAACCGGGAAGATGGCCTCACCAGAACCCAACTATGTGGGCACCCTGATGTGACTCTCAGTCTCCAGAACTGAGAGAGATCAATGTTTCTGCTGTTTCAGCCACTCAGTCTATGGTATTTTGTTATAGCAAATCAAGTAGATTAGAAAAGTCCCTAAGGGAAAAATGCCAACTATGTCAATGCGAATTGGTGAAAAATGTACACAGTATGATCATTTCACTTTTAATGTGGAGTATAATTTAGTGAAGGAGAGATAAAGGTATGAGGGATGAAGGTATGAGGGATGGAGGTTTCCTGTTTTGTTTTCCAGCTTCTGCAAAGAGCATGTATTACTTTTATGATCCTTAGTAAACATTCAATTCAGCAAATACCGCATCTTGTGCCAGGCACCGGGGTGGTGAACATGACAGTCTCTACTCTCAGTCTCTCCTCTAAGGTCCCTACTCCCAGGACCTTTGTTATCAAAACTCCAGTACAAGTCTAAACATGATTTTGTTCGTTTCTCTTGGTGGAATGGAGAGAGGTTGGTTAACTTGACTAAAGTATTCTAAAGATCATCTAGAGCTAATGCCAACAAAAACTGCTAGGAAATGCTCGCTTTGCTGGCACACAGACTAAATTGGAAGGATATATCAAAGATTAGCATGGCCCCTGTGCAATGAAGACATCAAGTTTACGCAGTGCTCCATAATTTTTTATTGTGCTGGTGGTTACATTTGACAAAATTCATCAAAATATACATTTAAATGGTGCATTTTATTGTATGTAAACTATACCTCAATAAAATTGATTTTTTTAAAAAGCCAGGAAAATGATACTGTGTAACAAGAGAATCTGCCTAACTAGATACTAAACCTATTATAAAACGTAAGTAATTATAATAACATGGCAATGGCACCAAAATATACTGATAAGTAGACGCGCAAAAATTCACAAACGGATACAAATATGTAAGAAATCAATCTAGCATAGTTGTAGCAATTTAAATCAGGGGTAAAAAAATGATCTTAATAGTTTTGCAGCAACTGGCTAGCCACTCAGGAAAAGTAAACTAGTTCTCCACTTTACAACTAAAGCTAGAATAAAATCCCACATTAACATTTATAAACAAAAGCTTAAAAGTACCTCAAGAAAATACAGGAGAATATTTATATAAACTTGGGTGAAGAAAGGCCTTTCTCAGCAAGATCCTCAAGCAGAAACCATAAAGAAAATGAATAATAGACTTGACTAAATTAAAAAGTTAAACTTGTATATGATCAAAGATGAAAACATGACAAAAACATTAAGCAAACTGGGAAAGACCATGCAACATATAGGACTGAATTACTACTTTAACGTACAATATATAAAGAGTGCTTGAAAATGAGGAACAAAAAGACACTCCAACTGAAAAAGGGGCAAAAGAATTAACAGTCAATTCACTCACACAGATGCAAAAGGCCAATACACAGAGAAAAAGGGTTGATGCCCCCGGGTAATCAGACATGCAAATTAAAGCAAGATACTATTTTTGTCCATGTTATTGGTTTAAATGTGTATATGCAGGGAAAATTTTAAGAAGATATCCAGAAACTCTCAACAATCTAGATGATGTTTTAAGTTTTTATTTTCTCCTTTACATTTTTCTGTTTCCTAAATGTTTTGTAATAAGCTTACCCTTTAAAAAATTATAATAATTTTAATAATGGTAGGTGTTAGACATAGTTTTCTCTTCTTACCTTCTAAAGTACCGGGTGCAATGCACTCTAGAAATGCTCTCCTAAAAAAAGCTATTCCCCCTTACAGGGTCTAGTTCTCTTGGGGAAATACGCGCGCACACGCACACGCACACACGCCTGCAGGTTTTGATAATTGTCTGCATAGTGAGAGCATCATTGGAGTCGCCCTGCGGTCTCCGGTCTCGGGGGAGAGCACCAGACTAGCAGGGAATCCCTGGGTCACACCCACCCTGCAGGAGTTCTCGCCTGGGAACATCGCGGGTGGAGCGCAGTGCGGCACCGGCAACGCCTGCGCCGAGAGGCCAGGAAAAGGGCGAGACCAGCGTAGGTGGCTCTAACTATCCCTTGGGGAAGGAGAATGAATGGGAGCGGAAGAGCAGAGTCCCGGATCCAGCGTCTGCCGCTGACCTTGGGCAGTCCCCGCCGTGCTTGGGCCTCAGTTTCCCCACCCATAGGCCTAAGCTAAGGGTCTCGATCGCGGCGCTGGCTGCCTTCAGCTGGTCTTTCCCGGAGCTGGGAGGGATGCCTTTCTCTGCCGGGTCGTCCTTCCCCCGCCCCAGGGCTGCGAGGTCGCGGGCAGAAACGCCTCTCAGCTACAGCAGCGCGTTATCGGCGCGCCGCAAGCGGCCATTAGGCGATCGGCCCCGAGGCTGTTCGGCCCCGCCAGGCTGGGCAGTAGCCGGGCTCTTACCTGGGCTCGCACGCGCCCGGCTCGCGCCTTCCTGTCGGCCTCGCTGCGCAGCCGACCCAGGCGACACTCTTTCATCACTGCGCTGCCGGCCCCGGCCGCGCGGGAAACGCCCTGCTGGGGTCCCCGCAGTCCTCCGGATGGAAGCGGCCGGCGCCCGGGCGGGGCTGCAGCGAAGCCCGCCTGCCCAGAGCGCACAGCTGGGGGCGCAGGCCCTCCCGGGCCGTGCCAGCCCCGCAGCTACTCTCCCCGTGCCAGCCGTGACCACCCCTAATCTTCATCCCCTCGCCTCATTCTCTCCGGGGTGGGCGCTCGGGTCACGATGCCTAAGGGGCTGGGCAGATAGTGCGCAGCGGAAACCTACCCGATGGGGGCGGTCAGCTCCGTCCCCTGCGCACGCAGACGGCCGCCTCTGGTGTCGCTCCGGCTGGCTGCCTCATCCCCACGGAGGAACCACAGGGCCGGACCCTGAGTTGCAGGAAGGCTGGCGCAGCGCGGTTTGGGTGCGCGCCGAAGCATCACCTCCAGCGGCGCAGCCCCAGCGCGGGGTCCCCGCGCTCATGCAGGCCATGTGACCTGATTGCTGCGGAGCAACCGCAGCCCCCAAAGCCAGCTTGGGGGAAAAAGGGACCGGCAAAAGGCGCCAACTGATGGGCAGAGAGGGAAAAGCAGGCTCAGAGGAAGTTGAAACGCTGGAAGGATTAGGTCCCTGTGCTGTTACAATCCCAGCTGGCCGTCAAGCGTGTTCTCTGCTGGAGGGATTTGTTTTTGCCGATAATAAGAATAATAGTGGACACCACTTGCACCCGCAAACCCACCGTACCCAGCGTTATACCAGGCGACTTATGAACATCCCTATAGCTTTCACTTCACTCCTGTGCTTAGAGACTATCGTCCTTAGTTTGCAAATGAGGAAGAAAAGTTGAGAGGATAATTTGCCAAGTGCAACCCTTATTCCAAAAGCCAGAAATGTAAACATTTATTAAAAAGCAGAACGGTTTGGTCTAACCAAATCACCTAGCCAGGCAGGGGATTTAGGTCTGTGACTCTTTCCACTTACCTGTCAGTCTCTCCCAGGAGCGGCTTTGGTGGTTCGTTTGAGTCTTGTCAAAATTAACTATAGTGGAGCCATTTTAAAATGGGATGGGAGCTGCCTTTCCAGAGAAACTGCCTTGCTGTCTTGAACCTGGGATTGGGCCAAACCTTGGGACTGAGCCAAAAAGCCAATTGTTTTATAAGCAATTGTTTGAGAAGTCAGCAGGAGACTGGCCATCCTGACCCCAAACACTGAGGATTGTGGACTTTCTGAAGATAGAATCAATAGTGAATGGATGTTTAGCCAAGACTAGCTCTCTGCCTCCAGTTGCAATTAAAATTCTTTGTAATACAACCTCTCTTCTTTGCCTTTTAAAGCCCCTTTTACTCCCTAGCGGGACACTATTCGGTTCGCCACCCAAATCCGTGTACCCCAAATTGCAATTCTGTAATCACCAAATAAACACCTCTCTGCCTCTCATTTTGGCTCTTTATTTTTAGATTAACAGTCTGAAGCAGTATCCACCCCTAACCCTTAATTTTGGCGGATAGATAGTATCATACCCATCTTACAGATGGAACAATTGAGGTTTGGTCAAAGGAATGATCTTACCCAAGTGATAGAGAGTGTCAGTCTAGTCTACTAGTTAATAATGGAGTGGTGAAGGGCTGGCCTGGTGGTACAGTGGTTGAGTGTGCGTGCTCTGCTTTGGTGGCCTGGGGTTTGCCAGTTCAGATCCCAGGTGCAGACTTATGCACCGCTTATCCAGCCATGCTGTGGCAGGCCTCCCACATGTAAAGCAGAGGAAGATGGGCATGGATGTTAGCTCAGGGCCAATCTTCCTCAACAAAAAGAGGAGAATTGGCAGCAGATATTAGCTCAAGGCTAATCTTCCTCAAAAAAAAAAAAATAATGGAATGTTTATTTGCTAGGGAGGTTCTGTGCAAAACACATAATTCACATTATTTTAGTACTCAAGATTCAGCACAACTCTAAATTTAGTACAACAATCTTAGAAGGAAGCTACTATTACTATTCCAAGTTAAGAAAACTGAGGCTTAAAGAAGTTATGAATTTGCATAAAGTTATACAGCTAGTAAGTGGCAGAGTTCGGATTCAAATTTAGGCCTTTTTTCTGCAGAGGCTTTGCCTGTCTCCAAAGCTGTGTTTTTTCCCCCACGCTATGTGGCTTCTTACTCCTTCCTATTGCTTCTAGATTTTGCCAGAGATAAATGGAGTGTTTAACCTGTATCCGGAGGCTCAGGGCATTGTAACAGCATTGAGTTCATTTGCTGTGACATCTTCTGGATGATGTAAATGGCACCTAATAAATTGAAGTCGCTATCAGCCAGTGGCTGGTGTTCTGTGTATAGAGTCAAGGCTGGACCATTCATGGATTCCGATGTTCTCTCGAAGAGCACCAGACATACTTTCTAAGGGCAGATCAGAGCTAGGTATATTCCACTCACAGCAAAGCCGAAGTTCTTATAATCACCAGAAAGCTCCTACAGTATGTGGCTGCTGGCTCCTGCTCTGGCTTCCCATCCAACCACCTTCTTCCTTTGCCTCTACCCTAGCCACACTGGCCCCTGCTGTTCCTCAAATACACCAAACCTACTCCCACCTTAGGGCGTCACACCTGCTGTTCTCTCTGCTTGCAACACTCTTCCTCTAGATTTTCATGTGGCTTGCTCCCTTGCTGTCCCTGATCATTTCCCATAGTCTCTACTCCCATCCCAGCACTCCCCTCCCATGAGCTCCTCCCTTTATTCTTCTCCTCAGTGAATGGCAAATGAATATGAACTCCTGGTTCTACCTGGTAATTCTGACACTTCTTACAGAACATCTAGAAGAGAGAGCCAGGCAAAGGGAGAAGAGAATCTTGAAGGAGAAATCTGAAAAGTGACTGTAATTAGTAATGAAGGGCTTTCATACATTGAGAGATCATTTCTGGGCTTCATCTGTTAGAAACCATTCAGTTAATAGACCACAGAAGTTTAATAAAAGATCCTATTTGTAATGAGGTGATACTGAACAAGATAACTTAGTGCTTATTGTGAAAGTGCTAAGTATTCACTAAGTATATAATAAGTGCTAATTTAAATGGTATTTGAAGATGTGACCAGTCGTGAATTATAATTTTTATTTCATTCACATATTATGAGCGAAACTACCTAAAGTCTAGGCACTTCTTAAAAGAGGAGTGAGGTCTCAAGCCAACTCAGTGTCCAAATGAGAACTACAGAATGCGTTTCACCCCTCAGACAGGTCTTTACTGCTCATTCAAGCATCTGTGTATAAATCTGTTCCTGCCTTCAGGGTCACCCCCAGGTCGTGCAAACAGGAAGCATGTTTCTTTAGAGAGGGAAATAGAAGCCAGCATTATATTTCATCAGGTAGTACAGAGAGATTATTTGCATTCATGAAATGATATATCTCAATGCACGACAGCCCTTCATTGGAAAGCTGTGACTTTGGGCCTCGAATGTTTTTCCGTCTTCCGGAAACCTACTTAAACACAAATGGTCCTGAGAGAGAGAGCACTGGAGGTATAAGAAACTTGCACATTGGTTGAAAACAATGAGGAAGGGGACGTAAGAAAGAGATGTGGAATGACCCTAGGGAGGAAAAAGATGGGCTCGAAAGAGAAGACATAGACAGCCGTGTTCCCTGGTCTCTCCCTTCGTTGAAGGGTTCCCACTGGAGTTTCACTGCCTTGTTCCAGGCTTCTGATTCTAGGTCAGCTTGCCTTTCTAGACCAGAGGTTAGCAAACTGCAATTCACTGCCTGTTTTTGTGCAGCTCACAAGGTCAGAATGGTTTTTTACAATATTAAATGGTTAAAAACTAAAAAGAAGAATATTTTGAGACGTGACAATTATGTAAAATTCAAATTTCAGTCTTACTGAGACATGGTCATTCATTTACATATTGTCTATGGCTGCAATCAGGCAACAGCAGAAGAGTTGAACAGTTGTGACAGAGACCTCATGACCCACAAAGTCGAAAATATTTACTGTCTGGTTTGCAGACACCCGCTCTAAAAGGTCTATTCAGTGGTCACAAGGTATAGCAGCAAAGCCAATGAATGTTCACACGATTTCATCTCGTGTGTGTCAGCATAGCTGACAGTAGATACGAAGTTCCCTTAGAATGTTACATCCATCCCCCTGGGCATCCATCCATCCTCTAGTCTTACAACCAATATTTATTGAAGAATTGTTCTGACATAGTGTCAACACTACACATGGATGAGCATGAGATAAGAATGAGATGTGTGTCCTGCTCTCAAGGAGTTGGTCGTTAGGAATGTTGGAAGTCTATATAAGACTGCTGAGAGCTGGATCTGGCGCAGGAAAGGAGCTTGAGAAGGTGCTCTCATGCCCTAGACCAGTCCCAGACCTCCTACTTCCAGACTTCTTTTACATGAGAAGGTTAAAAAATTTTTTTCAAGTTATTGTTATTTTGGAATTTTTTATTATGTGTTATTAAACTTAATCCAATATAAGTTATGAGGAGAAATACACAATTATTTGAAGTTGTTTCATACTCAATTTGTTAGAATCATGTGGTAAGGTTCAAATTTCCATGTTGGGTAGTAGTTTCAAGGGTGTTTATTATTATTTTACATGATTATGTTACACATAGATAATGAAAATAACTACCTTCTCTACCACAGGAGTAACAGGGAGCCAAGTTTTCATATTAAAACCCAAAGTGGAACAGCCAACAAAGTCTTTTATGAAAGAAAATAAATAGAGGGGTTCTAGGGGGAGGTAAGAGGGGTGGTGATGTAGGAACACCTGGGAAAATTCCTGGAAAGACAAGTTTCCAGGATTCTGGTTCTCATCTAGTAAGCCCCCTTGTTTGCTCCACCCTAGCTACCTACCCTCCCTTGTGCTAGGGAGGGTCTTTTCTTTTTTTTCTCTTTGCTTTTTTCTTTTCTTCTTTTTTAAAAAATTAGACTTTAGGGGCTCAGAAAGAGATTAATCACAATTCTTGGTTCATGATATGCTCTCATCAGGTGTCTATGTAAGGACTTCTATCAACTAATAATAATAACAATAATAATATAATAAACACCCTTAAAATCACCACCGGGCACGGAAAACTAGAACCCTGACAACAGCTTCTATCTGGCTGTATGGTCCTTACTCATCCCATCTCCTTGGATATGTTAAAGAAAACATTGCTTGATAACACTTGTTGAAGACAATGAGGCAGACCTTATTCAAGGGGGGCCATGATGACGGCGGGGGGGGGTATAAGGACCACTGCAATGGGGTCTTGCCGAAGGGGATTGGACTCAACTCCAAACATAGCACACCCCATTGGAAGTTTCCAGCTGGGGGGCAGGATGGAGGTTGTGGATGGCAAATTACTAAGAGGAAACCTCTGGTGTAAAGGGGTAAGGTTCTTGCTAAACAGACTTAGCAGGTTCTTGCTAAAACTAGATTTCACAAGAAAGTGCACAGATGGGGCTAGGAGAAGATTCAGGAGCCTGACTAAAGTTTAGTGAAGAAAAGAACCTTTGTTAGTCACGAGGGGAAATGTTTGTATTCCATTCTTTTATGGAGCAAAAGAAAGAAAGTAAACACAGCTCACTGGATTTCTATGTTCACAGAGGTGGAGTGTTTTCCAGTGGCTCTCTGTGGTCTCACAAGCTGGCTTACCTCTTCCAGAAGCTGACTCTGACAATGTGGGAACTGAAAAGAATTTGCAGAAGCATTAACCACAAAAAATTTCCTGCAAACTTCAATCTCATTGCATAAATGATTCTTGTTGCTGCATTTGTCACTAGTCATAAACAGAAACATTCTCTTTTCATAAGCATAGGACATTTTTAACCCTTACTTTATTAAAATTATTACTTTCCCAAAACGCCACAAATAATTTCATCAAAGACACACTACAGATCGTGTCCTGAGAAGTGCCAACAACTTACCTGAAAATACTTGGTTTCCTTCTTCGTCCGCAATGAGAAGTCTCTCCCATTGCTCATCCCCATCAGCGTTGGAAATGGTCTTATGCTAACCTCTGTCCATCACCTAATCATGTGACTCTTCCCCACTTCACAAAAGAGAACCAAAAGCAGACACCATCCTGGGTAAGTCCAAAAGTAAACATTCTAATCTGTTTTTATTACAGTAAATCTTTGATTAGCCAGAACTAACCTTCTAAATCTATGACTAGTCAGGCCTGTCGGTCCTCTCACCTGGCTTTTTGACAGCAGAACTTAGATAAAGACATCATCTCTCACCTGGTAATAGTCTCCTATTCAATCTCAGGCTCTTTAGTCTTTGGCCTCTAAGCAAACCTCCAAAGGGCTACCCCGGTGAGTTTTCTAAAAATATAAACCAGATCAGGTTTCTTTCCAGCTTAAAACACTCCCCCTGGCCCAAGCTTCCAGCTCATTTGCGTGACATTTAAGGCCATTTGTAACATGGCCTCTGCCTATAGCTGCAGCAGGATTACCTCT
Organism: Equus caballus; assembly: GCF_041296265.1. Classification (NCBI taxonomy): domain Eukaryota; kingdom Metazoa; phylum Chordata; class Mammalia; order Perissodactyla; family Equidae; genus Equus; species Equus caballus. The sequence continues at coordinate 16,058,991 of NC_091708.1, forward strand.
CTGGAAAAGGACACATCTTGTGTTCATGGAGTTGTCTTGTCCTTCACCAGTTACTTATAAGGGATGTTTTTGAAATGAGTGAATGAATAAGCAAATGAAAGAACCCTTTATAAGGAGGTCTGGATAGTAACTGTGTGTATTACCCTTGATCAGGGGGGACTGAAATTGATCTTTGATATCTGTAGGCAATAGTTGCTTAAGGAAATACAATATGGCATTTTTGCTGCAAGTCTTATTTTAAATTGCACTTAGTTTTACTGCCTGATGTTCTTGTAGGTCATATTTAATTTATTTTAGACCCTGAGTTCATGAGTTATAATTTATTCAAATTTCTAGAGGGTTGTCAAACTAAGCTTTTATTTGATTGGCACACATTTTTGAAAACTTCCTATTTAAATATAATATACATATCACTGCAGTTTTTAAACCTGAGATTTTGTTTTCTTTTATTGTTGTTATAAGTATTTAGTTATGATAATGAGAATTGTTTTTTTTAATTTTGGGGGGGTAACTTTTCTGCTTTGAACGGATTACCTACAGTTACATGGATTGAAAATTAATAGTCAATATATTAATGTTGAAAATTTTAAAACTTACATTTTTTAAACCTGAAGTTTAATTTATAAATCTTTTTCTATTTGTAAATATAATAGTTTTATATGAAAATAAGCAGTTTTACTTTTTTAATGAATTGATTATAAAGTGCATTTGTACATTTAAATAAATTTGACTTTCTCACATGTTTTAAATACCTGACAGTAAACTCAACACTTGCATAAGCAAAATCTTACTAAGCATTTAAGCATCTTTTGAACATGTAATACATTTCTGTATAGAATGCCTCTCAAAATCTTGTAACATTCCATGCAGTTTCCATATTTCGTCAAATTCTACTACATATGTCAACTTAAAAGTATAAGATTGCCAGATTCTCTTAAATGTTGTCAACATACACAAATTTTCCTGAATTAAAGGAAGGCATTAATACTATGTGCTTAATTCAATTCCTTTTCCCTATGCTCAATTACAAATCTTCCCAGGGTTGAAAAGTCCCTTCTATAACTAAGGAGAGTTGTTTCACCCTCTCAGGGAGGCTGAAGATACTGGGTCAAAAATCCAGGAAAAGGAATCAGATGCATATCAGAGATTGAGGACTGGGGCATGCTTCCAGGAGTCTCCCTCCCAAGCCAGTGACATACATGCTAAGCGCCCTTTTATAGTCATAATACCATTCTGTTTACTGGAGACCCCCAGTCCATGCCTCTCAGCCACAATTTTGGTTACCTAATTTGTGTTGGCAGTTGACTTCCACCACCCTGATTGCCTTAAGCCTCTTCGCTTAACATTTTTGTCTAGCTCTTGGTGACAACTCCACAGTCACTCTAAAAATAGGTTATACCTGAGTGACATATTTTCTGTTTTACAGTTTAATTACTTATTTTGCAAATAGTTTATGCTCATTGTGAAAAAATTACAAATATAGTCAAATAAAAAGAAAATCAAAATTTCCTAAAAGTAAAAGTCTAAGTCAGATTAAACAATTATTAATCTTTTATGTGCTTCCTTCTGTCTCTCTCATTCTGTGTGTGGGTGTGTATGTGTCTGTGTGTGTAACAGTACCCTTTTGGCTATTTGAGGCTGGCAATGACCTCACCCCAATTTCCCAGGTGTTTGCGTCCATTGAAATGCTGAGGCCTTTATTCTTTAACTAGAGGAGAATAGAGGAGTTTGGGTTGGGGAGGGGGTGAAAAAAGAAAAAAGAAGTAACTAAAGGGAATAGGATGGTGTTTGTCTCACCTACCCACTGAGCTGGGTTTAAGAGACTCTGATTAGAGTCAGAAATGGAACAAACGGTTTATAGTTAGGTCAGATCTGTACTATTTCCCTCTTCACTAATATGAGGATAAATAACATCTCCTGTTGGGAACTCACTCCCCAAAATACCTAGGGGACACTTCATTTGGGACTAACTTTCTGCTTTGGGGAGGGGTGGGTAACTCAGAGGTATGATATTTGGGCCTACACATAAATGTGATGCTATTTTAAAATCGTTCCATTTTCCAACCGATTCTTCGAGTGTTGTATTAGTTTCTTATTGCTATTGTCACAAATTACCACAAACTTAAAACACCACAAATTTATTCTTACAATTCTGAAGCTCAGAGGTCTGAAATGAGTCTATGGACTAAAACCAAGGCATCAGTAGAGTTGGTTCCTTCTAAGAAGCTTTTGGGGAGAATCTCTTCCCTTATCTTTTCCAGATTCTAGAGGCTGCTCACGTTCCTTGGCTTATGGCCCTACATCACGTCACCTTTTCTTCCCCTTCTTCTATCACATTCTTCCTCCTTTAATCTTTCTGCCTCCCTCTTGTTAAGGACCCTTGTGAGTAAATTTAGGACTCACCTGGATAATCCAGGATGATCACCCCATCTTAGTCCTTCCAGGCTGCTATAGCAAATGCCATTGACTAGGTGGCTTATAAACAACAAAATCTGCAAGGTCTAATTTGCCATATAAGGTGTCGATGAAAATAATCCATGACCAATCTATAAATGAAAATTTGGGTGAGTTTATTCTGAGCTAAAATATGAGGACCATGGCCCAGGACATTTCTTCCTGAAGGGAGAAAGGGAACCAAAGAAGGGGGGTGTACAGAGTGGTTATATACCCCCAAAGAGGATGTTTCACATATGATTGAAATGTCCCTTTTACAATAGTTGTGAGACTGCTCTGTCAGCACGGTGATTGATGGACCCAGCAGGTAGGTCTGCTGTCTTGGTGAACACAGCAGGGTGGCAGGTCTGTTGTCTTCAGCTGGGTGGTCACAGATGAGCTGGGTGGTCAAAGGTGAGTGCAGCAATCAGTTCCTAGCCTAAGGAAAGATGCCTATCCTTAAGGAAATGCCAATATGGGGGGATGTTGCACCTTTATCTTAAGGGCATTTGTTCTTACCATAGTAAATGTTTAAAGCGGATGTACAATGCATGCTCAATGGCCACGTCAGGCCCTTTTGGAAAAAACAAAGTCAAGCCAAATTAGGTTTACACCAAATGGCTTCCTCATATACTCCAATATATCCTATTGCTTGCCATCTCTATTTGTCAAAGGTAACATATTCACAGGTTCCAGGGATTAAGACATAGACTTCTTTGGGGGCCGTTATAAAGCCTACCACAAGTGCCTACTTGTGCACTTCCAAGTGCAAGTACCACTTGCAAGGTGCTGCTGTAAATTCTGGAGATAGAGCAGTGAATAGAATAGAAAGTTCTGAGGCTAGAAAGACTTGGAGCTTAATGAGCAGGTGAAGAGAGTGATCAGATCATGCAAGATCTCATAAGTGTGGACAGATTTTTGGGACCACACTCCCTAGTCTAACAGGCAAATCTAGCAAGCAGCTGCATAGGCTTTGTCAGTACAATAAAATCCATGCTGTCCTGTGAAGCAGCCATGCCCGCCACCTTCAGCCTCTGTCAGAATGACTTTGCAACCCCTTGTCTCAGGACTGAAGATGCCAACTGGAGAAATCAGCAACAGGAAAAAAATAAAGGCACCCAGCTCCTACACCCACAGCTGTATTTCTTGAAGATTGAGGGACTAAATAACGACCCAGTGGAAACTGCATTGAATGTTACAAGATTTTGAGAGGTGTTCTATACAGAAATGTCTTAGATGTTCAAAAGTTGTTTAAATGCTTAGTAAGATTTTGCTTATGCAAGTGTTGAGTTTACTGTCAGGTGTTTAAAACATGTCAGAAAATCAAATTTATTTAAACTCTCTTTCTGTGAATTGTCTTCCTCCCCTTTGAAGTCCCAGGCCCTACCTGCTTCTTGTTAGCTCAGGATGACATGTAAGCTTCAACTGCCTGACTGTCTGAAAGCCTCATATCTTCAGGGTTCCTGTACACACAAAATTGTCTATTTCTTTCTCTTATTAATCTGTTTATGTCACTTTAATTATTAGACCAGCCAAAGAACCTAGAGGGGGAAAAGGGAAAAGTTTTCCTCCCCTTCTGGTGGAAGAACAGGGAAGGGATGTCACCTGAACTCCCTCCCACCTGCTCCAACAAGATCACTGCTCCTGCTTCATAAATTTCTTCAATAGGAACTAACACCATCGTCCTGCAGTAAAGATCAAGCTAGCTTCAAATGCGAATGAACTACTTGTGAGAGTAACTTGAATTCACAATAGCCGGTATGTGTATGTGTAAGGTCAGAGTATTTCCTGAGGTTCTGAGAGGGAGGAGAGAGAGAAGAGCTGGCTGAGTGCCAGAAGTGTCCCTGATGATGGGGGTGGGAACCCAGCTGGGAGGACTTTACAAGAGCTCGGATGCTGGAGGTGGTCTCTGCTGACTTCACAACTCCATGGGCAATTGTATCTGTATTAGTCATGGGTGTATTTAGCCTTATTCTTCCTCTCAGGTGGGGAGGAGGTGCTGATAAGGCAAGACTCTAAAGATTCGTGGATTCCCAACCGTATACTACTGCCACAGACCTTTTATCTGTGTTTGACCACATGCTTCATGCACCAGAAATTTATATCTGAATGTATTGGAATGAATGTCAGTTACATCTTAATACATGCAGTTTGTTAGAGTCAATAAATGTTTAAGTTGATACACTATGTCAGTTGTATTGACATCAATTCTCCTTTGTTGATCTCCGAATAATTTAAAAGCTAGGGAATGAAAAAGACTAGACATAAGTGATAGTCATGAACCCCACACGACAGCAGATATGCAATTAAGTGATAAACAGTATTTTTCAGAGTAAGTACAATACAGACTTCTCTCTAAAGGAAAACAAATTTCTCATGGACCACCTCGAGCTTACTTAAGTTATTTTTATTATAATGTTAGTTAAAAACGTATAAACATAATCTTGGTATAAAGGCCTTATGCTTATACAGCTGAACAAACCAAAGCATATTTACAAATTAGATGTAAATAAAGCCAAATAAGCTTCATATGAACAATATTGGATGTGACACCTGATGTTTCGCTGTGTGGATACGGTGTGTTGTACATTCTCTGGCGTTCAGTGGTCCATCTCATCACTCTTGACTGCCCACTGGGGAAGATGTCTGATCTCTAGCCACATGGATTCTCTCGGGACTCCTATAAATTCCAAAGGTGAGAGAGGGTGTGCCTGGAAACCTAATTGCCCCAAATTTTCGCGCAGAGGGATTGAACTGAACAAGCACAATTACCCTGAGCTGAGATAATGATTATTGCATTAAAAAAAATATTTTTGGGGGGAGGAGAACATTTAAGTTTTACTCTCTTAGCAAATTTCAATTATATAATACAGTTTGATTTTTTTAAATTAAAATATCATACTATTCCTACTGTCATGGTGTTTCATATTAGTACTATAAATTTAGATATATTTTCCATTTTGAAGCTGTACAATTATTTAGGCAGCCCTTCTTGATAGATGCCATTAGTATTAAAATAATATATGTAATCCTGCTTGTTTTGCTTCCAGCTTCAACAAGTAGCCTTCTGATTATCTATAAATGTGGTTTCATGCACAGACCAGCTATAAGGAGAAAAAATTAATGACCAGAGAACACAAATGTCTGGTCTTGTTGAAATAACTAGCAAATGGACATTTTGGTTAGAACATTGCATCTAAATTTGGATAATGAGTATTTTCTTTAGTCCCTGATCACCTGTGAGATCCTAAAACTGTAATCAGTTTTATGTTTTTGCCCCAGAGTAGGAAATAAGGTGACTTTACCTACATAATACCACCTGGGGATGTATCTTTATACTAACCAGCCAGGCTTCCCCAGGGGATGCCTCCCTCCTGCATTGCATTTCAAGTTTTAACACTACCTTCACTGTCAGAGTTGATGGGTTTGAGCAACAAGAGCTGGGACATCATCTGGAAAGTATTAATCAAAGGAGTGGAGATTGAATTGGATCTTAAAAGTCAGATATGATTTAGATGGGTGACCCAGATGGCGCATGGTGATTGACAAACGAGGGTCATATCATACAAGCAAATTCAACTTTTAACTTCTGAAAGACAACATGTAAGGTGGTTGGTATGGACTGAAAATATACATGGTGGGAAAATACATGTGGTGGGAAAAAAATACACGAGGTAGGGAGTCTTCAGTGTCATTCTCTTCAAGACATAATGAGAAAAAAAGTGAAAAGGGGTATAAAGAAAGGAAACAAGAAAACTATCATTCACGGATGACATGATTGTTCTCAACCCCAAAGAAGAATCTGAGAGAATCAACAAGAAAGTTTTGTAAGATAATAAGTCAAATGCAGAAAAATATATAGCTGTCCTATATAGCACGTACAACCAGTTGAAAAATATAACCTAAAAAGTCTTATTCTCACAGCAACAAAACCTATTGACTATCTAGATATAAACTTGGTAAGTATCATGATAGACTTCTAAGAAGAAAACCATGAGACTCTACTGAAACATAAAGGAGGGCTGGAGAAAATGGAGAGATATGATGTGTTCCTGGTTGGGAAGACTATTTAAATATTAGAAAATTTTCATTTCTCCCTAAATTGTTCTATAAATGTAGTGCACTATATCAAAATCGCAATGTAATTTTGTTTGTAGTTTCCAGATCATTTTGATTCCCTGCTCCAGCCATAGGCCCCATCCCCAAATACCACCACATTGGGAGTCACAATGTGAGATTTGAGGGGAACACGATTCCATCCATAGCACCAGGTTATTGAAACTTTCGGGAAATGGGCTCTTCCAGTCTCCTCTCTGCAAGAGTTAAACAGAGCCCATAACCTTGGAGTAAAATACAATAATCCCTTTACAAACTGCCATTTGAAGGGATCAAGGAAGTGCCTGGGTACTAGAAGTGGGACCAGCTTTCAGCAAGACTCCATACCTTCATTTGCAGGAGTCTAGTGGGAGCCCCTGACCTCTGTGTCTCTTAGCAAGACTCCAAAGTGAGATTCTTTCAACTCTCATAGCTTTAGGACCTACCACACTGGTTATCCAAATCCTTTGGTCACCCAGTGGATGCTATGCTGTGCTGTCAACATCTTCCTCTACCCTCTCTTAAAAAGAACCGAGAAACTCATTTTCCCCAGCTACTGGGAATGTTGGATGTTGACGGTACTCAGCTGAGTACCTCTCCAGAGTTTGCCCTTGGCTGAAGAAAGCCACCTCACTCAAGGTCCTGCCCCCTTTCCCAGGTCATCTGGTATCTGAATCCAATGACTGATTGATGCAGGGGTATAAAAGCCTAGCCTCCATGGCTCAATTTGGGGCAACTCTGAAAGGCTTCACCAGTCCAAGAGCTACCTAAGACCTCAGTGGAGGTCGTGACTGTGACAGTAACATAGTCCAACTTCTCCTTCTGCCTAACCCTGCTTCATTCCCTCCCTATAGCTATTAAACCTCTTTTGTGCAAATCTCCATCTCAGAGTCTATTTCCTGAAGACTCCAAACAAAAATGTCTTATTCCTATTTTCCCTGCCTGTGGCCTTTGTAGTCCCTTCCTCTAACTCTCCGCATTCTTTAAGACTCTTTCTAAGTGACTTCCTGAACTCCAGATCAGTCAGCAAAAATCTTTATATGAAGCTTTGAGACACATAATTTTCTTTCAGTCTCCTGGATATTAGAATAGTTATTTCTAATTTACTTTTATGGGGAGAGGTCTCTAATAGTGTCGACTGAGGAAAAATGACTATAATTTAAACAGAAGATATTTATTTGGGCAATTAGAATTGCAATTTGGGAGACACAGATTTAGGCAGAAACCCAAAATGTGCTCCAGAGAAGACAAAGCACAGGTTTATGAAGAGAAAAAGAGATAAATCATACAGGTTGTTTTGCAAGATGCGTGATTGGTGCTAGGCACAACAGTTCTTCTTTGGCTGTGTGTGATTGGTTGCTAAGGCATCTCTAAGGCAAAAATTTCTAATCCATGGAGGAAGCATTTCTCTATAGGAATAAGCATTTTTTGTTTACTTAACAGAAGGTCAAGATAACAGTGATGCACAGTTCAAAATGTCACATTCTGTCTGGGCAGAGACATGGTGTACTCACATAAGCCTCACGTCCTCAGTGGTCTCCCAGCTCTATTTTATTTTTTACTTTTTATTTTTGTATTTTTTTTTTCTTGAGGAAGATTAGCCCTGAGCTAACATCTGCTGCCAATCCTCCTCTTTTTGCTAAGGAAGACTGGCTCTGAACTAACATCCGTGCCCATCTTCCTCCACTTTATACGTGGGATGCCTGCCACAGCATGGCTTGCCAAGCGGTGCCATGTCCGCACCTGGGATCTGAACCAGCAAACCCCGGGCCAGTGAAGCTGAACGTGCACACTTAACTGCTTCACCACTGGGCCGGCCCCTTCCAGCTCCATTTTAGAAGCCCTGGCATATGTGACTCCACTTTGTTATCACTGTCCACAACAGGCATCCAAACTTGACAGTCCCTGGGCTTTGTCTCCTGTCCCTCATGCCCTTCAAGGCCATGAAAACCTAAGTTCACATTTACCCAGTTTGACAAATGCCTGTAAGCTGAAATCCAGTGTTAGTCCTCAGCTTGTTTTCTGAAGGATGGTCGTGCTATGCTGCTGCTGAGAAAGAAAGTTCCAAATCTCACCTTCCTAACTATGCTCCGTAGCCCACGCCAATGCCTGATGCAAGCATTTCAGTAATGTTTTCCTCCAAGGCCAGTTACCCACTAATAGCAATATGAAATAGTGGACCTACCCAGTGAGAAGTCACAAATAAAGTATGGATTCTGTCTTCCAAATTCTCTTCCTCTACTGAGGGAGTCATAGCCAGCACAAATGCTTAATGAAAATCAAAATTATCAAAATATTGGTACCCTAAACATAAAATATCGCATGGCCTAAAAACATAAAAGACCAATTCCCTGACTATAACATACTCATGAGGCACCTTGTTAGGAGAGTGTTAAATGAAGTGGCATTTCTCTGACAATTAGTGACAATATATCAGTTCTCATCCTTCCACAGACCCTGCTGGGAGTCCGTCTCCTTACTCTTTGAGGAGGAGAAGCCTGGCCTGGTTCCTTGGACTAAGCCATGACCACGGTCTCCAGAAATCACAAAGTAAGAGGACCAGGCATGGCATAGCATAGTGGACTGGGTGATCTTGGGAGAAGGAGGCAGGGGGGTGGAGAAGAAGAGAAAGACGTGGCAAAGGTGAATGGCTGTAAGGTAGGGGAGGCTGAGGACAAGTGGAGGGGGCTGGTTTCCACAGAACACCCTCAAGCAGAGCTGGATATCATCACTTGGAGCAGTATTCCTCAAACACGCCCAGATAGTGGGCATAATCACAAAGGTAAGAACGTGCATTTCCAGAGAGCTTTCCCCTGGAGATTCTGATTCACTAAGTCTAGAGGAGGAGCCATGGAATCTGTATGTTTCTGTTTAACAAGTGATGTCATGCTAGATAAAATACAACTTGACTAAAAATAAAGATAAATAAGAGACTTCTAGTATTGTTACTGGCTACAAACATAGGTTCCTTACCTGTCACACAAGTGGGGCCAAAGAAAAACTGGAATGCCAGGCTTATGGCAAGGAAAGCAATAAGAGAGACTAATCACTCTCCTCTCCTAGCTGATGCCGCCTGAAATAAAAACACTTTCCTTGCCATAAGCCTGGCGTTCCAGTTTTTCCAGTTTTTCTTTGGCCCCTCTTGTGTGGTGGGTAAAGAATCTATGTTTGTAGCTGGTGTCAATTTGGTGAGCTAGTCAGGGGCCTCTTGCCCTTGGCTCCGTGGCCCCAGGACAGCTGGGATTTCCCGGGGAAGCAGTCCAGCAGCTGCCTAGGTGATTTGCCCTAGGGACTGCCCCCATTTCTTTCTCTTTGACCTGGCACCACTCACCCTAGGCTCATTTTCTTACGACAAGGAAACAGGCTCTAGGTTTGTTTGTTTGTTTTTGCTTCTTGTGAGTCAATGGACTCAATCTGCTATAGGGTAAGTCACCTCGGGGATGCCTGTGAACTTCCTTCCCCTCCATCTGGGGTCTCTTCCATTCATGGAGGGTTCATCTGAGGTCCTTTCCATTCATGGCGGGGCCCTCTTGGGTCCTTTCCACTCGTGGAGGGCCCATCTGGGCGCATGTTCAGAGTGAGAACAGTTTTAGGACTTTCTACCCTAAATCTAGGAACGAGTTCACTGGTGTCTTGTTCTGTGTCTGGCACTATGTGTCTGTCCATCTCTGTGTATTGGAATGGGGAACATGCTGTCTGTTCCCAAGTGGAGCCCACTGGGGCTGATTCTGAGTAGATGGTCTAATTATAGTCATAAGCCAGTGTCTAAAAAGGGATGATTTTCTTTTGTAACACTGCATGGCCACAATATTCTTTAGACTCCAGAGAGAAAATGGTCAAACAATGGATCCTTAATTTGGAAATATTTGAGAGAGCTCTCATCATAAACAGCTGTTTTATTGGTACCTATGAAAGACCAAATTAAAAGAAAATATTGTGTCTAGTCTTAAGAATGTAATCAAACTTGGGGTCTCAGCTTCTTCTCATGGTCTTACAGATGCTAATGAAAACATTAAGTTAACAAAAGAATAAAAGGCAGCTAAGGAAAAATAAAGGGACTCTTCAACAAGGTGACAATTTTTAAAAGAGTTTTAAAAAATAATAATAACAAGAAGAATGTAAATAAGACAGTGGATTAAATAAGACAAATATTAAAGGAAAAAAAAACTCAAAGAGAAATCCAAAAGTGAGAAGTCACAGGATTCATCCAAACAGGATGAAAATCTTTAGCTAGTTATTAAAAGGAAAATGGGATGAATAGAATAGATGTGAATAAAGTCAAAACAAAGGTTTTAATCAAACACTGCCTAAGGTAGGATGGGCTAAAGGGATCCCCTATGGGCCCCCCAACATTAAAGGACCCCAGAAAGCCTGTTCTATTCACCCCAGTTTAAAAAAAATTTAAAAGCCAGAAGGCAGAAATCACAGTGAGAAACCTGACCAGCAATTGTTTGGGGCAATGCTTAGGCTGCTCTCGTTGGTAAGACTATAAAGGTTAAAGCATTTAAACTAATATTATATGAAGAGGTTATGTCAACTTTGCCTGGATTGTTTTTTGAAAATAGATGTTATGTCTGGCTGAGAATGATTCCCCTACACAGTACTGTAATACCAAAACTTGCTAATGGAATTCTAATATAAGTTATAATTAGAGGTATAAGAGCTGATAAAATTAAGATAAAGTTTTGTAAAAATTAGTATTAAATGGGCCTTTTGTAAAATGATGACATCGTTTTTGCCTGAGTGCATTATAAATTCTGTCATGGGGATAAACATTATGTCTCACTGGGGAAAATTTCCCCTGCCTGATATGGTAAAAAAAAATATAAATACCCTTCAGGCAATTTTAATTAAATGTGCTAAAGGAGATCTCACTTTAAAATGGCCAAAACAGGGCAATTTCAGTTTACCCAAACTGGAGTATTTACATATGCAATTGGAAAAACCAGCTATAAAGTTAAACAACCAACAGGAAGCCTATTTTACTATTTTGAGGCTTCTAAATGAAATCACAAACACTTTACTGCCTCTTTAAAAGTAAGCAATTAAATAGTTAAACATGCCAGCAGCTGAAGCCAAATCTGCTGGGCCTCTCTCCTCTCTTGCTGAGCTTCCCCACTTCAATTCCCATGAAATTCCTGATCTAAAATGAAGCAAGTGAAAATAAGTAAATTTTTGAGATAATTTGGAATTATAATGGCCATTCTGGGGAACCTCTGTTTCAGATGAGTCCACCTTAAAGGTCACCCTTAAAAGAGAGGATTCAAACTTCTCATAATGGAATGCAGCCTTTGATTAATATGCAGAAACTTCTAAAAGACAAAGTTATTTAACAAGGTCCAAAATGATCTTTGGTGAATAAAAGCATAAGTTTGCTAGTCTGATTTAAAATAGGCGTGTCGTAGAGTTATCAGCATTGGCTATGATGCAGACATGTTATCTCTGTTACAAGACCTCTCAGCAAAAGTAATAACTTAGAATAATAGCTGATTTTGTTTGCTGTCTCATGAGGTTTTTGTAGACAATCTAAATATAATTGTTGAGGACAGATAAGCTAAATAGATGTAAAAAAAGGATAAAAGTTTCTGGAGAAACTTTTAAACAATAATTATGTGTTATGGTGTATGTACTTAAAACAAATTAAGATGATGGCTAAGTGCTTTAATGTCACACAAAATTTTTGTGAGTAATCTAAACATAATTGCTAGAAACAAATAATTTAGATAAAAAGTGGTAAGAGTTTTTGGGTACAACAATTGTGTTTTATGGTATATATGCTTGAAAAACAACTTCCAAAATCTTTTTGGTAACTTAAAACTTTAGAGTTTTACTAAATTAAATAAATGATAAAGTTTATTGAGTATCTAGGTCATTTTCAAAACAAGATAAAATGTTAAAAATTGACTACTAAGCATAGATTTGTCTGCCTTTGGTTTCTTATCTCAAGGAAACTAAAAGATACTTAAGTTTATTGATAAACATATTTTGTACATGCTGAGAAATCTATGAGAAAACATATTTCTAGAAGTCTATATACAAGGAAAATAAAATGTATGCTTTCAGTAAAGAAGGTATAAAAAATAGAGATATTTTTGTTTGTTTTGTTAAAAAAAAGATAAATTTATCCTAAAGTGCTAGGAAAATTTAACATGGGACAAATTCTAAATGTAAAAGTAAGTGACAGACGATTTATGGAAGTAAAACCCTGAGGAGTTTTGTACATGGTCAAGCTGGCTAAAATTAAAGTAAACTGATATAAAATTAAATTTTGGTCTTCTCTCTCTTAAAAGATAGTTTTCTTGAACTTTTTGTCTGCTCTTGATAGAAAGATTATAAAGGGTTTTTTTTTGGCTGTTTTAACTCTGCCTTTGTTCCTGTTGTTACTTTGATTGGGTGGAGAACTAAACAGTATTTCGTAGGCACCTATGATATTATATCTGTAAATGTTATTGATATAAATGTTTTAAAAATTATACAACATTCCTAAAAGTCTGATCTGTTCTGATTATCAGGCCATAATTCTGGTTATTATTTCAAAGTTTTGTATGCCACAGAAATAGCCAAGTTTCTTTGTCAATTTCCATTTTTAAGTCTTTTGTTATTTACAGTTTTTTATTCTGATGCTTTTGTAAATATGTTTCATCTTCAGAAAGATTCATGGAAAGGACTCTGGCACTTGCTCTAGAATACAGGTTTCTGATAAACTTTCAGATTATAAAACTGAACTGGGTAAAAAATTACAGAACTCTAACAGAGAAACTGATGGCCTCATAAAACTGCTAACAGAAGATCAAGATCAAGAATTAATTATATGAGACAATAAATTGATGAGGATGTTTATAATTTTTATGACTTTTTGATTAAGATATTGCTGATTTCTTAATGTTTTGTTTTTTCAGATTTCAGAAAACCTTTTTCTTTTTTCTTTTAAGGAACTATGACTTACAGCAAATTGTAAGCAAAATTGAAACACTTATCTTTTTCTCCCTATCTGATCCCTCCAAAACATGCAAACTCCTGATGGGTAATTATTCTTATTTTTATGGCTATATAGTTATTTGCATAAGCTCAATAAGAATCTGTTCTTCTTATAGCAGGACACAATTAGAAACACTGGTTATATTACCAAAGCTTTGACCAGAATGTCACATTTCAGAGAAACACACAACTCAGCTATGACAAGACAGCTTTTCAGGAAAAAGCTTGACTTTCTGGAATAAAGCCGTGTGGAAATATTGGCCTGGTACTTTGTTTACAGGGATTCCAGCAATCTTACCAAGTAAGTAGGGAAGGTCACTTATCTGGCAGGTGCCTGGAGCCTTGAAATATTTTGGAGGACCTCAGAAGAGAGGAATTCACCCAAATCTATAGGTATTACAGGCAGAGTCTGATGACAAGTTCTTGGTCTGGTTTTCCTGGCCTCAAGAGAGCTTTAAAGTTCAATCTGAGATTCCTTGTAAAAAATTCTGGCAAAGAATATTTAAAAGAGATCAATTCCTATTCTTGCTGTACTTATGTAAATAATTGGGCCAAGTTTATTGAAACAAAACATTTGTAAACCAATGGGTCTTAATTTGGCTATTTTTGATAAGAACAGCATGATTTTAGAGAGAAAAATTATGTTTAAATAAAAACTATGTACACATTCATTGATATTAGGTTCTAGTTCTGATAATTGTCTTTGAGGTTTTTGTTTTATACCTGTTAACTAGACTGGATCCTGAATTCTTCTAGCCTCCTGAAATATCTAGCTACACATCTCCAAACTAATGTTTTCCATTTTTCCCCATCATTTTCATTTGGAATCATTGAAAGCTGAACCTGCCCTTTTTCCTGAAGCCCTGAAAACTGAAGGTAAACATCTTGATATAAACTTAAGAAAGATTCATAGCTGCTGCTATGTAAGCCACTCAGATAGATACCTGAGTGCCTGATGATACCATCAGAGACATTTCAAATGGCAGAGGATGCTTTCACCCTGGCTTCTAGAAATCTTCTTAATTGGCTGTCTCCTGGGCTCAAGAACTGGTTTATAATTTGCTCCAACCATCAAATTTTTTTTTCTCTTTGTTTCTCTAGAAATACTTCTTATTAAATATCTGGTTACTTTTTACACAATATAGGCCTAACTTTGAGAGCCCATCTACATCACTGCCTTATTAAAAGATTGGTTCAATGAGATAGAACAACCTGCGCCCATTAGCAGCAGGTATTTCCAGAGGTACCAGGTCCAAACTGATTTTCAGGACTGTTTCTTGGATTCCCCAAGGGAAAAAGTCTATTTTTCAGGGACTGTTAAAATTTGCATTGTCTGTACTTCTTATCTTTCTGGTCAGATACCTCATGTACCTTTAGATGCTGTTCCACACTATTAAACAAGGTACAAATGTTCTAATAATACAAAATATTGACTTGAAGTTGGGAACAAAAAAAATTACAAATAAGTGCTAGACAGTTTCATTCCTCTAACCCAGATATAGCCCCAATTCAGCAGCAAGTAGCTAGATCAGTCATCACCCCAAATTCCTGAAGATTGAGGAATTAACATAAAATAGGGGGGAATCGATGCCAGCCCTGATATCAGTTCCCCTTCACTAAACCCAGCATATATGGGGTTAAAACCAAAAGTACTCATCTCCTTCCCCTGCTTCTCTAAGTTGCAGTCATACGTAAATATCAGTTTTTCAAACCTTTGTATCCCTGAACTTCACAAGGCAGATGGAAGTTACAAATTATTAGAGTCCAGGTGGCCTCATACTCACATTTTGGCTATTTAGGTCTCCTTTAAAGTTTTGTTACAGGGAAACTGACATCCAGAGAATATCAAGAAGCTGAAGTTTCCCAGAACCCAACTCCTCAGCTTCCTGGCACCAAAATCCACAATCCACCACAGAGGCAGACAACTAAGGACATCCATCTGCAGATATCCTTATCTCATTGTTCTCCTTCCTGCAAGTAGCCTCACAAGGCCAAATGCAGGCTGGTGGAAAGACGCCAACCAACAAGCCCACAGGCTCTCCCCATCCCTACAAGCAGCCTCATTCCTTGCAACCTGTAAACCCCCTGGCTTCCCATCTTTCAGGGAGACAAAATGAATTTGAGGGCTCACCCTTGTCTCCCTGCTGATGTCACCCAAAATAAAGACCCTTTCCTTGCCATAAGCCTGGTGTTACAGTTTTTATTTGGTCCCTCTAGTGTGGCAGGTAAAGAACCTACATTTGTAGCCTGTATCAGTATTATGTTTAGCACACAAATAACCCAACCCAGAGTTCATGAAATATTGGAATGCATGGAGATACAACAACAATCTTACAACAGAACATTTGCAGGGAGCATAGACAAAACAGTAAACAAAAATCCAAAATATCTTATTTTTGTCTTTTATGAGAGCACTAAAAGTCCATCCTAAGTAGTTGTTCAGGCTTTTAATAGTTAAGTTGAATACTGGACGGAAGACTAAGTGCAGTACTCTGCAACTAGAACTTCCTAAGAGGACCTGGGATGAAGGTCTGACTCCTGCTGCCACCTTCTGGCAGAATTGTGTAGTTAAAGAAGATGGGCTGCAAGCCAGAAGAGTTGGGTCCTTTGACAAACATTCATTAAATAACTTGGAAAAATCACTTGAAATCTTTCTAAGTGTGTTTTCCCCTCTAAAAAAATGACTATTACTATATTAGTTAAATTATAATGTTGTTGAGACAAGCAATGAGAACTTTCAAAGACGTACTTTTCAAAGACAAGTATTACTTTAGTATAGCAACTGCTGCTCTGCCATTTCTGAGTGAGGGCCAAACTTACTTTTTTAGGCTATTCTTTTTTATCTTTATTAAGATGGTGACAGGTGGTGGCTGGTCAGAAATGGGGCATACAGTTAGTGAGAGAGGTCTCTGCCATCCTCCCCTTCATCTATTCCAGTTTTCTAATTCTCTAGGGTGAGACTGCCTCTTTGGATCAGGACAGGCTATTGGGAAGGTATCAAATGGCTGACTGGTGCTTCTGGAAAAGATACATCCAGTAGCTGGAGAATGTGGTTATCTACATGGTGAGAATGGGAAGGTTCTATAAAGATCTGTTCTCACTATCTTCTCTAGCATTCTGAAGTGTGGGTTGAAGTTATGGGGGTCCTAACTGAATTGATCTGGCTCTATTTTCCTGAGATTCTCTTAGTTCTGCCCACCTCTTTGTTGGCTTCATTATCAAGCTGGGTAGCAAGAAGGCTCCAACAGATTTGGATAAGTAAACTGCTTCAGCCCTAGTATTCGAAGCAATTCACCCCGATTTAACTGTCCTCTGTTAAAACCAGGGCTTTGGCTTGGGGAATGGGACTTACTATTTATATTAAATAGGCAATCCCTGGAGATGGAAGTGAAGTCAGCTTCCCCCAAGACATATGGAATGAATGAGGCTAAATGGATACATGAATAAAATCTTGGTTGTGTTCTGTTAGGAAGGTGAGAGGGAGAATGGATGCTGGGTAGGCAACCAACAACGTTCACTTACTAGCAGCCACTGATTTGTCACAATATGACACACAGGTGATGATACGCAAGTGAAACTCAACTGGTGTCAGGGAATTGATAATGAATAGTGGGAATTATAGCAAACAGGAATAAAAGAGGAAGCACTACTCAGTTCTAGGCAATGTGGCCATGCAAGAATATAAGCCCAGTGTTGCTAGATCTTCTACATTTTCAAGAGAAGTTGATAATTTGGATTTTTATGTAAAATATCTTATTTTAAATGTTGGCAACTAAGCCAGTTTTTGTTTTTAGTCACAAAGGGCAGCCGATAGTATCCAAAATAAAGCAAGCATATCTGTTGGCCAAATACAGCCTGTGAACCTCTAGCTTACAAACTTTGGACTAGAAGAACCATTGCTTGCCATTCAGTAGCTCTGTGGATGCAAGGCTTTCCAAGAGTCGAGCACCCAAAGAAGGGAGAGAAGAGAATGAGTGTCATTTGTTATACAATGCTTTTCAGCAGGTAAGTCCCCAAACATGGTTCTCAGGCTTCTGCTTTGCCTAAAAAAATGTGAGGTGCTGGCCCGGTGGTGCACACGTTCCACTTTGGCGGCCTGGGGTTTGCTGGTTTGGATCCCTGGTGCAGATATGGCGCTGCTTGGTGGGCCATGCTATGGCAGGCGTCCCACATACAAAGGTGGAGGAAGATGGGCACGGATATTTGCTCTGGCTGGTCTTCCTCAGCGAAGGGAGGAGGATTGGCAGTGGATGTTCACTCAGGGCTAATCTTCCGCAAAAAAAAAAAAATTAATAAAATTAAATTAAATTAAAAAAGAAAAAAAATGTTAAGTCCATTTGGAGCCAGTTACTTCTTTCCAGGTTAGGCACAGTGTTCTAGCACTGGGAACTGTGAACACTTGTTTTCCGTTGTTTACCTTGTTACTTCATCCACAGATAAGAGCCAGGAACCAAAGTCTTCACATTACCAGAAATCCAGTGTAGATTAGATTTCATCTTTTTTCCAAAGATGCCTAAATTCCATGGGCTCTTTCTTTTAAGACATAACAATCATTCTTCATTCCCTGGGCCCCTATCTGACATCATTAGATAGTTTTTCATAGTTCTGCGAGGCATACAGATTTTATGGATAAATTAGATTGATTACCTTACTATCATTAAAACATAGACATTTGGCTTAATTGAACAGGAAATAGCAGTTTGTTACTGACTAAAATCAATGCTTAATTAGCTTAAAATAGACTACTGTTGAAATCAGAAAGTATTTAGTGATTTGTATTTCTTATCTTTTCCTTGGTCAACTTCTTGTTTCAAAGAAGCTGGAAAGCGGTATTGTCCATCTTGTTTGCACACTAGAATCTCAGGGGTGGGGCAGGGTTGGGGAAATGCATTAAATAAAGTGTCCATGTCCAGGCCCTAAGTCTGGAGAGACCAAAACCCCCCAAGTGTTTCTAACGTGTAGAGAGGGCTGTACCTACTTCCCTGTAGGAAAAGTTTACAAGCCCTGAAACCCATCTAATCTCTTGGCTTTTCTCCACAACACTTCACTTCAGCACCCAGGGACTCCGAGTAACGTTTTCCAGAGGTACTCAAGCTGGAGCTTTCCTGCCCGGAGATTGACGGGACCATCAGCCAATCGGCAGCCTGAACGAGTCTCGGGAGAATTAATAACAGCCAGCAGAACAAGGCAATTTAGCTCAGGAGAAAAACCAGGTGGGAGGAATAAAGGCTAACAAGCCGAAGAAGGCAGGGGCTTTCCGGGCCGCGTTGCACCTCAAGGTCTCAGCCGACCCCCACCTGCAAGCGTTGCTAGAGAGACGGCGCTTACTTCCGGGAGCTCGGCGCCCTCGCGGCACGTCACTTCCGCCCGGCTGGGTTCCTTAGTGCGCCGGGTTGTGTTGAAGCGACTTCCTCCTTTTTTTCCCTTTTTTCCGTCCCTGGCCCCGCCTCCCGGAAGTTGGATGGGTCTTTGCCTGCGGGTCAGGGGTGAGAGGTAGGAGGGCTGCGCGGACGTTGGTGAATAACTGCCCCGAGTTCCGTTCTTGGCGGCGCGAGTTCGAAGAATCCAGGTTAGATCTCGGCCGAGGGCGCGACGGGTAAGTGCAGGCCCTCGGGAAGCTCCGCCCTCTCCGGCTCGCGGGCCTCCCTCTCCCGGGCCTGCAAGTTTCCGCGCCGGAGGCTGGGGTCCTTGGCCCCTAGCGAGTCCGACTGAGGCCCTTGTCCTGCTCCTCTGTCTCCGGTCTCCGCGGGGGAATCCGCCTCAGGCTGCTGCCACCGATACTCCTCTCCTGGAGCTTGAGTTGGAAGCAGAGTAGTGTGTAGGCTCGTTGATGGCAGGGCTGCTTCCTAAAGTAGCAAAGTGCCTTAGCGTTCTCTCCGCTTCCTTTGAGCTCCGAAACCCTGGGAGGCAGGTAGGGCAGACACAATATTTGTTCACTTCCATTGTACGTACCAGGAAATTGCAGCTCTTAGCGAACTCACTGTTTCAAGGCAACTCAGCTCCCTAAGAGGTAGAACTGGGGTTCGCGCCCAAGTCTTTCCTAGCGTTGCACAAAATCGTGGGGAGAGTGTTTGGAAATAGGGAAGAAACTGCAAATATGAAAAGGAGAGCTAGCATCTCTGAGTGGATACTTCATGTCAGGCATCGTGCTAAGTTCTGTCTATACTTATTCACTGCTTATAAGGGGTATAGGAAGCATATACTGTTGTTATTCCAGGCTTCAAAACTTGAGGCTCAGAGATGATAAATGACTTGTCTAATATTAATGATTTGGTAAACATCTCCCAGATCTCTTTCAGCTCTGTGATTCTCCCAACACTGCAGAATTAACTTTCGTCCCGATCAACCTGTACTTTTCAGATCTTGGCATTTCAGGATGTCAGATCTCTGAAATTTTTCTTGCTCTCTTCATCCTTTGCCCATTGTCTTATTTCTTATCAGTATTCTATTTAGAAATTTTTAGTCATGTGAATTCATCCCTGACTCTTGCTCCACAATTTACTTTTCTCTTTCCAAGGGTTGCATGGTGTGGAATTAATGGATCCAGGTTTAAGGGTCAGCTGGAAAAATTGCTATTTTTTGCATCATAAGTGGTCTCTATTGTTGTTCTCCTTGCATATCTTACCTCAGTTTCTGCTCTTTTTTTCCCTCTAGGAAAACAGCTATCATCTTGTTCCAAGATGTCAGGAATTGGAAATAAAAGATCAGCCGGAGAGCCTGGCACATCTGTGCCTCCTGAGAAGAAGACAGCTGTTGAAGATTCGGGGACCACGGTGGAAACAATTAAGCTCGGGGGCGTCTCTTCAACGGTATGTGGAAGCAATGCTGTGAGAGTGTGCTTTTCTTCTGTTCGTTGCAACCTCACAGGAAGAGTTTATGGAAACCTTCTGGAGTAAGGGGAATTGATTTGAAAAGAAAAGGGAGGTAAAATAGCTAAAAGTAGGTGAAATGATGTGCTGGTCAGTTCTGAAGAAGAGATATATTGACATTTGATCTTTATTTTCAAAGGTGTACTTATATCCTTTGGAGAGTCTGGTGACTGACACAGCATTGATCATACATATTTAACAGTGGGAAGCTGTACATTTATTTTTCATTCACTGAAAAATTAGGTGCCAGGTGCTAAGTGAAGGTAGCAGAATCGTTGAGGGAGTGCTAGAGCGTGAGTCTGAGACCAGACTACCTGGAGTTGACTCTCCACTCTACCACTTCCCAGTTGCCTGGCCTCGTGTTATCCTGCCTGTAAAATGGAATTATAGTGCCTACCTCCTTGGGTTGTTGACATGGTAAAATGAGAGAGTCCCTGTTAAGGGTTTAAATATTATCTTTAACATGATAAGTATTCAATATCTGTGAGCTATTAATAGTTATTACTGGGCTAGATGATATGAATATAATGGTGACTAAAATAGATACTGATACTGTCTTTGCTCTTATGGAGTTGACAGTTTCATTCGACTGTTATACACCCAAAGCTCATGGTAATGTTATGAGTTCATTAGACATCAGCAGCTCGATATAATGGGTTTTGATCTAGGTCAGGATTCTGTATTTTAAAACTCAGCTGTGGAGATGTGGTATTAAAATACTTTACATCTGTATAGCTTACAAAACCACATGTGTTACTTATTTGTTTTGAGGCTGAAGATCGGAAGGAATAATGGGAACGCTGAGAGTAAATTGTTGATGAACTGTCATTTCTGAGGCCACCTGGGGTTCACCTCCTCTATACTGCAGCCAGGAGGTGACGTTTTCAGCGGTGTCTCACATCACCCATCCCAAGAACGTTTATTCGTTCAATAAATATAAATATTTGTTGAATATCCGTCATTTGCCACCCACTGTGCTTTACGTTGAGGATGGTGGCCCCTGAACTTCAGTTTGTAGGGTGGCATTGTCAAGGGAGCAGACTGTTGTGGTAGAGTGGTATGTGTTCTTCATAGGGATAACCACATGCTCTAAGGGAAGTGTAGAGCACACATTGCAGCATGGACAGAAAGCAGCGAGGAGCCATTGGAAGGTCTTAAGCAGGGGAGTAACGTGCCCTGGCATATGTTTGGAGAATAGACTTGGAGGAGCCAGGGTCATAGGCACAAGTTCAGTTAGCAAAATCGTTCCCTTGTTCCTTCTTCCTCTTCCTCCTCCCATTCTGCCTCTCTAAGAATGGAGAGCTGGGGCATATATCCACTGTTTGCTGCCTCAATTGGTTGAAGACAATAACTTTCCCTCTTCACTTCGAGGTTGCTGAGTGAGCCAGCTGAGATTATGGAACAAAATACTAAGAGACTCCAAAGTGTGCTTGAAGTAGGAACACTGGCAGTGTGGATGGAGCTGTCCACCAGAGCTGTGCTGAAATCTGGCAGGCCGACGGGGCATGGCATGGGCTCAAGCGTGTCTGTTACAGGAGGCTGTTGCAGTAATCTTGATGAGGGATCATGGTGGCTTGGACCACTGTGGAGGTAGTGTTGACAAGATTTGCTGATGGATTGGATGAAGTATATGAGAGAAAGGAGGCTAGATGACCCCAGGATTTTGGAAGTATGGAGTTTCCACTTAACTGAGTTAGGGAGGAGTAAGAGAGGAGCAGATTTTTGGGACCTGTGGAAGATGAATCATGAGTTTGATTTTGGACATGTAAGTTTGAGATCTTTATTAGACTTCTGCATGGATAGGTAGTTGGGTATTGTAATCTCCAGTCTGGGGAGACGTCAGGGCTAAAGCTGTACCTCTGGGAAACATCTTTTTATAGATGGTATTTAAATCCATGAGACTGGAGGGTCTACCCTAAGAAATGAGCATAGATAAAGAAGAGATCTGAGGGGCTGGCCCAGTGGTGCAGCGGTTAAGTTCGCACGTTCAGCTTCTCAGTGGCCTGGGGTTCGCTGGTTCGGATGCCGGGTGCGGACATGGCACCGCTTGGCACGCCATGCTGTGGTAGGTGTCCCACGTATAAAGTAGAGGAAGATGGGCACAGATGTTAGTTCAGGGCCAGGCTTCCTCAGCAAAAAAGAGGAGGACTGGCAGTAGTTAGCTCAGGGCTAATCTTCCTCAAAAAAAAAAAAAAAAAGATCTGAGAAGAGAGCCCTGAAGCACTGCAGCATTTTCATGTCGAGATGAGAAGGGACTAACCAAAGAGACAGAAAAAGAGGGGTCCCACTGTGGTAGAAAGAGAACACAAGAGAGTGGGGTCCCAGAAGCCAGTGACGAAAGTGTTTCAAGAAGGAGCTGATCAGTGCTGCTGATGGGTTGAGTAAAGGGAGGACTGAGATGTTGGATTCATCAATAGAAAGTTCAGTGGAGACTTGACAAGAACTACGTTGGTGGAGTGGTGGCAATGGAAGCCTGATTGCAGTGAGCTTAAGAGAATATGAAAGGAGAGGAGTTGAGGAAAAGAGGGTAGAGACAGTGCTTTAGAGGGGTCTTGTTGTAAAGCAGAACAAAGGAAATGGGGCAGTAGCCAGAGGGAAACGTGAGGTCAAAGGAAGGTTTTTTGAGGTAGGAGATATTACAGCGTGTTTATCTGTTGATTGAAATGATTTGGGGGAGCGGATAGACTTGATGATGTAGCAGAAAGAGGAGATGGTTACTGGAGTGCTGTCCTTGAATAGGCAAGAGAATGTAATATAACGCACAAGTAGGGGAATTGGCCTTAACAAGGAGCAGAGACAGTTTATCTGTTGCAACAGGTAGGGCAGGAGATATGGGTTCAGATGTAGGTAGGTTTGTAGTTGTGGTTGTGGGAGATAGATGTGGGCATTCTCTTTTGATTGCCTCTTTTTTTTTTTTTCAGTGAAATCAGAAGCAAGACTCATCTGAGAGTGAGGATGGGGGAGGAAGTTTTGGAGGTTTGAAGAGACAGGAGAAGGTATGAAGTAGTCCTCTTGAAGAGAGAATGGACTAGAGAGATGGAGTAGACTTGCTGGGCAGCACTGAGGGCCTCTTTGAATTTGTGATCATGAGTTTAAAGTGAGACGAGGCAGCATGGTGCTTGATTTTTTTCTCGTCCTATTCAGCTGTATGCATGTAGGCCTGGAGTAGGCGGAGAGTCGGATGTTACCAGGATTGGGGTTTTTCCCAGGCAAGTATGAGGAAGGAGAAGGTTATAAAAGTACTCAATTTTAATGACTGATCATGGAATTTAATTTTGATAAAGAAGGGAGAGAGACAAGTGAAAGAGAGGGAAACTATAGGGCCAATGGATTGCAGATTCTAGTGGAGTTGAAGAATTGTTGGAGTCAGCAAACTAGAGAGAGTACGCTGGAAAAACAGGTGGTAATTGTAAAGATTGGGGTGTTTGAAACTGAGCTTATGGAGAACATACAGGTACAGATAAAATTAAGACTAAGAATAACTGGGAGTTTGGTGACTGAGGGAGGTAGAGGATGAGGTCATTGGAGGAAAGAAGGTCAACGACTTGATGAGCCAAGATACAGGAACGATCATCTACGTGGGAATTGAAATCAGTAAGAACTATTAGAGAAGTAGTAGTGGAGACAGTGATAATAAGTGAGGTGCTAAATCTTCAGGAAATGTCGGGAAGTGAGCTGGCCATTTATAGATGAGTGCAACAAAGCAGAGCACTGAGTGGTTAGACCAATGGCATGAGCTGCAAAGCTAGGAGGTTTTAGGGAAGAGGGTGGGATGATGGCCTGAAGTGGCACTGGACAACAGGGAGGACACCTCTGCCTCCAGGTCCAGGGCTTCAAGGAGTGTGGGAGAGAAACCACCACCATTGGAGAACCTTGTGGAGGCTGTACTCTCTTCCTGGTTTCAGTTAGAGCAAGAAGGGGAAGGCAGTGCTCAGAGAAGGGGTTAAGCGTATAGTTTATTAATAATATTAATAAACGGCTACAATTGGGAAACTGTTGACTATTTGGTGTAACAAGAATGTTTTAACCAAAATGGGAGAAAATGAAAGTGAAATCAGAAGTTGGTGCTCTAGTAAGTAGTTCTTCCTTTAAAGTGTTCATTAATTCCTAGGTAAAGTAAAAATGTAATCTGTTCCACATGCTGTTTCCTTGCCTGAGATACTGCCCACCTCCCAGCTTGTGCGAGGGAGGGAGCTAGAGAGAGAGGTGAAAGATTTTGAGTGGGGTCGGGAATTCCTAAGGGAGTGACAATTTCACAGAAACAGAAGAGAACAGGGTCCTGAGCACAAGTGAGGTTTTAGGAATGTGGGCAAAGGTTGAAGTGGTGTGAAAGGGTCGAGGAGGTGGGAATTGAGGAGCTTTCCATCTGAGGGCTTCTATTTTCTCTTTAAAATAGGAAGCAAAGTTGTCTGCTCGGTGTGATGTGAGAGGAGGCGGGGCTTGGTACAGTTTGATACTGCCTCGATGGAGAATAGGAGATAGCTCACTTGTTAAAGAAACATTTCGGGACAACTTAGAAGATCTGTTCAGGTTTGGCGTTCGTTTTATAAAGGTGCCAGTCTCCCTAAGAGACCTTACCTAGAGATCTCAGCATACTGGCTATAGGAATGGAATAGTCAGATATGTGGGTTAACTCAGATTGGGGTTTGCAGAGGTAGAATAAAAGGGTTAAGGGCAGAGAATTGAGCCTGATAGGCAAGTGTTTGAAGGAATGTACTATAGGGTATAGTCAAGATATGGAAGATAGTGGAGACAGAACGGGACTGACAGGGAGAAAGGAGAGAATTCAGAATTCTGGCGATCTAGATGAGGACTGTTGTATTGGGATAAGGGCATGAGATACCTAGAAAGATATGGTTTTATTCAGGCAGTGGGAAGTTGGAATTTAAGATTTCAGATGTAACACAGTTTCAGATAATGACAACAGTCCAAGATGTGACTTTTGAAATGCATGGCTGAAGCACAGTAATATTGAAGCACAATAATCATTGGAGTTAAGGAAATCAAAATACAGCCTAGGTGCCAGAGGATGTCCACATGTGTATTCAGGTCACTGGCAGGGACTGGGATAGAGAAGGACCCGGGTGCCAGTCTTGAATGGCAGTGCTTAGAAGATAGACGACGGTGTTGACTGGTATGGAGGGTGATCCAGCTGGATGGTGGAGCCTCACAGTAGCAGTACTTTGTGGATGTACATGTGAATAGAACAGTGAGATGGGTGAGAGACTGCTAGTGTGTTTGTGTCATTCTTTCCTTCTGTCATCATAGACCCTTTCCTTTATTTCTTCTGCTTCTACTTCTTATCTAATTGTTTGTTGTAAGATTTTTTTTTAATGACTAGCTTTACTCATAGGAGATAACTAATTAACTAATATGACCTTCTTGAGTTTAATAGCTGATCTGTCTTTTCTTTGTGGAGACTAATAAGACTGGTTTCCCGAGGCAGGAGGAGTTAGACATTCGAACTCTGCAAAGCAAAAATCGCAAGCTGGCAGAAATGCTGGATCAGCGGCAGGCCATTGAAGATGAACTCCGTGAGCACATTGAAAAACTAGAACGAAGACAGGCCACCGATGATGCCTCACTCTTGATCGTCAACCGGTACTGGAGTCAGGTAGCTAATTCATTTATTTGCTCAGATTTTTATTTGAGCACTATAGTCCTCCTTAGCACTGTCTTCATTTCCAAAGTTGTGTATTTTGTTTTCTCATCATTGGACCTGCCCTTCTCCAGTTTGATGAGAACATCCGTATCATCCTTAAACGCTACGACCTGGAGCAGGGTTTGGGAGATCTGCTCACAGAAAGAAAAGCCCTCGTTGTACCTGAACCAGAGCCAGACTCGGATAGCAATCAGGAACGGAAAGATGACCGAGAGAGAGGTGAGAATTCGTGGTGGGTTCTACCGCTGCTGCTGTCTGGGTTCTTGAAGTAGAGCTTTGCTTTGAGGCTCTCCATTTGAGGGAAAAAAGTAGCTTTTGGTATTTCCAGTTTTATAATGTTGGGGGCTTCTTTTTTCCCCCCGTGTCCTCAGGGGAAGGGCAAGAGCCAGCTTTCTCTTTCCTTGCTACTTTGGCCAGCAGTTCCAGTGAAGAGATGGAGTCCCAGCTGCAGGAGCGTGTGGAGTCCTCCCGCCGAGCCGTGTCCCAGATTGTGACTGTCTATGATAAATTGCAAGAAAAAGTGGAGCTCTTATCCCGAAAGCTAAACAGTGGAGGTGAGGCAAGAACCAGGAGACGGGGAGCAGAGGGGGAGGAACAAGGACTCAGCTTTTCATGCTCGTCTGTAGTTTGCAAACTTACATCTTTGTTTTTAATTATGTTCCTTGGAATCTAATCTCCAGTATTACCAGTAATGTCATTACTGTGGCTTGTTAGGATTTTACGAGTGCTTCACATTTTGAGTCACATGCCAGTCCTGTAAGAAGCTGGGGAAAGATTTATCAGCCCCAATCTGATACTCTATTAGACACTTTTATAAGTAGCAGAATTAATTTTATTATTTAAGAAATAGCTCTATTTCTGGATATGTGTGTAGTTTTGGCCATTGGTTTATTAGTGGTAATAAATACTTTATTTTAAATATTGGAATTATATTTTTCAAAAATTTCCTTTATTAGATGTTGAATTTTTGACTTCGAAGAGTCAGTTTTAATATATTCTTGTTTTTTCTTTTTCTGTTATCTCTAATATTTTCAGAAAGAGTTGTTAGATGATCTCTGTTTAAAAAGGTAAAATAGAAAATATAATATGAATGGGAAGTGTCTATTTGAAATGAGGATTGTTTGAATTAATTATGTTACTGTTCAGTGTTAATGCAGAAATTATATTTGTACAGTACAGTAAAGTATTTGTGTAGCTAGGTTGCATCTTCTTAAATGTCTTGATTTCATGTTTTCAATAATAATCGTGGTCTAGTTGTTATATCTTATTACATCGCCTGATTATCATTAAGATGTTTAACCTTTCATTTCTGAAAGGAATAAGTTGAAAGTAATGGAGGTTGAACCATTTGGTGGGCAAATAAGAATTTTATTACTCTGTAATTTTGTTTTGAAGGATACTTGGGCTAAATTATCAACAGAATTAAAAGAAGAGGCATGTAAAAGACTTGTGAAAATTTAGCAGGCAACAGTTGCTTTTGCTTTTCCTTTAGTGTGTTTGTGTATTTTTCTGTTTTATTATTTGGATAACAGATACTTGTTTTAAAATATACAAATCAGCAATACGTAAAGGTAGGTTATAGCAGTCCTCCTGTCTCACTTCCCGAAGATAACCATTGTCAACAGTGTGGTTGGCCTCCTCCCAGACTTTTGTATTCATGTGTCCCATGTACCTGTGTGTTCCCAGCTAAGCCCTGTCTCTCGGTGCAGTGCCTTGGCTCACTCTTCTTTGTTTCTCTGGTGTGTCTCATTGTATCTGGTATCTCATGGGTACTTAGTTAATGGTGAATGAATGGCTATAAATCCTCTCTGTCACCTAATATAAAGCAACTTGTGTGTTACTTCTTTCTCCCTTGGCTCTACTTGAACAGTTAGATGGTTATTGTTAAATCTTAATAACAGGCCACACAGATATACCATATACATTATAGTAAATACCATATACATATTATATGTGGATGATATGCCATATGCAGAGGCTTTGTCAACCTTAGGCTTGATTTTATAAAGGAACATCAAGTAAAATAATTGCTGTATTTAAAAAGGAACTAAAATGAGTAGTAAATTAAACAATACTTTAAAATTATTCTTTTTGATGGCATGCATTTTAAAGTAGGGTTTAAGTTAAAAAATAAAAACATTTATTACAAATTACAAATAGCTTAGCTATTATTTATAATAAAAAAGGCAATTGCCATTGAAAGTGAACTTTCTAAGAGATAAAGATGTTTAAAGTATGAATTCTAGCATCAGCTGTAAGCTTTTTTGCAGTTCATTTTCCCTCTGTGTTTATTTGATTCTTGATTCAAAAGAATTGGCATTTATTGGCTTGTTGATTAATTCACTAAATATTTATAGAGCTGCTTTTTCTTTTAATAAGCACTGTTGTCAGTCCTTGGGTTATTAAGAAGACAAAAATTCAGTCCCTAGTTCTTAACTTGGATTATGAATCTGAATCACTTTGGGAGTTTTTGGAGCATACTCTTTTTTTGCCTCTGCCCATTGGGATTCTTATTTAGTAGCCGTGGGATGGATCCTAAGGAAGTGTCTAATTTTAAAGATTCTGATGGGCAGTCCTGGTTGAAAAACCAAGAAAACCACCACGTGACCAACCTGTCCTGTGTTCTGTTTTTTAAAGTGATGCCAAGGCATGGCCGTATGAGAGAGCACACTTTTTCTTCCTGATAACTGTCTCTAAAGGGCAATGTATGTCCTGAGAGTATCTGGTTTCGTTTACTAGCGTTTGGATTTGAGCTATAGTATTTGTGATTCTAATTTTAAACCTATTAACTAGGTGTAATAAGTTCTGTAGATTTACCTACCTTCTTTGTAAATAATAGTGTACATTCTGATTTTTGAGCTCAGGAGTGCCGCTAACATAGTATTCTGGAATATGATATGTAATTCTGTGCTCTTATCTTTATTCTTCATGATTTTATAGGTGCTCATTTGAACAAGGAAATTTCTGCTCCCTGCTCTGCTTCTCTTTCCCAATAGAGATACTTCATGTTGGTGTTAGTGAATAATAGGCCTTATGAAATAGAATTTTCTTGCTGTTAAGTCTGACACTGATGAGAGATACTTTTGTCTTGTCTGTAATTCTAGAATGCAGTTTTTTGGGTGATTGTGCCTTATCTGAGTAAAGTTATAGAACCTCCCCGTTTCTTTTCCCAAGGCATTTTGACTTTAAAGAAAGGGATGAGAGTTAGGGGACCTTGGCCCTGTGTGTCTCTCTACAGAATTACAAGATGTGCTCGTTTCCTTAAGCGAGTCCTCTAACCTCTGGGTACTTAACTTGTCCTGTGAAGATAATAAAAACCAGCCTACTTCTTGAAGTTTTCAGGAAAATCAAGTGAGACAGTGTGTTAATGCTTTGGTAGGATGTACAGTTGTAAAATTTGACACTATAGATGCTAAACTAAAGTACAGTTCTTCTCTCTCAGATAATGTAGTAGTGGAGGAAGCAGTGCAGGAGCTGAATTCCTTCCTCGCACAGGAGAACATGAGGCTGCAGGAGCTGACAGACCTCCTTCAGGAGAAGCACCGCACCATGTCTCAGGAGGTACTTGACCAGAAAGGAGAGACGATGTTTTCTAGTGGCCCGTGGCCGACACTGCCTCTGAATTCTGAGTGCTTCAAAGGTCCTCTTATTCTAGAAAGCCTATTTTTATATTGAAGAGCATGCAGGTCAGGCTAAAGCAGCCAGCTTGGGGAAATAAAAATCTGAGGAAGGGTTAAAGGAAGAAGATAATTGACTATGCCTCTGTTTAAACAGACATTTTAGGATCTTAGTCTTTCGGAAAAAATACCGTCATATGGAATTTCGCAAAACACCAAACCCTCAAATAATGAATTACCCCAAATATAAAGGATCATATACAATGTTACTGAGGAATGAGTTGGTAGAAATGCTTCTGAGAATGGGGCAGTGGGTACTTCTGCATTGATGATGGCCTAGGAACTTGAGGAGTATGGGTTTTCAGTCCAAACTTGGACATAAGTAGTGCCATGACCAAATCATGTCAAGATGTGAGTATTTTTTTTAATTTGTTTATTTGTATAAAATGATTGGGATAAAGTGATGATAGGCCTTTTAAGACTCTTCTGACTCTCTGATTATCATTTTGGTTTAGTTCAAAGGATTTTCTGCTGAAATTTGACCTACCTTAGTTTGGCCACCCACTCTTATGCTTATTAGTAAGTTAATAGTGAACATTTACTTAGTGCCAAGCACTTAAGCACTTTATGAATATTATCTCTAATGCTCAAATAACTCCCATCTTATTGCTAAGGAAACAAATTCAGAGAGGTTGGTGACTGGTCTGAGGCATAGATAGAAAGATAATTCAGATGTAAGTCTGTTTAACTTCAAAGCCTGTATTCATTATGCCCTGTGTCCTCAATTCCAGTGCCAAGGTCCATCCTGGGCTGGTGGCATGAGAATCATCAGAGGAGTTTGTTAAGATCTATGTATTCTCATCGATCTTCAGAGGGGTTAGAGTACCATGATGCTTATAAATCAGTTGGAGTGTAGTAAAAAAATAGAATGTTTTAAGACATACACTAAGTGCTGCCAAGATGGAAAGGTCTTCCTCTTCCAGCCATTTCCCAGATCTCACTTAGCATTACTAAGCTGGAGAGACACATTGCTTTGCTCAGCTGGGTAAACTCCAGGATGACTGTCATGGCTGTCGATGCTACCTGTCAGCTGGGAGCTCACCTTAGTTGTCCACTGGAACACCTGCATGTCACCTCTCCAATATGGCAGTTTCAGGGTAGTTGGACTTCTTACATGGCAGCTGACTTCTTCTAGAGAATGAGCGTCCCAAGAACCTCAGGCGGAACCTGCATGGCCTTTCAGACATAGCCTTGAAGTTATGTAGTGTCATTTCCGCTGGGTCACCAAAGTTGACCCAGAGTCAAAAAGAGGGGACAGTGACTCCATCTCTTGAGGAGAAGACTGTCAAAGAATTTTGGGGCCCTATTTTAAAACCAACACAAAGAGTATGTATAGATTATTGTGAAAATGTAATAGTTTTGTCATTAAAGTATTAAATAGCATTAGCTGGTGTATAGCTCCTAAATAGACAGAACAGCAAATATTTTTGTATCTTTATACTATCTGATTCTACATTGCCCTAGGGTCAGCTTAACAAAGAGAAAGGAAGTTTTCCTTTCATTCTCTATGGATTGTCATTTATGGGAATATGGGAAGGGAAAGTTGGGAGTAGAGAGGGATGTCTTTTCTGAATATGTATTTGATTTTGACCTCCTAAAATATTTGGTAAAATCAAGGATGTTATGTTTTGTCTCTTGAAAAGTACACATTTTCTTTTGTGTTTGTGTTCTGTCTAGGGAATTGTGTTTCTACTCAGAGGTGGAAAAATTATTGAATCTTAAGTGGTGTTTTCCTTTTGTGAGAGTTCTTATAGACTTGTACAGTTTGCATGATTGTAACTGACCCAGAAGTGTTTCAAAGAACCTGTGAGTTCAGTTTTGTACTCATGCATTGGGAAGAGGATGAGCATCTTCTATTTAAATTTTTTCTATAATGCTACATAAGCAAGGGTTAATTTAGTGAGATTTGGGATGTAAGGTAGTGATGTAAGGCATTCCTTTTCTAACTGTCTTTTTTTTTGCTGTATTTTTATAAATGGCTGTCTTTGGGATATAGTTCTCCAAGTTGCAGAGTAAAGTGGAGACAGCTGAGTCACGAGTGTCTGTCCTAGAATCCATGATTGATGACCTGCAGTGGGATATTGACAAAATTCGAAAGAGGGAACAGCGACTCAACCGACACTTAGCAGAAGTCCTAGAACGGGCAAGTGTTGTTTTATTCATAGTTTGGAGACTAGCATCATTTTAAGGAGTCTACTCAGAAAGGGTGGCCTTGGGTAGTAGTCCTGGGGGACAAAATGGACTCCTCTGAAAGTAGTTTGGTTATCAGACTAAAATGTTAGCTTCTCTCACTAAAGAATCTTTGTCTTCTCTGTAGGTGAATTCGAAAGGTTATAAGGTGTATGGTGCGGGGAGCAGTCTCTATGGCGGCACAATCACTATCAACGCCCGGAAGGTAAAATCAGGGACTCCCTCAGGATGCGTTTGTTGACTTGGTGTCAGGTGCTGTGCTGGGTATTTAGGGGTGTTCACAAGTGGTGAAGGGGGTTTTGCTAGAAGAGTGGATCAGTGAAGATGGAAGCTTAGGAATGGAATGATTGAAAAGTTCTTTTTCTTTATTCTCATTTTGCTATTTTCCTGCTTCTCTCCAGTTTGAGGAAATGAACGCAGAGCTTGAGGAGAACAAAGAGTTGGCTCAGAACCGTCACTGTGAGCTGGAGAAACTTCGGCAAGACTTTGAGGAGGTCACTACACAAAATGAAAAGCTGAAGGTAGGAGACACACCTCTGAGGGCCGCACAGTGAAACTTGTTGCTCAGCTCACTTACTTACTGTGAACCCTCATAATTTATGAGGGGAAAGAAAAATTTTTATCGGTTTATCTGTTTATTTACTTCTGTATTTACTTATTCTTCATATCCTGCCTTGTTCTGAAAAGGATATAGAGCAACCTACAAAGATGTGTAGACTGAATCAAGGTGTTTTAACTTAGGAATGGTTGAGAAAAATGAGGAGTAGGGTAAACTAGGGTGAGGATTCAAAATGGATCAAAAAATGGCGCTTGTATACAAGATAATATGCGAAGAACATGTACCTACTGTGGAAGGGCAGGCCACTCACATCTCAGTAATTGCCGAATATGGGCCACAGAATTTGGCTCTCCAGTTTCTAGCTGCCCAAACAGAGAAAGAAATGTGATCATTGATCCTGTTGCTTTTCAAACCTGCTTGTTAGAATTTTCTCTCTCCAGGTTCTGGTGGGGAAGAAAGTGGATTCTGAAAGTCTTCCCCACCCTCTTTTAATCATAGCCATCTGTCTTTTATAATTTGATGTGTTTTTAAATAAATATATGAGTAAGGGTGTTTGAACTGAAAAAACAAAAACAACCTGCATTAAATCAGTTAAAGTGTTTGGGTAATTAAAGCAAACAGTTGCTTAGGAAAAGTATAACTGTTTTTGATACAATGTCAAAAATATTTTTGTCTGTGACTTAAAGAGAGCAAGTTAGTGGCTGGGGTCCTCAACTATGTTCTTAAAATAAGCATGGTGACAAATTTCGTAGCATTCTTCTCTGTTCTTAGATTGGACAGATTTCATAGGGCCCCTCTATTGTCCTGGGATCTGTGTTGACACGTACAGTAAAACACGTATCAATTAAAACAATTCTTGGGTGAAAGAATACAGGTAGCGAGTACCACCTCTTGGATGGTCTAATTTAATTTGGGATACATTTTGTATAACTAGAAGAATGGGTACATATTCTTCATAATCTTCAGAAAACTTGTGCAGGACGTTAATGAGTTTAGATTTTATTTCCTGTCTAGCATCCAGAGCACAGATGCTAGATCCTGCTTCTGAGTTTTCTTTGGGCCTTCCTAAGGTGGAGTTGCGGAGTGCGGTGGAAGAAGTGGTTAAAGAGACTCCGGAATATCGCTGCATGCAGTCGCAGTTCTCTGTCCTGTACAACGAGAGCCTGCAGTTGAAAGCGCACTTGGATGAGGCTCGGACGCTGCTCCATGGCACCAGGGGGACCCACCAGCGCCAGGTGGAGCTCATTGAGGTAATAGCTTAGCTTTGTCTTCTGTATAGAAGCTTTTCTGCCTCAAAAATGTTATAATTGTATATAATTTAATTATAATCTATAAATATAAATTATGTTTTTATGTGCAATTAATCTCTTATTCATTCAGCAAGCATTTGTAGAGTGACCGGAGGTCTTTGCTCTGCTAGATGGCGGGCAGCCAGCCCTCAAGGATCATGCAGCCTAGTGGAGAGAATAGTAGTCATTAGAATGCAGGCTGGTACAATAGAGGGAGATCCAGAAGATGCAGTGGTAAAGGAGACAAAGCATCTGATTTGCCTGTGGAACCTTCCTGATTCTATTTGCCGAAGTGAACTATGACTTTTAAGGATAAATACAAGTTTACTGGTAGATAAAAATAGAAGGGCATTCCCAGCAGTGAGAAGAGCAGATATAAAAATAGTGTGGCTGGAGCCTTAAGTGCATGCGGGAGAATAGTGGGTAAAAGGTGTGTCACTGCTTACGAGCCATTATAGCGTATAACGGCACATGTAAATAATTTTTCTTAAAAGTAGAAACTTTTATGCATGTGTTCACTTCTGTATCTTCCATAGTCCTTAAGGTAATGTTTATAGTAGTTGGTCTTTTACTGTAAGTCTGCCACATGAAGTGAATTTAATATATCTTACTTTATGTTTATATACTGTTTTATTGTTTAGTTCTCCAACTAAATTGTAACATTCTCAGGGGCCATTTCCTTTGTTTCTTGAGTTTCCTGCCAGTTTTCAAATCAGTTTTTTGTAGCTGTCTGGTGCTCATTAAGTATTGATTGAACTGGAACTCTTCAGAGTAATCTCTTTTCTTGGTTTTTTTCTTTTTAAGAGTCTTATAGATCAAACTTAGGAAACATAATAATAGAATATGATGATAATTACACATTTTGGTAAGAGTTTTTGATTGATTCCTTTTTCTGTGTGTAGCGAGATGAGGTTAGTCTTCATAAGAAGCTGAGGACCGAAGTGATCCAGCTGGAAGATACCCTGGCCCAGGTCCGCAAGGAGTATGAAATGCTGAGAATAGAGTTTGAGCAGACCCTTGCTGCCAATGAACAAGCAGGTATAATTGCTCTCACCCCACCCTGAAGTTTGTCTGCTGCAAATGCCTTCCTTTAAAGACACGATGTGGTCACCAGTATTTGTTAGTTCTAACTGGAGTTCAGAAGTCCTCAAGAACCTGGAATCAAATCCTATAATTCATTTTCGTTCACAGCCTGGGTGTTTGTTTTCTAACTCACATTGGCCACTTTTGTTTTCGTCTTCTGAGAAGGAATCTTTCTTTTGGTAACTCTCCCTGTTCCTCAGAGGTTCCTGATGGGTTCTACACTTTCTCTCCTTGTGCCTCTGCCCTCATGACAGTTCTTCATAACATCGCTGTTGCTGTATTTAAGGTCCCATAAACCGGGAGATGCGCCATCTCATCAGTAGCCTCCAGAATCACAATCATCAGCTGAAAGGGGAGGTCCTGAGGTATAAGAGGAAATTGAGGGAAGCCCAGTCTGACCTCAACAAGGTACCCAGGAGGAGTAGGATAAGTATTATTTGCTATGAAGTTTGTAAAGCTGTTTTTGAGGGAGGAAGGCCTTGTGCTTGCCGTTAGTGATGTGTGTCTTTCCTTTCTTTGTCCTCCCAGACTCGTCTACGCAGTGGCAGTGCCCTCCTGCAGTCTCAGTCCAGTACTGAGGACCCCAAGGACGAGCCAGCAGAGCTAAAGCAAGATTCTGAGGACTTATCCACCCAGTCCTCCGCATCGAAGGGCTCTCAGGAGGAAGCCAACGAAATTAAGTCCAAACGGGATGAGGAAGAGCGAGAACGAGAAAGAAGGGAGAAGGAGAGGGAGCGAGAAAGAGAGCGGGAGAAGGAGAAGGAGAGAGAACGAGAGAAGCAGAAACTAAAAGAGTCAGAAAAAGAGAGAGATTCTGCTAAAGAGAAAGAGAAAGGGAAACATGATGATGGAAGGAAAAAGGAAGCAGAAATTATCAAACAATTGAAGATTGAGCTCAAGTAAGAGCAGTGTTTAGAGTCAATGTTTCTGACTGAAAAGCTAAGGTTAGGACATCATGCGTGAAATGTTCAGTTGATGGCATGACTTTATCTGGTAACTAATATTTTGAGTGTAGCTAAATGTACAATTAATGTGGTCTCACTTCTTGATCAAGTGTGCAGCCAAAATGGCCTACCTGGCTATTTCGAAGTCTGGATCAATGGTCAGATCTCAGTAAACCCCCTGGGATTCGTGAAGGATAAGTAAGCCATATTCTTCATGAATCCCAATTAAGGGAAGGAGAGTCGTGACTGAAGTAACACTCATGAGGGTTATTGGAAATGATCTACTGCTATTTATTGGATTTGGACAGATTGCTGGCATTAATTGTAATTTAAATTATACTAGGTAGATTATGTGTCACTCTAACTTGAGCAATATTGATCTGTTTGCTTGGCAGTTAACTAGTTTGTGTATATATCAGCTCATTTTAAGAGATTTCCTGGAAGAACAGTAAGACAGACAGTTAAGCCAGTGGCACACCATCGTAACCTTACATATCGACCCTTCTCCTTTGCATAACCAGTAATTTCTCTGGTAGAACCAGTTACTTCTTGGTCCCCAGTGGTCGTGGTTGAGCCTTTCTTGATGTTTGGATTTTAAGGACCGTGTGCTCAAAATGTTTGAACTTCTTTGTTGTATAAAAGTAGAGTTAAGAGTTTTGATGATTTAGAAGGGATGAAGAGTCTTCGGCTGATGGTTAGTCACTCAACTATCGAGTCTAGTATTAGGATCATAGTTTAAACTTTCAGTTTTCTCCTTTTTTTTCTCCCTGCTCTTGGTCACTTTAAGACGAACGTTTTTCAAGTGTGGTATCAGAATCACCTGAGTGACTTGGTGAAAATACATTCCTGGACCCCATCCCAGACCTACTGAATCTCAGTTTCTAAGAGTGGGGCCCCAGAAATCTGCCTATTTAATGAGTGCCGCAAGTGTTTATCTTACAACTTTATTTGAGAGAACTTGGTCTCTAACATAAGGTAGAAATGATTCCTTTATACACGGTACTTTCTGAGTATATCCAGAAGTCTCTTGATAGTCATTGCAAAAGTTTTGTCTTTGAGATGTGTAACATAAAGTGTAAAATAGAACTGTTGTAAGATATTTTGCTCACTTCAACATTCCCTTGCTCTGATGCCCTTTGTTTTCTCATTACACCGTTCCCCTCTACCACCCTCGTCATAGGAAGGCACAGGAGAGCCAAAAGGAGATGAAACTATTGCTAGATATGTACCGCTCTGCCCCAAAGGAACAGAGAGACAAGGTTCAGCTAATGGCAGCTGAGAAGAAGTCTAAGGCAGAGGTAATCTGGTCTGCCATTACCTGTCATTCTGGTTAAAGTCTTCATTTGTGGGATTTTCCTTCACATTTCTGAAGGATATAGTTTCTTTCTTTATCTTTAAAGTTAGTGTTTAAAACAGCAACATTTTCTTCACTTTCAAAGACCGTTTGAAATAGGGATTTCCAGATTCTCCACTAGGTGATAAGGTATATCAGAATTGGTGGGAATAGGAGGAGCCTTTTCGAGTTTTTAGTCCTGCTTTCCCCATATAAATTATTATTATAGTGATTTTCTGATTACTTTTGGGAAGAATGTCTTATTCTCTTAAAATTTTGGGGCCTAGAAAAAAAGGATGAGAACTCCTATTCCAAAGAAAGGTACATGTGTACTCCTCAAAAATGTTGCTGATGGAAGGTTGTATTGTTGGAGTGATGTTAAAACAGTGTTGTGACGTGGTGTACTAGTATCTCATTTATCTCCTTTCACAATTCTGTAAAGGTTCTTCTGGTGTTACGGGCCCTCCATCGTGCACAGTATTAATTGATGTTTAAAATTGTTTTATAGCTTTTTCTTTGTTTTTGTGTGATTCCTTTCCTCTTGTAGTTGGATGATCTAAGGCAAAGGCTCAAGGATCTAGAGGATAAGGAGAAAAAAGAGAACAAGAAAATGGCTGATGAGGATGCCTTGCGGAAGATCCGGGCAGTGGAGGAGCAGATAGAATACCTGCAGAAGAAGCTGGCCATGGCCAAGCAGGTGGGCGTGCTTTCTGCCTTTAATTGGCTTTGAAGTAAATGTTACTTGACAAGTAAGTGAAATTGGCTCCTTCATTCTAGTCTTTGTTGTTGTTAATATTTTTTTCTCCTATATATTTGCTTGTTTGTTTATACGTTGAAGTCTCTCATCCTTTGTTTTGTGTATTTGTGAGGAAAGAACTTTATTTTATTTTAAAGATTTTATTTCTCCTTTTTCTCCCTAAAGCCCCCCCGTACATAGTTGTATATTTTTAGTTGTGGGTCCCTCTAATTGTGGCATGTGGGATGCCGTCTCAGCATGGCCTGATGAGTGGTGCCATGTCTGTGCCCGGGATCTGAACCAGCAAAACCCTGGGCCGCCAAAGCGGAGCACGCAAACTTAGCCACTCCGCCACTGGGCCAGCCCCAGAACTTTATTTTCAAATGAATAGCTAGTTGTTCAAACATTGTTTATTGAGGGATCTATCCTTTCTCTGCTGATCTGGAATCAGGATATAATGAATACAAAATTTTTAAAAAGATATAAAGTTTTATAACATTAGGATTGTAAATATATGAAACCAAGAAAAGCATGTCCTCCAAATAGGTTATAAATAAATAACCAATATGTTAACTGTGGTTGTTTCTGGGTCATAGAACTATCGAGACTTTTCCCTTTCTCATAATGAACATGTATTTCTTTCTTTTTAAGTCTCAGTGAATTTTATTAACATTCAATAATAAAGATAAGAAAAATGGTTGGAAAAACCGTGTATGTTCATTGTGAGGAACTCCTTCACTGTTTCTAAGAAATAGCAAAAGACAATGAAATGAGGTAGTTGATTTTTTTTTTTTGAGGAAGACTAGCCCTGAGCTAACTACTGCCAATCCTCCTCTTTTTTATTGAGGAAGACTGGCCCTGAGCTAACATCCATGCCCATCTTCCTCTACTTTCTGTGTGGGACGCCTGCCACAGCATGGCTTGCCAAGCAGTGCCATGTCCGCACCCAGGATCTGAACTGGCGAACCGCGGGCTGCCAAAGTGGAACGTGCACACTTAACTGCTGTGCCACTGGGCTGGCCCCTGAAAGGAAGTAGTTTTAATGGTGACTCGATCATTAAATACTTTGAAAACAGGAATGTTATTAGAACCAGTATACATTCTTTTGTAAAAAGTGGGGTTTTGGCTTTTCTTAAATCTGATGATTGCTGCTTTTCTCTCTTTCTCCTTTTCTTTTTGGTGAGGAAGATTGTCCCTGAGCTAACATCTGTGCCAGTCTTCCTCTGTTTTGTATGTGGGATGCCACCACATCATGGCTTCATGAGCAGTGTGTAGGTTCATGCCCAGGACCTGAGCCCGTGAACCCTGGGCCACTGAAGTGGAGCACGCGAACTTAACGACTATGCCACCAGGCTGGTCCCTCTCTCTTTTTAATAATTATCAGGAAATTGTACTGCTGTAGGTTCTAGTACAAGTGGAAAGACACACTGTGTTCTTATATAGGATGACTTGCTATCTTAAAAATGTTAATTCTCCCTAAGTTAGTGTATAAATTTAATGTAATCCTAATAAAAATATTAGTTTTCGTTTTTGTTTTGCTACTAGACAACTGATTATAAAGTACACATGGAAAAGTAGACAAGAATGGCCTGGAAAAGTGAAAAAGAAGAACAATGGGGTTGAGGGGTGGCAGTTCCTGTCTCTATCAGATATTGAAATGTAAAGTCTCAGTAGGTAAAATAGCTTGGGGCCAAAGACTCTTAGGGCTGAATACAAAGTCTAGAAATAGACCACGGTACCCAGGAGTATTTAATATATGCTGAAGATACAGTTCTAAATCAGTGGGAGACGGAAGACCGTTAAATGTGGTGATGCAAAAATAAACAAGATAACATTGGAAAAAAATTGGATATATACTTGAACACTCAGCACTAGGATAATTTCCAAATGGAACATAGATGTAATGTTAAAGAAGGGAATCCATAAAAGAGCCAGAAGAAAACAGATAAATTCCTTTATAAATTTGGAGTGGAGAAGACCTTTCTAACTGTGAATAAAAGTCTAGAAAACATGAAAGAAAAGATTGGTAATTTCGACTTATGAAAAAGAAACACACACAAAACTTCCACATAGCAACAAAGCCAAAAGATAAATGGAAAAAATATTTCTAACTCTTATCACAAAACGGCTTATCTTTCTAATATATAAAAGAGTTCCCAAAAAGTGATAGAGAAGAAAACCCAACAGCCCAATAGAAGAACAGGCAAAAGATATGAATAGTTCACAGAAAATACAAATGGCTCTTAAACGTGTGAAAAGATCCTCCATCTCTGTTATAATAAGATGTATAAATTAAAACTGTTTTTAGATACCGCTCTTGACCTATCAGATTGAGATGTTTGAAGAACTGTTGGAAGATCTGTAGATTAAATTCAGTATTATGCTTGTGGAAAAGTATGAGAAAATGTGAGATTTTATAATACAAGTTCTCTTAACCAATTGTTACTTGATCAGTTTACTAGATTATGGTATGTGTAATTTTTGTCTGCTTTAGCTGACTTCAAGTATAGATCAGCTAATGAGCATCAGACCAGCAGTCAGTGCCAGTGGCTTCAGATAATAGGACTTCTGTATTCTAGGACTAACCTAGTGACAAAATGAAGCTTCTTAAAGCAAAGTCTCTCTGTCACTAGGTTAATTTATTTCTAATGAACAGTGGGAAAGTTTAGTTTCCTGGGCTCATGTCTTTGGAGTTAGAAGATTCTATTAAAATGAAGGTTCTTCCTTCCTTATCTTAGGAGGAAGAAGCTCTTCTCTCAGAGATGGATGTCACAGGCCAGGCCTTTGAAGACATGCAGGAGCAAAACATCCGTTTGATGCAGCAGTTGCGAGAGAAGGATGATGCAAATTTCAAGCTCATGTCAGAACGTATCAAGTCTAATCAGATTCATAAGTTGCTTAAAGAAGAGAAGGAGGAGCTGGCAGACCAGGTTTTGACTCTGAAGACTCAGGTAATTAGAATGAATAAAGCTTTCCAGAATTCTGTTGAAGTATGATGCTTTCTACATGAAGATACACATAAAAGAATGATTATTGTGGCATTTTTTTGTAATAGGAAAAAAACCTGAAAACTAAATATACGTGATTAGGATACTGGTAAATAAATACATCCCTACAAAGGAGTACAATGTAGCTGTTAAGACAAATATGGATCTGCTAATATGGAAAAATGTCTAAAATATTTCATTAAATGATTTGTTTTATTGTACTTCTTGCATTAAAAATGTATATGTCTTTGTGTGCATGTGCTGTGTATTTTAGAAATTTCTAGAAGGCTGCATGGGAAACTATAAGAATGGTTACCTGACTGCCTCTGGATGTTGGGATGAGAGTTTGTGGATGCGAGACTTTACTTTTTACCCTTTGATATTGTGTGATTGTATTTTATGCATGAATTGCAAGAAAGACTACTGTAGAACTTCTACTTATTCTGAAAGAGACATGCTTGGACTTTTGTTTGAGCTATAATTTACATGTTCTAGTATGAATAGCCAGGCTTTGGGGATTGGTATGGGTAAAGAAGGTAAATATCCGTAAATGAAATTTCCTCTATTCTTGGCAATTTGGAGAAGAACCTTTTCAGTGGTTTCCCGGACTGTTACTTGAATCATCAGCAATATTTTTAATAGTAAAGGTGAAGCTTTTGATTATCATAGTCCTGCATGTATTTTGAAGGGTTCATGGATAAAATTAGTAATAGTTTGAGATTTCTAACAGATTCTCTTTTGTGGGCCTATGGATTAACAGAACCTAGTCAGTTTTGTTTTTTTCCTTCCTGTTTGTGTTAAAATGTGACTTTCTTTTTCAAAGGTTGATGCCCAGTTACAGGTAGTAAGGAAACTGGAGGAAAAGGAGCATCTGTTACAAAGCAACATTGGCACAGGGGAGAAGGAGCTGGGTCTTAGGACTCAAGCCTTAGAGATGAATAAACGCAAGGTATGGTTGATTACTCTGTAATCTAACATGATGATTAGTCTTTACAGGAACAAATAAGTATAACACTGATGAAATTAGAGGTTCACTTTATTCCTTGGACTTGGGTCACGTTTGCCTCACTGGAAATAAGGGGTGGTAAGATGATATTATGCATACATCCCTCTTAGGCAATGGAGGCAGCCCAGCTCGCGGATGACCTCAAAGCACAACTGGAGTTGGCTCAGAAGAAGCTGCATGATTTTCAGGATGAGATCGTGGAGAACAGTGTCACCAAAGAAAAGGACATGTTCAATTTCAAACGAGCCCAGGTAAGATCAATTGTTTTTTCTTTACATTTTGGCCTTTAGATGTTTTCTGAGCGCTGAAGTGACCCATGTGATGAAGGAGTCATTGGTCGAATATATGGCATTTCCTACTTGAGGGTCGATTCCTTGAGGGAAGAGACAGAGCCTTGTTTCTTCCCTGCCACATCCTCAGAGCCTTCCGTCGTGCCACCACTACTTGCGCCATGATATAAATACTTATTAAATGAATGAATTGGTGAGTTTGTAAAGAGGTAGCACCAACTTTAGAGGATTTTAAAGTTCTCCTACAATTTTTCAGTTTTTGGCACACAAACCGTTTTCCGTGATGCCTTTCTATACTTATCTATAAATCTGAAAATTATTTTAATCAAATTTACTTTCAGCTTAAAGCTAGTTATCTTAAAGTAACCTATCAGATTTTCGTCTTCTTTAAAATTAATTCAGTCCCTCTAAACTCTTACGCTGTATTTGCACAGAACTGAATTGACAGTACAGGCATACCTCGTTTTATTGTGCTTCGCGAATGCTACATTTTTTACAAATTGAAGGTTTGTGGTGACCCTGTGTCTAGCAGGTCTCTTGGCGCCATTTTGCCAACAGCATTTGCTCACCTTGTGTCTCTGTGTCACATTTTGGTAATTCTAGCAATATTTCACAGCTTTTCATTATTATTTTATTTGTTATGATGATCTGTGATCAGTGATCTTTGATTTTACTATTATAATTGTCTTGGGGCACCATGAACTTCGACCATATAAGATGGTGGATGAGTCAGTAAATGTTGTATGTGTTTGACTGCTCCACCGACTGGCTCTTCCTCTGACTTGGGCCTCCCTATTCCCTGAGACACAACAATATTGAAATTAGGTGAATTAGTAACCCTACAATGGTCTCTAAGTATTCAAGTGAAAGAGTCGCACGTCTCTCATTTTCAATCAGAAGCTAAAAGTGATTAAGCTTAGTGAGGAAGGCATGTCAAAAGCTGAGACAGGTCAAAAGCTAGGCCTCTTGCATGAAACAGTTAGCCAAGTTGTGAATGCAAAGGAAAAATTCTTGAAGGAAATTAAAAGTGCTACTCCAGTGAGCATATGAATGATAAAAAAGAGAAACAATC
Organism: Equus caballus; assembly: GCF_041296265.1. Lineage (NCBI taxonomy): Eukaryota > Metazoa > Chordata > Mammalia > Perissodactyla > Equidae > Equus > Equus caballus. The sequence goes on from NC_091708.1 coordinate 16,102,194, forward strand.
TCATTGCTGATATGGAGAAAGTTTTACTGGTCTGGATAGAAGATCAAACGAGCCACAACATTCCCTTAAGCCAGAGCCTAATCCAGAGCAAGGCCATAACTATCTTCAATTCTATGAAGGCTGAGAGGGGAGAGGAAGCTGCAGAAGGAAAGTTTGAAGCTAGATTGGTTCATGAGGTTTAAGGGAATAAACCAGCTCCGTAAGATAATAGTGCAGGGTGAAGCTGCACAAGTTATCCAGAAGATCTAGCTGAGATAATTAATGAAAGTGACTACCCTAAACAAGATTTTCAATGTAGACGAAACAGCAGTCTGTTGGGAAAAGATGATATGTAGAACTTTCTTAGCTACAGAGGAGAAGTCAACACCTGGCTTCAAAGGACAGGCTGACTCTCTTGTTAGGGGCGAATGCAGCTGGTGACTTTAAGTTGAAGCCGGTGCTCATTTACTATCCTGAAAATCCTAGGGCCCTTAAGAATTATGCTAAATCTACTCTGCCTGTGCTCTGTAAATGGAACAAGAAAGCCTGGATGACATCTGTTTACAACGTGGTTTACTGAATATTTTGTCCACTGTTGATATCTATTGCTCAGAAAAAAGATTCCTTACCAAATATGACTGCTCATTGACAGTGCACCTGGTAACCCAAGAGCTCTGATGGAGATGGACAATGAGATTGATGTTGTTTTCACGCCTGCTAACACAACATCCATTCTGCAGCCCATGGATCAAGGAGTAATTTTAACTTTGAAGTCTTATTCTTTAAGAGATACATTTGTAAGGCTATAGCTGCCATACATAGTGATTCCTCTGATGGATCTGGGCAAAGTAAATTGAAAGCCTTCTGGAAAGGAGTTACTATTCTAGATGCCATTCAAACCATTTGTGATTCATGAGAAGTGGTCAAAATAGCAACGTTAACAGGAGTTTGGAAGAAGGTGATTCCGACCCTCATGGGTGACTTGAAGGGGTTCAGCACTTCAGTGGAGGTTACTGCAGATGTGGTGGGAAGAGCGACAGAACTAGAATTAAAAGTAGAGCCTGAAGATGTCGCTGAATTCCTGCAAGCTTGCGATAAAACTTTAATGGATGAGGAAGTTGCTTCTTATGGATGAGCAAAGAAAGTGGTTTCTTGAGATGGAATCTATTCCTGGTGAAGATGCTGTGAAGAGTCTTCACATGACAACAAAGGATTTATACTGTTACATAAACTTAGTTGATAAAGCAGCGGCAGGGTTTGAGAGGATTGACTCTAATTTTGAAAGAAGTTCTGCTGTGGATAAAATACTATCAAACAGCATTGCATGCTACAGAGAAATCATTGGTGAAAGGATGAGTCAAATGATGCAGCAAACTTCATTGTCGTCTTATTTTGAGAAATTTCCACAACCACCCCAACCTTCAGCACCACCACCCTGATCATGATCGGTCATTGGCCATCAACACTGAGACAAGACCCTCCACCAGCAAAAAGATTGAAGACTTGCTGAAGGCTCAGATGATGGTTAGCATTTTTTAGCAATAACGTATTTTTTAGTTAAGCTAAATACATTGTTTTTTTGACATAATGCTATTACACACTTTTAATAGACTACAGTATAGTGTAAAGATAACATTTATATGCACTGGGAAACCAAAAAATTCATGTGGCTCACATTATTTTGATCCTTGCTTTATTGTGTTAGTCTGATATCTGTAAGGTATGCCTGTATTTAGATGTAACTTAAGTTTGGCAATATGATTATGGTTGCTTATTCTGAAACAAAAGAAAATATCTTGCCATTTGCAATTCTGTGCATTCCTGAAAGATAATTGGTCATGAAACAACAGGAAGTCCTTTCTTTTCACAACAGAAAGTTCAAGTTGGAGCAATTTTTCTTCTCAAAAATGGCAGGTTTCAGGGCAGTGTATCTAATGTGTATGTTATCCTACCACAGGAGGACATCTCTAGACTTCGAAGGAAACTGGAGACCACAAAGAAACCAGACAATGTACCCAAATGTGATGAGATTCTGATGGAGGAGATTAAGGATTATAAGGTTAGGAAACCTGCCTCAGTGATCTGTTTGTGTTTTGTTGTCCAGGCCTGAAATGGCCTACTAAGAGACTGAGAGAATAAACTCTGAACTTCTTTATATGAAGGTAACCAGAGACTGGTTTATTTTTGGCGGGGAAAAAATGGTACTCTCGTCTTAGTGCTTAGTGGGTTTTCTCTTGTTTGTTTGCTTATATATGAGAGTCATTTGGGGCTTCAGCCTTTCTGGTTGCTCAGACTCTGACTTCTTTCTTTTTTAGGCACGCCTGACCTGTCCCTGTTGCAACATGCGTAAAAAGGATGCTGTACTTACCAAATGCTTCCATGTTTTCTGCTTTGAGTGTGTGAAGACACGCTATGACACCCGCCAGCGCAAATGTCCCAAGTGTAATGCTGCTTTTGGTGCCAATGATTTCCATCGCATCTACATTGGGTGATCCAAGTCAAGAGAGGAAGAGAGGCTGGCTGACAGGCACTTATTCATTCACCACCAAACCTCTACCTCTTCTCTCCTTGACTGTCACCTGCAGGGCAGTTGTCTGTCAACTCTTTCCTCCACAGACTGTATGTCCAGGTTCTCCTCTCTAATAACTAGGACTTTAGGGGAAAGGACTGGTAAATGCAAGTCTTGAGTTTTACAATGAATTAGAAACAAACAACTCTTGTCTTCCCTACCAGCTTTGTTTATGTCCGGCTTTTAGACTTTTCAACATTTTCTTCTTCAGGCTCACTGTATAATCTTGGATTGTCCATTCCTCCTGAAAAAGTCAAGTTGGTATTTTTGACGTGGAGAAGGGAACAAAGAAGAGTGGAGACACATGGCTATTTTGGGGGGCAGATCTTTTAGAAATAAGCTACTTATGGGTACAAACTTTTCCTGATTTGAGTAGAAAACTTTTTGTAAACTTGGATTATAAAATGGTGTAATTGTACTACTTTTTCCTGGATGGTTTGAAGCCTTAATGAAATTATGTCCAGGATGATTCAATCCATTTCCTTTTCACTAGCAAAGTAACTTGTTAAGATCAGTTGGCTTCCTTGTTATTTAACTTTTGAATGTTCTACTCATTAAAGTCTTTAAATTTCTTGAGGCCAGATAATTTGAAATACTATAGCTCCTTTTATCTTACAATGAAATCAAGATTGGAGAGAAAGGGGAACAGCAATGAAATGGTGAACAGATCTGGGAACTTGATACAGGGAAGCCATGGTGAGCTATGAATTACTCTCATCCGCCTCTCTCAGGGGTTGGTGTGATCCCTGTTTTCCAGAAGATTCTCTATAATGTTTCTGTAGGACTTTATACTCCATAAGCTTCAATTAAAGAAGGATTCAGTTTGCTTTTGTGTTTGTGTTTTTCTTTGAAACTTACATTTGTCACTGTTAGTTGATTTTACACCTGCTGTTCTAGAATTGAAATCTCTTGGACAGAAATAATCAACGTAGATTAAGATGCTAGCTGTGTTTGAAGAATTTATTTCTTTTATTAATTGGAGCACTTTTCTCCCGGTTGTGTTATTGAGTCTGTTCTGGGGAGAGATTATGCCTGAAAGAGGACGGTTTATTTGACTACTCAGTTCCCATCCATAGTTCGCTGTGGGGGTAAGAGATTGTGGTTTGTTTTCCAGGAAGTATAAGGCTGCCTGGCACTTTAGGCTGAGAGTTCTTGAATTATAAGTTTTGAAGTAACCAGCACTCCAGAGGTGTTTTATATCTCTGCTAAGGGGTTGTGTAAAATGGGGCCCTTCTTGATCACCACCTGTCCTAGAAGATAGGTAAGAACAAATTCCATGTCCTTTTGTGGTCACTACCTATATTCAGCAGGATTTGTGATGAATTCCACAAAGTCATGAGGTATGGGTTGAGAAATGAGTCTAAGTGGGGAATTTCACAGCATCATCAAAGAGGTCACGGGTCCTTTGATCCCCCTGTCCCCCTACCCTCACACACACAGAACCATGATGGGGCGAGGCTCTGCTCCTGGACGTGCAGTGCATGTGCAGGCAGTAATAGGACACTTTCCCCTTGCTGCTCTCTTCTTACAGGGCAAGCTTGGGCATAACTCTGTTGGTTTGGAGGCAGACTACTTGTGCAGCAGGTGGCAGGTTTGGATATTGACTGTTTATGACACTTGGCTAGGAAAGCCAGCTGCCCAACAGTGATGATGGTGGAGCCTGTGGAATGTTATGGAGGGAACCGCTAGTCCCACGGGAAGGTGGATTTAAGCAAAGTTCCTCTAGCTTGGAAGAGCGGGGAACCCCTAGTCCCAACTAGCTTGAGGTCTAGGCAATACAGGGAGTGCTCTTAAAGTCGTTGTCAGATAATGACCAAAAACACTTGTGATTTTTGGGTATTCTGGCTTCTCTCACTACAGAAGAGGATGATGAATGGGCTTCAGGAAGACCCACAAATTGTCTGTCAGATTTCATTTGTGTTGGGTGTACATCATTTGTAGCTTGTTTCAGATGCTAAAGGAATTCTGGAACTTCACAAATCCCAAAAAAGTTAAGAATCGGTGCTCTAGATCCATCGAACTTCTTAAAAAGAGAATTTCTTGAATGCCAATTTCATAAACAAATGCCAATTTTAGAGTATTACAGAAGTACTAGAGTCTTCTCTTTTTTAAAACGCTTCAGGACATACAGGGATGGTCTCTTGGTTTTTTTCTTTACTTTTGTTGTTACCTTGGAAATTGTCTTGGCAATTTGGACCAAAGTCAGAGTTGATATGCCCTAAGGCATATGTCTTAACTACATGGCTTGGCTTTTACCTCCTTACCTGCTATCGAGATCTTTTTCAAAGGTGTTCACCTGTTTCTACTAGCTATTGCATTCTGGAAATTTGTAATTCCAGAAATTACATGAATTTCCATTGGGATTCCTTGTTTTTTTTCTTATTCTCAGTCCAGATCCACTGGCATCTTTCTCCTTCAAGGGCAGGAGCTCTGCACATAGTACCATGTGCATGCCCCTTGAGTGATGAGTGTGATTGGATGCTGTGGGGATTCGTGGAAAGATTCTGGACAATAAGGAAGTGATCACCTGTCATCTTTTAGACCTCCTGGGAAGGTGATGCCCAGTTCTTGAAGGAAGCTTTATGCTGTTCTCATCTATTTTCATGGTTTGCTAGTGTGGAATACCTTTAAATTTTGGTCCTTAAAGTTTTTCCAGAAGACTGTCAATTGATAAACTCAAGTCCCAGTGAGTCTGCAGAAAAGTTTTGACCAATTCTTATCACAAAAGTCTACCTGATTGACATGATAGGACAGCCACACTGAGACAGTAAGTAGAAAATTAGTGGGTTGTGTATATGTTGGATTGGGTTTACGCAGTAGGAAACTCCTGGCATAGAAGTAAATTAAAAATTTCCTAGATATGTAATTGTCCCACCACAAAGAAAAATTGAGCTTTACCTTCTGGGGATTTCTGCCCAACTTTGGTCATTTCCTAACATTAGATATTAAGGTCTTATTTCTAGCATACTTCACAACTACTAAAATCAGGACATGGAAAGGGCAATGTCTTAACAATCTAATCCCCAGCATCCAGCAGAGGGCCTGGCACACAGGAGTATCCATTACATTTTGCATGATTAAGTTAATTCAGCTCCATCTTTCTGCTAACAAATCTTCAGAAGTCTGCTTTATCGGACCAATGTGTGAATTCAGACCTTATTTCTTTTTTTCACCCTCTAACTGGAAATAACTTTTCTTCATATATTGAAGTAACTTTTCAAATTTGGATTATCCTGAAATATATGGCTGCATTTTAAATTTCTTTTGCGGTGATAATAAAGGAGATTATTACAAATTCTGAAACTAATATCTCTGATAGAGGCAACCTATGATAGCCGGGGCTTTTCTTCACATAGATTTAGCCTTCTTTTTTTTGAGGGAAATTGTAGACAAAATTAGAACCACAGCATATTCACATTGACGTAATGATATGCTCTGAGGATTTCCGGTTACTGAAATCTTCAGAGTTGGAATGATTTAAAAGCTAGGATGTGAGAGCTGGAAGGGACCTCAAACCATGTCCTTATTTTAAAGATGAGGAAACAGGCCCCAGGGTCACTCAGTTTAGTAGCAGAATCAAAATGTGATAATCAGACCTCCATTGTTCTTTCTTTTACCCTAAGTGGAGACCTGTACCAACAGAGGGCTTGTCATCTGGGAGAAAATAACTGAAAATACTTTCTGAGTCTTTTTGAAGTCTTTCCAAAAACTTATATAAACCTGGTGTATTTATCCTTGATAGTTCTAATGTAAGTAGGGTCTCTTTGCCAGGCCCTTGATTAGGACTCCGTTTTGTCCCCCTGTTCATTGAGAGTTCCCATAGCACTTTGGTCTAGAGTAGACTTGAACCAAAGGGGTCTTTGGTTTTTCCTGCTCACCGACTCTGTTGATGTGTTTGTTGAGTGCTTACTGTGATTCCAGGAGCTGTGCTAAACACATTTATTATGAAGTCAGACTCAGATGAGAATGGCCCTGCCACATATTAGCAAGTTATTTCAGCTCTAATTCAGTTTCTTCATCTACCAAATAATAATAACCACATTACAGGATTGTATTGAGGATGAAATGAGTCAATAAATGCAAAATGTTTAGCACAGTGCCGAGCAGCTAGTAAATGTTTAAAATATTAACTTCTATTATTGCAAACAGAAATTGAGAGGTCAATTTTTCTTTCTTCTACATTTTCTTCCTATTTCTAGGAAAAAATAAGACTGACATCCTTTGGAATCTGGGCCATTGTGTTTATGTCTGTCTCTAAATCCACCTGTCCTGGTTAATGATGTCATGGCCAAGTCATTCCAAAATATCAAAAAGTTAACTTTGTTTGCTCACTGTCCTACAAACAAAATGCATATGAATGACAGTTCCACCTAGTGGTGAGGATCCTGGTCTTTTAATTCATCCCTCTTCAGCTTAGAATCCTTGAATAGTCCCTGGAGTCTTTGGGATACCAATCCACTCTAGCACAGTTATCTAGCCTCTGCTTTTCTTTCCGGTCCTTACAGCTTGCACTTGCCTCGTGCATTACGTTTCTGTCATATTGAACTATTTGATGTTCCTAAGTTCCTTGACTGCCACAGCTTCGCAGCTCTGGACTTTGTACATACTGTTTCTTTTACCTGGCATCCCTGTTACCCTCCACTCAGTTTCTCCACCACACACACACACGGTAAGTGTCTTTGCCCCCATAGTACCCGATGTGCATCAGAGCACAAGCCACATTGTTTTGCCAGTTTGTGTCTGCCTGCTAGACTGAGCTCCATCAGATCAGAATCTGCGTTTTATCTTTCTGTCTCCAGCAGCTAACCTGATGCATGCCTCAAAATAAGCATCCAAAAAATGACTGATGCAAAACATGCTTGGGTAAGTTGGCAGTTGAATTAGCTTATAGTAGGTTTATGTTTTTACGAGATTTGATTTGGGTGTCTTCTGGAAGAATGTGTGTGAAGAATGCATCCAGCTAGCAGATTCATGATGGCAAGTTTGCAGCAGCTAAAACTGCCTGGGTTGTCAGAAACTGCAAAATACCTGAGACTGGAGGACTGCAAAGTGGTTTGCACCAGTTCTTGGTTGGGCTAGATAGCAAAAAGAAAGAGATGCCCTAAACCGTTTCTGTGAGACTCAAAGGCTACAGTGTTGAATTCAGTGGACCAATGCAGGTGCAGTTACCACATCAGCTTCCCTCTCCATTCTGTGGAGCTGGAGGCCAGGCTGAGGCATGGGTGGGAAGCAGGATGGCAGAAAAACTAAAGGGGGGTTAGAGGAAGAAGGGGAAGTTGTAAGGAGTGGTCAGTGTCCTGACAATGTAGTATGGTTGTTCTGGAATTGCGCTGCCTGCATGTGAATCTCTGCTGCTACTAATGCTGACTGTGTGACCTTGGGCAACTCACATAATTCCCTGACCCTTAGTTTTTCCATTTGTAAACCAGAGGTCTGGTTTATCTACTCCAGACTAGGTTTAGAGCAACTGTCTCATGGGGTTTTAGTGAGGATTAAATGAGATCACAGTTTGTAAAATAAGTGCTCAGTAAATGTTAGTTATTATTGTATTTTCCGTTTACAGGTTGTGGAAAGGACAGATTGTGAGGAGGTCCCTGAAGTTAGAGACCAGGCCCATCTTATTCACTATTGTGTTTCCAGCACTTGGCACATAAATACAAGCTGTTTAGCAAATGTTTGTTGAGTTCCTAAATGCGTGTGGTCAGGGCAGTTTTTCAGAGATCTCTTAATATTGTGGCTTTTCCTAGAATGTCTCTCTCTGATGAAGCCATTTCAGCTCTACTTCATGATGCCATAGCTCTGAGTGTTCTCAGCATACTTTGGGCCACTTTGGACTACACCAAGGAAACAAGCATAAGTCATAGCAGCAGTGGGTCTCCTGTTAGGAAGGGGCTGATGCCACAGCAACATTTGAATGCCCGAAGATAATGCCAGCAGTACATCCGAAAGTGAAGTTTCTGTCTGAACATTTATTCCACAGTCATAGAAACTGAAGATGGAAAAGACCTGAGGACATCTAGTCCATCCATGTGATTGTACAAGAAAAGTGGCTGGAGCAAAGCAGCCTGTTCACTTCATGCTCACAAGACAGCATTTCAGTTCTTCCTGGAGTGGAGCGATTGCAAACACATTAAAATGAAGACACAATGCAAATACTCTTTACAAACCTTAAGAAAATACTTATAAGTACATTATTTTCATAAAACAATTAGGAACTAATCTAAAAAAGGAGTGAGGGAATCCTGGATTAGATGGACGGTGTGGGTGGGTGAAGAAAAGAATAACTAAACATTGCAGATAGTGAAGTGGTTTTGATGACTAGAAAGCAATTTCTTCTGGACTGGTTGGGTTTTTGGTTTGCCCATCAAAAATATGAGTTGAGAGGAAGAGAGGCTCTGAAGTAGTTTCTTTCCCCTTCATTCTTTATCCACACCAAGGAAGTGCTTACTAGCTCCAAGGCCCTAATGACCCGGCACCAACACTGAGAAGTCTGTCACCCAGATCACATAGCTCTGTTCTGCGTGGCGGTTGCTCCACTTACCACTTCTTCTCTTGGCACCGAAGCAGCAGCTTCTATATTGGGTTTGTGCAATAGTGAGATCCATGAATAGCGGAGAGTCACCTCCAGGCATGTTAAAGACCTCAACTGATTGGGTCCCTGTGGCTGCCTCACTTGTCTGTCCCAGTCATTCTGCCAACTTAATGGTTGAAGGGATCCCCTTGCCCCTCTACAAGGGTGTCCACACTGTGGGGCCCTTATTATTATTTACATGAGCCTAGTAGCCCTACTTGTCCCAACCCACCCAGTCATCCTTTATTATATTCTTCCTGTGTCAGGAATTCCCTCTTGGAAAATTGGGTTGGGGTGAGCGACACAATCAGGTTGTCATGTTCCAAGTTCCCAGCATCAGAGCTTGAAAAGGAATGGAGGCCTTCCTGATCTCATGAAATAGGAGCCCACAAGAGGAGGCAAGGTAGCACCCCATCTCTTCTTTACCAGAATACTACCCTCCGCCTCAAGATTCCTGATCTTTGTGTTTTTTGAGCCTGAGGGGAATTGAGAGAACAGAGGTGGGGCAGAACAGAAAGGAGGGTTTTCAAAGGACCCACCATTTCATGAAGTCTTTTTACAAAACACAACACACTGTTTCACAAATTGCAAAACACTGTTCAATTACTACCAATAAAAATAACCATTGCTACTTAACATGAAGACTGCTTCATTTCACCACAAACAATTATGCTTTGCTTTTCTTTATCCAGAACTTGGAGGCATTTCAAGCAGTACTGATGGCAGGAAGCCCGCTTTCAGACCCTGCTGTGTCTCCCCACATCCTGGCCACAGTGTTGGCCAAGTAGTTCCTCAGAAGATACTCGAGGAGCCATGCACTGGTCACCTACTTCGGGGACAGGCAGGCTACTGCTCAGAATGCCTCAGTAGAGAAGCTTAAGGTAAACGCGATATACAAAAATCCAAACTTACAAAACAGATACATTAAGGGATAATTAATTGCATTACAAAAGGGTTCTTTACTTTACAAAAGAATTCACCTCTGGGTTCCTTTAAATAGCCAGCTTCTCAAGCACAGTCAGAATATGAGCTGAGTTATAAAAATGTCCATGTACAACAGTAGGAGCATGGCTGTTGCGTGAGTTGAGGTACACCTGTACATCAGCCTTCCGGGCTGCACAGAGCATGATGCAGTCTCTACAGCATCCTTAGCTATTGCAGACGGGTGGGAATGGCTAAGGGGCATGATCTTCCAAAGTCAGTTGCAGACATACTTCGGGACCTGCGATGAGAACGTGGGAGGATAGGGCATTTCAAAGCAGAGTTGTCCTTTCTGTTTCCAGGGCTCACCTGTTCCCTTACTGCAAGGTTGGTGAAGTCTAACTTTAGAACCCTCCTACCACCTCCCTAATCAGTCTCTCTGCACCTACATCCACCCCAGGGTTTTCTCAGACAATTAACTAATTGCTAAAGTGTTCTCTAATTACATCTTAAGGTGTTATCTTCCCCTGGGGGACTGGGTAGTTCTTAGTGGGAATGCAGGGATTGCATCCAAAAGTAGGGGGAGAAATTTTGGAATTGAGGAGCTTTTCCAATGATCTGCAGCTGTTACAGAGCACAGTGCTTGGCACAGCGCTGTGAGCTCATTGTAGGTCTTCAAATTGACTGGAGTGGAGCAAAGAGACTGAGAAGATGAAGCAGGTAATTGATAAACAAGGAAATCTAGTCCTAAATGGCACCCTGGGATGGGAGTGGCTGTATGGAAGAGGAATCAGCAGATGTTTGCTGAAGTTTAAAAAACTCTCAAGAAGGCTCTTCTCACCTCTCCCCATCGCTGGGGCAGCCAAATTCTATAACAGTGTTTCTCGAATAGTAACAACCACATGTGTCAGTCACCTGGGGATGGTGGTTAACAGGAGGTTTCCGAGCCCTCATCCAGATTCCCCACCCCTCCAGTCCTCTGGGGGAGCCTGGCAATCAGCATCCTAAGGAGTGCCTTGATCATTGCTACATTAACATTGGGAACTGAAGTTCCATAGTCCCATATTCCCTTCCCTTTCGGCATGTCCAAGCCGTTGCACACCAGGAAGGGATGCCCAGGTGGAGGGGAAACAGGTTACTTACATCAGTCTCTTGGGAGCATTAGATGGAGCCTGGAGGAGAATTGGAGGCTCCTCAGAGATGTTCATGGCTCCTCAGAGATGAATGGGAGTGAGGTGGGGAGGCTGACTTGGTCATTATCAATACAGATATGGAAAGCAGGACACATTCCTGAAGGTTGAAGCTTGTGATGTTCACAGGTTCGAGGCTCACTTTTAGGATTCCTACAGCTAAGAGACTGATGACTGCTGACCTGAAAATGGCCTAGTAAGTGGTTTGCAGAGCATTTTCACTTAACCCACCATGCCAACTCACACATCCTATATAGGCAACAACCAGGGATGCTCCAGTTTCATGCCAAGGCCACAGCCTTGCTTTATATTTCTCTTTCTTCTTCCTTTGTAAAAGGCACACACTATAGTGGAGATGCTTAGTCCTATTCATTCCTTAGCAAAATTGCTTTTCTGGCTCACAGCTTTTGTTCTAAAAGCACGCTGACATTTTTAATGCCTCTTGTGCCTGTCCTCTGTTCCCACTCACACATCCCTGTCCCTTTTCTTCATGGCAGGTCAACATGTTCCTACTAAATGTGAGTCAGGATGGTGTCGGAGATCCAGGACCTCCTCAAAACATGGCTCTTGCCTGACCCAGTCAATCCTTGGCCTGCTGTGATACTAGGAGTTGAGTTAATGTTTTAAGTACCAGCTCCCTGTCCTCGGTTTCTCTACCTCTTACTTTGCTCCCTGTCAGGATTGTAGGAACAAATCTAGCCTGGGGAGTTGTATCAAAAGCCACAACCCTGGATAGTTCTGCTCTATGCTAAGATTAAACCAACCACCCAGTAAGACATAGGTATGGGTGACAATTTTCTCTCTTATTGATAGTGCAGAGAAAGGGCTAAAACCCAGAAATATTACCGTGGCACCTGGTGAAAAGGTTAAGAGGAATGAGGGTCGTCTGGTTATTCAAAAATCCCTTCCTTACACAGAGTTTACTCCTCTGACTAATTTAAGATTCCTGCTCTGAAAAGATGCCTATCCTGGAGACCTAGGGGGCGAGCTCGGAAGAGCTGCCGCTGCTCTTTAGGCTGCGGAGAGCGGCCTTGACCTCTAAGAAGACCCAGACCTCAGCTTCCCTGCGCCTCTGTCAGTAGTTACAAAAGAGCATTACGAAGTGTCTCAGGGGCTCAGAAGAGTGCCAGGAATGGAGAGAGGGGAGCAGCGTGGTGGCCTAGGACTCGCGAGTCCGATTTGTCCTTTGGTACTCTTCCAGCTCCGTTTTCCTGCTCACCGCCAGCTGCAGCTCCTGGCGGATCACCTGAATCTGCTTCTCGAGCTCCGAGAGCTCCTGCATCACTGAGTTCCGAGCTCCGTTCAGGGAGTCTGCTCTCCCATTGGTGGTCAGCGAGGCTGGGAGCTCTCTTCTCCTTGGAGGCAAAGGGATGTCCTGGCGGGTCCGGAGGCCCAACTGGTTTTGTCGTCCCTCATCACTCAAGATGTATTTTCGTCGGTCGTCATGGCTCAAATTGGAAGTATTCCACACGGTGAGCTGACGGGGTCCCACGTTGGACCTAGGAAACCAAGAGACACTTTAGATTTGCCTTCCACTCTGCAGCCCTCAAAGTGCTGTTCCCCATCCATTAGCCATTTCCCGTGTGAATAACATGGAGCTGGTATGCTTTTAGAGATGAAGTAACAGCCATGGACAGCCTGCCTGCTGGAGTGTCATGGGGACAAAGGGAGCCGATACAATTCTTTTCAAGTGAACTTCAAGGTCTTGTCAAGTCTTCCACCACCCCAGAACTGGAATGGGTGTATCATCTGCAGGGCTGATGGATCAGGGTGTGGCACATTACTTTATGAAGAACCATACGTGCTTTTTTTTTTTTTTTAAGATTTTTTTTTATTATTTTTTTCCCCCAAAGCCCCCCGGTACATAGTTGTATATTCTTTGTTGTGGGTCCTTCTAGTTGTGGCATGTGGGACGCTGCCTCAGCATGGTCTGATGAGCAGTGCCATGTCCGCGCCCAGGATTCGAACCAACGAAACACTGGGCCGCCTGCAGCGGAGTGCGCGAACTTAACCACTGGGCCACGGGGCCAGCCCCGTTACGTGCTTTTTTATTTCCCTCCTGCGAATGAGGCTTAGAAAGCAGCACTGCCTTGAAACATGCTAGGGCTATAAAGATGGTGCTTTAGTAGAAGTGAGAATCTGTTTATTCAGCTATTGGACTCTAATCGTGAGCCTGCTGATAGATACTATAATATGGCTCATCCGACGGGACCACCCTGATGTTTACTAGTTGAGTTTGAGGAGAATAAAAGCATACAAGCTACAGGTTTCAGCAAAAAGTTCCCTGTTATAGAGATGTCTTTATGTGGGTTGAGAATGACAGCTTAGGTCTGAAGCTTAAAAAAAAAACCCTAAGAAAGCCTCAGGTTCTTGCTGGGATAATGCAAGTCAAATAGAAATAGATTCGCAATCCTCTTTCAGGCTTGTGTCGAACACCCTACCACCATCTCAGAGAGATGGCCGTAGACAGCAAGAGAGGTCTTGCTGGCCAGGCACAGGAGGAGCGGGGTCTGGTTTCTGAAACATGCTTTGACAGTTAGATGCAGTGAGAAGAGTTTCTTGCTGCAAGAACAGATTAGAGCCCTAAACAGCATAGCTAATTTCTTCCATCCTTGTTGAAGGAGAAGGAGGTGGAGGAGGATTTTGACCACTTTCACAATCTACCACAGGGCAAAACAAAATAGAAACGCTCTATTAAGTCCTTGTGTTTCTGTTCCCATACATATAACTGAATCAAGGCTTGATTCCTGGACTCTTACTTGCCAGGAGGAGAAGGGGAGGACCTGTAGGGGGAGGGGAAAAGGGAGAGATAATCAGGTCTTGATTCAGTTACATGGATGAGAACAAAAACACAAAGACTTCATAGGATGACTATTTCATTTTGCCTGTGGTGGATTGCGAAAGTGGTCATAATCCTTTGTACCTCCTTTCATCCATGCCCCTCTGTAATGTGACTTTGCAGCTTATCCTTATCGAGGGTGTTCAAGGGGGAAAGTCTGCTTCCCCACCTGCCTCCCTGATGAATTTGGTCTTGTCTCATGACTTGTTTTGGCCAACAGAAAGTGCCAGAAGTGGCAAGTGGCACTTCCAAGCCTAAACTTTTAACTCGCTTCACACACTTCCACTGTCTGTCTCAGCACCCCCCTGCTGCAGCGTGAACAAGTCCAGACTGGTCTGCTGGATGACAATAGACCCTGTGGAGAGAGTCCCCAGTCTTTCCAGTTGACCCAGCTGAGGCCATCAGCAATCAGCCAGCCCTTAGCTGCTTTCCCTCTCCCCATGAGCTGGCTGTAGAGACACAAGCAAATAAGCTGAGCTCAGCCAAGTTTGGCCCAGATCAGTAAACTGCACAGCTGACCCTTAGACTCATAAGCAACTCACTGCTGTTTAAAACATTAAGTGTTGAGATAATTTCTCACACCACAAAAACGGACTGATATATGCCCCAAGCCATCAAAACACAAGCATTTGAAAACACCTGCAGTTCTTTAACATTTCTCATAGTTTAAGTCTCATATAAATGAGCAGAGGGCACCAGAGCTCAGCTCTCATGTGTCCTGGGCTGGGTAAATTCTATAATGAATCCTCTATAGCCCACTGGCTTTACACTGAGATCAGAGGTACAGTTATAATTTTCTTTCTAACCTTACAGTTCCCTTTAATTTTTCCTTCACGTCTTTTCCTATTGAGTTTGAATAATTTCAAAACAATCTTTTTGTGGTGTGTTATACGGTTTACAATTTTTGTCCGTCTTGGGGTGAGAGGAAAGGAAAAAGGAAATGTATTAGAAACTCAGTAGGGTAAAGGATAGACCAAAACATGTGAAATCACATGCTGAGTAAACCAAGGACTATATATAAATGGTCTCTGGCAATGCCTACTTTTTTCTCTGCTTTAAATAAAAAAGGAACACCACCTACTTTCATACCATGGCCCCAAATTTCTTCAAGCCTTTCCTCAAACCCATACATTAGTAATTCATTCATTTATCTATTGTTTTATTCTTTCAATAAATAGGGAGCACACAGAAGGGATGTTAAGTTGTAGCAGACAGGCATTTGGGTAGATATTCTTCTCAAAAAAGAGGGAGAGTTTTCAAGCAGACCTAACTCTAGTACCATAGAATGATTTGTAGTGGGAAGAACCTGGGAGTAGGGCATCTACACGCTTTCCTGGAATGTCCAAGAAGTCACAGAAACCAGGTAAGTAGAGATAGCTAATCTGGTTTCCTCCAGAGCTTTGTACATCTATCTGGGAATATCATATAGAAGAATAAGCAAAAGCTGGATTCCATGACAAACTCTAGTTGCCAGTGTCACAAGTGCTCTGATAACTGATCGACACGTGGCTCTAGGCTACCTGCAAATGCAAGATGACAGATGCTGAATGTCAGATTTGGTGTCTGGTTGGAAGGAATGAGTGTGTTATATTGTTAGCCTATATAGTGTTTAGCTTGTGTTTTGTAACAAGCCTTCCTCAGCCTAAGAGGGTAATGTGACCAGTGAGTGAACTGTATTTAACACTAAAAATGAGCAAAACAAGCTTCCACAGTGCAATTACATGACATCGAGGTTCAATCTTCCACCAGACCATTTGGAAGAGACCTGAGAGCTCTGGGGCCTCAAACACCCACTGCGCTGGGAACGGTACAGGTGGGTGTGGGGCTGTAGGGAGGTGGCACAGGAAATGTGGGCCCAACATAAGCGATGATGGATGTTCTGCCTTAGCTCCTTCTCAAAATAAGGGGTTCCAGAAGGGACTCTGCCAAGAAAAGTGGATAAGTTGTGTGAAAGACGCATTTAGCTCTCCATTGAGGCAAGAAAGATGTGAATAGGAGTCATATCACAGTTGGAAATGGGATCACTGGGCTTCTTGTTTCTATTACGACTGGAAAACAAATGCCTTGTCATTAGGAGATGATGTCTTTCTGCTGTGTCTTCTTGTGTTCCTCTTGTTAAAAATTTATGTTAAAAATAATTATAGAAAAAATATATATAACGTGACATAGAACAGCTGTGACCTGATTAGTCTGCAGCTTATCTCTGACAAGGCTGCAATTTGATACAGGAATGCCACAGACTGAGGTGGGGACGGGATGTGCTCACTGACTGGAAAGAGGGTTTAAGAGACAGCAGAAGTGATTCTGACAAGCTGGATGCAAACGGGAGAGAAGGAGACTGTGGTAGTCCCAGAGGAGGTACAAACAGGGAAAAAGAATCATGTTTTTCACTCCTTTTCCCTTTTCCTCTGTTATAAATGAGAAGTGTGAGTGTCATATTTCAAGATTACCCACAAAGCCAACCTCTGAGCTGAGGATCTGTCATAGATAACAGAGTTGCTTAGAGGTACCACCCTAAACTGAGGCCTCTGGGCATATGAAAGAAGCAGGAGGGCTGCCATAGGCAGCATGCAACAGAGGCCACCAGGAGCCAGACCCAAATGTTTCTGACATCTTTTGCCACCATGAATGAGGCCATAGTCATCCCCAGGCTGGATGTGGGGAAGGTGTGAAGTTTCATTTTCAAATGTCATCTATGCATTTAATGCTTGCTACCTTCTACTAAGGAGATGCTCTTTTCTGGGGAGCTTGTAGTAAGACGGCCAGGAAGGGGGCTAAGCAGAACACGTCTGTTGCATATTTCAAATATTCCTAGGAGTTCTGGCAAGGAGTGGGGAGTGGAAACATGCCAAAAACGCAATATTGCGTGAAGTTTGTTGCCTGCAGTCCTATGAATTGTCTTTTGTGTACTTTGTGTACAATAGTAATAGCTGAAATGCTTTGTTTTCAGAGCCTGACAGTATTATCTCATTTAATCCTTGCAGCATCTCTAGGAAGTAGGTACTGTTTTGATCTCAATTTCACAAAAGAGGAAATTGAGGCACAGAGAGGTTAAATAAGGAACTTACCCAAGGCCACACACATTGTAAGTGATGAAGACAGGATTTGGATCCAGATGCTTGCCTCTGGAGACCACGCCCACACTTTTAACCATGGCATATATTGCCTACACTGCATTTCGGTGTTTGTATATGTACAAGTATGTTGATCGTTTTGTCTGTTCTTTTTCTATTTGAAACCACATATATTTTTACTGATTGTGTTTATCAACAACTTGGTCCTAATTCAATCTGAGTTATTTACCTTTTGAGCACAGAGTCTCAGTTACATCTCTAAGCTTTTATTTTAACAAATATAGAGACACCGGGCGCTGGCCTCTTCTTACCTCTTTTCCACACGTTTAGTCTTGAAACGCTGCTGCCTTTCTTCCACAAATGATGTGTTTAGTGCTCGATGCAATCGCTGGCAGAAAGAACAGAGTCACATGCAGAGATCATCAGAAACACACAAGGGACAAGGTACCGCCCGAGATTTAATAGCATATCTCATCACCACAAACCTTGGCCTCTTTAAACAAATTTCCAGGGATCAAAACACAGATCAACATTCAGCCCCAAATCTCAAGAGGACAAGAATTCTAAGTTATTATTCAGCCTGGAGAAAAAAAAAGTAATTTGATAGGAAGCTTAGAAATGCTCCAGGTTGTACCAAGGTGTGTGACATAAAGAAGAGCTATCATAACTAACACATGGAAAAGGGCCTGTACAATTGTTAACGGCAAGTCAAAAACTTAAGTCTGAGCTTCTCAGCAGCCAAAACAAAGAAGGGAAGACGGACTCTTGAGAATTAAACTAACTGTGTCAACACACAGTTGGGAAGATCAGTGGTCTGCAGAGTCCTCCTTAACAGACCAAATACTTCCTAAGATGAAAGTAGGAAGAACGGGGTTCAAGCATAGCTAGACCAATGAAAGTGACCCATCTAGGAAAAAAGTCCTGTGTTAACAATGCAGAGAGGTCAGCCTAACCGATGAATGGGGCAGAAGTGGGAACTGGCAGCCTCACTGCTGAGAGGCAGGGGAAAGCCTGTCCCTGGGAGATCAGGATGGCTCCTCTCGCCTCACCCCTCACCACTGTCAGGGGAAAATGCTGCCTTTGCTAGAGTCCCTTCACCACTGAGAGGCCTTCTGAGTAGATTTTGGCTCTCCATGCCAATTTCCTTCAGGGAGAGATGTGCCAATGAGTGTGCTTGAATGGTTGGCCTGTCAGTTTCAGTTTTCCCTGCAAGTGAGTGTGTTGGTGTCTGGATTACACGAAAGAACTTCCATCCTATGAGGCTTGGCCTTGCCACCAGCGAACTTCAAACCTCTGCGCCATTGAAAATGCGGAGAGAACAGCGGCTGGCAGGTTCACCTAAAGGAAAATAGGGACTTCAAGCTCATTTAATGGGTTTCAATTTTGGCAAGAAAAGAATCTGTAGGAGACAAATGTTTCACACCGTCTCTTCAGATTGTCACTATGAAGTGAAACCAGGTTAAAAACAATTCTATTGCTTCCATTGGGAGCAACAGTGGAGGGTTATATGAAAGGAAGGGGCATTACGGGACAGCCTAATTTAAGGGGAAAGTGAGTTAACGAGATTGAGGGAATTCCATCTTCTACATCTAGAGCATCTACACCACCCTAGTTGTCTTGGTAATGTACCATTCATCAGGGCTCTGGATTCTCCCATCACCGGGAGTTCTGACGTTTAAGAATATTGGTGCAAGATGCCCAGGGCACTCACCTGACTGGTGTGGAGCCAGTACTGCAGCCTAGATTTGTTCCTGATTCGTGGTAGCAGCAGCCTGTACACGATGTGCTCACCAATGGTTGTCAAGATGGACAGACCAAACCCAATGCACAGCAGCACAAAGAGTCCAGAGAAGTGTTGGATGCCCATCTGCAAAGTCTGTGGCAGAAGAGGAAAGGAAAGGCCATGAACGTGATGCTCCTCCTGGCCTCATGTTCACGCAGACGCGGATTCTGTTTTTCTGGACCCAAGGAAATCTGGAGACTATCCTTCCCTGTGTGCTCTGCAGACTTCATTACACTGAACTGTGAAAGGAATCCAGCCAGGACTGAAGATGCTGCAGAGCACAGTTCCCGGGGTGCTACCCATATATAGTCCTACTGCATGAATAGTCCCTGAAGTTGTGCAGAGGCCCTGCATCTGGACCGCCTTACAGTCTCCAGAGAGACTGAGAGATAGAGAAAGAGAGACACCAAGAAATGAAACAATTTAATACAGTCCTGTGCTGCATAACGACGTTTTCGTCAATGGTAGACCACATATACGATGTTGGTCCCATAAGAGGAGTACCGTAGATCCTAGGTGTGTAGTAGGCTATACCATCTAGATGTGTTTTAAGTACACTCCATGAGGTTCACACAAGGACGAAATCGCCTAATGATGCATTTCTCAGAACATATCCCTGTCATTAAGTGACACATGACTGTATATTAAAACATTGAATAACTATTAAGGAAAGAACCTCTCTCAGGGACATAGAATGAGTAGGTTTAAGGAGAAAAGATGATGAATTCAATAATTTTGAACTTTAGATCTGGCAGGGAACGCAGAGATCATCTAGTTCAATGTCTTTATTTTACTGATGAGGAAGCTGGGACCAGAGAAATGAAGTAAATTGAGCCAGGCTACACAATTAGACAGCCATAGAGGAGAAAGAGAAGGAACCTAACATATATTGATTGCTTACTTTTTTTGCACTGAGATAGGTATTATAACTGAAATCATAGTTAAGGAAACTGAAGCTGTTAAGTGACAGAGCTGGTCTAAGTCCCTGTTTGTTTTGCTCCAAAGCTGGGCTCTTTCTGCTACACAGCAAAACAGCAGCAGTTACAGCAACAACAATAGTTGCAGTAACTCTATGTGGCAGTCACTTTGCTAAGTGGTGTACATCTGATATCTAAGAGAAGCCTCACGAGTTCTCTACAAATTAGGTATTATTCAGTCAACTGACATAGATGACAGGAGTCTATCCTGCAGAAGCAAAGACATGTGATACACTGAATGCCTACTATGTGCCAGGCACTCTTCGAAGTACCATGGAACAGAGATAGGAGAGTTACGCCCCTGCCTTTAAACAGCTTGAGTCTAGGGAGGAAGCAAACATTTATACTCCGTGATGCACTGAGACATACCTCCTGAGTTTTGTGGGGAAGCTGGCTCATGATATAAGATTTAAAGAGAGGTAAGATGCAGAGGCTCAGGTGGGAAAGGAAGCACTCTAAGCTGAGGGTGGCAGAAGACAAGAAGGACTGACAAGACCTCCCGGCAGGCACGGTGATATAGTGATGCTGTGGCTTGGGGTAGGGTGCATGAGGCATGGTCGTGAGGGAGAAACAGGGCCATATGAGGCAAGCCCTCAAACGCCAATGCCAAGGAGCCTGGGTGTCATCCCTCTGCTGGAGGCTTTTGGTCATCATCATCATCATCATCATCAATATTTATTTAGCCCTTAATATGTGGAAGGCATAACTCTGAGCACTTTGTTGATGTAGGTACTGTTGATGTTGAGGTAGGTACTGTTACTGTCTCCATTTTATAGGTGAGGAAACTTACGAACAAAGGAGTGAGGTAATGTGTCCAAAGGTTAGAGCTGGGGTTCAAAGCCACGTAGCCTGGCTCCAGACCCTACACTGTTAACTACCTTATTTGACTAAAGTGAGTGATCCTCCCATCCTCTGGAAGGGGTTTTCCTTCCTCTTATTCTCCCCACCTCTACCCCCAATCCTGGAGAAACAACCAGTCAGGCATGGCTCAGGCAAGGCTAGACCTCCTGGGGATGCCAGGAAGTCTATCGAGGGCGCGGGGTTCAGAGGCAGAGCTTGGAGATTTCAGGTTTTGGTGCAGCCAGGGCCTTGGAATCTCTTTTCCTCCACAGAAGTGGCTCTGGATCAAAGATGGGTGCTAAGATCCCTGGGGAAGGAAAGACTAGAGGTAAGCAGGGGCACAGAGCATACCTTAGGTCCAGGAGGCTGAGACACAAGGCAGGAAGACTAACAGACCACCTGTGAATGCAGGCAGAGCCCAGCCCCAGGGAATAAGGACCTCGCTGGTCTAGGCAAGGTGAGAGGTGTACTGGCCCCAAGGGCTACAGGGACTAGGGCTTTTCCACAGACATCTCTGTATAACTCTGACCTCCAGAAAGCATATACAAACGTGTCTGAAAACAGCCCTTGGCCTGGACCTGTTGTAATATGCACAGAAAATGGCTATTATGGAAGGATTTAGTGAATTTACTGCTATGGATGATGAACAAACTGGGGAATTCATTTTGGACTTCAGCACTAACATCATCAAACATACAGCAAACACCAAACAGGCTGGCACCGCTTTCTTAGAAGGCACTGCCAAGATGAGGAAGAAAACACGTAACTGACAGTGAACTATCTTGCCTTTAAACGCAGGGCTTCCCCTCTGTTTTCTTGTGCATAACAATAACTAGTCTCATTTTCCTCTTATTACATCAACAACAAATAGGCTGTATTCAGTTTATTTTATACATTTCTTTATTTAAATTTCTGTTGTTTATACCCACATACTTGACTAATAGAAGTAGTTACTGTTTTTGTTTTAATTGGACATCTAACGTGTGTGCCAGACACCATATATGTATACTATGTTCTTATGCTAACCCTGTAAGTTAAGTGTTATTATCCTCAGTTCACGTCTGAGGAAACTGAGGCTCATAGAGATTAACCCCCTTACCCAAGATCATGCAAGCTAATAAATGGGGGAGCTGGGCAGGGGATCCAGGACTGTCTGATGCCAAGCTGGCACTGCCCTTCAAGTGAACGCCAGTTTACAGGTACCCCTGGCTATCTGAACTCCTGCTGTCTATTCCCTATAACAACTTGCAAAAATTTTTATTCAAAACTCACCATCTGAATTGAAAATTCATTATAATCTGCTGTGAGCACCAATGATAATGTTTAAACTGTGTCTGAGCCTGAGCGATAAGATGTGGCGCTGCCGCTGTAACTCAGCTGTTCTTCCCCCAGGACCACACTGCTTAAATGCGCTATGCATTAGCCGTGCGCGTGTTCCCCACCTTATCAAGCAAAAGCTTTTTTTCTAATGCAGTGGAACTTGCTCAACTTGACATTGATGATTGGTCAGAGGAAGACGAAGAGGAGCAATGAACATTCAGTGTCAAATCTTTAAGATAAATTTAAGTGATGCAGACAAAATAATGATCGCAGTTGCAAGTGACACGAGTAGACAGACCACCTTCAGAAATGCAGTCGCAGCCCAGTCCCATGTCATCAAGAGCAGCATAAACGAAAGCAAAGAAGCGCAAGCAGAGGTAAGTTTTCTTCATCCCATCGCCTCCTCTGCAGCTTCATTTGAGACCTCCCAGCCACACACTTCCGGGGTCTCAAGTGACCGGGAGAGAAGACCGTCCCAGGATTTCGCTGGGGGCAAATCTCAGACATTTATGGCTTCATTGGTCCTTCATGTGCTCTCTCTCTCCCACCCAGTCTCACTCAGCTAACTCTAATCAGTAAGGAACCATTAAAAAAATTGCCTTGCTTGCTTATTTTGTTTTGCTGAATGTTATGTTTCTTTAACATTTTATTTTGTTGTTCATTTACATTAATATATATTCATTGCACTGTGGAGGGAAAGTCTACTCTGCATACTGCACCCATGAATACCCACTAATTAAGCATAAAAAAGTGGTCTTTTAAAAGCTTCATATTATGCAGAAATCCTTGGTGGGTTATCATATATAACAATCCATTCTTTGTGCATTTGATGTTAAACACTTATAGGTGTCTAAGAGTGTTTTAGTGACGTTTACGGAAACTGATTGGGGTGGGAATGCTTTATTGCTTTTCCCATATAAGATAATGGAAAGGACTCTCACCATCTGGAACTTCACTAGCCAACACATTTCCAGGAATAGACTAGCTTCAGATAAAGAGAGATGCCTGTACTGTCAGATGTTCTGAGTGGTCATCCAAGCTTCCACGCTTCCAAGCAGATCATGCATGCTTCCAGTGACAGGGAGAGGCCAAGACTATCAATTTTGTCGTTGCCCAAACCCTTGCATCTTTGCATTGCATCTTACTCAGATGTAGACAACATCTGACACCTGGTTAGATAACTGACTAGTTCTTAAACCTCCAGCAAGAAATGCAGTTAAAGGATTTCGCTCATCAATTGCTCTGGGTGTTACTGGCTAAGTCCTAGGAACTAAGCCTCCATGGGCCCCCCTCCACATCTCCTAACACACAGCGAGGACTTAGTTTCTATGGTCCTCTAAAGAGTTGTCTATACTTAGTCTTTTCAATTCCTCTGTTCCCATTATTTCCTGTGACCCACTCCAATTAGGCTTTTCATCCCCACCAGTAACCAGGACAACTTCTGTCAAAGCCATCAATGACCTTCACATTGCCAAATCCAATAGTCAATTTTCACCTTATTCGTGTACCAGCTTGGACACTGTTGATTATTTCATCCTCTTTGATATAGTTTCCTCACTGTTTTTAGGATCCCTCTCTCTTTGTTCTACTTCGGTCTTGTTTACTGATTCCTCCCCATCTTTCCGATCATAAACACTGGCACGCCTTCAGTTGTTTAGTGACACTTTCTTACCCAGACTCATGGCTTTAAATACCACCTATGTGCCAATGACTTCCAAATTTATATCTTCCCGAACTCCCAACTCAGCCTTTCCACTTGGATATCTAGTAGACTTCTCAAACTTGAACATCAAAATTAACTCCTAAGTTTTCCCATGAAACCTACTCCTCACAGTCTTTCTCATCTTAATGAATCTCCATCCTCGCAATTGCTCAGCCCCAAAACCTTAGAGTCATCTTTGATTCCTCTTTTTCTCTAGCACCCCGTACATAGTGTGTCTGCAAACATGGTGGACCCTACCTTCAAAATATGTCCAGAATCTGATGACTTCCTACCACCTCCACCAAGCACCTGGTCCAAGCCACCATCATCTCTCACCTAGACTGTTAAAATAATCTCCTAATTGGTTGCCTCACCTCTTCAGTCTGTCTTCTGCATAGCAGCCAGAATGACTCAAAATATGTCAATCCCGTGCTCAGTACCCAGCGATGGTTTCTGTCTCACACAGAGTAAATGTCAGAGTCCTTACGAGGGGCTACAAGACCTTACATGATTTAGTCCCACACTTCCTAACTTCATATCCTTCTTATCTCACTGGTTCACTCTGTCAGCTACGTGGGCCCCCTCTCTGTTCCTTAAATCTATCGTGCAAGTTCCTGCTTGAGGGTCTTCATTCTCTCTTCTCTCTGCCTGTAAACTCTTCCAGGAATCAATATTGCTCCTTTCCTCATTTTCTTCCGGTCTCTGCTCAAGTGTTACCTATCAGTGAAGTCTACCCTAACCACTTTGGTTAAAAGGCAAATCCTGCCTTCCTCCCCAACCTCCCCTGGACACAATCTATCTCCCATACCCTGTTTTATTTTTCTCCTGACAAAATATTTGTTTATTGCCTATTTCCCTCCTCAACTAGAATGCAAGCTCCAAGAGGCCAGGGGTTTTGCCCATTTTGTTCAGTGCATACGCTGATGGCCTAGAAGAGTGCCTAGCACTTACTAGGTTTTCAATAAATATTTTTTGAATGAATGGTTAAAAGCATATGAAAGCTAGAATCTTTTTTTGTATAATATAAATTTATATATATTTTCCCCCTAAAACACTTTCGTATATCTCAGGAGATTTCTAGAATAATTCCATGAAGGAGAAAGATGGAGATGGATATTCCCAATTGATAGATGAGAAACCTGAGGCTTGGAGAGCTCAGAAGACCTGCCGTCCTGACTTCATAATGCCAGTGTGCTTCACTCTGGGGCCTAACATGGGAACTGGGAGAAAAACACAGTTGCAATTAACAAAGTTAAAATTTGAAATTGAATGTGGTAATTTCAGCTGACTTACATTGGAAGTGTATTGTATTGATTTTATTTGCATAGGATCCTTTCCTAGGGGACCTGCCCTCCCCCACTTCATGTGGTTTTGGTGTGGCCACCATGGCTACCAGTCACGGACTCCTCACTTCTTGGTCAGGTGAGGCCAAGCACGTGACCCAAGATAAGCCAATTTGCATTTGAAGCAGAGACATGTGGCATCGAAAGTGGCTGGAGCTGAGTTATTTCAACGTCAGTGCCTCAAAGACACAGTTCCCTGCTTCCTGCCACTAACATCCTTGGAGTCCTGTTGTTCCTAAAGCATCATCAGTTCCTCTCCTCCTTGCGTCAAAACATTGAGCTTCCCCACTGTTCTTTTGATGAGCCCCTTTTTCTTGCTTAAATTGATCTGTTGCTTGCAACCAAAGAATCTGACCTGATAGACAGCTTAAAGGATTAAGCTTCTTTAGCTCTGAGGTGTGCATATAACCTCTTTCAAGACAGACTATTTCTCACACAGAACACTGAGAAGAATGAGGGAGGTTGTCCTAGGAAGGTTTCTCTGATGGGTTGAGGCGTTGCCTTTCTTTGCATGCCTCCAAAAGCCTGGTGTGTAGCAGGTGCTCAAGAAATGCTTATTAAATGAAGTAAACACCTGAAAAAGAACTCAGTAACAATTACCTTCAAAATTTTCCAGTACCTATTAAGTACTTTTCCCCAGAGCAAAATGACTACAAGAGCAAGGGGAAATCATTTTATTTTTCAGTGATCTAGTGCATTAAACTTTACGTGATCTCCTCTCTGAGTCCGTACAGCTAAATCCTGGTGCTCAAAATAATTTTCTTTTTCTTTAATAAGAGCTGGAGTGGGGAAGGAATAATGGGTTTAGTGAGAGGTAAAGAAAAGAAAGGCTACGGAGCTTCTGAAATATTGATAATCCCTAGATACTTGGAAGCAGGATGAGGAGAAAGCAAATGCTGTTTCTAATTTTGAAGACCTGATTTCTGTTTCTTTTGTCACGCACTATTTTTCCCAGTAGAGCAGTAGTTCAATAAAGTTTGGCAGCTTCGATGTTGTGTCTATACATATGGCCCTCGAGCGGGGGGAGAGAGAAAAGATGGAGACCTGCATGAGGCTGGGCTCCGGCGGTACCAAGCACAGCTTTCAGGGGAGAGATTTGCCTGGCTGGAGAGAGTGGGGTAAGATTGTGCGGTGTAATCACTTGAGATTTCTAAAAGAAATTTAACAACAATCACGAGAAGGGAGAAAGAAGATGTACGGCTCAGAGAATCTGGAATTTCCTCATCCATGAAGACAGATCGAAAGATCACATTCAACAAAAGAAACAAAAGAGGTGATTTGCAAATTCCTGGGAGACACCGCGTGGGCGAAACGAACAGTACTCTCACAGTTGGACAAGCAAAATATTCTAGATGGACAGCAATCAGGGTGTGTGGGATCTTCCCATCACTTCCCCGGCCCGGGGGCGGGGACACCTCTGTCTTCTCTAACCTGGAACGCGCTCAGCGGCTCATCACCTTGGAGGTGCCCATGTTGCCGCGGAGAAGCCCCCTGTCTCTCTGTTCCTCACACTCCCCAAGCCCCGCCCCTTCTAGGCTTGGCAATCATCTTTTAGCCTGGACTCGATGCTTAATTTGCTACATGAGCTCCATTGTGCAGTCTCTGGAAAAATCTCAACTTATTATTAAAACAACTCAAAGATATTGCTAAAAATTAAATTTGAGATGATGAACTATAATCCTGTTGCTATTTAAACAATTAGTTCCAACTCTTCATTTTCTCTTCTGACCCAAGACCTATACATACATATTTTCCAGAGTTGTAAACATAACGTAGAACAATTATGCTTTTTTTTTTTTTTTTTTAAAGATTTTATTTTTTCCTTTTTCTCCCCAAAGCCCCCCCCGGTACATAGTTGTGTATTCTTCGTTGTGGGTCCTTCTAGTTGTGGCATGTGGGACGCTGCCTCAGCATGGTCTGATGAGCAGTGCCATGCCCGCGCCCAGGATTCGAACTACGGAAACACTGGGCCGCCTGCAGCGGAGCGCGCGAACTTAACCACTCGGCCACGGGGCCAGCCCCGAACAATTATGCTTTTTAAAAAACTTATTTTCTAAAGATTTATGGCTACACATCAATTTATTTATTTTAATGGCTTTATGTGATCACCTATTTTTTGTTTTTTTAAGGAAGATTAGCTCTAAGCTAACATCTGCCGCCAATCTTCCTCTTGTTTTTTCAGAGGAAAATTGGCTCTGAGCTAACATCTTTGCCTATCCTCCTCTATTTTATACGTGGGACAGCATGGCCTGAGAAGCGGTGCCCAAGTCCCTGCTGGGATACAGAAAGGCGAGCCCAGGGTCGCGGAAGCAGAGTGCGCCAACGGAGCGTGCAAACTCAACCACTAGGCTACCGCCTGGCCGCTGGATTAGTGAGGCTGTTTTTTGATGCTTGTTTTTCTGACCTCCTTTTGTGTGAATCATTTATTTATATATTTTGCCAAATTATGCATTTCATATATATATATATATATATATTTTTTTTTTTAGTTGTGGATCCTTCTAGTTGTGGCATGCAGGATGCCGCCTCAACATGGCCTAATGAGCGGTGCCATGTCCGCACCCAGGTTGTGAACCCTAGGCCGCTGAAGTGGAGCGTGTGAGCTTAACCACTCGGCCATGGGGTCGGCCCCCTAAAATCTTCAGATTTTTAAAAAATATTTGCCCAAAAAAATTGTGAGAAGAAACACCATGTGAAACTAACAACAAAACAATTTCTTTGCCGGTCAGCTTTAGCCTAAGAGCTGTCAGATGTTATCCTTTGATCAACGCAGCTTTATTGCTGCTGGTGTCCCTTCAGTGTTACGGTTTTTCATTCTAAGTCAGCTAATGCCTTTCAAGCTGACACACGATTTGCTGCTGTTCACATTGTCTTCAGCTGCTGGGACAGTCCTGGGAGCCAATATGGAAGGAGAGAGGTCCAGTTCTGCTGCTCAGTCTAGTGACCTGACTCCTCTATCACGATGCCACCTTGTCTTAAAAAACATCCACGCCTCTCCCTTTTCAAGGCATGCAAAACAGACAAAACACAGTAGCCGGACTCATGACCTACTCTACATCCTACTAGAGAGAATCGGAAGCCTAAGTGAAGAGTGGAATTTGTACTTAAAAAAAAATTCCCAGAAGATTTTCCCTTAAGAATGCCTCTAAAGCATGATAGATTTAGAGGATAAACCAATTGTGCTAAGGCCATATTTTTTCCTATGTCTCAAAAAAAGAAGTGTCTAGTGCTTGGAGAATTGCAACATATGGTAGAGAGCAGACACAATCCATTAACAGAGGATTCATAACAACATATTGTTACTGACCTTTGTAACCTCAAAGCATATTGGTTGATGTTATCAGTTTAGTCTAAATACTGTTGCTTATTTTTCAAGATGAGATGAAGGCAGAAGATGATTTAAGACTGCCTTGCCTAATATGTTTTATGGTTTTCTCTTTGCAGTGCATAGAACCAAAGAGGGGGGCACTGCTTGCTGCTTGACAAGCAATTCACCACTTTTGTGAAAACTTGAGGCTTGATTTGATTATATTAATAAGACCATCAGAAATAATTTGGTTATTTCACTGAACATTGGTTTAAGTCTGTGTTTTGTGACTTACCAGCCGGGACACTTGGAGGAGATTCTAGAACTTTCTACAGCATCCTCTGTAAAAGTGAGATGATGGCACCCACCTCACAGTGCTGTTACGATGATTAAATAACAAATGTAACAGTACCTGGGACAGTTGTTCAATAAATGTTAACTACTATTATCACCCCGAGGAGTTGGACAGAACTAGATCTGCTGACAACCAGCAATTAACAGAGAGAAAAATCAAAGGATTCTAATTTGGAAGTAAATGTGATCTTTCTTCCCAAATAGCCATACAGTCAGATCTTCCCGGTTGCTGAAGCTAGAATCAGGCTCTCAGTTCAAGGTCATTGCCACAAAACCTTGGGTAGCTGGTACTGAATGGACTGAGCAATTTGCTTGTTAATTCCAGCCACTCCAGAAGCTGAAATATTTTTCCTCTTCTTGTGGAAATTTGAACGTGTAATCCAAGATGTTTCAACCCTTAGTTATAATTTTAAAATGTCCCTATTTTAATGTGCACATTGCAGAGTGTATAAATTATGTCTCTCTTTTAGAGGTCCTCTCAGCTGGCATCACACACACTCACTTTCCTCATGCAAAGTTTCCTCCACAACGTCAAACACACTGGGCTAGAATGAGAGTCTCTCTCTTCAACTTTCTCCAGTCAAGAAATCTGTTGTCCCCTCTGCAGATGAGGGGGTTGGGGAAGACCTTGACATTGTTTCTATTGTTTTCTTTCTGGATTAGGATTACACTTTAGAGTGGGTGTGGCTAAACAAGGGCTCAGAAGGAACCACTGGGCCTCCTGTCTCCCTTATACATTGATCTAACAGAAGCAGAGGAAGGGGGAAGTGAAGGGAATTAGGAGAATGAACCCATTGTACTCTAGGCACTCAAAGTAACCCTCAGATGGATCCTCGTTTTAATTAGGAGGAATGACAAAGGGAGGTTAAGCAGCTTGCTCATGCTCATACAGCTAATAAGAAGCGACCGTGATAAAAACCCAGTTGTAACTGAATCCAAACCCAGGTGTGTCTGAGTCTTTGAACTTTGTCATCCTGCAATGGGGGTGTGATTCATAGCACTACAGGGTTGGGAGCATTTACTGATTATTGATACATTTTTTTTTTTTTTTAGGACTGCAAAGGGATTAAAGAGATTCTTATGCTTTGTGGTTCCTAAGTAATCTATTAAATAAAAAGTGCGGCAGGGTATCTTGGTAGATGGGTGCCCTGACAGTAATTAAATTTGTGGACTTATTTTTCCTACTTCTTTTTTTTGGGTCAAGACTAGCTACCAGCTTCTTCAAAATATAAGGATAATAAATCTCCTTGAAACGGACCTTCCGTGTCCTGAGAAAAGTCACCTGAGTTTTGTCCCTTGGCTAAGTACGTGTAGGGAGAATACGTTTCATTGTCCTGGTGTCAAGCACCTTCTGTGCGGAGTGGTCCCCTGTGAGAAACAGGGCTGGGTTAAAGAAGCAGACGCTGGGACCAGTGCGAGCCCAGCTCTTCTGAAGACAGTTTGTTCTCTGACAAATGGCAGTGGTAAGTGGGATGTCAGAGAGCTGGTAACATCTGGGATGTAGACAGTGGTGTATTCACTGGCACACTGGCTTTCCAAAACAAAACAAAAACAACTCTAAGTTTTTGCTCTTTTCCATGATGTCCTAGTCCCGGCCAATTTCAAGCTGTCAACGTGACGTCACTGAACCTGGAGCTGGGGAGAGATGTACACACAGTGGCTCTCACCAGTGTGAACAGGCTCCAGCACACCCCTTGGCTGCAGGATTATTAGGGTGTGAGGGACTCTGGGTTGAATGTTATATTAGAGAAAAAGCTTCCCCGAATGAGAGATTAGCTTCCCTGTCAGGCCCTGGGTTTGAGTTTCAAAACTAAGCTTTGCTAGTGCAGAAAGAATTCACTTCTGCTGCAAAGAGGTGCTTGCCCATGTCTGCATCTTTTGAGTACCAGGAGCAACACCACTTCAGCATCCTGGCGACAGTCCCCTGCAGCCGGAATCTTCACTACCTCTACCCATGGGAAGCATGACTCTGAATCTGTCCCTTTCTCTCCAGCTGGGGTGGGGCTGAGTGTTGGAGGTGAGAGAGCTCTCTGGGAAGGTCTCTGCCCTGCTTGGCTGGAAGCCTTCTTAACTGAACTTAACACTGGGGTGGCAGCCAACCCTGAAAACCTGCTGCCGGAGGCTGAGAGTTGGGCTGGGCACTTAGTCCAGGCTTAGCATTTCTTACAAGAGCCCCGAGACCAGTTTGTGTTCGGGAGCTGAAGCAAGGAGACAGGAAGAGCCTGACCTGATGCCTACCCCGCAAAACATGCTCAGGGATTTCTGGAAACATCATGGGGAGTTGGCTGTGGCCTGGGAAAGGAAAAGATGGACTTTTCTTGCCCAGAGAGAGGTGATTAAAGGTGCTCAGCCATGAGAAACATATTCGTCCCTGTTGCTACAATAGGGAAGTTGACAGTCTGTCAAAAGACACCTGACACCACAAGTAAATGAAAACAGTTCACCTAACACTTGATTTGAACTCTATAATTTTCTCCCACATATAAAACCATGAGAGGTAAAGGCAAAGATGTATATTTTCTTGTTTTTGAACTTCTAAAGTTCTTGTTGACTCTTTATAGTTTGGTCTCTGAATCTCAACAAAGAAAGAGACGTTTATAAAAGCCATTTCTTTCCCCACCATGCTCCTTCACCTGTTCTCTGCCACTCAGGGTACTACCCTGAGTCACTGAGAGAAGGATAATTAGGAACAGAGTTGGTCATGAGGTTTATGTTAGCAAATTTGGCTTTCCAAAGAGAAAATACTTCCGAGTAAGTCAGAGTGACAGTTGCGGGTCATCTTGAGCTATTCTTGAAAGAGAGAGAGGAGAAAGAAAAAGTTGTTGTTGGGTGGTGCTCTTTAAAAAAACAGCTCACACAGCCACCACCAAGTTCTTGTGGATCTCCAGGCCTCGGACCACAGCGCTGAATTCCTCGTAGGATATTTTCCCATCGCCGTCTGTATCCAGGCAGATGATGGTTTTGTCGACGACCTCCTGTAACTCCCAGTCTGTCAGGGTGTCGTCCCCCACCATCAACTTCAGCACCTGGAAGAGCTCTCCGTTGGAAATGTAGCCGTCTTTGTCCATGTCGTAGATGCTGAAAGCAAACCTTAGCTTCTGCTCCTCGCTGCCCTTGACACTGAACTGGGAGGTCCCCACGATGAATTCCTTGAAGTCCACTACGCCATTGCCGTCGGTGTCGAAGACGTCGATCACTCTCTTCGCCAACGGATTCCGCTGCAGCTGGGGCAGCGACAGGAACTCATCCACGCTCAGAGAGCCCGAATTGTCCAAGTCCAGCTTCTTAAACCTCTTGCTCAGCCTTTTAATTTCATCATGGTCAAACTGGGAGCACATTTCCTCCGGGTAACTGGCCTCATTCCCCATTGTGGACGCTGGGCGCCGGCTCTCAAGGTCGGAGGAGGGAGCAGGGACTGTGGGCACAGGCGGGGTTCGCGCAGGGACCGTTGAGCCGGGGCGGGTGGGGGGACGGGGGAGGGGCGGCTCGTGGGCCAGCCAGGACCCGACTAGAAAATAGGCGGCGCTGGAGCAGGCGGGAAAGGGAGCTCGCGGGTAGGAGAGAGCCGGGCTGGAGGAATGCCCAGCAGAGGGAGCGGCTGAGAGCAGGGCTACCCGCCTCTCTTCCTTCTCTCAGCCCCTTGTAACCCCTATCCCCCTTGCTCTTATGTTCTCTTCTCACTTCCTCACTTTCCTTTTTCTCCTTAGAAAGTAAACCCCAAGGGGGCAGGGGCTGCATCTGTATTACTCACCACAGTACCCCAGCACAGTGCCTGACATACAGCATGTGCTTAATAAATGTCTGTTGAATGACTGAGGGAACTGCAAACTGGGCCTCTTTATGCTCGCTGTGCAGACCTAGTGTGAGGAGGAAGTGAGGTAATACACCAAAGCCCTGATGTGATATCTATTTCCTAAACTCTCTGGGAGGGGAAGCCAGGATTGGCATCCTTCCAGTACAGTGGTCACTGACCTTTTTCAGGACATGGGGTTCAGGGTCTTTATAAGAGACCCTGTTTGTAAGAGATCACAAAGAATTTCTCACACGGATCACCTACAGACAGTAACAGGTTCCTGAGGAATATACACAATGCTGAATTTGGGGCATTTTTCGGGAAGACACAGGTCCCAAGAATATAGCCTCTGTCTCCCTATTGCTTGGAATCCATCATCTCATTTGGCGGCTGTCTTGCAGCCCACTTTGGGGAATGGCTGTAACGTGTCCAGGGAAGCCTTTTCGTGTTTTGAGAGTGACAGGGGCCCCTAACCTGTCTCACTCTTTCCCACTCTCCTTCAACTGGATTTGTCCTTTTGGTTGAGGATGAATCTCACGGGTTCCCTCACATTCTTTCTTTTTTCAGGAGCATGTCAGTTAGTGCAGATGCATAAGGAATAAACCTGATTCAAGAACTATGCAGTTCAAACAGTCTTGGGGGAGCCTCAGGTCATCAAATCAAATGGAAGGAGGCAAATACTCCTTCCTTTAAAAAGTGTTGGCACCTTCTCTGTGCTTTACTTTGGGCAAACTATCAGTCTAAAGGTAACCAGGCTGCAACCAGCGCAGCGAAGCCACAGGGTACCTTATCGCTCCGTTGGGACAGTTTAGGGGAAAAGGAAAGGTTTGGAGGCTAAAATATTTGTGACCGAATTATTAGCCCGACTGACTGAATTAACTAGATCTGACAGAAGCATTATAGGATAGAAAGAATTTAAAAGAGGACAACCCAGCATCAAATCTGGAACAAGTTGCTTTATGTCAGTTTTTCCATCTGTAAAATGGGGCTAATATTTTGTATAGTTGTATAAGGATTAAAGACATAATGGCTGACATTAGCCAATATGATAAATCATTATCATTATTGTCATTATTACTAATTTTATTACTATTTACCCTGCCGGTGGAGATGAAGTCTCCAAGAAAGAATACTTGGCAGCCCGGGCCTCTAAGTGTATACATGTCTCTGTAATGAACACTCCTCATAGACCATTTCCCGGATGCCACTCACTGCTTGAAGCATTCTACCAGGATTGACTTTGGGGACTGACGGCAGACTTTCCACTGGCCTGCCAGGCAGTCTTATGGAGTTTTCACTGACTTTCTCCCCAGTAACACCTTGATGGTCGTCAATCAGAAAGGAGTCACCAGTGTAGAAACTCTTAGTAAATGTCTTCCTCTATGTGGGTGTGTTATTAGGAGGTAGTGAGGGGTCACAGAGAGACCATAGGAATTAAATAGACCAGGTTCCAGTCCCAACACTGCCCCTATTAGCTGTGAGCCCCTAGAAGAGCCGTTATTGTTCTTGCCTCAGGGTCCACATCTGTAAAATGGTGATAATAATTACACCTGCTTTATCTACAGCATGTGGTTATTGTAAGAGTGAGGTGAAGGAGTGCATATAGGAAAGTTATGTAAAAGGAGAAATATTGTCCCAAGAGTTAACTAATTTAATGGTCGAGCAGACAATACTGGGAAGATGGTACCACTTCATTGAAATCATTTAGTTTGCAACCAGAATTGCTTTACTCCTGCCTTGTAGAGGATGTTCTGTTATGCTGGATCAGAAGTTTCATTCAATGTGAAGTTGAGTTCCCCACTGCTCCACATTTCACAAACTTTGTAGTTTCAGCAGTATTATGGGACTCAATGTCATTGTTCCGATTTTCTCTGGCCATTATTCTTAGTTATTTCCATGGAAAACAAAATTTGTTACTCTTTCTGTTTATCACTGTGGAGGGATCTGGATAGTTGGACATTCACTGCGGTAAATAAATTACAAGGGTTGACTGATTGTTTTGGAAGAAATCAGGAGCCTGACGGCACTTCCATTTCAGTAAGCCATTTTTCTGTCCTCAAGAGTTTTCAGATGAAGAACTATGAGATGGTCACTTGCAAAAATAACTGACATTGGAAAACAAAATGGAGATGATGAGACCCAAGGCTCATATAAAGCTTCCTCTTCCAAGTTGGTCAGGCAAATGGGTTTCTGAGTAATGTCACACAGTCATTCTGGGAGATTTACAGGCAGCCTTGACCTTGGCTGGAAGGCCTTCCCTCTCTGTGATGTTGCTGGTCACCATACTTAACATCTGTCTGTATTGAGGTTAGCAACTGTGTAGACTGTGGAACCACATAGCCCTGAGTTTAAAATTTTTTTGAGCATCAGATTTCTCATCTGCAAAGCAGGAATAATACAGTGGTGTCATAGTGTTATTGTAGGTTTCAGTGAGATAATACCTGAAATAACACTTTAAAAAAGCATCTAAAATAGCATGCCAGCACACAGTAGTTGCTCAATACATTTTGTACCCCGTCTCTTATTTTTCCCTTCCCTACTCCTTTACAGCTGTGCACTGCACAACAACGTTTCAGTCAATGAGGGACTGCGTATACCACGGTGGTCCCATAGGATTAGTACCATACAGGTGAGTTGTGTGGCAGGCTATCCCATTTAGGTCTGTGTAAGTACATGTGATGTTCACACAATGACGAAATTGCCTAACAATGCATTTCTAAGAACGCTTCCCCATTATTAAGCGACGCAAGACTGTATTTGCTTTCTCCAGAGCACAAATTTGACTCCGGCTATATGTGTTCTAGGTTCCTTGGATATAACAAACCTTGTTTCAAGTCAAGTCCATTTCATAAATATATATTGAGCACCTGCTCTGTCCCAGGCCTTGTGGTCATGGGGGTTTCTGTGGTGAATAAGACACAGTCCCTTGAGAAATATACAGTTTTGCTGTTGAGAAACCTACAGTTTAGTAAACAGTGTGGCTTTAAGAATGTGGCAGGATTTGGTCAGTCTTTTTTGTTTATCATGTATATTCAAAAGGATCAAGAAGAATACACTTTATTTCCTTTGGTAATTCTGGGATGCTATTTAATATGAACTTTGGAGTGCATGATTGTCGATCCTAGTTCAGCTATTTAACAATTTTGAGATTTTGGGCAGAGTTACTTATCCGAGTCACTGTTTGTTCATCTATAAAACAAGGACAGTTGCTAACTCATGGCGTCGTTTTTCAAGATTAAATAAGAGAACACAAAAAGAATTAGACCCAATGCCTAGCACATGGTAGGTACCAAATGGTAGATGTTACCATTATTGCCTACTGTAGGCTTGCCTGGAAAACTCTAATAGGCTGTTTGCACACACACACACACACACACACACAGATATAGTCAACTATTCATTTGTTTTCTCCACAAATATTCATCGAGCATC
The DNA here is from genome assembly GCF_041296265.1 of Equus caballus. Classification (NCBI taxonomy): domain Eukaryota; kingdom Metazoa; phylum Chordata; class Mammalia; order Perissodactyla; family Equidae; genus Equus; species Equus caballus. The sequence goes on from NC_091708.1 coordinate 16,138,188, forward strand.
TACTATATGAGAGGTGTACAATGGTGACCTAAAGCAGATACTTTCCCAGCAGTCTCTGTCCTCATGGAGCTCAGTTTTGCAGGGAAGATGGACATTAACCAAATGATCATATCCATAAATGTAAAGGAGTACCTGTGGCCAGTGTTACAGAGGAGAGGCAACGCAACGGGAATTTGTGGTGCCAGGGAGCTCACACAATAAGAATAGTCAGAAAGAGGAACAAAACCGCTATTGAGGATGGGATGATTGAGCCGAAATCTCAAGGAGGAGAGGTTACCTGGGTGTTCTAGGCAGAGTTGCATGTTCCAGGAAGAAGGAACTCCATGTGTAAAGGCACTGGGGCAGGAGGAGCATATCAAATAGGATGAACTTAAAGAAAGCCAGTGTGGCCGGAATAGGGAGGTCAAGGGAGTATTAGATGAAGTAGTATTAGGTCAAGCGAAGAGAGGGTCTGACCATGCCTTAGACACTGACGTTCATCCAGTCATTCCTTACAGGTCATCATTTATCCAATTGTGCTTTGACATGTAAAGTGTTCAGGGCATTCAGAGATGGTCCCTACTCAGAAAGCTTACCGACTGCTGAGCGAATTGAGGCATAACTAATTATAACCCAAGATGGCGAATGAAAGGTCATCAGAAAGATAAGGGCAAAGAGCTATAAGAATTCAGAGAATTGAGAGATCGTTGAGAAAGTCGCAGAATTCTTGCTGGGAGCAAATGGAGCAAGACTTTTTTGGCAAGAAGTATTGTTTGATCCTGATGACAACAAAGGGGACAAGTGCCATCATCACAGAAGTAGGAAAGGGAAGAGGTGTAGACCTCAGCAACTAGTTTAATGTAGCTGAAGCCCTTGAGGAAAATCTCAGAAGGTGGGCTGGAAGGAGCCAGGTCAAGGAGAGTTTTGAATGTTTGGCTAAGGCATATCGTTTCTATATGAGAGGGAAAGTACAGCAGAGTGACCTGATAGAATGATATTCTAAAAAGATTAATCTAGCATTGTGAAGGGTGAATTAAACAGGGGGAGAGACTGGCACTGTGAGAGCAGCTAGCAAATAATGACAATGACATCCGTTTGTGTGGAAAACGAGAGCCTGCTCTAGGGTGACAGAGGCACTAGAGGTGGAAGGCGAGGTGTATGAGTTTCCTGCGGCCGCCCAAACAATGTTCCACAGACTGGGTGGCTTAAACAGAAATTGATTGCCTCCCAGGTCTGGAGACTTGTTTTATGTGATGTCAAGGTGGCTCCCATTCCTGGTGACCCTGTGAATGAGTGAAGTCCACAATGTCCTGTCCTCAGCAGCCCTACTCAGCTTCTGTAGACTCATGACCCTGGCTTCCTTTATGATGCAACTCGTGTTTGGTCTTCCTCGTTTCCTGCTGTTTATCACTTTTCCCAGCATTATTGTCTTTTCCAAAAAATCCTGCCTTCTCATGATGTGCCCAAAGTAAGGCGGCCTCAGTTTTATCATTTTTGCCTCCGGCGATAGTCCAGACTTAATTTGCTCCGTGACCCACTTGTTCATCTTTCTGGCCATCCAGGGTATCTGTAGAGCTCTCCTCCAAGACCACATTTCAAATGAACCCATTTTTTTCCTGTCAGCCTTCTTCACTGTCCAGCTTTCACACCCTTACATAGTTATTGGGAATACGAAGGTGTAGATAGTCTTTACCCTAGTCTCTAATGACCCTTCCTTACACCTGATGACCTTTCCTAATTCTTTAATTGCTGCCCTTGCAAGTCTCAGTCTTCTCTTGATTTCTTGGCTGCGTTCCCAAGTAAGGGCTCCAGGGCTCCCCCATGATGCTGGCTTCTCCTCTAATGTGTGCTGAAATTCCACCAACTCCCACAGCTGCATGGGGAGTAAGTGTCTTCGGAAGCCTTGGATACGACAGAGGAAATGTGAGGGCAATTTCTTACGTTCTTAGTTCACACTCTTTGTGAGGTGGAAAAAAGATGGATTTTCTGATATTTTTTGACACTTCCCATCATGGCCACTTGATGGCAATCTTCACACATTGCCATACTTTCTCTGTTTTTTCAGCTGGAATCTTTAGAGCCTAGGGGCAACTATTTAGCACAGAGAATAATTAAGGAGGAGTCCCATTTCACGTAATTCTCCCATAGATTTCAGTGTACGGAAATCTAAAAAAGTGGAAGGAAGACTGTCTCTCACAATAGACCTAATCAGTTTGAACACTGTTTACACCTTTTAGTTGCATAGTAAATACCATTTCATAAATATTCATGAGTTCATTGAATTTAACCAAAGGAGAAGCAAGAACTATTAACCGTATGTGGTCTTGGGTATAATTTATGCCCAAGCATCACTGGTGTATAAAAGAGGAGACCTTTATTCCATGAGTTCCGTTTACTTGGTCATTAGCAATGGTGAAGGGGACACTTGCTGGAATTAGTTTTCAGTGTATCAGAATTCAAACTTCGGTCACGTCTGGTAACAAGAGAACAACAGAGGAGCAGCCCCAGCTTTGTGATATGAGGTGGGGGGGGAAACAAGACCTGAGAATTGTAGATCTCCAGCCTGCGCTCAGCAACCTGACTGTGAAACACCATTGACCATATTTAAAGAAAATAGTTACTGTTGTTTCTCTAAAGATCTGTTTTAAGTACAGCCTAATGGTTTCTATAAACTGTATTCATGTTTTCCCACTCAAACCTAGAAGCTGAGTTAGAAGAAAAGAATAAAAGCTCGTTAATCCAGCACATTGCAAAGTAGAAAATTCTAGAGTCACGTATTTCTCAAGTCCTCCGGTAAGAAAGTCTTCAGTTATATAACATATGTAAGTAATAAATAAAAGAACGTTTATGTTGGAATTATAAGATGCTTATAATAATAAGATGCTCCTACTTTTTTGGAGCTGGGGAGGGTGCACCAACTGTAATTTCTTGCACGTGCTTATTATTCATCAAATATTTTTTTCTTCTGTGTGGATAGCTCTATACACAGGGAAGGAGGGAATATTTGTTAAGCTAGATGTTCTCCATAAACCAGCTCATTAAATATATTTCACTACTTACAAGTAGACTCTATTAGTCTCAATTTTGGTGTGAGGATCTGAAGTTTCAGAAGTTGCCTGGCTTGCAAAGACACATAACGATGGAGACAGGAGTCAAACACTGGTATGTCCACTTCTAGAGCTGAAATTCTCAGTTATTGCAGATGGTATTCCATGTGGAGACTAGAAAAGATGTCCTGCTCTTGAGGAGATGACAGGCGGGCTACGAGGCAGACACAGGAGAAGTCAGAGGCCTATAGTTTACTCCTGGGTCTAGCTGTGGCTGCATAACAAGGGGGCCAGGGAGGGTGGCCATCTATGATTTTAGAATCCCTGGGGAGGGCACAACTAAAACGGCAGCGTCCTGTCCAGCACCATGGTTGAGTGCAGTGTCTCTGGAGGGTGGGACCAAATTGCATTGCTTATAATTTCCTGCCTCAGTGTCTTGCTCGTGCTCTGACTGGAGGGCTCTTTGCCCTACAGAGGTTACCTCCTCTGAGAAGACTTCTCTGGTTCCTTCTTGCTCTCCCATGAGTGAATCAGGGGCTGACCTATGTCACTGTTCTGCCTCATATCTTCTTCCACTGCTGCCCCTGGGGCAGCGTGGTTTAGAGGGTTTGTTTGCAATCAGCTTCTACCTGCCTCTGAGCTCTGTGTTCATCTCTGCACCAGCTGCCCCTGGCACGCAGGAGTTCAGTACGTTTGCTGATTGATGGGTGGATGAATGAATGAATGAATGAATGAATGAATTTGTTCTGGTAGCAGAATAAAAGAAGGTGAGGCCTTTCTGAGATTGCTTCCCTTTCTTCACATGCAATTCCACCCTGCATCATATAAGGACACATGAACAGCTTTGTGCTTCTTCAGGTTTCCAGAAAGCGCTACCTGGACAGGTTCCATCTGACCTTATGCTTGGCTTAAATATTAAACTCAATTACTTAGGCTATTCCAAGGGAAGCACTCAGCTGTCAAGGTGGCTCTCGACATACATGGGTTTTCAATTTAAAGCAATCTATAGTCATTAACTCTCCTTGCCTCACCATAACTCTCATCAGGTGGAATAGCGGACAGTGATGTTTTGAATTGAAAGAGGAAGGTGTGGGGATGAGGGAGGGGCAGGAGGCTGTTGGTATGTGACCCGGTTGTCAAGAGCAGAAAAGACTGTGTTTAAGCTCACCCCTCCCCCACCCCCGTACCATTCCCTTTGGGATTTTAAAGATAAACTGGACGGAACATTGACCAGCATTGAAGCTTCTTGATGTGACTTGTGTGATCTCTTTGGCTTTGAATGTAGAGTTGACTAACCCTTCCTCCGTTCCCCAAAAAATTAACAGAGGGAAGAACGGATCTGCCATGAGAAAGCCCCATTTTCTCAGTGAAAAAATCTTAATAGGTTTCACACTAGGTACACATTTTGGTGGTGTGGTGCGGTGGTCAGGGATGGAGAGCCCAGACTGGAAGCTAGTCAGTCAGTTCACTGTCCCTCCCTGTGTTCCAGTATCCATGTCTTGAGCTAGATAGGTCGGGATCCCGCTAAACGAACCTGCTTGAGAACCACAGCATTCTCTAAGCTGGATCTCCTGCATGGCTCAGTCTTACGGTGAGGGAACAAGCTGGAGAGAACTTAAGGGATTGGCCAAAGGTCACTCAGCTGGTTCATGGCAGAGTCAGGACGAACGTGAAAACCACTATCCATTCAGCACCTATTACGTGTCAGGCACTTTTATGTACATCATCTCTGTTCCTTCTGCCAAGTCAGAAACATGGAATATCGTCCCCTTCATTTTGCAGAGGAGGGAACTCAGAAGGGTTAAGTCGTTTGTGTTCATGATGTTTTGAAGCACCTTTCTGACGTGGATATTTTGATGACACAATTATTTCCACATTGGCACCTCTATAGTGTTCCTAAAAACAAACGATTTAAACGTCAGCTTTTAAAAATTACCTAAAAATGAGCTTGACAGACATCTTCACTCCATCCCTGCAGCCCCAACCCTTATTGGATGAAGTTCACAAATGGGGGGTGGCCAAGGATGGGAAGGATCAAGAGTAGATTGAAGGTCAGGTTGGGGTTGGGGGCCAGGAATGGGGTGAGGTCAAGGATGGAGTACATTCAGGGTTGGATGGGGGTCAAGTTGAGGGTGAGGTCAGAGATGGAATGGGGCAAAATTTCCTAATATACACTTTCCTTGATAATAAAAAACATTGAAAAGTGTAATGATTTACTTTTAGACTGTTTCAGAATATGCTTCTCCTTTTCCCTCCCTACCCCATATAATCAAGGTCTCTGGATCCTGAGATGGAGCCCCTTTCACTGCAATGTTCGCCCCCTTGCTTGGTACGTGTTTGTTTCCTTCAGCACTCAATAACAGAATGAGACCGGTGGATTCAGAGACAGAAAACTTTGTAACAACCTAGCAAGATATGGATTCAATTGAGGCTCAGAGAACTTAAGTAATTTTCCAAAGGACATAAAGCTGCCTCCTCACAGCAGCGGGAGAACCGGGGTGGTCTGACTCCCAAGACAGGGTCATTCCAGTGGACCCGGTTGTACTTCTCTCTCCTTCCTGGCCAGCACGAGGCATGCTTTCTCTCCCTGCAGGCTGGACTTCTGTCTGCAGGTGCAGAAGCTGCACATTCTCAGATGGTCAGGCTCTGGGCACTTTCCTCTAGCTGGTCCCATCCCCTGCTTTGTGTGCCACAAGGGGCTGTGCTGGACATCCTTTGCCCTTCCAGATCTACTCTTCATCTTTCTCCATCCTGCTTTGTGCCCTGGGGAGTCCTCTATGGACCACACTGACAGGCTTCCTTGACCAAAGGCAGCGGTGGAAGATGGGAAGGCGGGAAGAGACTGATGTCAAGTATTTATTCCCTGGCTTTCTTTTGGCCAGGTCACTGTGGGTTGGCTATGTTCCTAACCAAAGACCACAGCTCCTGTTAGAAAGCCCTCTCCTATGCACCCCTAGGTTTTTGGAATGGTTCTCTCCATTTTTTCCCTCGAGCCTAGGTGGTAACGGCTCCCTCACTTTACCTGCCCCTGGGAGCCATACAATTTCTGCTGGTTTCTTTAAACCATACCTTTGCAAATCGTTTCTCCTCAAACTGAGTCTGCAATCGATTCCCTGCCAAGAGTACTGTATCCTCTTCCTTCTTGACTATTCCCAGTTGGTTAAAAGGCACATTATTCAACTCATTATTTAAAGGAGACTTTCAAAAAGAAGTATCATCATATATCTTAATAATTCCTTGAAGAATTTTGAGGGTTTGCTAAGCTTTGATCTGCTGCCTTCCTTTGCTTTGCAAAAAGCAGATTTCACAAAACTGTTGCCCTGGCACTCTTAAACTCACTCAGTGACTTGAAAAAAAAATTACATTTGCTTGCTGAGTCAAAGGAAAATGAAGGAAATTCAGAGGCTGCCATACATTTTCCTCAGTGGAATTGATTGACAATGAGTCTATTGTGGGCAGAAGCACAGTTGGGTTAGAAGGATCGTGAAGACACATCTGAGGTCAATTTAAAATTCCTCTGAAAATTGCCGGAGGTGGTCTGTTGAATGGGACCCGCAATTTCCCGGGTGACTCTGGGGAGCAGATAAAGTTCTGGAATTCAAAAAAATGAGTTTATCCTCCAGAGAGACTGCAGCTAGACAGCTCTGGGGTTGCCAAGAGATGAGAGGTGAAGAGGTGAAGGTTCTCACAGGGGACCAAGTATTAATGTCCAACTACCAGAAATAGGGGGAAAAGCATCTTTCATATCATATTACTAGGTGATCAAATCATTTATTAGCCAATCTAGGATATTTCTTTTCAGAGTTAAGGGGAGTTTAATTACTCCGTGTCAACCTACGTAGACGAGGACTGTACCTGGAAAATGGGAGGTCAGGTCAGAAATAAACAGAGGAAGCACCTGTTGGGAAAGGCGCCTTCCAGAACATACCTGCCTCTGCTGCACTGCGCCCTGCAGCAGTCCCCCTGGGGGGTGAAGGAAGAGGAATATGTTCGTTAAACTACCATTTTATTACTCCTCACAGGAGCCACTGAGGAGAGGAAGAGGCTGAGCCTGAGGGGGGTTAGTGATTTGCCCAAGGCAAGGTGACGATGGTAGAGGCAGCCTTCAAATACGGCTTGTCTGATTTCAAAGCCAGTCCTTGTTTCTCTACAGTAATGCAGCCCAGCAGTGAGTGACATTTGAGGAAAAGGGATGGCACGCATAGCATTAACAGATGTGTCTCCTCCTTCCGACCTTTTCAGGGAGAAAGCTTAAAAAAAAGCAGGTGGAGACTCGTGGATTGAGCAGAGAGAAGTCCAGCAGGCAGAGGGCCCTCACAGAGGAGACCAAGCTCAGTCAATGAGCTGAACATTGATTTCAGTTAATTGCATTCTACCTTTACGTTCTGTGAGGGTGACATCCTGAAATTCTGTCTCAGGTTGTTCAAGACAAATATGCCAGTCAGAGCACAAGGATGTGTACTGTTGTTTACAGGCACACACGTGAGCATCATTGTGAAGCTTTTTCTTATGAAATAGACCAGGATATGCCACAGTGCAGACCACCATCCTTGAGAAATAATAGCTCCATGTGTGTTCACAACATTCCCTGAGGCTGGGAGTGGCCCTCTGGTCTCTACAAACATGTGGATGTTATCAGGATCTTCTTTTATTTCTGTCTCTGAAGTTCCAATTAAGGATACGTCTCTCTTCTATTCTCTTCATCCCTACCCCCTCTCCCTTCCAAATTCGGCTGACCTGGGAAGTGGGCCCAGGGTTGTCCTAGCAACCATAACTTGATCCTGATATCAGCCTCTTATCCAACGGCTTCCAGCTCACAACATCCAGAATTTCCCAAATGCCTCTCCCCTGAATCTGACCCTTTAAAAACCCTGGCTGAAAAAAAAAATTGGTGTTTTGTTTGAAATTACTCGTAAATCCATACAGCCCTGAAACATTTATGGTGACACCTCATAATCCTTAGGAATGTAAGTGACCTTGTGGTTATCATATTTGGGTATAGGCTTATTATTTTACAAGCATTATCTTACTTAATTTTCACCACAACAAAATAGATATTATCATCCCCAATCTGCAGAAGCTGAGGCTCAGAATGGTCAAGTAACGTGTCCTATATCACACTGCTAGTGGGATTCAAACCTGGACCAGTCTCCAAAGCCCATGCTTTGGACCATTATGCTATACTGTAAAGAACATTAAATATTCTTATCTTGGATGATATAAAGGGAAACCATAATCACTGTATCAAAGCTGGGTGGGCTCTTGCAGATGATTAAATCCAAAGAACTCATTGTAAACATGACTGGAAGTGGGTAGGAGGAGAAATGAAGCAACTTTCCCATCAACAAAGTGGGTGTGGAAGAGGTGGTTGGTTGCCTATTCAGCATCCATTCTCCTGTCTCCTCCTTCCTAAGGGAACCTTGCTTTTGTTTAGGTCTTTTCTACCATGTATTTCAAAGGAAGCTGCCCCGTCATCAGTACTAGGGGATGAGTCATGATTGGCCTAATCTATCATGGTGATCTCATTTTTCTCACCTCATGGCTTAGACATGGGCAGATGATACAATTTTGGCCAATGAAATACCAGAAAATCTACTGGAGAGCTTCTAGGAAGGTTTCCTCACTTCTAAAAAGAGCTGCGGGAAGACACCTGAAGATATCTATGAATCCCAGGAAATTCTCCTAATGAAAGGAGAAGAAGAATTAATACTTCTATTATTTACTATTTACTGGGCCAAGTAGTTTTTTTTTCTTGGTTATCTTTTTTTTTTTAAGTTTGACACCTGAGCTAAAATCTGTTGCCAAGCTTTTGTTTTTTTTCGTCTTCTCCACAAATCCCCCAATATGTTGTTGTATATTCTAGTTGTAGGTCCTTCTGGTTGTGCTATGTGGCACGCTTCCTCAGCATGGCTTGATGAGTGGTGCTAGGTCCATGCCCAGGATCCAAACCAGTGAAACCCTGGGCCACTGAAGTGGAGCATGCACACTTAACTTCTTGGCCCTGGGGCCAGCCCTGGTGCCAAGTTTCTTACTAGGTCTTTCCATAAGTGAGCTCTTATTCTCAGAACAAAATGGCAAGGCAAGTTTTATCATATCCATTCATGGATGAGGCAACTCAGACTTAAGAGCAATTAAGTCATTCAGTTGTTAATTGACAGATCCAGGATGCAGTCCAGAAATGTATGGCTTCAAATTTATCATGCTTTGTGTTAGATACTTTCACGTTGGAATAAATAGATTTGATACAAGCCCTGATATCAGTTCCCTACATTAAACCCAGCATATATGGGGTTAAAACCAAAGCATTCATTCCCTGCTTACTCCCTGGCTTCCTGGCACCAGAATCCACTATCTGCCATGGAGACAGACAGCTAAGGACGCCCACCTGCAAATTACCTCATCATCCTCCCCACTGTAAGCAGCCTCCCAAGGCCAAACACAGGCTGGTGGGAAAGTGCCCAAGGCCACAGGCCACTCCCATTCCTATAACAGAAACATTCCTTACAAACTTTAAAACCCCTTGTCTTGGGGCCAGCCCTGTGGCACAGCAGTTAAATTCATACATTCCACTTCGGTGGCCCAGTTGTGACAGATGTTAGCTCAGGGCTAATCTTCCTCAAAAACAAAACAAAACAAAAATCCTTGCCTTCCATCCTTCACGGAAACGAGACACATTTGAGAGCTAACTCTCATCTCCTGGTTGATATCACCTGGAATAAAAACTTTCCTTTCCATAAGCCTGGCCTTCCAGTTTTTATTTGGCCTCTCAGGTGTGGAGGGTAAGGAACCTATGTTTGTAGGCTCTAACAGATTTATGCTAGTGGTTGTGTTAATCTCTGAAAGTATGTTCCCCTCTATGTGCCCAGGTGGAGTTAGGTTCTGAGTCTTCAGGGCCCTGCACCCTCAGAGGCTTGTGCTAGGAGTCAGATGGTCCTTCCAGCTGATATCTCCGTCTGATGATCCTGAAATGGCAATAGCCCAGAGGGGTGCTTTGGTCTGGGGGTGCCAGTCATTCCGTACAGCTGGCTTTGTTGACATGACTAGGAGACTCCTTTTGTCTCATCTAATGTCTTGCTGTCAGCTTTGAATTACTTGGACATTTTGGCTTGAGTTAACCATGGTCACAACAACCAGTAGAAAACACCAAGTGATTGTTGCTTTGCACAATTTAAGGAACTGGTTTGTTTGCTTTCTTGGCTGAATTAATTCTGCTGACCAGTGTAAGCCCAATTTTATTTCTCTTAGGAAAAGTCATGCAAATCTTTCCAAATAAAGATAAAAATACCTGCCTTATACAGTTGTAGTGAGAGCCAGTGAGTTAATGTCCCGAATACAGTTTTTGTCACATGGTAAGAAACAGAACATGCTAGTTCCCTAATTCCTCATTTCCCTTTTTGCTTCCTTTAAACCTTTGCTCAGTGAGATATGAGATTATAAAGAGAGATATGATTCAGATTGGATCAGGGACTATGGGCAGGCTCTGAAGAAGACAGGTCTCAGCTGGGAGTTTATGATGAGAAGGCATTAGCTGGGTAAATGTCAGGGGGAGAGTACTGGAGGAGGAGGATGCAACAGCATGTGCCCAGTCCCCAAGGCAGGGAAGCTGCTGGGGTATCTCCATCTGAAATGACCATTGTGGTGTGGCTGTAATAGCCAGGAGGCATGAGGTGAGGCTGAAGAAGTGGGCAGAGTCAAGTCCAACAGGGCATTGTAGGCCATGTTTAGCATTTCAGATTGTTCCCTAATTAACATGGGAGGCCATTGCAGGCTTCTAAGCAGAAGGGTGATCTGCCATGTAGAAAACAAATGGGAGAAAGGCAGGCATGAAAACAGGGAGACCTGTTAGGAGACTTCTGCAGTTGTCCAGGTGAGGGATGATGGCTTGGACTAGAGTGATGACAGTGGAGATGGCAATAAATGGGCATATCTGGGACATATTTTACACAAGGAAAAGATACGGCTTGTTGATGAATGCAGCAGGTGAGATGTGGGAGGCATTAAGGATCCCTGCCAGTTTCTGGAATGAGTAACTGGATGGACAGAGATGCCATTACCCAAGATGTGAAGCACAGGATGGAAAGCAGATTTAGGAGAGAAGATCAAGGGTTTACTTTTTGACAAGTTAAATGTGAGATACCTGTAGGATATTCAAGTGGACATGTCAAACAGGAAGATAGATACATGGTTCTGGAGCTCAGAAGAAGAATCTGTGTTGAAACACAAATTTGGGAGTTGTTGGCAAATAGAGGCTATTTGAAGCCATTATTGTTGGCTTTAGATTCTTTTTTAAATGTCAGGCTGAACTTGTACTGGTTTATTTGGCTTCTCTCTTAAATAACTGAGCCTGTGGCTCTTGTTACACCTTTAGCCTCCTGTCTTAATCATCCACTTTCTGGCTCACTTTGCAGGTTTCTTTCTAATTACATTGTAAAGGCAGAGCATTGCAATAGAAAGATGTAGATTCTGACCATTTGTGTGCCTTGGGCAAATCACTTAAGATCTCTAGGTGTTAGTTACCCATCTGTAAAAGAAGGGAATTGGTTTTTTTAAGTTAAAAAAAATCTCTGATTCTATAATCTAAGAATTACCAGTTAAGGTATGTCTATTTTTCTAAACTCACAAAGGATTCATCACTGGACTACTGGGAAGTTAGCTTTGATTATATCTTGAAGGATATTTTGAAGTCCACATCCTGACCAGCAATTAACAGTTAAACCAAACACTGTTAATGTCAGTCTCAGATACTATTGCTGTAATACAGAGCAGCGTTTCTTCCACACTTGTGGATATAGTATATAGAAAAAAAGGAGAAATTTAGACATTTACACATCAAAATAGCATCACATTTAAATCCAAGACAAACTTGTCTTACTGCAAATTCCTATAGGAATGGGCATTCTTCCAGTGAAGTTGGGAGTAATCCAAATATCGTGGTGAGTCCTAGGATGTGTAAATAGCCTGGCTTATCGATCACAAGACACATACAACAGCATTTCCTCATATTCTTCAAGGTAAAGCTGTACAAAGTGTCAACATTATCAGCAGTTTTTCTTTACCTCAGTGACAGCGAAACTTCTTTTGCCACAGGGAACCACCTTGTACCACTTGTCATGCAGCACATCCATAAACCCATGTGACTTGTATTGACTAATTAGCTCGGAGATATTGGAGGTCAGTGGAGAGCCGGGTGGGAGACCAATGCCGTATCCTAGGAGAGTAAAGAATCTCAGATCAGTTTTTCACCTGAGAGGCTCCAAAGAGATCGCCACCACACTTGCGTGATATTGCCATTAGACCTGGCAACAAGGGTATGGTGAGCTTTTACCCTCTTTCCTTCAAAGGACTCAAAGATGTCCAAAGTATGATTGCTTTGGATCTGCTGCCTCTCTGAGTAGAAGAGATGAGTCTGGAAAGGAGAAGAATGGGCTGTGCACTGTGTACTAGTGGCACATTGTATTCCAAGGCCTTCTGCCCTTCCCTTCAAGTTATTTCTGAGAAGCCATCTTTGAGGTCTTTACTAGGGCTAGGATTCCTTATCTACTTCTTCTAGAACCCCTTCTCTGGACCTTAAATACATAAAATTTGATTAATCATAATTTCTGGTTTATGACGTACTCTCATCATTGGTCTTGCATGACCCTCTTTTACTTTTATTTTGTTTATTTTTTAATAATATGATGAGACCATGTAAATATACAACATAGTGTGGGAACTAAAACACCAATAAAAACATTGTCAAAAAACAACAACAACAAAAAACTCAAAGGAATCTGGTAATACCAAGTGTTGGAGAAGATTTAGATGAATAAGATCACTTATACATTGCTTATGGGAAGGTAATTTGATATAACCACTTTGGAAAACAGTTTGCTATTATTTCGTGTAGTTGAACATTTGCATGCAATTCGAAGTACACTCCTAAAGAACTCCTACACACCCATATCAGGAGATACGTACAAGAATGTTCTTAGAAGCACTGTCATAACAGCAGAAGTTGGAAACAACCCAAATGTTCTTTGAAAAGAGAATGGGTAAATAAATTGTGGACTATTTACACAATTGGAACATTATATAATGTGAAACATATGAATTAGAACCACATGCAATAATATGGATGACTCTTAGCAATATTGAGTGAAAAAAGAGCAGTCCCAGAAGATTACAGTATGAACCCATTGTATAAATGTAAAAACATTCAAAACAAAACCATATATTTTTAGGAATTCATATGTATGTAATGAAAGTATATTTAGAAAAAATCAAGAAAATGATAAACCAAATATCCAGGATAGAGGTTATTCAAGGAAAGAGAGGCCGCAGAAAGGATGAAGGAGGAGCAAAAAGATGGGTGTAATTTGTTGTTGGAGTTTTATTAACCAGCTTGGACTCTCTATCCTCACTCTCTGTGACTTTACTTGCTTTCCAAACTGTTACAATATTGTTAATCTCTTTGATGAGTCATGTGGAAGAACTAATTAACTATGTTTTGTCTTTAGCTTTTGGACAGCATAGTCAAAAAAAGATATTTTGCCCTCAAGATGATTGAGGAAGGTAAATTAAAAATACAGCTAGTTCCTTTTTCACAAATAAAGACTAAAAGGCTGTCAAGAATCCAAAGATAGTTCATGGAAACAAATATCTGCTATAATTACTCTATCTTATAATTTATTTCCAAGGACATTAGTTTTTGTTCCTTTTTTAATTGCAGATACACAAATCTGTTTTTTAAAAATATGAGGCTTGAGTCATGTATATAACCAATAAAAGAGAAGAAATAAATAATGCAGAAAAAATTTTTGAGTTTTAAAGAACTGTGTGTTTTTTCCCCCTGATAATTTTGTTTGTTCCTAACAATGGCGAGTCAAGGAAATAATGACAATGTCAAGAACATGATTAGAATTTTCCATTCAAAGAGCTATTTTGAGTGCCTATTTTGTGCCTAGTAGTTTGGTTTGAAAGGCAAGACAGACAATAAAAGACTTTACAAGGGCAGCCTGTTCTTCCGCTGATGTTATCATTAAATAACATTTTTTAATAATCAGTGACTACAAGGAAGTAACTAGTTTTCTCTAGAAACTTTTATTATAATGAATGCTATTGACAAGTCAATTGCAAGGCATTCACTCAGTACCTATTTACATGTCAGGCACAGTAGTAATTGTGTGTATAATAGCATTCACTGACTTACTGATTCATGCCTTCATTTATTCACTCATTCATTCACTCAACAAATATTTACTGAGTGAATAGGCATTGTGTTGGGTGGTTGAGATTTAGCAGTGAGTAGGGCAGGTATGGTCCCTGCTGTCATGGAGTGTACACTCTATTAGGGGGACAGATATGAAATAATGCACTATATAATGATTATTGCATTGCAACTGAGATAATCGCCATGAGGGAGAAGAACTGGGCACATACGAAAATATGGTAGGAGGACTTAGAATTATCTTGTGGGAGTGGGTTGATGGACTGGATAATTAGGCCAAGTTTGCTCCATATTATTGTATTTTTCCCCCCTGAGGCAATAATTTTCAACAACACCAACAATTTCTAATATTTGTCAAGGGATAACTATACTCACAGTACTACTCTATGATCAACTTTTTATGCACCTTACCCCATTTTGTAAACCATGCACTAGTCTGAATTTGTGTACTAGATTGTGCATATAGTTCAGTCAAATTACTCTGGGACGCAATAAGAACTAGAGCATATTGGGACCTACTGTATGCCAAATACTATTCCACATGTGTCTAACCTGTATATAAACCCGTGCAGAATATGTATTACTCAGAAACTTAAAGATTGAATAAGTAAACTGCCTAAGGTCACACAGCTTGTAGTTGGCAAAGCTAGCATTTGAAAGTAGGTCTCTTTGAGTCCAAAACCAATGCTCTTCCTCCTGTATCCACTATCACATGTGACCCAGGCAAGGGAGTATTTGGCCTATCCTCCCCTTCAATACAGGCTCTATCACTACAGTCATATTGATGTCATCTTCCCAAACCAGACAATTCAGTAAAAAACCCACAATCATCTAAACTGGTGGTTTGTTTTCAGCAGACACAAATCTATATTATTCCCGGGCAGATTTTGTCATCAAACTTTTCAATAAGTTGTGTAAATATAATGCAAGTACAGCCCAAACTGGTATATGATTATGCATATATGTGGAAATTAACTAGCAAGGGCTGTCCCTTACTATATTGTTTCTCCTAAAAATCCTGTTAAAGCCAATAATTCCAGCCCAGGTTAGTGTAATAATGGCAGAATTGTTTTCATTTGATGAACATTTATTGTATACCAGTTCATCTATTCATTAATTCCACAAATGTATTGAAAGCTTATTCTGTGCCAGACACTCCACCACGTGCTATGGAGGTTACCAAGTTAAATTAGACACTGAGTTTATCCACATGAAGCTCATGGCAGCATGGGGGAGATGAAGTATACATAAATAACTACACAACATAGTAGGAAGTTACAGGACTTTTCTTGGAAAAAAAAGAGGTGAGGCATAAATTCAAAAAAGGTAAAGTAAAATCATTAGGACGAAAGGAGGAGGATGGATAAAACTCTGTGGCATTCAGAGGAATGAGGGATTGCTATCAGATGAAAAGATGAGAGAAAGCATCTTATATTGATTTTTTTAAAAAAAATATAGTATATCTCTAAAATTATTTTATTGAGGTCACACTGGTTTAGAACAGTGTGTAAATTTCAGGTGTACATCATTACATTTCGGCTTCTGTATAGATTGCATCACGTTCACCACCAAAAGTCTAGTTTCCATCTGTCACCATACACACGTTCCCCTTTACCCCTTTTGCCCTCCCCCGAGCCTCTCGCCCTCTGGTAACCACTAATCTATGCTCCTTATCTATGTGTTTGTTTATCTGCTACATATAAGTGAAATCATACGGTATTTGTCTTTCTCTGACTTATTTCGCTTAGCCCAATACCCTCAAGGCTCATCCATGTGTTTGCAAATGGCACAAATTTGTCTTTTTTTATGGCTGAGTGGTATTTCATTGTGTGTATATATATATATACACACACACACACATATATATATACACTGATTGTATATATATATATATATATATATATATATACACACACACACATTCTTTATCTTTTATCCATTAATGGGCACTTGGGTTGCTTCCACATCTTGGCTATTATGAATGTTGTTGCAATGAACATAGAGGTGCATATAGATTAGCCCTGAGCTAACATCCGCCACCAATCCTCTTCTTTTTGCTGAGGAAGATTGGCCCTAAGCTAACATCTGTGCCCATCTTCCTCTACTTTATATGTGAAATGGCTGCCACAGCATGGCTTGAAAAGCACTGCGTAGGTCTGCGCCTAGGATCTGAACCTGTAAACCCCAGGCCGCCAAAGCAGAGTGTGTGAACTTAACCACTACGCTATAGGGCTGGCCCCTATAGGGGTGCATATATCTTTTTGAATTAGTGTTTTCATGTTCTTTGGATAAATACTCAGAAGTGGAATAGCTGGATTGTATGGTATTTCTATTTTTAATTTTTTGAGAAATCTCCATACTGTTCTCCTTAGTGGCTGCACCAAACGGAAGTGTATGAGGGTTAGATTGATTCTTGATAGTGGTATTTTGAGTATATGAGACAAAAATACATGATAAGAAAGCTTAAAAATCTGAATTTAATACTTATAATAAATCTACTTATTCTAAGAATAAAATGTTGGCAATACAACAAAATTATTAAAATTACCTTAGGGGAAAAGCTATGTTGAAGTTGCAGAGACATTATAAGAAATTGCTACATAGGAAATAATAAATATTAAATCACTCCACTCCATCATGTCAAGGTTAATTTGCAACTGACTGCTAAAAATAGATTACTGTCTCCTCAAATTTTCTATTTTAATACATACATTGAGTATTGATATTTTAATGATTATTAGCATTACTAATACTCATTAGCTAATTAAAACAAACTATGCATATAGAACAAGGAGAGAAATAGGAAAAAACAGTTATGTGATGACTAGAAAAGGTATTTGTTAAAAGGCATAAAAATCCATTTTATTCAGAAACGCAAAATAGTAAAACCTTCAAAGTTTTGTTTCTGTCCTTTATCAGTTGCTTTTCAAATTTGATTGTGTTCATTGGTCAAAGAATTCTTATTTTTAAATTGCTGACTCAACTTAGCAGCCTGAGTTGCTTTCATTATCATTAGAAACGTGGCTTTGCAATAAAGACGAGGTTGACTATTTCCTGGTTGATGGATGAAGCAAAATGGAATCCTTCAACCCTAAAGATGAAGGCATCAGGCACCCTGGAAATTGGATATGGCTTAATAGCCCAAGACAGCAATTTTCAGAATAGAATCCTGATCTTTTCTCCATGGATAAATCAGCTTTACTCAGCTAAGAGTGGTAGAAATATATTTTGGCTAGGAAATGTATAGAAATTCATAGACGAAAAGAATCTTCCTGAAATGTGGTTGGAAAATAAGATCTCAGATAGGGTTAAAAAGGCTTCAAGAAGAAAGATCAAGTCAGTTTTGCAGTCTGTTCTTGGAATACCGTATTTATCTGGGGCAATGGTTGAGAACATATTGTAATAGTCTCAACTACGAAGAAGACTTTAAAAATGGGTTTCCTCACCCTACGCATGTCAAAGTAGAGAGGGCAGTGTGTGGAAGAAGCTGAGAGGTATGAAGATTATCTATCCTGGGATTATTGTATAGTGAATTGGTCTCAACGTATTAATTCAATATACTGAACAATAATAATTTATTGGGCACTTACTATGTGCTTGTACATGCTTTACATGTATTACTTAATCTTCACAACAACTCTATCATAGATGGACTATTGGTAAGTCTATTATGCAGGTGAGGAACCAGAAGAACACATTAAATGACTTGCCCAACGTAACACAGTTAGTAGCAGCAACTCTATTTTAACCCAGGCACTCACACTCCAGAGCTAGTGCTCCAAGCACTGTATTAAATAATTAGTGGAAAACAAGTAAAAGAACAAATTCAAAAACAGGCAAAGGTCTTCGGCAGAAAGGTCACAAATCATTACTGTGCGGTTCCATTACTCTTTCTTCTCATTTGACCTTTATCGTCAGCTAACTCCAATGCATAAATTTGGGACATGTATTCATTTATCTCAACACTTCCTTTTTTACAAGAGCACGCAATATGTCTTTGTGCCCCTGGTGTGTGGTATTTAATATGATCAAAGCCTTTCCACATGCTCTTGAATTCTTAATGGTTTGGGTTTGCTGTGCTGAGTACTCATGAAAAGGTTTCAAACTCCTTGTGGAGCCACTGTCTCTCATTTGCCTCACCTTTAAGCCTAAACAAATGCAGAATGGTGAAGCTGGGAGGGGTATTTGGCAGTCACAACAACAGCTGGTGTGATATCAACACTATAGAGAGCCAATGTACATTGAGCATGAAGGAATCAAGATGGACTTCGTTTTCCCTCCTAAATTCCCAAAGTCATTTATGCACCTGGGAAAGTGTATGCAGACTATCAGGGTGCTTTTGAGTAACTACATTAGTAAGTGAATTAGGTATGTATTTCACATCTAAACTAATGAGTTATATAATAGGTAATACATCATTTATTACATAACTGTTAAATGCCTAGCATTGTACTAGATTCTGTGAAAGGATACAGACGGACGTATGAAACAATCTCGTAAGCTGACTGGGTAAGAATTGTTCATAAATTTCTTTGATGATATTTTTATGCCTATAAAGTTGAAATAATTAATAACGAAGTCCACATTTCCATAAGTTCTAAATGTTGTGAAAAAAAGCATATATTATTTAAAAAATTTTGTTGAGAGAAATAGTCACTAAAAATCAATGAGATGATTAACATTTTTTAATAAAAGCAGCAATTAAGAGTTTTGCTAGTATCTCTATCATACTGTTGTTTTTAACTTATCAGTAGCCTCCTTTTGTGTTTTACCAAGTTCTGTTTTTACTTGTTGGCAGGGACGGTATGGAATTCAATTTTCTGATTTACACCTCACCTAGAATAAACCTGCTATGGTTTTTTTTAGAATACACCAACAATTATGAGAATGTTCTCTCTGTTCAAGTCTGTGGTCTTTCTGCTCTCTTGCCGAGAGAACTCTTCCATGCATCCCCTTTGAAAACATGGTGGTGTCTGGAGATGATGGGAACTATAAGACACTATGTCTCATAAGCACAGATGGAAATGTAAACAGGAAACCAGTGGGGAGTTAATTGTGTGGCATCTGGCACTGGGGTCCAGCAGAGTCAAACAAGCCATTTCACCACTGCCTTTTGACAAGATAGGGTTGCCCCCTGAAGACAAAGGTGGAAAATGGAGTCCCCCATTCTTATGCCCGCTAACAATGATTCATTGTTAGTAGCTGCTAATGGCAGAAGGGACCCCAATTACCCAGTGCATCCAGGACAGAAAAAGAAATATAACATCCCTTCCATATCCCCAGATGCCACAAAAATGGGAATTTTTCCACTATTACATAAAAACAGGGTTATATAATGAACGTTCTTTTAGTTTTCTAGCTTTCTCCTTCTCTTTCCTTTTCTTTTCTTGCCTTTGCTATCTCAGACTGTGGTCTTAAGAGAAGACCACTACCACAAAATCTCTCTCTTCCTGAGTTCTCTCCTTGGTTCAGGTGGAGGTCACTGCACCTGGAGAGGAGATTAATTTCTCTTAGGAGGAGGCGCAAAGAAACAGCATCAGCTGTTCCATTCTCATTCATCACAAAAATAAAGACTGAATTAAAAAAGGTGCTGATGTGTTTAGGGGAGACAGAGACCACCTGTGGTTGGGAAATTGGAATCAGAATAGTCTTGATACACCAGTTAACATACAGAAAAGTAGAGTTTTCTTGAAATAGAACTTAGGTCCCCCCGGGTATTGTTTCAAGTCAAAGTGTTTTCTGACAAGTGAGCATGGCTGTCTTGAGAGCAGCATGTACTGTCAGAGAAGGGAAGCTGGGAATTGGGAGATGTGAAGTTTGCTGGTTCGAACCATCAGCCTCATATATCAACTGTTGTCCAGAATGAAAGGAGCGACTGACATAGCAATCCTTCTCTGGTCCCAAAGTTTGATTGATTGGTTGATCAAGTTGGAAGCAAAAATTTGCTGTCAGTGGGGAGAAAGGCAAACCTGAGATCCCAAACAAGGTTTTGTTTAGGACTCTTAAAGGTTACTAAGCTATAGAAGATTTTTATTTTTAACTTATTTTCAAACCAGTGGAAAAACATTTACTTAAGAACCATGAGATTTGGATTCTAATTCCAGTCTTATCATCTAATTGTGGGATTATGAAAAAGTGATGTAATGTGCCTGGGCTTTCTTGTGAATAAAGTGAGTAGATTGGGTTAGATCAACACTGGGTCCTTCCAGTTGTAAAATGTAATCATTCTAGTTTTTGCATCAGATTCATTATAGGACTTGGCCATTAGGAAATGCAGGTTAAATTAAAATTGGACTCCTTTATTACACTGTGTCACCACTCCCAGGTATCTGAAGAAACATCGTTTGGTTAACAACAATGCTTTTTGTTGTTGTTGTTTTTCTAACAATTGGGTGAATAAATGTTTGTGGAGTAGGTGAAAAATAAATTCCTAACTTCAGCAACTTAATAGCTAAGTGCTTATGAGTTGAAAATGAAAACAAAGGAAGATGAATAGCTCTTTGCCTCTGACTTTGGCATTTGTGACTTGCGAGGTTGGCAAACTGAGCTCCTGAATAAAAGGGAATCACAAGTGACTGATTCATACCTTCTATGGCAAATGGCTTCCCCACAGTTAGAAGTTTGCAGTCAGCATCCACTGACACTTCATAATCCAGAAGGGCTTTGTCCATGATGAAGGCGTCTAGTTTCTCTGGATCATTCCTATATTTAAGACCAAGAGAAGAAAAGTGAAAAATGATTCGTTAATGTACAGGAAGCACTAAGGCTGACAGCTGGCTTTGTTTCGGGGACAGAAACCTGGACATTGAGGGCAGCACAAGCCAGCAAGCTGCTGACTCAGCCTTGTTGACACCTCACTGACCTGTAGAGAACAGACTAGGGAAAACAGACACTCTTACAAGAGAGCCTGACATCTTTCCAGTGGGTTTATCTACCAGGTCCTTTCATTACTTCTAAATCCAACAAAAAAGCCAGAGTGCCTCTGAATTGAATGGGAAGGTTCATTTCCCTTGCATTAACTGCATTTTATCACTCATAATGACTGTGCGATGGGTGGTATTACTCATTTTAACAGATGAGGAAATTGATGCTCAGACAGTTGAAGTAACTTGATCCAAGTTATACTGCTAGTTGTTGCAGCCAGGTGGTCTCATTAATCACTATGTGGAAATTCTTATTTCTTTCTGTCATGGTCACTATCTTATTCTTTAGAGATCAGGCATCATTTCATATTTAGGAATATGTATTAAGGAAATGCAAAAAAGAGATCTAGCGCTCTTGGGAAAAAGGGAATTAAGGTCTCTTTAAAGTTCATAGGCTAACATTCAAGAAATGGAAAGGTAAGAATATGTAATAGATCTTAGTGATCTGATTTATTAATATATCTCTAGAGATTCACGTTTCACTCCCATCCCAGGAGGCAGTTCAGGCAAGAAGCATTTAAGGTAGGTGTCCCCGGACGGTATCAGTGAATTGGATGTGGCCTGGGTTCATGATGCCAACAGATGCCTTGTGTATCCTTGATGTGTTCTCTGCATCTTTTGAACCTAGGCTCAGAGGTGGTCTAGAGGAAGGCTATGTCTCAGCACTAGCTGAGCTTCCATTTGCAAAGTGGTCAAGGAAGGAGGAGTCTCAAAGAGAACTGTTTAAGGTGTATGCAGTGACTTTGCTTTCAGCCACCTCAAATTCTTTTTGGGAAAGTGTGGGACATGCATCCATTTAAGAAAGGATTTCCAACCCTCAGGGGGTCCAAACAGCTGTCCAAACAGCTTGGCAAAGAGAACTCTTTTCTATTCCATCTGGGCTTGATCATTCCTCTCTTAGAGCCAAAAATGAGGCTGTTGGAATTCAATACAGAGGAGTGGCCTCTAAACTCAGAGGAGAACATGGGTAAGGCACATCAAAAAAATAAAAGAGAAAGACAGCCCTAGACACCTCTAAGATTCATCCTTGGGCAGAAAGTACATCTTTACACGGATGGCTTTGTCTGGGCCACACATAGACACAGATAAGTAGGTTACCTTCCTTCTTGGTACCAACGACCATTGCTTGCTCTTTCTGCTCTTCCAAAAATTGAAATAGCCAATTCAAAGTGCATCCCCTTTTCCAGAGGTATTGGATATAAGTTATAATGAGGCCATGTTTAATTTTAATGGAAATGAGAAGCACCTCTCAGATACACAGCTGTGGGAAGTTCAGAAAGGGTTGGGGATGTGAATTGTTTTCTAGGAGCTGATGATGAGGAACCTTAATGGAATACAGGCAATAAAAAATAAAAATCAAGCTGAAAGATATCTGTCCAATAAAAGTTTGACTGACCCTGTAGCAGAATGTACCTTGGGATCTACATAGCAACAAGTTACCATTTGCCAATACTCCACCAATATTTGTGATAGCAATAGCAATCGAAAAAAATTGGAGTTCAGTTTTTCTAACCAGTAATTCCTGAGGTCCAGTCTCAGTGGTTTCCTTAAATAACTACTCCTGATTTTGGACTGCAAAGTGAAGTTAGCTACAACAGGTCTCTATTGCATAGAAAGGCAAAAAGCAATTAGCTCACAGATTCCCATGGAGCCCTGAGTCACTGGTGAGGAAGTGGCCAGTGTGGTCCAGGTATTAGTAGTTTCTAGACTGACTGAATCATCCTTATAGTTGGCAGGACCTCCAGTTGTTTCTCTCGTTATAGAATCATGCTGTGTCTTTTTTTAGCATTCATTTAATAATACATATACTACCAAAAACAGTCTTAAATAAACATACTAAAATTAATACTTTAACAGGGATTAATTTATTGGAATACTGTCACTTCAGAAACAAGGCTCTAAGTGAGTAGAACTAAGCCCAAGGGAATTTTCGTGGGAAAGGGGAGGGACAGGTTTAATACAGGAAACTGACTTGTACAAGCAACTTCAAGGGTTGTGCCCTACAGGTCAGGGCTCTGGGGTGTCATGGGGGTAGCACGAGGACTGCGGTTGCTTGGAGTGGTGGCTAAGAGCATGGGCCATGACTGGGCCAAAAGTGGAGAGAGAAGCCCAGAGAGGAAGTGAAGGGGCATTAACGATAAGCTCTGCCTATATTCCAATTTCACTTCCATCAGTGAGTCACCTGGGGAGCTTGTTAAAATGCAGATTCTGAGATGGGGCCTGAGAGTCTGCATTTCTCACAAGCTCCCAGGTGCTAACTTAACATGGACCATTCTTTGAACATCAAGGACCTCCTTTTCTGCTATGGTTCCTAGACTGACTTGCAGCAGCGTTTGGATTCTAAAGACCGGGTTCTATTCCCGACTGCACCACTTGCTAGCTGTATTACCATGGACGAGTAGCTTCTTTTGGGTCTCAGCTTCTTTATCTGTACCTGATTTTCTAACGATTTCTTCTCTCTAGACTAGAGTGGGGCCAACTCTGAGCATTGGAGTCTTCTCAGGTGAAGCCTCCAGGATAAATGCATCCCCTGAGTGCTGAGTGGGGACTACAGCAGCGGCTCTCTCACCATTTTCACAGTGCCAGAAGGGCACGGTTTGTCAGCCATTACTAAGTGGGAGCCATTGCTGTCTCTCTGACATCTTTTTCTTTCTTTCAGCCATGAATTTGCCTGAAGGAAAGAATACTGAAGAGGAGCGGGGAGGCAAAGGAGCACTGAGCTCCGTCAGAGAGCAACTCTAATGTTTTAACGTTTATGCAAAATTGAAAGTGCCGTTTCATAGTGCTTAAATTGAACATATATAACTTTGCAAATCTGAGAGCACAAAGTTTCCTCTCTAGGTTCTAGTTAAAAGTCCATAAAATTGCTTTTGGGGCCTATTACTACTGCTCTTGAGAAATACAGACTGCTTGAGTCCCGTGACGTTATTTATTCATTTCCATTCTTAAAAAAGAATTTGAAGTGGCAAGTTCTGCGGTCCATTGGGAAGATTATTGTGGTTGGCCATAGAGAAACCAGTCTCCTGATGCTGCACAATTCTAAGAGTTGGAGGTTTGAATGTGTGTCATTGTCCTGAGACCATCAGGCAGGAGGGAGAGGAGCGCTCACCCTCAGGCTGTGGTGCTTATCAGGAGCCATTCATTCCCTTCTCCCAGGCAGACTAGACGAGCAGATCTATAATCACAGCACCCTCCTTTGCCTTCAGCTTCACTGAATTACAGCCTCTGATAATCTGCCATGGAAGTGTGATTGCTCTTGATTGCTTCTCATAAATTCTGATGAGGAGGATGCAGGCATGGGAATCACTGCCTTTTATTTCCTTTCTACAGGAAATCTCTAAGATAAATTCCGTTTCCTTGTGGCAGTCCACAGGCTTGGAGATTCACTGTGAGGGAAAGGGTTGCTTTGGGACACTTCATCCTCTGGCCACATTCCTTGAGTGTTTGATCATTTCAGCACCATTGTTTTCTCAAGTGATGTCAAACCAACATTTACTTCCCCCACCATCTGCTACACTAATGACCCCACTGGCACTTTGAGCAAAGCTACTGCCAACTTGGGACTATGCAGGTAACTAGTAATCTAGGTCACATAATTAAATGCACACTATTCCATACTGCCTCCTGGATCTCACACAGTGTGAGCTATTACTGTATATACAGTGGGTATATCTAGCTGTCATTTACAAAAGCCAAAGCACTACATCAGTAGCTGACTTTCCTTTCAGGGAGAACTTTTTGGACCCAAGAGGTCACACTCACTTCAGATACTCTACTCCGTCGGGGGTGGCTGGTACATTGTACCTTCTCATATACTCATGCATCTCTGGGAAGCTTTGCCTCACATAATCTTCAGCACTGCTTTCCCGGACAGTTCCAAAGCGGAAGCCTTGGGAGGGATGATGTAGCTGGGGAGAGAAAAAGAAATGTCTTCAATATAAATTATTCTAAGAATTGTTTTCAAAATTTTCCTTTTCCATCATTCTTTGGAATTTAGTAATGATTTAGAATTTTTTCAAACACATGTAGTCATAAATATCTACACAGAAATGTGCAGACATAGGTACATGCTCTTATTTCAACTTTCACATGTGTTCTATCTTCAAAAGCAAAAAGACAGAAACAACAAACAGAAAATACAAAACAATTTTCTGCTTCATATTGAGAACCTATCAGAATTCTTTAGAAAATGTATGAGTTGGCATGTAGAATCAGCCTCGTTATTATAAACTGCATAACAGATGAAGTATAAAGTTAAGGTAATAAATTAAAGATCGTGTTCCTCCTTGGTTAGAACTACACAAAGGCCAAGATAAAACTTTGCATCCTGAGGTTGAAATATACCTGACCCAAAGCAGTGAATACATCTCTTTAATGTCTATCTGTCTTTTTGCTGTATTATATTTTAAGTATGTTAAATTTATTTTTGGTGTTATTATGAAATGATCTCTTTCCTTTTGACGACTCTATCATCCAGTGCTGAGTCATGCTGTAAATTTGCTTAAATGGAATGAATGGAATGTAAGACAATTAGGAGCAACAGAGGAAAAGGGCAGCTGGAGTAGACCCAGCAAAGTCCTAGTTCTCCAGGATGCGAGACTTCACCGTGAGGACAGGTAGAGCACCGGGAGTTCTCCAGAGGCTCTGCCACAAAGGATGACAAAGACACAGCACGAGAAACATCATTATTCATGAAAGTTGTAGAGGACTGTTAATGTAGACTTAGATTATTTCAAATACAAGAATGAACAGGGATTGGACCATTTTATGAGAATAGTTGAATGTCTTGTAGTCAGCAGTATTTTAGCAATTCTCCTCAATTGTTACGTTAAAGTTTTTGCACTTTTTTATTCTGCTTCATGTTGACATATTTGATATCACTAGTTCTGACCTGAAGCCCCAGGGACAGAAATCCCTGGATAGGCTTCATGGAGTTTATAAAGCTCCTGAAATTGTAGGCAACATTTTATATAAATATGTGGTTGTAGTTTTCTTCTGTGAGGGAGACAGTACAGACTTTCATTTTTAAAAAATTAGGTTTTCAAGTTGTTTACAACCCCAAAAGGTTAAGAACTCACTGAATAGGGTAACAAGTAACTCATATTTGAAGATGAATTAGTTTTGACACACACTAAAGTTCTAACAATATGACAGTAGTTAAATAAATTATATGGCAATCCTTATAGAATGTTATACAATATAAATCATATTTGCAAAGCATATTAAAACAAGGCAAATGCTCGGATGATAAACGAAGAAAAAACTTTTGTATGGCATGGTCAAAATTAAATATGTATATAATTATCTTAAATGCTGTGATCCCCCACATATATCACATTTGTACACACACACACACCTCAGAAGAAAATACATCAAGATGGTAGCAATGGTTGTCCTATTGGTGGCAAAATTGTGTGTATTTATGTATTTATAGATTGTCTACAGAAACACGCCTCATGTTTATAAGTAGAAAAAACTTTATTTTTTCTATCAGTCAGTAAAATAAATCACTCATTAATTTATTCAACATTAATTGAGAGCCTGCTTTGTACAACTTTCAGAGCTATTGGGGCCACAAAGGTAAATACTTGCAATCATTGCCACAGAGGAATTCACCACCTGGTTGTTTATGAGATTTCTACGGACGCTCCAATGTTGAGTAGGTGATATGACATACCCTTGTGTTTAATGTAATCATTCCATACGCTGAACACATTCTAATGTTTTATACCAGTATAACCTTAATGAGGCATCAGCGATAATAACAATAGCTAACGTTTATTTTTTGTGGGCCAAAAATGGTGTTCAGTGCTTTACATGCATTATCTTATTTAACCCTCATAACAGCTCCACGAAGAGGGCACTATTATTACTTCCTTTTTAAAGACTATTAAACTGAAGCTCAGAGAATTGAAGTGATGGGCATAAGATCACACAGCTGGAAGTAGTAGGGACTTGATTAGAACTCAGGTCTGTCTGATTTCAAAGCCCATGCTCTTATGGACCACATCATCCTGCCTTCCACCTCATGGCAGCAACTGGAGAGAAATGTTTGCTCAATGAACTCACCAGTCTTTTAAAATATTCTCCTTAGACCCCTTTACCATTCTCACAACAGCAAATTGCAACCTGCTGGCTTGAACAAGGCAAATTTATCAGCATTCGGTCTGTCCAACATCTATTCATTTTTTAAGGCCTGGATCAATACTTTCTATATGAACTCTAGTCTTATCTAGCTTAACCCTCCTATCTAGAACAACAAAAATAATTCACTGCTTATTTATCTGTGCTGATACAGCACCTTGTATCTACCTAATATGTCACCTAGGTGTTTATTAACCATCTTTCCACACTTCTCATGCTTTATCTCCTACGATGCTCCCAAGAAACTTATGAGGTATTTCTATTATCTAATTTTTATAGATGAAGAAGCTAAAGATTAGAAACTTTGTCATTTGCCCAAGGTCATAGAGCAAGTATATGTTGGACCTGGGATTCAAACCCTCTCTGATCAAAAATAGTGATTTTTTTTTTTGCCATTGAGTTAACATCTGTGCCACTCTTCCTCTATTTTGTATGTGGGATGCTGCCACAGCATGGCTTGATGAGCAGTGTGTAGGTCAATGCCCAGGATTGGGACCCATGAATCCCAGGCCACCAAAGGGGAGCACTTGAACTTGACCACTACGTCATGGGGCCGGCCTCTAAAGTAAGCTGCTGACCACTGTAGAACACTGCTTCTGATGCTACATCAGAGTGACCCTTGGTCTGGTCCTTACAAAATTTGCTACTTATGTGCCAGGCAGTGAGCTAAGGGCTGTAAACATTTTTAATTCTCACAATAATCCTACAAGGTAGATGTTATTTTCTTATGTTATAGATTAAGAAGCTGAGGTTTGGGTAGTTAAAGTAACAACCAAATTCTCACAGCTAGCAATTAGCAAGATTCAGCCCATGTTCTTTTCCATGATCTGCAGACTGAGCTTCATTCATTTGTGTATCAGTTACTGATTATGACCCTTGTCACCTGACAGGTGCTCTATGAATTTATCGAATTAATTAATTTACCACTATTCTTCCATCGTCTCTTCACCAGTTTAACTTCTGCCTATCCTTCTCCTCTCAGTTCAGTCATCGTTTCCCTAATTTGCTGTCTGTGCCAGATCCTCCCTTCATAAGCCCTCATATACACATAACCTCCTTCTGTAGAACTTATCACAGCTGCATTTTTCAAATTTAATTTGTAATAGTTTAATGTCCAGACTCTCAGCTTCTTCATTGACTGGAAGCTCAATGTAAAACATTTAATTAACCATTGTGTTCAAACGCCTCTCATCGTGTGGTTGCTCAATAAAATGCCTGACGAATAACTGATTGATAACTATTCTTTGAACCCAGAGGTGGGTGAGAGCTTAGTCATCCCACTTAGCACAAGAGGGGCTAACAATATAGCTTACAACGCAAGCTTTTGAAACGAACCTTCCTTTTAAGGTAAGAGGATCTCAGTTCAGTAATTAAAACATTTTTATCTTCTATATGAGAAGAATCCCTTTCAGAAGTCCATTTCCTCACACTATGCCGTGGCGAGGACCTATTTCTAGGCAATCTCTGGGCCTCTTCTCTGCTGAGTGCATCAGTACATCATTCCTTCCCCAGACACTGGAAGGAGTTGGGAACCAGCAGATTTAGGCTGAGAATTCCAGTGAGGACTAGTCTTTTGGGTTTTTCCCTTTCCATGATGTTCAGCCACCCTTCATGCACAGGCTCCCACCTCTCCCTCACACGGCTCTAATGCCTGTGAAGGCAATGGTTTTGGGGTTTTGAGCATGGAAAGTTCCTTCAACATTAACATAAATAACCAGACTCCATGGGAGGAAGTATTTTGTTAGCCCAACTGGGACACCACTCTAACTTGGAGATGTTTTACAAACACTGCCACCTCTCTAGTCCAAGCCACCATCATTTCTGCCCTCTGCAGTTTCCCTCTCTTCCCCTTAATCCAGTCAGATTGGATCCAGATTTAGAGCCCAAATCTGATGATGCCACTTACTTGCTTAATGGCTATCAATGGCTCCCCATTGCCCTGGGGATAAAGTCGAAACTCCTCATGCGGCCCCTAAGGTTCAGCACGTTCTTGCTCCTGCCTTCTCTCCAGCCTCATCTCCCCACTTTCCCGCTGGCCCTGTAAGCTGTAGCCAGTTCTCTTAGTTCTTCCAACATATATATTTTGCCTGATCAGAACTCTCGCCCAGTCTTCACTGTGCCTGGGATGCTCCTTCTCCTCAAACCTACCTTTCCTTTGTCTAGCTAAGTCTTAAGTGTCGCTTCCTCAGAGAAGACTTCGCTGACCCCTTGACTAGATTAGACCACCTGTAACACCCTCCCATTGTGCCCTGCAATTTCATGTAGTATTGATGACACTTGGAATTACTTGTTCAATGTCTGCTTTTCCTATTAGCTTATAAGTTTCCACGAGGGTAGAGCTCATGCCTGTCTCATTCTGAGGGTGGTCATAAGTTCTCAGTAAATGTTAGCTGCTATTACTATCATTATGATCATCATATCATTACTGCAACAAAACAATGCTTGGCACATAGTGGACGCTTGATAAATATTGGTGTAATAAGTAAATCGTCATTATTAACATGAAATTCTCTTAGGTTAGATACATTTCAAATTTGACACTTTTGTCACACTTCGTTGTCTTTCTTTCCCCTTAAAAATTAATTTTTTCCTTTAATTTTTATTCATTCTTTCAAAACAATATATTCTTTTTTTATTTCTGTGCATGAGATTCTAGTGGAAAAAAAACAATGAGCTACTCAACAGTCACAGAATATTAGAATCAGAAAAGGAATCTAAGAAGCAATTGATACAACCTGATAGACTAGCGTAGTCCATCCTGTGTGTCCATGTGGTGTGTGACGCAAACATCCACGGATGTCAGAAAGCCCGATTAAGGAGGGAGGATAAAGCATACAAAGAGCTAAAGCAGTTGAGCCGTATTACAACTTTCAGCAGGAAGTCCCTGAGAGAAGAAAATTTCTTTACCATTTCAACTAAATAGTTCACCAGCTCTTCCAATTCTGTTTATATTTGTGTCAACCTCTTCAGGCCTTGGGGAAATATCTAAGGTCAAACTATCTATTTGTATGTGAATTGTTCAGTATTAATAGAACACTGGACTTTACCCAGAGCATCTACGTGAAGAACAATCAGATAGACCTTTCACAGAAAGCAGAAAAGTGGCTCAAAACAAAATGGAAGCAAACTCAAGAAACAATCAAGCTGCTGTGTCCAAGGTAGATGTGATGCTTTAGATTAAAAACAAATCTCAATGTTGAGTATTTTCATTTAAAGTCTACATTTGTATTTATCTGACATTGGTACTTAAATAATAAATAAAATGGAGTCAATAGACCTAGTACAGTGTCCTCTGGAGTTGAGTGGGAAGGGCCATTCTTAACTTGCCCAATGGAAAGGGATATACTAGATATTGAGACCATAGCTCCTCCCCATGACATTATTTTATACACTTAAAACCTACGGACTCTATAACATGAGGTGGTCTCAGAGTTTGGAGGGACCTTAAAAGTCACCTACTCTAAGTATCCACTGATAGCTGAATCCTTTATAGCAAAGCTAGATATACCACCTAGAGTTTTTTCAAAATGTAGATTCTGATTCATTAGGTCTAGGTTGGAGCCTGAGGGTCTGCATTTCTAACAAGCTCCCAGTTAATGCTGATACCTCTGTTCATGGACCAGACTTTGAGTAGTAAGACTTTATTTATAACATGACTATTAAGCACCTGTTAAGTGTCTGCTTGGATGTCTCCAGTGACAAGGAAGTCACTCCTCTCGAAGCAAATCTTCTGTATAGGAAGGATGACTTTGTGTCCCAGCCAACCAATCTATCTATTTGAACATGTAATAATAATAGTAATAACAACAATAATAAAATAACAAGTAATGTTTATTATATGCTAATACATTTAAATCTAATGAGATTGCTACTTTTATTATTACATATGAAGAATTGAGATTCTGGGAGATTCAGCACATTGTCTCAGACCAACAGAAAGTGATAAATTAAGATTTGAAACTGACTCTATCTGACTTGAAGCCATTCCCCTTATCTAGCACCACATTCTGCCTTTATAGTCTGGTGTTATTGTCCAAGTTTTGGCAATAACTTTAAGTAACATATACCTATCTGTGCTACAATTTCAAAATAATTTTGGTTATAATAGATGTGGCCATATAATTTATATTGCAAACTAGGACTCTTGTTAAAAGGGAACACTATTGATTATTACAGAGGAACAATAGACACTAGGACTGTCCCTAGCAAACAAGAACGTGTGTTCACTGAGTTATTATTTATGCTCTGAACATGAGAATACAGAAAAATGAGACTGGAAATAATATTTCTGAACCCTACCCAGTGTATTTCTAATGTGAATTACTGAGTACATTTTCTGTTGCAATTCTTTTTTCCTTGTTGTTCCTAGTTTCTTTTACAGAAGCTAGGTTTTCCATTTCAATGTAAGCATTTTACTGCCTCTCTCGTCATTTTCAGTCAGAAGCCCTCTATGTTAGGTCAGCTAATCACTGGTCAACCACATTTTTTGACATTATGTTTGATTTATTTGAGCTTTAGCCCAGGTCCTTCTGACAACTTGAGTCACTGTATCACATCCCTTGGATAGATGAGGGGTCAGCAAACTATGACCCATGTGCCAAATCCAGCCTGCCACCTGTTTTGTAAATCAAGTTTTACTGGAATACAGCTATGCCCATCATTAACGTATTGTCTATGACTGCTTTTGCACAACAGTAGAGTTGACTAGGTGTGAAAAGACTATATGGTTTCACAAAGCCTGAAGTATTTACTATCTGACCCAAAAGAAAATGTTTGCCAGCCCCTGGTGTAGACAATATTGGTCTAACTATCTCCTTGACTCTCATATTTCAAATTTTCCTCTCTATTCTAAAATCCCATCTGTCACTTAAGAGATGCCATCTTTGGAGGTGAATGAACAGAGGCAGGTTTGATAAATCTCAGCAGGCTTCCTGGCACTGTGCAGATTTAGGCTTTAAGATGATGACACATCTCATTTCTAGCTGCGTGGAGTATCAATCCCTCAATGAGAGGCCCCGACTACTACAGTCCTTTGTTTCTTTCTAGTACCAGTAACAGGAATGCTCCTGTTCCAAGTCTCAAATTGGAGCATTAGTATGATGTGTGGACTAATTTTAAATTTAATTTTAAATCCCAGGGGCAGGTGCCATTGCAGCTGCCTTCACAGGCTTGAGGTTATGAGAAATGGCTAGTGACACACATACTTACTCTATCTGAGTTATTTTCCATTCCATCCTCTTCTTTGCCACTTTCCTCCCTTTCTCGTCTTTTCGGTGCACACTTTGTGTACTTGCCATCTCACCAAAGCTGGAGTCATTTATTATTTCTATATTATTTCTTCCATTATTTTAATAATGGTAATAGTCAACACTTATTGGATGTCTCCTTCATTCCAGGCACTGTGTCAAGATCTTAAATGCATCACTATATTTAATCCTCACAGCATCCTTTTGTGGTATGTATAATCATTATCTCCGTTTTAAAGATGGAGAACTGAAGCTTAAAGCTGTTAAGCAACTTGCCCAAGGCCACACAACTGGAAAGTGGCAGATTAAGGAACTGAATCCAGAAACCTCAGGGCTGGTACTATTAATCTCTAGTTTATACTGCCTTCAGGAAAGATTCTTCTGCTTTGAGAAGCTGTAGATAAGATGGGCTTTCCTCAAACCTATGGTCAATTTAATCCAAACAACTAGTGCCAGCTTAAAGAAATAAGACAAAGAGCCCATATCCCTTGGGTTTTTAAACAAGGTGTTGATCATAGTTATAGCAACAGCTATACAGGTGGGGGCTAGGGACTGAACTTGAAGAGAGATGTCAAGGCTGGGAAGGCTGTAAAAATATGGAGTCCAAGCTAGAAAAAAGACGAGTAGCAGGAGGAGATGCTACAGATCGTTTAGTCTGTTCATTTATTTTTATAGATAATAATACAGGTAGCTTCCATTTATCAAGCACTCCCCATGTGTCAAGCATTGTGCTAAAACCTTAACATGGATTATGTAATTTAAGCCTCATAACACCCTATGAGCTATTTATCGTCATCTCCAACTTTCACACAAGAAACTAAGGTTTGCATTTAATTAATGTGCCCAAGATCACTCGGCCAATAAGCATACAGGAGGGTTCTGAACGTAGTTGGACTCCAGTCTTTGTACCTGAACTTTCCACAGTGCTGTTTCCTGATCTATACAAAAAGGAGATCTAGGCGCACAATGAGAAAAGCTAAGAAGGGACTTACTCCAGGTCACACAAATAATGCAAAGGTGAGCTTGAAAAACTCTAACTCAGGCCCAGATATAATCCTGTTCAATGTATAATCCCCTCCCCAAATGAATATGGCTGATAAAAATAACTGTTCCTTCTTTCTCCTTTTTAGTATGCTATATTCAACAACACTTCCCATCTACTATTTATGAAACTATAAGTTTCCAGTCTTTATTTCCTTCTCTAAAAAATAATTTGCTGAACTAAATTTGCCCTGCAACATCCATGAAATGGCACTGCAGTCCTCAGTTACTAGGCTTCTGGAAGCCCTTGGATTCTTTCTGTCTCACATTTAGTAATATAAGGGTGGGGTCTATCACCATGGTCTTTATAGCATCTAGCCTTTAGATACTATAGAGACCAAAGCAAAGATTTATAGGATTTCTACAGGGGAATTATCGCTATTCTGCTGCAAATGTTCTATCTGTGTCTTTGTGTTCTGTTCCCTTTCTTTCACTAAGTCATTTTGTTTTGCTTCATCTCTGACCCTGGCCTCAATGTATTCTATTCATCTCAGCAGGATATCCTTTTCAGTTCACTGAGACCCTTCCAACTGTCTTATTCAAAATCCCCTTCAAAACTCACTTTATTTTGAGGAATCTTGTAGAGCTAAATCCGTTTCTCCCTTATATGTCAGACTAATTATTTCACCACTGGTATTACTAACACTGCTGGTGTTTCCAAATGAAAAAGTATGGAATGATAATAATCACAACGATGGTGGTGATGATGATGATGGTGGTGATGACGATGATGGTGATGATGATGATATAGCTCACCCTATGCCAGGCATTGTTTAAATGCTGTAGACATATTAACTTTTTAAATCCTTACAACAGTCTCATGAGGCTAAGTCTGTCATTATATCCATTTTATAGATGAGGATCCTGAGGCAGAGAGCAACTAACTAACTTGTCTAAGCTTAGGGAGCTAGTAAATGACAGGACTGGGCAGCCAGTGTGGCTCCATGGTTTATGCTCTTGACCGCTATAGTACACAGTACAAAAGTTTTCATCTTTATCAGCTATTCCCTTAACTTCTATGAGGCGCAGTTCCCTTATCTGCAAAATGGCTAATTGAAAGAGTTCAGCCATTGTTCATGTAGCCCAAGAGCCAACCACAGGAGCTTAATCAGCCCCTAACAATCTGTTAATGCTAGCAGCCATCATTGATTGTGCTGATTGGGTGCATGGCTCTCCATATTCATCATCTGAGGCAGGTTCTTTAATAACTCCAGTTCACAGATGGAGGAAATGAAGCTCAGAGACATGAAATACCTTTCCCTAGGCTCTTCAGCCCATGCTGTTGGAGTCAGTCATTACACACACTAATCAACTGACTCTAGAACCCAACTACAGGTAAGATAATGTCTTACTGGGTTTCTCAAAGGTAATTATGGTCATAATGCAATTACTTTAGAACCGTAGTCCCTCTAAAGATGTGATTCCACTCTAGGTGGCAGAATTGGGGTTTGAACCAGGTAAGCTGAGGCCAGAACCGATGCCTCTTACAGAAAACGGGAAGATTCCTTTAAGCCCAATGACATCAGAATAACCCTGGCTTTTTGTTTATATAATTGACTTGCTATCCAGCCAAACTTCAAGGTGAAAAACGACCTGTGGACCGTGGAACTCAAACTACTCACTTGAGTCATTGCCCATCACCAGCAGTACTGTACTCTGCAGACTGAGCAGGCAGCAAAGTCCTTGCCGAACCTAGAGTCAGCACTTCTGGGCTGATTAAATGCAAATGAATGAAAACAGCTATAAATCCAGTCTAGTGATGTAAGCTCTTTGGCACAACTCTACTCAAATCCTTACGGCATAGGAACTTGTTTTAATGCCAGTTTTTAATTATATAACTCAGAAGAATTAAATATTAAAGCATGTCCAATTTGGCATTTATTTAGGGTGGGTTCGGTGCAAAAGTACGGGAGGAGGTTTAGCCTTAAGGTTGGTAACTGACAGCATGGACCCTAGGAAACCAGCCTCTTACAGAGGCTGCTAAGCAAAACATCCAACAGACAGAAAGACAGACAAACTACTGAAAAACAGTAAGAAGAGAAAACCTTTCCTTTTGCACTATTTTTTTCCTAGGCTAGCCCTTGGGGTGACTTGGGCTGTATCTAATCATTTTATTTACCATGACTGAATAGTCAATCTGTCTTTGCTCTGGAGTGCTCAGGGAATCAGCGACTGAGTCGTTATGATGGAGGGACCCTTAAAGATTCAAGCATCTATTCTGAATAAATGCATCCAGGAGGAGCAGATGCTCACCCCGCCACCCCAGGGCAGCCTGCCTGCAGCGTTGCTCAGGCTTTTCCAGTGGAGACCATCTCCCAGTTTATGACAGAGCTGGTGTTTTCTTATCTGTGTTTTCTCTTCAGCACATTTGCTACTGTTAAATGAATCACAGGAACAGCACAACTAAAGCAGCCCTTTGCTTGTGAGTTAAGCATCAGAAGGCAGCAGTCAGCTGAGTTAAAAAGGCATTTGCTTTCTCCTTCTTTTGCAAATTTGAGAAAATTTTCATGCAGCAATAGAAAAACATGCAGCGATTTGTAAAGTTTGCAGTTGAGAAAAATGAGGATTAGCAAGATTAAGCAATTTGGCCAAGATTAGACAGCTAAGTGGAGCTATGTCATACACACATTTAACGTATTGAACTTGTGTGCTGCCTCTGGACTTACTTAACCTGAACGTAAGTTCTGATTCCACTATCTTGAGTAATCCTCACAGAAAACAATCTAGGAGCATGAAATGAGGAGTTTATAATTCATAAGCAGAAACTGGCTTGGTGCAACTGGAAGCGCAGCTCCATGAACTGTCTCTAGTGACTAGATAATGACAGCAAATGCTTGATGAATGAAAATGCCCATAGTGTAGAGAAAGAAAAAACAAAGATTGGCTCAGAACCTAAAAATACACAATGTCAATTAATCTACACTGAGTTTAAAAAGCATGCATTCTAAAATAAGTATGTCATCTGTTTAAAAAGTAATTGTAAGTGGAAGCTATTGGACTTTTAAAATCATCATCTGTCACATCAGTATACATTAAAAAATAATAAAATATTTATTTTTATTTTTTGCTGAGGAAGATTCACCCTGAGCTAATATCTGCTGCCAATCTTCCTCTATCTTTGCCTGCAGAAGATTAGCCAAGAGCTAACATCTGTGTCAATCTTCCTCTACTTTGTATGTGGGTCGCTGCCATAGCATGGCTGACAAGTAGTGTAGGTCTGCCCCCAGGATGGGAACCCATGAACCTGGGTCACTGAAGTAAAGCCTGCTGAACTTAACCACTGCCAAACAGGGCTGGCACAAAAAATAATAAAATATTTTTAACTAAAATAACTGATTTAAAAAATTTGTTTACTTATTAAATCCTGAATTAATTCTTCCTTCCTCTTCTTTTATGGTTCATATTCTGACTGATAACTTTTAGATAAGTGGGTTCATTTTCAAATGAACCATTTCTTCCCAGAGTGATAGAATGTTAGACCTAAGGTGTGTTAGAACTATTTAATTCATAATCCTTAATTTGCAGATGAAGAAACTAGAGTTGACCAAGGTTAAATGACTTGTCCAACGCCAAAGACTTGATTACAGCAAAGTTGGGTCCAGAACCTAGTTTCCTGGACTCTTGGTCATGCAAATAAAAATAAAGTATGAACACAGAGATATTTAAGGATGAAAATCGAACAGAAACAACCCGAATATCCAGATCAATGTTAAGCTGTTGAAATGGAAATTATGAAAAAACTTTAATAGTTTCATTTTATGAAAAACTTTCCAAAATATATCCACTTATTTAATGCCACAAGTAATACATGAATCTATTTTCACACTAAAGTGCAAACAGAGTTTTATGGCATAAAACATTATAGTGTCTCTTTTTCCTTCCTGATTCTCCTGCCTCCTCTAGAAGTAGCCCTGGCTGATTTTAGTGGTTAACAGGAGTTTCCTTGGGCTTACCTTGCTCTCTAAGGGGATGAATTTGGTATTTAGATGTCCTTTTTTAATTACAGCCCGGAAAATGTACTAGCCTTGTTTGAGACTACTGTTTTCTCTAAGGAACATGAAATAGAGGTTTAAGTTTAAATGTGTGGCTAGCTGGTGTGCAAACCACAAACAGAGTGACACCAATCTCTTAGGTTTCCATAGTAACTTCCCGTGTTATTTGTCTGTTTGTTGGCAGCTAAAGAACTTCAACCTTCTATACAGGTCCCCTCAACAACCCTGGGATGTCAGGAGGGAGGAAGTGCTGTGTTCTCCATTTATAGAACATGACATCAAACCCTAGGGACATTAGGTGGGTGTAGTCTATTGATTGTATTAATGGCTCCAATTCTCCCTGCTTTGATTCCCACCCTTTGCCATGTCACTGTGAGTGCCCTCCCTCTTTGACTCTGGCCCTGGCCAGTCAGGTGACTTGCTTTGGTCTCTGGAATGTTAGCAGACATAACATAAGCATAGTCTTAGAAAAGAGGTTGTACCTTTCTGCTTATGCTATAGCCCTCTGCTATCATCATGAGAAGGACATACTTAGCCTGCTGAAGGATGAGACATGGGGAGCAGAGTTAGCAAATATTGAAGTCACTCCAGACCAGCCAGCAGCCAGCTGCCCCCCAAATATGTAAATGAGCCCAGACTAGGTCAGCTGAACCTGACAAACTTGTGAGCTATGCAAATGCTTTTTGTTGTATGCCACTGATGTTTTGTGGTTTGTTGTTCTATGGTATTATTCTAGTAACCGGTAATTCATAGAGTGGTAACAACTATAAATGAAGATCCAGAAATTTAACAGTCTTCCGTCTCTAAGCCTGATGCTCAGGTCATTTGGCTCACTTTCGCCTTTGCACATGCTATTAATTACGTCTGCCTGGAATTTCCATTTCCATTCCCCTTATTCTTCCTTTAAAATTTAGTTAGGTCTCTTTTTAGAAGCTTTCTCTGATCTTCCCAAGAAAGAGATAATTATCCTTGTGGGAACCACCTCTCCCTTTCACATGTTCTTATTATTTCACTAATCACAGGGTAGTGCAATTAGTTGTTTACTTGAATGTATTTCTGAAGGGAATATGAGTTTCTTTGAACTCTTTTAGAAACCATCACAGTGCCTCATTAATATTTTTGGAATTATATTAACTGGTAGAAAAAAAACATTGGAGGAAGAAATGGATGATTTCTTACTGAAAGATTTCAAGCATATTTCTGATTCGATCTTGCCTGCCACCTAAGTTAGGCTCCCTGGGTCAGGGGATAGATTCAAGAACAAAGAACCTATTAATTCAGCACATATATATGATATATATTCTGTGTACCAGTTGATAACCCCTATGAATAACATAGAGAAGCTCTCTAAACTTATGGAGAAAAACAATTAACAAAAGGCAAACCAAGTAATTACAGATTATAATAAATTAAAGAAATGAAGATAAAAAATGCTATGTTGAGAGAGAAAGTCAGGTGGGGTGGCCACTTTGCATAGGGCGGTCAGGGATACTGACATCCTCACTGGGTACTTAATGGTGAACGCGCTTCCTTCCTGATTATATACTTCTGAGGACGAACACTGTGTACACTGTTCTTTATGTCTTCCACAGACTTTAGGAACAGAGAATAACTTGCTGGCTGATTTATTAATTTGATAATGAGGGGCATAGTAAGTTCCTCTTGTGTTTGTGTGTGTGTGTGTGTGTGTGTGTGTGTGGTGTCTTCCTTTCTGATTTTAAAATTTATGCTACTTGCTTGGAGGGTTGTTATAAGTCTGTAAATTCTACAAATAAATTTCATATTCCTTGGTAATACTTCTGGGCTGCTTCTGAGATTTCCTGTTTAAAATTGGTCACAGGCTTTATTTCAAAGATGTGTGTCAAAGCATAAATCCTGAATGCCATGAATGTTGGCTGTAATTCTTGGAGAAGTCAAGGATGCATTAGGTCTTGGCCTATTGTTAGAGGTGTGAGAGAAAGAACTAGGGTGGATCCTCAGCCCTCATAGTAGGTATAATCTGTCCTTCTTCATTCATCTGGTCACCTTCAACTCTGGGATTATGGTCATCGACAGCTCCTGAGAATTTCGATTTAATAAATAATTACAGAGCATTGATACAGGCCAGTTGCTGTGCTCAGGGATTTTATATACATTATCTCATAATTGCCTAAGGGCAGTGCTATGAGTAGGTATTATTTTCATTTCTATTTCTTGCTCAGGATCACAAAATCCAGTTATGTAACACACACAAAATTCAAACGCAAGTTTTCTGACTTGAAACAGGATTTAGAGTTCTTTCATTTTTTTCCCAGCAAATGTTCATCAAGTGTCAGGCTCTGTACTAGGTTCTGGAAATACATAGATGGTTAAAATGAGATGGGGCGGTTTTCATGAGGATCTTTCCATTGCACCCCATGAGAAGAGAAAGCGCAAGAAATAAGTGGGTTTGAGGTATTTAGTGTAGCAGTTTGTCTATTTAGAAGAGCAACTGTTGCATTAAATTCCCTGGAGAGCCAGTAGTTCCCAACATCCTCCTCCTACCAACTGCACCGACGGCACCGTCCCCCAGGGGGGAATTGACCGCCAGTGGGCTGAGCAGGGGTCCCAGGCACTGAGCCCTGTGCCATGCCCTGTGGCTGCAGTGTTCACGCTTTTCCCAACCTCTTTGGACCAGGGCCACAAGGGACTTGGGCAGCCTAGTTACCTTTCATATTTTCCTTCAGATCAACCTAGTCAAGTCAACTTGTCTTTTCTGAGGCTTGGTTTTCTATCAGCATTTAGTTTTTATGTATCCAGGCTTTCCTCTAATATGCATAATTGCTGAAAGAAAAAGGCTGTAGAACAGCCATGGATTATAGCTTTTAAGGGAATGAACTCCCAGTTAATGTTGCAAGACAGCTTCCATTATAATCCTATTTTCACATCCCTGTGACTTTTTAGGGGGGGATGGAGGGAGGAAGAGATTTCTGTTGAGCTAAACTCTTCCATGGTTTGACTTAGGTTGAAGTGATTTTCAAAAATGAAACATTTGCACAAACGTCTCCATTTATTTTTGAGTTATTGTTTTTGGAAAAGGCTGTTCATTTTTACAAGTGTTGTTAATGCATAAAAAATTCCAAGTATGAATGGCTATTAAAACTTCAGTTGCTGCATGCCACTTGTCTCAGGAATGACATCTGAGTAAGATTTTATAAGAATTATAATTCTCCAAAGCTAGATTCTTTCTGTATATAACTATATCATAGTTTAGTGAAAAAATGGTTAAAATATTTCATTATTTTCAGAGTTTCATTGTAATGCTTGGTTAGCACACAGCTTTTCAGAGAGCAGATAAACATTTAGGTTACTTTTACTATTTTTGAATTTATGATAAACTTTAAACTGACAAAATACACCTAAAAATAATTTCTATACTTTTTGAACTATATTAATCAAGCTTTTAATTTTTTAGTTTAGGTCTGTTTTACATGTGTCTCATAAATGGCACTTTGTTGAGACTTTTTCTAAAAATGTTGCTTTCTCAGTGAAACCAATTAGCAGAATTACTAATAATTACCATAAAACCCAAACCAATTCTTCCTATGCCTAAGGATCTCTATTTAGAACTTGGGGCACATATTTAAGTAAGTATTTTGTTCTATTGGTTTCTTTCTCTTAATTATTTTTTCCTTCCACTTATTATTGATATAGTTTGATATTCTGAAACATAACCTCTCTTGTGTCTATTTTTCATTTTATGTGTATGACTTTAGATGATTTATTTATATTTAACTATACTAAAACTCTACTATGAGTGTACCTACTCACTAAGATGAGAAAATATTATGTATATTATAAAGTGTGATACAAATGAAAATTGTATTATCACTGAAAATAATAATGTAATTTGTTTGTTTGGAATTATATTGAAATATTGTTGAGAGACGGCTTTGTGTGGTCAGTAACTCTGGGCTTTTCCATTTGGTGGCAATCTTTATATTCTCCTCCAAAATGAATGGCATCTTCACTAAGTAAATGTTTCACATTAAATAACCTTTTGGTCTCTTTTAAAATTTTGTACCTATTCTTCCATTCAATATAGTATTTTGTGATCTTATCTGATTTTGTTATCCTAGTTAGTTACCCTTTGAATATTATCTCTATAGTCTTTGAATCTTAAGTTATTCTTTTCCTTTGTGACTGGAGATGAAGGATTTTATTAAAAATGGCTTGGAGTTTTCTCATTTCAAATTCTGCTCCGGTACACACACATGTGCCTATATACATCCGTACACACAGATGTAAAATATGCATATATTATATATACTATATTATTTCTTATTATGTATATGCATACATCTTATAGACATTTATTTATGCTTATATTCTATACAATATATTATGATATATTTGTATATATTATATATTTGTATATATTATATATTATATATGTATGTATATATTATATACATTGTGTATATATTTGTAGTACTATATGTATAATATATAATATAATATATGTGCATATATAATGTATATATGTATAATGTATATGATATACACATACACATATTGTGATATATATTGTATAGAATATATATATATTATAGATAGATATAATGAGAAATACCTATATGTACATTTTTTAATAATGTATATGTTGCATTATTTTCTGATCCTTACCACTTTTTCCTCTAACATATCCACACAGCTGTTCCTATCGTTTGGAGGGAGGTTTGATCTCTTTGTTCTCTTTCCAAGTTCCCTTTTCCTCTCTCACTCTCTGTGTGCTTGTTAAGAGTGAGTTTTCCCCTCCTCTTAGCCTTCATAGTTCTGATTCATCATTCAGAGTTCAGCTCTATGTTTCTTGCCTCAAGGCGGCCTTCTCGGATTGTGTCCCACCCTCCCCAGTTGGTCAGATTCCTGTTAACCCATTGGCACAGCATTCTGTCCATCATCATAACACTTATCTCATAGTTATGGTCATTTAATGTCTGATTCCTCTGCTAAAATGAAAGTTCTCTGAGGGTAGGCTTAGGGATCTGACTTGTCTGTTGTAACCCAGCCCTTGTCTTAGTGGCGGACATGTGGTGACACACATATTTATGGAACTGATGGATGAAGGAATTGCCTGCCTGCCATTCTCATTTTACAAAATAATTTCTATATTTGAAGTCATTAGTCAATAAGACGAGGCATTTAATATAGTTTTTCCTATGATTGCTATAGAGGACAGGCTAGTTATGGTGCCCGATGGCTGAAAGCATTTCAACAACTTTTCCCCATGGGGAGCTATAATTTTACCTTATGATATCATAAACCACTCAAGGATTTCATGTAGTTACCAGAACCTTGGGCTAAAATTATAACCCTGAAAGCCCTTGCTGCCTATTAGTTATTTGGTACATGGCACAAAGCAAAATATAGTCTGCATTCTTGGACTTCAGTTTGGCTCCAAGTATATTGGCTGCTTGATTTTATATTTGACCTGCAAAATATTCCACTCTCTGAAAGTTTAAGCCATCTAATAACCTGAAGGTAATTCACAAGTAATAGATGTACATTAAGCAGTAATTAAATGAACATATTACGAATTTCTTATTTGTTCTGATAATTATTTTTCTCAAATTACGTTTCTGAAATGCTGAGCAAAGCATTGAGAGATGTAAGCATTCCTACCCTTGTATGCTTAATAAGTTTTTGAATATAGTTTAATATGAGGCAGCACATTGTACTGAAAACTGTGATGGATCTGACATTAGGAAGCTTGGGTTCAAGTAGCATCATCACTTAACTCCTCTGTGCCTCAGTCTTCTTCCCTAGCCAATGCCTTTTCTGTCACAAAGATGTAGGGGATAAACTGAGGTGCTGAAGAGGAAGCATTTGGAAAGCAATGAAGTGCTTGACAAATGGCTTGTATCGTTATTATTTGTCATATTAGTGAAGCAAAATTGTCATTTTCTAAAAGCATATAAAAATGAGAAGAAAATGACTGGATCTGGAAAAAGCTTGTATTTCCTATATGTAATACGTTTTCTGCTTTCAGCACTCTATTGTAAATAAGAACCCGTGCCAGATGGTAACATTATGTGAACACATGGGCAAGACCTTTCATTCCTTCAGATGAGCTGGAAACAATGATTTGTCAAGTGATGTAAAGTGCAGGGTGAGAAATGGGTTAATAATGGTTCAAAAGAGAAGCTGATAAGCTGGTTACTAGCTCCACAGAGGAAAGGACAAGAGTGAAAAGGCTTACAAAGCAACACAAGGAAGTGAGGGTAGACCAGTGACAGAGACCAGGGATTCTTTTCTGAAATTCTCTAGAAGACGGACCAGTGTGTTGCTGATTTGGTTAGAAGGCACACAAGTAGGATAGATCAGTTCGACAGTGGGGTAGGGAGAATTCTGTGTGGACAATGAAGAACAACAGTGTATAGGTCTGTCATCCAAGATGTCTAGCAGTTGGGCTAAAATCATAGCTGGCACACTAGGGCTCTGAGCCAAAGCATCTCCTGGATGCTGGGAGAGGACCAGAGCTAGGCAGAATCACAGTATGGAAATCACTGGAACCTTGAACTTGTTAATAGGGCATAATGCCAATTATAAGATAAAGGTAAAATTTAGTCCTGGAACATGGCACTGATTCAAGGGTAAAGATAAGAGTGGGGCCAGCAGCAAAGTGACCTGATGCTGATTCATGTAGGAACAGACCTACAACAATGTTTCTCCAAATGTATTGTACATATGAAACTCCCAGGGATCTTATTAAACTATGGGTTCTGGTTCAGTAGGTCTGGAGTCAGGTCTGAGATTTTGCATTTCTAACAAGCTCCTGGAGATGCTAAAATGGCTGGTCTTTGGACCACACTTCTGAGGAGAAAAAATCTAGACAGGGCATCTTAAAGTCTTCCTGAAGGAGAATAGGATTAGTTCCTGAGCCTGGTTAGGGGAAAGGTAAGAAAGAGAGCTGTGCCTGAACGTGAGGGAGAAGTGACTTCAGCTATGAGAAGGAGACAGTGAGAGGGGGCTGAATCTTGGTAGGAATCTATGCTGACTACTTTATCCTTTGGTCTCTTCTTGCACGAAGCTGACGGTTGGTGTCTTCTCCCTAAAATTCATCACATTGTCCAGTGGTACAGCCCCTGTTCTCTGTGTAAGCAGAATCATCTGGTCTAAATTAATAACCTCTATAGGAAGTTAACAGAATTTCACCTCTTTCAGGGAACATTTGTCTTATCTCAAAAGACATGCAGTCTATATAGTGGCCGTCTGGAGGAAAATTTCTTAATACAAAGAAATAGCTGTTAGGAGAGTTTCAGGACCTG
This sequence comes from Equus caballus, assembly GCF_041296265.1. Taxonomy (NCBI): domain Eukaryota; kingdom Metazoa; phylum Chordata; class Mammalia; order Perissodactyla; family Equidae; genus Equus; species Equus caballus. The sequence continues at coordinate 16,183,052 of NC_091708.1, forward strand.
TGGCAGGAAGAAAGATCTGAGGTGCCTCTGATATCATTACTGTCATGCGTCGCTTAATAATGGGGACATGTTCTAAGAAATTCGTCGTTAGGCAATTTTGTTGTTGTACAAACATCATAGAGTGTAGTTACACAAACCTAGATGGTGTTGCTTACTACACACCTAGGCTATATGGTACTAATCTTATGGGACCACCGTTGTATATGTGGTCTGTCGTTGATGGCAGCATCGTTATGCAGCACATGACTGGATATTCTATTGGTGAGGAACCAACCCTTTATGTGACTGCCAATTCAGGAAACTAAAAATCTTACTGGAATGTATTTACAGGTTATTTTATTTTATATATGTTTTTTATAATCAACTATTTTTACTAGACAATATATATCTAGCTCATTTTTTTTTTCTTAACGGCAACATCATATTTCCATGAAGGAATGTACCCTACTTTAACCAATCTCCTCTTAATGACTGCAGATTATTTCTAGCCTTCCAACAGTATAGTTTAGATTATATATCTAATATATTTCAGAGGAGATATAAACTGATGCGGTCTTTGTTCTCTTTGAACAAAATTTATGTGAGTGGTGCTGAAGGTGGAGTAGAGTAACAGTGTGAGGGGTCTAACAGTGGGAAGATGAATTAGCACCAAAGTTCATACTCAGATGCTACAGCTTCAATCGGAGATTTGTAACTGCAGGTCAGGAAGAGAAGAGAAGCTGCCACTTCACAGGGAGCAGGGCGGGGGGGGCAGGGCAGCATCTGACGCTGTGACAGTATGCCAGAGTGGTGGTGGCTGGAAGACATTATGCAGATAAATAGCTCCTTCTTCTTAGTTTATGAGGTACCCAGGAGGGCAGATTCTTGTGACAGCACTTCCCTGGGTAGGGTAGTAGTGTTGATGATGGTGGGGATGGAGTGGGAGTTAATCTTTCCTGGATCTGTGTCTCTCATATCTTCATCCTTTACTCAATCATATACGGTGTGTGCATAGATTCAAATGTCACAGCCTCAGCAGCAGTCTCTGCCCTTGAATCATCTTTGTGTGTGAGCAGACTAAGTCCAGGGTGGGCGGAGGGTTGGTTGGAATAAATCAGGTCGAGGAGGATGTTCTTATTGCATGTGTAAATGAAACACAGAGTAGGAATAATTCACAGTCAGATAGTGTTGGATAGGAATCCTGCCTCTGCCGTTTATTAGCTATATGGCTTTAGACGGGTTACCTAATTTCTTTCAGCCTCATTTCCTCATCTGTACGGATGCAGTAAAGTTTAAATGAGAGAAATCCATGTGAAGCAGTTAGCAGAATTCCTGGAACATAACAGACACCAATAAATGTCATTATTATCATTATTATTTATTGACCACATTTTCAGTTCCTGTTCCCCAAGTTCTATCTGGAGTCTTATTATGACCCTCAGGATGCTGACTGATCACTTTAAACTACAGGAGATCCAGGTATTTATGTACCTACCTTCACTTACATTCTTATTTGCCAATAGCTTCACTTCCGTTAACTCTGTGTCTTCAAATCATGCATGAAAAAACTCCCTAGTTAAAATATAATTTAAGGAAACATTGACAGGTCCTGTTTTGGTTGGCACTGTTAAAATTTTCTGTCATTCGGCATGTTATTTTTTTAGGCAGCAGCTTTCTGATAAAATGCCACAGTAAGTGCACTTCTTGAGTTTGAAAAATATTAACGGATACTGACAAAATGTCTTTCTGAATTTAAGCTATGAATAACATCATATGTATTTTATATATGTCTGTGCAGTTGGCCGGAGCAGGCTGAGATGCAGTTGCAATTGGGAAAACTGAGCCCTAGCTGACTGAATTTCGCAGACTGAGTCACAGTGAAGCCTCCTGACTTGCTGCTGGATACACTGTTGGTTAGATCATGCTGGCTCTGACCTGACTAAGGATTAAAAGGTTGAGGCTAAATCAAAAACTTCCAGCATTCAGCTTAACTTGTAGTGTTTGTGGAGCTAAAATATGTATTTTAGACGTAATAGGAGCCCTTTTGGGGGTTACTTGCAACTTCTTCAGACACACATAGACGTTTATTAAGCACGAAAACAAAATTCTTCACAGGGCAAGCTATCAAACTTAAATTGCATCAAACATCTATCTGTCCAACACCAAGGCTTTGCCGTTTGTTCATACTGCATCGCCCCCTACTGGCGCTCACCTTCTATTCATTCCATAGCATCTAGTATGAGAATGGTTTGAATGGTTTGAACGGTTGTGAGACCAAGCAGAGGTGGCTAAGATGAGACCAGCAGGCTAGAAGCAGAAGTGAGAGCACCTCTTATCTGCATTTGGAAGGTGCAACCAGGAGATTTCCACATTGTGTCCAAGAGTGACCTGAAGTAACTTAGTACTCCCCAATTACAAACGAGTGTGTTCATTTAAGCTGCATTAACTTCTTAAGTAATATAAATATATGTGTGTGAACACACAGTAGATAGACATGCATGTGGATAATTCGTTATAATTATATAAGATATATGTGAATGTTTATAGATATCCTATGACATTCATCGGTACAGAAAGTATCTATGTATAAAGATAGTGCTTGCTAAGCAGGTTAATAATGTCAACAAAGTTATAAGCCAATTTCCCCCTGATTTAAGAGAAGGGTTTGCAAAAGTGTAGCACATTCTCTGTTTGTATTCAAATGAAGGAAGTGATCTTAGACATTCATTAAAGCAAATCCAGCAGGGTGTCTAATTGGAAACACTTTGCTGCAGTTAGTATGAATTACTGTATCTATTTGAAAGTAATAAAGCTGCAGTTACTTAAAAAATTCTGTAAAGATGCCATCTCAAAATTATTTTGGAAGTAGGTGAGGAAATAAACAGATTACATGCTCATTTGTTCAGTTTTCCATTTATCAACCTGAATTAGCAAAGTCTTGATGATTTTCCCAAAGTTCCTTGAATTGAAGAACATTCAGGAAGGGAAGTGAAATGTTTTTTCAACTCCTACTAAGTGTCACGTACTGTGTGTCTGATCCTTACTGGACCATTAAATGTTTCTAAACTCACTCCACAATCCACTGCAGGGGATGCGGAACCATCTAGGCTGGGGCAGCGTTATCTGTCTCATGTTCCCATTCAAGGATCCTAAGTCTTTGATCCTTAGCTTAGGGATGGGCATCATGACCTTAGTTGTTTTTTTTTTTTTTTTGCTTTGATGATCTGATTATATCCATCTCATGGCCCAAACACTCCAGGTCACTCTGGGATATAATTTGGAACTTACTTGGGTACACTCTCCAATTCCAAGTGAGTGGTGCTCCTGCCCTCTGCCTCTATCCTCTTAGATACATGTTAGTCACCCTGCTTGGCCTCAGAGCCAAGTCCATTATTTACCCAACACTTATCTAAATGAGTGATTGCCTTAAGGTTAGGCTCTGGGGATACAGGTGCATAAGTTATATCTGGTCTCCACTGTCGTGGAGTTCATAATCTAGTGGTGGATGGAATCTGAACTTCAGCTAGATATTTCACATCCATTATCTCCTGTAATCCTCTCAAAGGAGGACACAGAGGCCATGGTAAGTAACTTGTCAAACTTCACACAACTAACCTATGATTGAGGCATATATCAATCTTAGATCTGTCCACACCAAGACTTTGCCCTTCATATCGTTGTATGTTGCCCCTTACTGGCTTTCCTTCTATTTGTTCCACAGCATCTGGTATGAGAATTGTTTTGAACGATCTTATCAAAATTATTGATTTCCAAGTAGTCCCTGAAGAAGACTATACCCCATATGCAATGATGCTGCCATTTTTCATTCATTTATTAATTGAACAACATTTACTGAATGTTTACTGTTCACCCAGCATTGTGAGGATCCAGTGGTAAGCAAGATACAGTGGACAATTAATGAGTAAGCCAATAGATAACATGACCGTTTCAGACAGTGTTAAGTCCTATGAAGGCAATAAACTAGGTGGGAATGGAAATTTGCTTCTGAAAGTCTCTTTGGAAAGAATAGCATCTTTACAATGTAGACATTTCACTGTGGCAGTACTACTCACTGAGGAACTTGCCCTACCTAGACTTGAAAGGCTGCAGGCAGCAGCAGTGTATGTGGAGCAAACATTGCTGCTGTGACCATTGTCTCATGTCTGAATTATTCTCATTCTTACTTGGCTTATTATGTACTTTCTCATTACATAAATAATACATGAACACTGTAGAAAATATGGAGTGGAAATGATAAAGTAAATGTTTCCCATAATTACACTGCTCAGACATCAGTGCTATTAATATTGTGTTATATTTCCTTCTAGTCACTTCTCTTTACTACATGTACATATGTAAATTACAAAATTGGAAAGAAAGCGTATGGTTTTTATCCCAACTTTTCACTTAACATTTTATTTTGATTTTTGACATTTCAAAGACTCTTCAAAATCATTTTTACTGGCTACATTTTATAGCATATAGGAATATTATAATGTATTAATTGTGCTATTCTTGCACATTTACATGGTTTCCAAGTTTTTGCCATTTTGAGTAAGAATGTGGTGAATCCTTGTGCTAAATTGTTGTCCATATACTAAGTTATTTTTTTTGGACAGATTCCTAGAAGTGGAAGTCAAGGGTGAAAGGTCATGAACCCTTTTATGGCTCTTGATACAAATGACCAAACTGATTGATGAGCATATTGTACCAACTCACCCTCCCAATAGCAATGCATGCTGGAGCCAGTCTTAATGTGCTCCCACTAAGATCAGGAATTATCGGTAAACAATTCCTAATTTGATAGGTAAAAATATCATCTCATTACTGTTTCAGTTAGCATTTCTTTGATTATAAGTAAGATTTAAGATTCTTTATATTTGTTGGTCAATTTTATTTCTTTTCTGAATTGCTATTAATATTCATTATCTATTATTTAATTTTAACATTACTTAATGTATGCCTTGCTCTCTTCCTGACAGAGTTAAGGCAGCCTAAAGGTCACGTAAGATACAAGAGGCATAAATTAAAATAGGATGAAGTAGAAAAAGAAACAGCAGGAAGCCAGGAATGATGTTGAAAATGCATACTGCAATGACAATAAATCTGCTATCAGTGGGCAAGAAATTTGCCTCCAAGCTCTCTGGAAGTTAGCTCAAAAAGAGAATCTTGCCATTTACCAGTTCTCATTGACAATGAGAGAGAGAGAAAGACAAAGAGAAAAAGAGAGAAAGAGAGCTAATTATTCAAGATAAGTATAATTAATATTGGTATTAAAATCTGATAAGACCTTTAATTATTTTTATTGTTATTTTGTGCCCCCTAGGGGTCAGACACTATGCAAGTTGCTTTACTTGGATTAATTTAATTTCCATGACCGCTTATGAGGGGAGGTACTATATTAACATTGTTTACAACAGTGCCTGGCATGTGAGAGCGGTCAGTGAGTATTAGCTTTTCCTTTATTGTTACTAATATTGAGGATTTCAATATCTAGAAGAACAAATCCCTTGAATCTTTTATTTTTTATATTAAATTTAATATATATATTTTAGAAGTTTTAGCAACAAATAAATTTTAAAAAAGTCCTTTGGGATTTTGCTTGAAATTGTTTTATACCCATAAACTAACCAAGGGAAAATTTGACATCTTTAAATATTCAGTCTTCCAATTTGGTAATATGGCATGTTGTGTGTGTGTGTGTGTATTTATTTAATTATTATTAAAACAGCTTTACTGAGATATAATTCACATACCATACAGTCCACCCATTTAAAGTGTGTAATTCAATGGTTTTAGTATATTCACAAGATACGTGCAACCATCAGCACATTAATTTTTTATCCAACCCATCCTTTATGTTTTGTGCATTAAAAATTGTTTTCTTTTAACACAATTTTTATAGAGGACACTTCCCTGATCTCTTATGAATTTTTGTTGCCAAAGTGAATGGGATGTTTCTTTTATTATGTTTTCTATCTGTGAGTACATGGAACCCATGGGAAGTGCAGCTCTCCTCAGATTATAGCACTTCTTGGATTTTTCTTCTTTTGAGAAATTTTCTCTCTAGCATACCTGGTGATCAAAATCCTCTAACTTATCACTTGGCCTATGCTTGTCCCCCATTTCCTGGCTTTCCAGTCTCATAGCTCACAGTTGGGTGGGTGGTCGTGACTGAGCTCCTCTCCTTCCAGTCTCGGGCTTCTGCACACGCTGCCCCATCACCTGAGATGCTCTTCTCTTACCACCCTCCCAACTCGCCTTAGCTCACTTACATGCTTCAGATCGCATCCAGACTTACTTTCCTAAAGGCGGGGCGAGGGGTGGGGGGGAGGTGGGGTTGGAAGAGGGGGTGTGTTCTCTGATTTTCCATTCAGATCAGGTCTCTTGCAAGCCTCTCAGATTTTGTTGTATTTTCCTTTACAGTAACTTACCACGGTTTAAATCATTAGCTGATTTGTGTGCTCCCTTGATTAATGTCTTTCTTTCCCACTAAACTCCATGTTGCAAGGACAGTGTGTTGCTCAGTATTAAATTGCTAGCCGCTAGTTTGGTGCATGGAACAGAAGTTGCCATTATTGGATGAATTAAAGAAAGAACAAATGAATGGTTTGGCGTAGTTCACTTTTCTTTCCTCTCATCTCAAACCCCATTTTCACTGTCTTGTTTGCCTGGGAGTTCTGGCACCCCTCCCTTCTTCAAGGCCAGCTTTTATTGTATGAATTCAAATGTTTTATTGGGCAGCCACATGCTGTTATATGGAGATCAATAAAGGTGGTTTTTATTATTTGGGGAAATGCTTATCATTTCCTACTAGGGCTATGTGAGTGGCCTTTACTTTAATATTTCTGGTTAAAGTTTACTCTTGCCTTCACAGCAGGTCTATTTAATTTTTAATATTTACCTGAATGTTCCCCAGAACTGTTTTTCTAAAGCAGCACCACCATTTGCCTGTGCAAAAATGACACTAGCTTCTTATTTCCTCTAACAAGCTGACATTTTTTTTTTTCTATATTAGAGACACAGGCCTAAAAGGGGTATTTTGTGTGAGAAACTGGAAAAGAAGAACTAGAAAGTTCACTAAAATCAGCAAATAGCCCATTTCAAAAGCTCATGTATCCGCTCAATTCGACCAAGTGAGCTCTATGAGGGGAGGAAGTGCTTTATTTTTCCATGTAATTTGTGATTTATGAAGTGATGTTTTTCATCTCGTCTTAGATCTCAGTAGATTGGATGTCAACGGCTGGAAAGTTCTAAGAATACCCAGGTCTACATCTTAGATCAGAGACCCAGGGGAAGAACTTGCTGGATATAAATAATACAGCAGTTTCTATTCACCTGTCAATCATTCTAAGATGCTAAGAGGAAATGACTTTGGATGATGAGGCAATGGGTACTTGCTTCCATCTGTCTACTTTCCTCTATTTTCTGCATTGCCTATAATGAATAGTGCTAGCTCTATGTCAGAGAAATACCCATATAAGCTTTATCAAAAATATCACTCATAAATTCTTGCTTTCATGGTCTCATGCTTCAAGAGCCCACCTGCTTTGAAGCATGGAACTTCTTCCCAGAAGAGTCGGTGGGAGGCTGTGAGAAGCTACATATATTACTTTTAGTGTAAACTAAATTATTCAGGCAGAAATAGTTTAGTTAAGTGAGGCTAGAACCAGTCTCTTGAATTTTATTGGCACAGCAGGCCAGTCCCTCTCCCTTGGTGTTATCTGTAGGAGCAGCCAGCAACAAGCTTATTTCTTCCCTCTGACCCCCTCTCAGAAAAAAAAGTATTCTAACCTGCCTTGGCTCCCACAACATGCAGTGAATCATAAATTGGTCTGTCCTGCACAGCCTTTGGCTTTTAATTTTATTTCTGATTCAAAGTAGTTAGTTGAAGGCAGTGAATCTCAACTCTGAAATGGTGATAAAATGTTTACATTTTAATTATTTACAGTTTTATTAATTGTGCTAAATATATAGCCAGCATGCTAATCAATAATGATCAAGAAGAAAAATGGAGCTATTATATTCATTGTAAGTTATCTGATATCTTGGTTACAGATACTTATGTGGCCAGGACTCAATTTACTGATGGACTGTGTATAAATACAGACCACAAATCTCACTTTTTAAATCAATAGGTTTTCATCCAAACACATTTTCCCATATGGATATTTTAGAAGTGGTGGTTAGATTCCAAGAATGATATAAAAAAAAATAGCCAAAATTTTGGGCTAGAAATATAAATTATTTACACAAAAAATAAGAAAACTCTTATTATAATTTGAAATATTATATGAGACAGAAAAATCATTTTAAGGAAAGAGTAGATGGAACTTGTGGGGTTTTGGGGTCCTTGGATGGCCTCTAAGAGTGAAGTCATTGATTCTTAGGAGCACATTTCTTAAGAAAATGCTTCTAGGGAAGTCTGAGAGTTGTTTCTCTCAAAGTTTTCGGGCACACAATTAGAACACGGGGAGATTATCCCAAGATGACTAAAGAAGAGTCAGAGAAGGGAAGGAGGCAGGGGTTCAACAGCATTAATGTGGAGGCCCAAGGAAGTGTGAATGAACAGAGCTGTGAGTAGTGAAAACAGGCTGAAAACGGCAGCATGGAAGAATGGAAGTGTCCTAATATCCAGTAGGTGAGGAAGTGAAAGGAGATGAAAAGAAATGAGACAGATTGTGAGTCAGGGGTGAAGAATCTTCAGAGTGTGACCAATATTCCATATATGTCACCTCTCATTCAGATTTAGCAGATTTTTGACCTACAGCAGAAAGTCAAATGTCCAAAGAAAACCACAGAAGATCTGTGACTTCCATGGTATGCTTTCACTTATCAGAATTAAAATGCTATCAAGTAAAATTGAAAAATCAAAATGGAATTTTGCAAACTACTGAAAAAAAGCAAATCACATAAACCCAGTTTCATCAGACTTTAAAGCACACACACACACATACACACTTGCTAATTCTCATGGTTTGGACTGGGAACTGATCAGCCTTTGAGAGGTCTGATAACTACTGGCAAGAAGCTAGACGTGACAGGTGGGGTAATATCAATCCTCATCTCAAAAAGTCAGAATTCTATTGCTAGAGGGTCAAGGGCCTGCATGATTTTACTACAGGGCACCTTTATCTCCTTTCTTCCACCTCATCTCTCTTCAAACCCTCTACTCCAACATCTTGGGACTTCTTTATGCCTGTTGCTTTCCTTCAAACAGCAATTTTTCTTCCCGCCACCTTCTCCCTTGGGGATCTCACACTTCCCAAGGGCTTTCATACACAGTAGCACCTCTCTGTCTAGGATTCCTACTAGTTTCAATCTCACTCTTGAACTCTGGCTCCCCGTTTCCAAATGCTGCTGGATTTCACTTGGATATCCAAAACAGATTTTAAAATACCATGTATGAAAAGGAACTGATCGTGTATTTTTGAGCCCATAAACTGCCTTCTCTGCTTCCTTGAATGGTACCATCATCTCAGACACTCAGGCCTGCAACTCTGAAGATGTGACTCGTTGTTACCTCTCACACCCAGTTAATTTCCAAGTCCTACCAATTTGATCACCACAATATTTCTTGCAGCCTTTCTTCTTTCCATCATTGACTACAGCTATAACTTCAACTCTACTCGTTGTCTTTCTCTTCCAATCTTGTTTACCTGTTGCTGCGGAAGCAACCATTCCAAATGGAGCCTGCTCCTCTGTGCTATTCCATTGTTCGAAATGTCAATGGGTCTGTACTGTCAGATGTCCACTCTTCTTAGCCGGATGTCAAAGAGTCTCTGTTATCTCAACTGAACTTAATTTCACACTTGGATCTCACCTCCTCCCTCCATGTGACATATGCTGTGGCTAAATTGAACGCCTCAAGATATCCTGACTATGCCTCATACTTTCCACCTCTAAGCAGGTCACTCTGTTCCTTTGCTTGGAACGTGCGTTCCTCCTCCCCTGATGCACATGTCCAATTTTAGAGTAGTTTTCAAGAATAAGCACACATTTTTATCTTGTTAGTTAAACTTTCTCTTGATGCACTAAGTTTAAGGTGATCGTCCTTTCCTTGAACTTTGACAGTATTTCACTTGTTTCTAAACTTCAGCATGTTTATAACTTTCTAAGTTGTTTTCTCCCCTCTTTGGCTTATTTACCTCTGAATTTCTCCACCTCATTTGCTGTAAGAAAAGGATACAATCCCTCAAAGAATTGAGCATTGGGAGGAGAGAAAAGCTCTCATGTGAGTAACTGCAATATACTTAAGAATGAATGCTGAGAGACTGAACGGGTATGGAAATTATTTTAAGCATAACTCCCTGTGGGAGGGTGAGGACATTATGTCATCTGTTTAGTACCACACATCTGGAGAAAATGGAACAATTCTGTCAATAGCATTATTTGCCAAAAGTCCAGATGTCCAGTATTGCTTAATCAAATAATACAGGTTTCTTTATATGAAAAAATTGTATAAATGAGAGACTTTAATATGGAATCAACACTAAGAAAGATATATACTTTTTTGGAAACCTTAGTGGAAATTCATTTATCTCAAATTGAAAACAGTTTATATTTAGGCTTGTCTCACTTCATTAAGAACGTACTAGCTATAACAGAAAGCTGACTTTATCCAGTTCTGCTCACTTTGTCTTGTGGGCTGCTTTAGATTTATAAAAATGTCACCTTTTTATTCTTGTAGAATTGGGGATGGAGTCATTGTTTCTTTTTGCTTAAAAAAATTGTTTTACTGCAGTGTATACTTTATGATTTTCTTTTTAATTCCCTAAAATAATCATTGTTTCTCACACATAGCATCCAAAACTTAATTTTAGCAGTCCCTGGTTCTGACTAATGAAATTCTAGTCAGTATTGTGCTCATCTTTTTACATAAGATAATGCTCTGGAATCTTCACAACGACAGGCATATATTACATTGTTCTTGGGACTAGATTGGGCTGAATGGTTTTCAGTTTGAGTTTGTAATTTAAGAGTCACAATGCCAAGATTCTTGCAAAAAATCTGAGTAAGTCTTTATTGCGATGGTGAACCTTTGGGAGGTCTACAGGTCTATTGGAACAACAGATAAACAGAGGCTGCTAATACTGGTGCAGCGTGTGCATGCTGAAACATCACCAAAATCTCTCTTTAGGGTGACACTTTTATTTGTGTCACCTGAGTGTTCATTAAGAAGCAATGCAATTCCTTGCCTAGTTCCTGAGCCATTGTTTATTGACTCTTTTCATGAGGTTCATGTCACTTACCAGGAGTTTGCAGTGTATAGGTCAAATTTATCATGTTCATTTGTTTGCAGAACAGATCTTATATCCTAATCCAAACCGTTTATGAGATTCTCTAAAGCTGCCACCAGCCCTCTAGGCCACTCCATCATTTGATAAAGATAGTTGCAAATGTCCTATTTGTTGATGCTCTATGAAATGAAGTTTTTATGTTTAATAGAAATTTACAGTGAATCTTTCAATACTTTCAGACTTGGTGTGGAAAGAGGTATATGAAAAGGCATGAAGAGTGTTTCACAACTTGAAATGCTCACCTTAGTTCAGGTTGCTTTAAACACAGTGTGTGCTGAGTAGGCCCATTGAATTGCAGGTGTCTTCAGTCTCTCCCAGGTGGGTCCTATGCATTGGAACACACTTCTGCTCTGGATTTACATTCTGTTTCTCATCAGGTGTGTAGGGCTCCCTTGAACCCTATTCCACTTGCCTTGAACTTTGACAGCCCCCTCTTCTCTACTCCTATCAGGTTGGAATAGGTTCTCCATACCCCCACTCACTGAAAGGGGTCCTGTTTCAATCCAGAGAGAACACAGACATGGCTGTCCTTACTCCAGTATCACCACTGCTTTACCTGTCTACCTGAACTCTACCCTCCTGCTCTTAGGATCAGATGTCTAGGATACTAAAGGCAGTCTGGAATAGATACAATTTTCTTGAATATCCTTGGACACTGCAATGTAACTGCTGGCACTTTCCTCTAACCCAAGGTGGCCAACTGTACAGCTTCCCCTACTCTTTAAGGACACCCTGTTCTTAGCTAATCCTGCCACCTCAGCTCAGTACTCCCTGTTCTATATGCATTGAGTTCTCTAGCATCTGATTTTGCTTAGGATAAAATGTTAGTTCTTTTCATTTTATTATTTTTTAATGGCGAAAAAAGGATTCTTTACTATTTAAAATATGGGTCCCACTCTTTATTTCCATTCATTCCCAAGAAAATTAATTAATCAGTTTTTGAAGTCTGCTTTGGGTGAAAATTCTCTGTAAGACTATTTCTTGATAGTAATTTTGTCAGACAGTCAAACAACACAAGGACAAACTACACTAATAACTGTTTCTACCAGAAAGACTTTCTCTAGGATAAACACCCCTTAAAACTCCTCATTTTCATTGTTTCACTTAATAAAACAAGGAAATATTTAGTTCAATTAAGCAGCAGACTTTGGCACTAGTCTCTACAGATGGCTGAGAGAATATTCTCTTGTCAGGTGAAAGGACATAGATATACTGTAGCATAAGACAAAATATATGGAGTTATAATGGGCAATAAAGAAAGCTAGAGTAAAAAGAAGTATTACCTTTGGGTCATGTATTCCAGAAAGCTCTTCATAGATCTTCTCACCTACCATGACAGCTGCCAAGTTCGCCGTGTATGTAGAAAGGCAAAACATACAGAAAATGGCCCAAAGATTCATTAGAAACCTTCCAGTCCAGCATTTTGGGGGTTTGATGGCTACTGTTCTACCAAACAAGAGGGCATAACAGACATTCAAGGCTGAAGAGAAGGAGAAGACTTTACTTCTATTCCGCCCCTTGGGAGTCATACCAAAGGGGCTCTTCCATTCATATAAAGTGAGGAAGATGGCAGTGATGTGCAGAGCCACAAAAATTCCCAGCCACATGGTCCAGTGAAGTGGCCACATGAAGGCTCCAATGGGAGCTGCTGTGTCTCGGGTCCTCACTAAGATGCTCAAGCTGGTGGAGAAGAAAGGACTGGTGAAATCTATCACCTGGCTTCGTGCAGTATTGATGCTGAAGGAAGTGACTGCCATGTGGGCTGACCCACTCAGGAGATCACCCACCAGCCCAGTCCAGTGCCCATTTTTCCAGGCTCCATACTTGCCATCCCCAACAATATAGAGGTCAAAGTCAAAGTTCATGTCTTCTGCTAGCTTTTCCAGCAGATCAATGCAATATCCATAGCAGCATTTCTTGAATTTGAGGGGCACTGTATCATTACTGCTATGGAGGCTGCTAAAAAGGCTGTCTAACATGGAAGAGTCATTAGTCATGGGGTCTAGACAGAGCTGGCCAGCAGGGCACAGGCCTTCATCATCTACCTTCCGGGTGAAGACAAATGGATGCTCGATCAGGGTAACCACTCTCAAGTGTAGCTTACTTGGGTGTTGGAAGTGGGTTTTGTGTCTCTGGGCCTGCTCTGGCCATATTCCATAGTCCATGACAATCTTTCCCCCCTGCCAGCTGCCCAAGCGGGTCCACATTGGCTTTCCCAGGGGGTCATGTTGCAGATTCCAGATGAAAAAGTTGTTTTCTGAGCTGATGATGGAGGAACCTTTTACACTGATGGAACCACTGAGGCCTCTGAAGGTGGTGTTGGCTAGAAACCTGGCAAAGAGGAGCAAAGGCAAAAAGTAAGGAAGAGAGGTGACGCCCAAAACAGGAAACAGTGCTCATCTTTGCTTCTCTGTCTTAATAAAAAGAAACTCTAATCTTTTTAAAAAAGGCATTGCCTATATTTTCTTCAGGAATTAATTAGCTAGACTTTTTCTAGGAGAAGAGTCTTATTTCACTGAGCCGATGAGATCTCACCCTCAGGTTTAACACCTGGGCTAGGCGTTTGGCTCTTGATCTTGCTCCAAATCTCTTTATTTCTAGATAAGGGATGTGTTAATTGTTTTCTGTTATAAACTGTTAATTATATATTCTCACAAGTTTCCAAGCTAAGGAGGTTTGCGGCATCCTTAACATGTCTTTTTTCTATTACTCACTACATTTGATTGCAACTAAATCAGCTTGATAAATAATTTTTGCTGCTAGGAATGAGTTTTAATAAGTATGCATATACTTTTATAATTGCTTAAAAATTGCATTCATAATTTTAGAAAACAGTTAAATCTTGTTACCAATGTTTCTCTTTGTAGAGTGTAAACAATCAACATATCTGTCCCCAGGAGACCAGTCAAAGCTGCCTGTTGGATATCATCCATGGAACAAACAAAAAAGATGATAAATAGACTGGCAGTTCTCAGGATGGCCTCAGGCTACCCTCCCTCTAAGTCATTAGAGAAAAACAATTGGCTCTGGCTCTAGAGAGAGCTTCTGCCAGAAGCCAAAGAAAGGAAAATTACCAACTGAATGATACACTGATTCCCAACCCAGGGAACCCGGGCACTGTCAGTATATGCTCTGATCTGGGTGAGACAGGAAAATGCTTGGTTGGAGCCTCTGTGTTTTTCTTGAGTCTGGGAAGATAAGACAATGAGAGGTAACGTGGAAGTTTGTGGCACCTCTGTACTCTTCGCTGTGACCTTGTGTCAGGATAAAAGCCCAGACTGTAACATCAGACACATCTGTGTTTGAATTGGTCCAGCCACCTTATAACATTGTCCTTGGACAACTTACTGAGCTCTAAGCTTCAGTTTTGTCATCAGCAAAATGGGTAAAATAATACTTCCTCCTTTACCAAGAGCTGGAAATAATGCACATGAAGCACACACCACACCTTCTGACATAGAACAAATATTCCAGATATGGCGGCTGTTGTTCAAGTTTTTTCAGTCAAGGCTATCCCCAGGTCACTTTCCCAAGTCCTTTCATAGAACTTTTCTAATTGGAGACACCAAGTACTACATTACTAAACTCATAGAGGGTACCCAACACACATTTCACATGAAAAAGAATTAAATTGAATGTGGAATGTAACATAAAAGATTGTTTTGAGGAATCAGATGATATGAGCCTAGGTTCTGTGAGGGATTAGAATGTGCCATCCCAAAATGAGTGTCTCTATGGCTTGATTATTTTTAAGAACAAAAGACTCTGAAAGAAACTTTCGCCTTCCCCTAACTGCCTAAAGGAATTTCAGATAGAAGGCCTGTTCCAGGAAGGAGCTAATACTGCAGATAACGGTACTATGATATAAACTAGGTGTGATAAACGGGGAGGAACTCAGCAAGGCCCATTTGATCAAAGTTTTCTCCATCTGTCATTGTCTTTGCAAGGCATAGTCAACATCTGTTTATCAAACATTTGCTTTTCCATCTCCATGTAAATTGCCTTCCTCCCCTTTGAAGTCCCAAACCACTACCCCAACATCCTCCTTTGTCCTTAGCTGACGATGGTATTTAAGGTAATTGCTTCCATCATTTTGGTGAGTTACTCAGATTTCCTGGGTTTCTCCCATGTATACATGTTATTAAACTTTACTTGATTTTCTCTCGTTGTTCTATCTCATGTTAGTTTAATTCTTAGACCAGCCAGAAGGACCTAGAAGGTAGAGGAATAGTTCTCCTCCCCTACAGCTCTCAGCAAAACACATTCATCCATTGCCCGTCACAAACATTACCCATTAATTTACAAATGCAAATACAAGCAGTAAGAAGCTATGCTGCCACAGAAGGGACATAGAAAAATCTGAAAGTGTGAAGAATGTACTAATTTTCATTAGAGATATAAATGTCAATCACATTTGAAGATGCTATACTATCACTAAATGCAATGAAACTACTCATTTTGGTAGATTGCATGTAATGGTAATTATTCATGTTAGCACTCCCCAGTGGGGCTCTACCACTTAAAATGAATTCTATTTTGCAACAAGTAATGAAGTCTCAATTATCTTAGACTTTAAAACAGTTTCTTGCTTTTTTAGAGAAGTAGGGACACAAATCATTACGATATACAGATTAATCAATTGATAATTACCTAGGTACTATAAGGGAAAGGTGACTACAGTTGTGTTTCTGAGGAGCAACTTAGTTTCAGATTTTTTAAGACACACACACACCCTCACACACACACACTTGCACTTGCTGACATAGCCTAGGGAATAAAATGGTTAGTAATAAATAGGTAATTTCACTTGGCTAATTTAGTGATCAGGAAAGTGAAGTTGTAGAAAGAGAAGCCCTTCATTATTTTAAGAATATGTAGGGCTTAGTGATTATAGATTTTAACTGGATGGATGCTTCAAAGACTGCCACTGAATAAATATATATTTAAATAATCTCAGAAAAGAAGAACTAGAAGTCTTTAGAAATCTTTCAGAGATTGTATAAGTCCCTCATTCCCGTAAAACCATTCCTTGTTATCCGTATTAAATAACATTCAAGATGGCCATGACCGGAGGACAATGCTTGGGTGTCTTTGAGGCATTCATTTGTCACAAAAAGGCAAATCAACCAGGATCTAAATGTCTTCCATTTTCCCAGACCAGAAAATCCAGGGCTTGTTTCTCTATGCAATCTGCATGAGGAAATTGGGTCTCAGAGAATTCCCATTTATGAGAGATTATTTCTGTTTGTTTTATTTTCACTTTTACAGTAAGGATAAATTAAAATCATCTCATTGATAGCTTTAAGTTATAGTCACACTTCACAGTCTTTGTAAGGTAATGACAATGCGTAGCATAGTTTCAATGCTTACTGTATTCATTAAAAGATTAAAAGGTTGAAATCCAGGTTCTGCTTAAATCAAATTCTACCATGTTCATGCCCCGGACTCTTTATCTTGCCCTGGACTCTTCTTGGATGAACGAGAAAAAGGAAAACCAGGAACAATTTTATTGGCAAAATAAACTGATGCCAGGCACTGTTCTTAGCACTAGAGTTATAGAGTTGAAAGACACACTCATTGTTTGCAAAGAGCTCAAAGTCTAGTGATGGATTTTTCTAGAAAGAAAGATGAACAGGCAATTCTAAAGCAGGGTAATGAGCATCATAATAGAGGTAAACCTGGGAGCCATTGGAACAGAGAGCAAGGGCACCTGCACATTTTACTCTAGGGTGACAAGGAAGGCTTCTTAATGGAGGAAGTACCAGAGCTGAGTCTTGAAGAAGGAATTACAGTTAGCCAGGAAGAGAAGCTGGGGACTGATGCTTTCAACTCGGGGAGATGCGTGTGCAAAAGCCAGAGACAGAGTGTGCAAGCTGCATGATGATAAACAGTGAGAAATAAGGCTGGAGATGAGGGTGGGAAATGAATTACAAAAGGTCTGAGGCCAAGAAGACGGTAATGGAGAGCCATTGAGAGAGGTTTATCTGGGGAGGGACAATACCATCAGACATGATTTTAGAAAACTTTTTTTCCTGCTAGTTCTATAGGAAATGATTTGGAAGGAGGAGGGAGATGAATGTAATTTCTTATATGAGGAATAATGCTCCTTTCCTCCTCTGGCTTCTTCTCTTCCTGTCTCTCTGCTGGTTTCACAGGGTGCTTAAAGCAGCAAGGCTAAGGAAATGGCAGTAGAAGTGGAGAGAAGATGGCATAATCAAGAGATATGGTTTCAAAAAGAAAAGTAGAGATTTTAAGAGGGCCAAATGCACAGGGTTGCAATTAGCTCACAAACCACACTAAGAATGTGTAAAACTCGGCTTGATGGAAGGTCATATACATAAGACCTGGAGGATTTAGTTGAATATCAGCTGAATGTGAACCATAGAGCATCATGGGTACAATAAAGGAGAAAAGTAACCCTAAATTCATTTTATAGAAATTTAGTGCCTAGGTGACAGGGACCAATAACGCTACCACACTCTGTGTTCATCACACTATTGCTCCAGCCTAGATATGAATTTTAAATAAATCTTCCAGATTCAGGAATGTTATCAGGAAAGGTAAGGAGGTGGAGAATGTAACAGGGAGTGGTGAGCCTGAGGCTCTGATTGCAGAGCAGGGCAGAAAAATGAGAAAATAACATAGGAAAAGCAGATTGCAACTAGATTATAGAGGATTCGCATATCCATTTTTTGAGATTGGATTTTATTTAATTGGAAAAGGGGAGCCATGCAGATTTCTGAGCAGAGTAATGATATAACCAGAGGTCTGCATTAGCAATATTGATCTGGAAACAGGTAAACTGTGTCTATAAGAAGGAAGAAATGGTGAGCAGGACACCACCCAGAAGAATATGGCAATAGCTTTGTCATGGTATAAGAAGGGCTTGGACCTCACTCTGTGATTGAGAACCTACTTTAGCGCTGTGCATTGTGCATAGTGAGTGTCTAACAAAGCAGTTCAGGTATACATCTTTCTTATCAGTAAACCTCCCAAGATGCCACTCTGCTAAAAGAATGAAGCTCATTAGTTAATTTGCATGGAGGTAACTTATTACTTTAGTAAGAGCTCCCAATTATGTCACTAATTAAGAATATATGTTGATTTGTATAGAAACCCAGATAAAATTTGCACTTTGCAAATTGTGTAGAAAATGTTTTTGAGACAGTACGCAGTATAAGCAAGATCAGTGTTTAATATATTTAAGATATGTTTTAGAAGCCAGATTTGCACACAAAACTTGATATACTAATTAAAGGATTTTCTTATTCATTAAAACAAATGAACAAAGATGTTAACAAAACAATACATCATCCATTCAATCATTTATTCATTCAACAATACTCATTGGTGTGAGGCACTGTTGTACGTGCTGAAGGATATGGTAGTGAACAAAATAGACAAAAAATCTATGCAGCCTATATTCTCCTGAAGGAGACAGAATAAATAAGTAATATGTACGGGATGTTAGATAGTGCTAAGTGCAAAGAGGAAAAATAAAACAGAGTATGGAGATAAGATGTGTCAGGGTTGGTAGTTAGTGGGGTGAAATTTTAGAGTAGGGAGGCCAGGACAGGCCTCTCAGAGAAGGTGATATTTGAGTAAAGAGCCGAAGAAAGGCAAGGAGCTAACCAGGAGGATAGCTGAGGAAAGAGCATTCACTGTACAGGGAGCAGCAAATCCAACATCCTTGAAGTGGGGTTGTGTCTGATCCGTTTGAGGAGCAAGGGGCAGGAGAGTTGAAAACGAGGTCAGAGAAAACTTACAGGGAGTGGGAGTTGGGGAAAATAGGATTTTGAGGGTCATTTTAAGGACTCTGTTTCTTCTCTACAAGAGTTGGAAAGTCATTGGTGGGTTTTGAGCAGAGAAGTGATACGATATGACTTACATTTTAACAGGCTCGTCACAGTGCTGTGTTGAGAATGGACTAAAGAGAGACAAGGGCAGAAGCAGAAAGACCAGTTAGGAGGCTGTTTCAAATACCCAGAATAAAGGTGATGGTGGTTGAACTGAGGTAGTGGCAATGGAGGCGGGAAGAATTAGTTGGATCTTGAAATATTTTGAAGGTGAAACTGGCAGGATTTGCTGATGGCTCAGATATTACTAGGAAAAACAGGGGCAAGGATGACACCAAAGTTTTCGCCCTGAGCAATTGGAAGGCTGGGGTTGCCATTAATGGAGATAAAGACAACTGTAGAAGAGTCAGGACTGAGGTGGATGAGAACTACCAGGAGTTCAGTTCTGCTAATATTAAGTTAGAGATAACTGATAGACATCCAAATGGAGATGTCGAGTAGGTAGTTGGAGATTGTCTGGACTGGAGATACAAATTTGAGAGCCATCACTCTATACGTGGTACTTAAGGAGACCAAATGAGATCACAGTGTGAACTGTAGATCAGAAGTGGTCCCAAGAGTAAGTCCGGGACACTCCAACATTTGGAGGTGGAGCGCGTGAGGAAGAACCAGCAAAGGAAACTGCGCAGTAGCCGGAGACACAGGAGAAAAGCAGGCTGTGTTGCGTTCTAGAAGCTAAGTGAAAAAGATGTTTCAAGGAGGAGATAGTGATCAACTGTGTCAAATGCTTCTAATAGATCCAATACAATGAGGACTGAGGACTGACCATCGGCTTTAGAAACATGTAGGCCACTGGTGACTTCATGAGAGTAATTTCAGTGAAGTGTTGGAGCCTAATGCTTCAAGAGAGAAGGGGAAGAGAGAAACTGGAGACAGCTCTTTAGAGGGTTATGCTGCAAAGAGAAAGAGAAAAGTGGAATAGTGGTGGAGGGGAAAAATCAAGTAAAAGTGTGTGCGTATAAACGTATATATGTGTGTGTATAACATTTATATATAGGTATGTAACCATGCTGATGGGAATGATCTAGAAAAGATAGAAAAATTGTTGATGTGAGACAGAGGAGGGGGAATTCCTGGGACAATGCCCTTGAGGGGCAAAAAGGATTGTGCTCTAAGGTGCAAGTGGAGGTGATGCTCTTTGCTGTGATAAGAGAGGAGCATGAACATTAGAGGAGGCAGAGAGAATACAGGGCCCAGAGGCAAGCAGATGGGTGGATGTGGACAAGATGGCTTGTGGAAGTCCTCTTCTGATTTCTTTAACTCGTTTTTGGGCACTTGAAAAGTAAAGCATAGATCTCATTATACCTTCCCACTGTAATTCACTTGAGAAAAGTTTTACTGTATTATTTTCAAAATGGGACCAAAGGTGTTCTTACAACTACAGAAAGCAAAGGACTTTCATGAGAAATCTTTTAGATCAATTTCAACTGAAATGTTTAGTGTTTTGTTTTCCCCCTTAAGTTTCTGAGAGTCAGTTGTAAAACTGTCTGGGCCTGGCACTTTTTTAAGAATTGTAATTCTTTAAATCACTTTTTCAATCTCTTCTATTAAGCTTCCCATTTCTCTGTGTCAATCTTGGCAAACGATATTTTTCCAGGAATTTGTTGCTATGGAATACCATATAATACCATTTATACTAGCTTAAGGATTCCTCAATTAATTTTGGTTGTTATTTTGTTAATTCCTTCTTTCTAGGTCTCCTCCCACCTCTCTCTCCTCTAATTTTCTTTTGGATGAGGACATACTTGTGTTCATATCTTCTTCTTTAAAAATAGAGTGTTAATTGCAGTGTTTATCTTAATTTATCTGATGAATTATGTTATTCATGTACTATTTTCACTCTTTTAAACTTGCTCTAAAATTTATTAAAATTAAATAAAAATCTCCTGCTACAAATAATGTTGTCTTGTTATTAAAGATCTCAAGACTTGTTGCCTCCTGATTTTTCTTCCATCTTATTCAGCATAGAAAGTTTTACTGATATTACATTTTTATGTTTATTATAAATCTGTATCTTTTCTTGCTTTGGAACTAGTTCTGTAATAATCCCATTGTTGGCAATATATGAATTTACCTCTTTGTTGTTTAAATGCATCATCATCCTTATGTGTCTCCTTCTACGCCCAGTTGTTGATAGGTCATATATTTATTTGTACTATGATCTTTTTTCACACACCAACTTGTCTCTGTCTATCTACCTCTTTCATTTGTTTTTCATTTCTTTTTAAATTGCCCTCTTTATCTTTTCCTTTTTCCTCTATTGTTGCCTTCCATTAATCTTATCTATGAGAATGTCTATTTTGCTCCGTAAAGCCTTAACATTTATTTTTCCCTTTGGGAACTTTCTTTGTATCATTAAAAAAATCTGTACCCTCATTCTCTTATGTCTTGAAAAATGAGCTGAATTTCTTTTCCCATGATCATCTCGTCCTATTAAATATTTCTCCCCTGAGCAATGAGAGATTTGTTCACCCTCCATAAAGCTCTATAGAACTTTTTAGCCTGCGAGAATTTAATTTTGATTTTTTTGCCTTTGCCTGATTAGAAATCTTTGGCCACGTTATTGCCAGTGACCATCTACCCAACTCCCCTCTCACCAGTAGCACCTAATTCTTATCAGGTTTACTTACTTCTGTGCAGAGAATCTAAATATTTATTTCTTGGTCACTTTTAGCTCTAGGTCTATTGACTATAGCAGAAAAGCTCAATAAAGCCCTTTTAGCATGAGACAAAGGAATAGTTTTAAAATTTCCCATTCTTCTTTTTCTGGGAGGAGTGAAGGAGAGTTGGGAAGAGAGCCAGCGGTGTTCAGAAATCCCATCTTTTCTTCACACAATTTGTGTCTACAATCACGTAACGAATCTTCCATTCAAAAACATCCTCCAAATATCTACACTTTTGTATTTGTCACAAGCTTAGACTTATATAGCTTTTTTCTGCTCTTTATCATTGAAGAGCCCCAAACTCTCTCTCTTTGAATAGTCTTATGTCTTTTAGAAAACTTACACCCAATTCTGATCTTTCACAACCTCTGTAGATCTCCAGTTGTCTGAATTATTAACTATTTATATTTTATGTTTGTATTTTAATACGTGTGTGATATTTACTACTTTTCAAGACTTTTCCCTAATTCTTCTCATTCCCTAAGTGATTCTCATTTTGTGTCTCTTCCTCAGGCTCTAGACTATTTCCCCTTCCTCCAGTATCCTTACAGTTTTGGACATGTGGATTAATCTTTGGTTATCTCATCATTCTTTTAATGTTCTTTCTCTCATTTTATTTTTCTGAATTTTCTCCTCTTTTCCTTTTGGTGGACTTTGTACAAAGGAATTGCCAATATTTCATCCTGTTCAGAAGAGATCTTGTCTAAAATCAGCTCTTGACTGTCTCTACTTAATTTAACTATTTTTTTTTTGTAGTTGCCCCTCTAGGCCCCCTCCCACTACCCTCTGAAATCCATTTTACTTCCTTTTATATTTTTCAATGTCTCTTTTACCATCTCTCTCTCTCTCTCTCTTTTTTTTTTTTATCATCCTGGAGAATCTTTGTCTATTTGTATGGCCAGTTGTTACTCATTTGGTCTCTTTCACTGAAACAGACCCTGTCGTGTCTGCCTCCCTTTCATGATAACATGAATTTGCCACCTTAGCCACAAAGCTTACCCATGGTCCAATTCTGTCAGAGGACATTGCTTTGATTTTGTTCTCCATACCTGAGGCAGCTCTCCAAATTAAGCATTAAATATAGATGATTTCTTGAGCTACACGTAAAATGACTCCTTAACTGTCTTCGCTAAATCCTCCTTAGTAACCCTAAAGGATAAGTATGTGGCAGCTGATTAACTCATCTTTGACTTTTTAGACTGTTAAGTCTTACAAGTCACGGATTTTGACATTCTCCACATTCTGAGAGCAGTTTCTTCTACAGAGTTGCTGTTAGGAATGAACAAATCTTCCCTTTCCCACTTCCGTGCTTCATAACACTGCAGGGTGTCAAGCTGAAAGAGATGTCAGTGTTCATCTAAGCACCTATAGTACGGAGTCATCTTTGAATCTTAGGCACAACATGGCATCTGGCCAGCGTAACTCCTCAGCAATGTTTGGTAAACGCAATTAAACACATGCCTTCTGTTCAAATCAAACATATATCTCTTAAAGAGCTCTTCACCACTTTGCCAGAAGAATGAGCTTGATCAACCAGGAAGTATTTGCATTTGCAATCTATGGACTGTTCAAAGCATTAAAATTCCAATACATTTTTCCCCTGAATAATGGATAGTATCAAAACCAGAAATTAATTCAATGAGAAACCTGATGATAAGGAACTTAATAGGAATTGGAAATTGCTAAATTTCAACCTTCAGAGTATAGGGCCCCACACATTTTAGTCCTTGATTGCATCATCTCTTAAAACAGCTCACACAGCTCATCTTTTAAAATAGATTTCTATCGGTGAATGGACAACAGCAATTTAATCACATATTAAATGTGCATATGTACACACATATGAATCATTGGGTCTATGTTTTGCCAATATCTGCAAAATTCAGTTACTTACAAGTGAAACTGTAATGTGGAAGGAGAGCTCTTGTTCTTCTTGACTTTTTTCCCAAGAGGAGAAAAATACTAATGTATGGAATTGGGTCATTTTAATATACAATTTTGGCTGTGTTACAATTGGTGTGTGTGTGAGGGGGTCACTACATCAAGAAACTGGACACATGGCTATAGCACTCTCTTTTCCTGCTTTCATGTGGCACAACTGGCAAGCTGGCACCTTTTTCTCTGTGTGTTTTTTTCCAACATGGTAGTTAGATCTATTCCATACCCTTAAGTTGTTTTCCTTTCCCTTCGCTTTTTGGCATGACCCTTGACTCTTCTCCACAGTTATTGTCTGCATCCATCCTTTGGACTGCTCCTGGTTGCTTCCTGTAATAGCCCAAATTCCTTCATTCTAGCTCTCTAGATCTGGCTCCAGCACTAGTCCAGGTTCTGATATCCTTTCCTTTAGCATGGCCCTGGCAATGGGACAATATGCAGCATTTACCAGTCTAACATCCATCCGAAGGGTTACTGGGTCTGGAAGTTGAAGTGGCCCCGAGAGAGAGAGATCTAGAATTCAGAAGAGGGCTGCAGTATTGCCCTATCTTCATACCTCTTTTTAAAATGTTTCCAAATTTTATAGTAGATGCAAACAAAGTAAAAAATGTCAACGAAGAAGACAATTTTCTCTCAGGCAAATAAAAGCTTGGAAACTTTCCTAATTTGGAAAAATTCCATAGTTTAAAACCTGTTAGATGCAGGATTAAGCAAATTTAAGCTGTATTCAAAATAGGGTCCTGAGGGAATACATATTTTTCAGTGTTCCTTATTTGAAGCTCTCATGACTTAGAGAAAATTTCAGACTCAGCTCTTCACATGACCTAAGTGACATTGAAGAAGGGGCAAATTCAAAGGATTTCAGCCAAATTAGTCCAGTTTCCTATTGGAAACATCTGGAAACACAGACCTTAAATGTTGGTCTTTAAGATTCTTGACACCAAGGCATGTGTTTTCTGAAAGTACTAACTTCTTGGCAACCCTAGCAGAGAAAGTTAACCTAGGAGTAACAGCTGAACACACTAGGTCACCCACAGCAACAGGTTCTCCTTGGGGAATCCAAAAAACCAGTGTTACCAGCATCCCACCACTGGCTTCCATGGTCAATGCAACTACATTTCTTTTAAGTACATGTTGAAACATACAGGCTGACTAGTTTGGCTCCATAGAGGTCCTTAGGACGAGAATGCTTATACAAGGGTAATCATGCCTCCTGATTTATAGCTTTTGGCTAAAGGAATATGAATTACAAAGTAACGGGATCCCAATTAAGAAAAGTTTATTTTAATTCTGAAAGCTCCTGGAACTTGAATTTAAATGAACTGATTTAAATCTTCCCCTATAAAGTGCTAGCTGAATGACCTTAGGCATACCACTTAACTTTGCAAGTAGGAATCCTTATAGTTAAGGAAATTGGAGTTTCAAGAGATTGAATAACTTTGCCTTGGTCACAATGCCAGTAAATTTTTGTAAAGGTGGATGAGAATACCCCACATTAGAATCATATCATGCAGCCTCAAGTTCTTCTGAAACTCTTCTAATATCCAGGAATGAAATGGGGACCGTCATCAATTTATACCTTGGGATTTTTGAATGGATATTTGTTTTAGTCTTTTTTCCTGAAGCTTCCTAGTACCTCACAATACTCGGCACATAGTAGGTTCTAAATAATATGTGCAGAATCAATAAATAAAGCAATATTTACTATTAATGAAAGACCAGAGAATCTTGATATTGCTTGACCACGTAAGCGTAAAGATGAACATAGCTTGGAGGAGAAAGAATCTCTAGCATGGTGGGCCGTTCTTCAAAGACAACTGAGGGGGCTGCCTAACAATGCCAGCTAATGCCAGAGGATAATCATTACTAGCGTGGGTGTTATCTCAATGAAGAATGATAACCAAACAGTTAGGTCAAACAAAATGCATAAAAAATATGGATAATTAGAGGAGCATACCCTCTCTTGGTGAGAGAACAGAAGAAGGAAGTTGTAAGCTTCCAGAGAGCAGGGCCCTTGTCTTCTATTTCTTTTCTTTTTGAGGAATATTAGCCCTGAGCTAACATCTGCCACCAATCCTCCTCTTTTTGCTGAGGAAGACTGGCCCTGAGCTAACATCCGTGCCCATCTTCCTCTACTTCATATGTGGAATGCCTGCCACAGCATGGCTTAACAAGTGGTGCTAGGTCTGCACCCAAGATCCGAACCAGTGAACCCTGGGCTGCTGAAGAAGAATGTGCGAACTCAACCACTGTGCCACTGGGCCGATGCCTTGTCCTCTATTCTTTTTGTCTCCAGCATTAGCCAAGGACCAAGGACCTGGTGAAGCCTAGTAAGCTTCAACAAATGTTTGTGAATGAATAAACAAATTAATCACTGCCTACTTGATACAGAACTGAACTGCAGAAGCTGTTTAAAGAAGAAGGCAAGATTCCATAGCCTGCTTAGAAGCTAGAATAACTATCAGGACTATGATTAACTAGCCAAAGGGTCAAGGACTTCTTAGGCCAAGGGGAACAAGGTGTTTATCAGAGTCTAAACTCCTGGAATTCTTAAAGAAAGGATAACTGCCTTTGACCAGCCGGTGAGTAAGCCAGGGATCTCTTCCTCCAGGAAGAATCAATGATTAGCTTTCAGAGAAGCATGGGCAAATTCTAACCCTAGGAACAGCAGGTAAATCCTCAAACTCTTATTCGCTTTCACCAGAGTCCAGTGCTTAGAATGCAATAAGGGAGTAAATGTGGGCAAGGCTAAAACCAATTTTGAGAAATAAAAACAATCTTTATATTCTAATGGTTTTAAAAATTACTTTTAAGACTTTTACACTATATTACTTAATTTGGTTAATTTGTTACAGGATTATGATTTTACAAATATGTCATGGCTAATGTTCTGCCATTCAAGTGACATTCAGTATGCATATAAAATACAAATTCCTTAGCTTGGTATAAAAGCACTGTGCTGCATGCTAGCAAATTAACAGCTTTTCCAGAATATGTCA
This sequence comes from Equus caballus, assembly GCF_041296265.1. Lineage (NCBI taxonomy): Eukaryota > Metazoa > Chordata > Mammalia > Perissodactyla > Equidae > Equus > Equus caballus. The sequence goes on from NC_091708.1 coordinate 16,209,784, forward strand.
AATCCACTTCATATGCAATGTATGCTTCAATTGTACAAAATTTCTCTTTCAGGTCTTGGTGAACTTGCAAATACCGTTTCCTGTGCCTGTGAATTTGATCCAACTCAGAAAATTCCTATTCATTTGTCAAGATCCAATTCCAGTGTTTCTCTTTCATCACCAAGTCTCTGAGAAGAGTTAATTATTTTCTCTGCTATGTATCTGAACATATCTCTATTTTTAAGAATCATATATTCATTTGTTTTATAAGCATTTACTTACTTCTCAACCTTGTGCACTAGGCTGTCAGCTACAAAATGCAAGATACAAGTTTTCACTTTATCTATCTCACCTTAGTTCAATAAGTAATCATTGGCTGCACAAAAGCCCCCATACATACGTATTTACGGAGTTATTACCAAATAATGTATCAGATATCATTGCTTCAAATAATTAACATTTAATAAAGCAACTTGCAAATAAATTGTTAAAGATCACGCTATGAACTTGGCCCCCAAATGGTTTTGGCTACTTTTAGCTATGATGGACATTTGATTTGGCATGTGGGGACCTAGAAAGAATAAAATCCATTATGCCTGTAATTACGTCTGTGTAGTCTGCCATAAGAAATTATTTTTCTAGTCTAAAAGCTTATGCTGAAAAAGCTATGTTTTTGGTGATTTCGTTAACATTTAAAAATGTTAACAATTCTGTCAGCCCAAACCGAAAATGACTGTGTGAGAAATGAAAGCTTGCAAAACTCTGACACTCGCTATTCATGGCTCATTATCCTCATGACTTTCATTTTGCAGTGAGGAAGTGGGGTCAGCTTCACAAAATTTAGAAACGATTAAGAAAATTACTGTATGCAGATGTGACTTATGGACTGAGAATAACGCACTTTCTAAAAGACTGTATTCAACAAAATAAATAAGGATGATGAGAAATCCACAGATGTTTTATGGCTTATGGCAGTTTTTCAGCTATTCATTATAAAGACTCCTTCCAGGGATTTGCCCACTTCCCTCGACCCTTTCCTGAACACTTTGAAACTTTCTCTTTTACTGTATTCCTCAGGGAGTTTATGAAGTCCTAGGCATATTTCCTGAAATTCTTTGAGTTCATTCTCAAACACATCCACTGACCCTTATACATTGTGAATTGGTGCCCGGGTCCAAACCTCACATTTTTCTTTTATAACTTTCAGAGTTTTTGGAATAAACATGTGGAAATAGTCACAAGGGCAAAGGTTATCCACTAACCTAACATTCTATCAAAAAAAAAAAAAAAAGAAAAGAAAAAAAGGAAAAGAAGAAAACCAGATGGTATCTAGGTAAGTAGAAAACCCCTATGTTTTTAATTTAGATAAAATTTAATTTATCTGTCAGCCACTCATTTTTCTTCTGTAGCAACAGATGGTGTAGGATGTAAATATAATATAAAATTTCCATTCCTTCTTTCTGTGTCAATTTAAATAAATGTCTATTAAGTGGCTGTTATATGCTAGGCATTAAACTAGGCTAGATAACAGTGTCTCCATTTAATAGAATTTATATTTTAGCTTAGAAGTCAGACACATAGACAAATAAAGATGATGGAATGGGCTAAGTACTATCATATAATTTTATGTACAAAGTGCCATGGGATACTTGTTGATGGATGCACATAACTTTAATATAAACTAAATTTTGAGGAGACAAAGACCAGTTTGATTTTGATAAAATGAACCCTTAAGGTATATACAAGCCAACTCAACAAATATTTCTCCCTGTAGCTTCTAAACATGTTTAAGATCCAAACAGAATCGTTTTTCTTGTGCTCTCCATTGTGCATGAGACAGAAAGATGCTAAATAATTTAATGTCGTTTTCAAAAGTGGTTTTCCTGTCTGATGTTTATGATTGTCCTTCCAAAATAATGAATATAAATAAAGGCTTTGCTTATATTTTTGTGATGAAAGAGAATGTTTCTTCTCCCAGATAAAATCCTGAGCCTCAATTATGTGTTAGTTCAAAGACTGTAGATTGAATCTGGATAGCGGTTGTAAAATAAAATATGCATAGACTTTAATCTTGAGGAAATTCAAATACAAAATGTGAGAAATGGAAAGTTCAAATGATGATAGGACATCCAATTTTTTCATTAATAGATTCCTAATAAATGAATTTTGAATTATTTTATTTTATTAACAACATTCTTTAGGGAATGTGTAGGCTGTGCTTCTAATTGGCCAAATGTATGGCATTCGGCATGCTGTCTTCCACACAGTAGATGCTCGATCTGTGTGTGTAAAATTGGATGTAAAATGCTTAGGACCTTCTGAGCATTCATCAATATTCATGTCTTTCTAAAAGGCAAGACATGATGAGGTTGTCTTGTCAGATGTCTCTGCTCCAAAAGGACTACCTAAAAATGGGACAGGCCTTTAGCCAAGCCTTCACCTCTGAAACAACAATAATTCTCTGATTTGGCCACTCTGACTGTAGGTGGCCCTTTTCAGAAAAAAATCTAGCCCCCTCCCTATAAAGTATATAAAATAAATACATAAAATATCTTTTAAGGATATTTCCAGAGATTGTGAAAACCATTTTTACATGGTGGGCTATTTTTTCATTTAAATGAGCTTTTTCCATTCTAGCTTCTGAACCAGACTGGGGAACTGGAGAGAAAGGTACCTAATTAAAAAAAGAAAATATATATATAATATATATATATATATATATTATATATATATAATACTCTTGTGGAACTCTTAGTTCTATCTGTCTATCTACCTATCTTCACAACAACTCCATGGATAGTAGGATCTACTGTTGCATCTATTTTGCATAAATGGATATAGGAAATAGGAAACTAAGGCTCAGAGAAGTTAGGTAACTTGACCAAGTCACACAAGTAGTAAGTGACAGAGATAAAATTCAAGCTCAGAAAGCCTGGCTCCAGGTCTATGCCTTTGACCACCACTCTACACTGCCTTAGGCATTAAGGCCTGGGAGGAGAAAGAAAAGTCTATTTCCTGCTTGACTAAATTTTTTCTCTGTGTGGATTTAGAGAGATTTGTCCAAGTCTGTTGATATGGGAAAGAGTGGGCAGGGATAGAAACTTCTATTGTGTATCTACTATGCGCTGAATACAGTGTTACGTACTTTTCATATATAATTTCATGGTATCTTTATTATAATATATTAAGATATTCAATATTATCCTAGTTTACTAATTAGAACACTGAAGCTCAGAAGTTTTAAGTAACTTGCTAAGAACACACAGCTAGGACAGGACTAAGCCAGGGTTTAAAAGCAGGATTATACACTTGTGCTTACAAGTGTATAGATCAAATTCCAAATGACAGGTCAAGAAATACTAGCCTTGTGTAACCAGAAAACCTTTCAGAAATATTATTAGCGTTTAAAGCTACTCAGAGTCAACATTTCTGCAAAGGGGATAGAGAGGGAAATTTTACATCTTGTCACAACCCTATCAATGGTGATAACCCAGGCTTTACATCCTACCTTGATAAATATTGTCCTGAAGTGAGATTTGCAGCTTCCACATCCATGCAGTTCATTGTGCTGGGAATGAGAGCAAGTTCTGGCTGGATCATGGTGGCTGTAGCTACAGCTCTTGCGACCAGTTCCATGGCATCTTGTACATAGTATTCAAAGACAGACTGTGTTGTTTTTCCATGAGCAATGAGCCCTAAGGGCAGACCTTCTGTCCTTAGTTCCTCAACATTCTGGGAATCCCCCAGCACCCAGGGAAGCTCAGGGGGCGTTAGCCCAAACTGGGTGGTAATTTCGAAAATCCGCCGGATACTTTCCATGTCGCAGCCAAACATCACAACTGTGGGGGTACTGTTCTTAATGCTCTCAAGCTGGACCTGCAGGAAGCTCAAGAGGTCCTCAGTGGAGGAGAGGTCGGTGGTGATGTTGATGATAGACCCGAGGTGGAACTTGGAATTATTCTGGGTAAGGAGGAGAAAGTCAGTGATGTTCCAGTCTTCCTGGCACAGCAACAAGCTAAAATTGTACCAGTTGTTCATGGTCAGGATTGAGACAGTGACATCAGCATCAGAACTTAATGAATTTTCTAAACTCAGTTGTAGGTGAAGGGGATTCTGTATTTAAAGATATGAAAAAGAAGAATTAGAAAGCATTGGCCAAAGATTATAACATAGGGTACTTTTGCTTTCTTATGAGGCTTAATCCTTTATTTTTCCCTGTGATATTCAAATGCTTCTGGGATAAAACTCTCATAATTTGGAAAGCCATGTTTCCTGTCTAATAGAATTATTGATTCCCTACAACTGATTTCCCTATAATTTTTGCTAAGAGTACCAGAGGACAGATGGTTCTTGATGTAAATCTAGGCGTGACATAACCATACATTTGGTCTTAAATTTTTATCGGGTTAAGATTTTATCAGGATACTTCCTTACAGACAGTCCCCTTTATACATCCCGCTTATAACTATCACTGTTATTAACTCCTTTATTAAATTTTCTCCTCAGGTAAAATAATTGAAAGAAATTATTTTTGCTTTCCTTTAAAACTAATAGCAGAGAAATCTTAAAACAGTGCAGGTACTTGTATAAGGCTGGTGTGGAAAGTGCATGCATAATAGTTTCCTAAACTTCCAGCCCCTGAGGAAGGCATTTCATCTAATATTTGTGGTGCTATGGTCTGAATGTTTGTGTTCCCCCAAAATTCATATGTTGAAATCCTAATGCTCACCGTGATGGCACGAGGAGGTGGGGTCTTTGGGAAGTGATTAGGTGCTGAGGGCAGAACCCTCATGAATGAGATTAATGCCTGAGAGGCTTGATAGAGCTTCCTTGCCCCTTCTTCCACGTGAGGACACAGTGAGAAGATGGCAGTCTGCGAGCTGGAAGAGGGCCCGCCCCAACCATGCGGGCACCCAGCCTTGGACTTCCAGCCTCCAGAACTGTGAGAAACAAATTTCTGTTGTTTACAAGCTACCCAGTCTGTGCTGTAGCAGCTTGAACAGACCAGGATACATGGAATAATTAACAATATATACATTAAAATTAAGTGTTGAGTCCAATATTGAAGGCCTGATTACATTTTGTATCTATTGACACTGGATTCTTGCTGTGAAATGTGTGCCATTTAAACACATTTATGTAACTTCCATCACAATTTCATCTACTTATAGAACTCACCAACTCAATGAAGAAAGATTATCTTATTAGAAAAATCGTAAATTATTAATCATATAGGTGAAGTGGAAATAGTCCTCCAATGAATGAATTTATTGACTGTTCTTCCCAAGTACAGACATTTGATATATTTATCCTTTAATATTGACACCCTGAGAGTGTTTAGCAAAAAGCCTTACACATGTTAAGTGCACAATAAATATTGGCCGAATTGAACTAAATATGTTCCCATTGGGAACTAGTAGACTATTGGACTATTTTTGAGAACTTGCTAAACATTCAGGTCAATAACGTAAGCAGAGAAATGAGGAGGACTTTCTCAGTAAAGTTTCAAGTCCTTGTGCTAAAGGAAAGAAGTGTGGCCTCCCCTTGCACGCCAAAAAACGTGTAACAAGAAATAGAATTTGAGCTGAACTTTGAATTCTTTGAAAGCATTCTGATATGTGTAGAATAAGGAGTGAGGATTCCAAAGAGATTTTTGGGAGAAAAACTATGACAAAAGGCAGTAAATGAGAGCAATCATGGCGGTAGGTAGGATGGAGTTTTAAAATTTATTCTGAGAGTGTGACTTCTGTCCTTCCAAATTAAGCTATTGAGTAGGGCTTGTAATGATAAAAGCAGAGCTTTTGGAGGATCATCTATGGGCAGCATTCACCAAGGAGAGGGAAAATAAGGCTTCCAGGATCTTGATTAGGTGCTAAAGGTTTAAGCTGGAAGCCAGTGTTGGTAAGGGTAGGAAGGGCGATGAGAAAAGGTATTTTTTTTTGGATCACCATAGGAGAAAAGTTTTTTTTTAAATTAAAATTTTTTGGCAAGATCAGATGTGAGAGGCAAAAGAGAGAAAGATGTCAAAAAACTAGGAGACAATATCCAGCAAGTAGTTCCTGTTTTCCAGGCTTGAGATGCCAAGCAAGATTCTTGAGGTAAGAGGAATGGAGCTTCACTGCCTCTTTCCAACTATTGATTAATATAAATTGCTCCAGAGAGTTCTTCTGTCCTCCTTTTTTAGCTTTCTTCCTTCCTTTCTTCCTTTTTATTTCCTCCTCTGCCTTAACCCTCTTCCAGAATGGAAGGCGAGTTCTACATATAGCTGGGAGGAACAAATTATTCCCAACTGCCTTCTTGGCCTCAGCTCCCTGTTCTGTTGCCAGTTTTCCTTCTAAAACATAAATATGACCATATCTTTCTTCTGCACCAGAACCTCTGAATCACCCATAGCAAAAATTTCAAAATAAACAGTACTGCTTGGGAAGCCATTCCTAGTCTTTAATTTCACCTCCAACACTCCAAATATGCTCACCAAGACAAGTCGTACTGGATATTTTGTTTTTCTCTTATCAGAGCAAGCATTTTCACACCTCACAAATCTGATATGCTGATCTCTCTACCTGGGAATGTATTTGCCTGTATTCATATTTATCCTTCAAAACTCAGCTCTTACATGCAGATTTCCGGAAACTAGTTTATGTAGTATTTACTACTGTTTCTGCTGCTGCTGCTGCTTTTTTCCCCACGATATTTTTGCCCCATTGACTTCCTGCCATGGTGAATTGGGTTCTTGTTTGTTTGACTGTTCCTCGGACTGCTGACCAAGCAGGATTAATCATCTCATGTCTGTGTCATGGTGGCATTTTGTTCATCACTCTATTACAGAGCTCTTCACACCGTAGTGGAGCTATATTGTTGTCTATCTACCACACCAGACTGGAAGCTTCTTTAGGACTAGGACCGTATCTCAACCATCTCGTCAGCACAATTCTTAGTTAACCAAACATAGTATTTGTCAAACGGAATTTTCTTTTATTCACCTCAAGTCCTGGGCTCTGATTATAATCTCTCCACTGAAAGACTGAGAAGAAGACCGTTTCCAGCAGAGCTTCAAGACCTAATATTTTGCCTCCGGTTGGAACAAAAGCTCATTCATATATTTCCTACAGAGGGACTCACTAAATTGGTGTGTGAGGAACAAGCTCTAATGGAGGCAAGGATGAAAATGTTCTCCTCTTGCTAGATAGGGAAGTGAAATTAGCTAATCAAATTGAGCATTTAGCACCATAGAAACAAACATATTTGGTAGAGAGAGTGACATGTGAGTAAAATGAAGACCCTTGTCCCCATAGATAGTGATTAATCCATATAATCACATTCACCCCTACAAACAATTCTATTAAGAAATTCCAGATGTTGAAGTTAATTGTTTCACAAACTTAAGGAACACAATTCTTCAAACAAATATTTATGAAACGATAGTTTAGAAGCATCTAGTGCTATATTTATCTAGCAGCCTAGGATGCAGCATCTCCAATTTCTCTGCATATAATGATAAAAGTACACACACATGCACACACAAAGATACGAAAACTTTTAACACTAAAATTCAAGTCTGATAATAAAACTTTTATCAAAATCTGGGACAACAATTAAACAAGACCTATTGAACCAAATTGAGACTCAAAATCTACGTCTTATATATTTTGCTGTTTGCAAAAGAGCAAACTCATGGTCTGAAAGAAGGTATAAATTTTTTCTAACATAATTTCCACATTATTTACCCCTTAAATCGGAGATCCAATAGCAGCACAACCCAAGAATTAGGAAGCCTCTCTTTACCACTCAGAGAGAGTGAAACTGCCTCATAAGTGCATTTAATTTATACAAATTAAAATAAACAGGCTCAGTAGAGGAAGGTAGGGGGAGAGAAAATATGAAGTTAAATAGTACTGATAATTCTAATTCCCTCCCCTAAGTGAGTGTACTCTTTATTATACGTGACATATTATATATACACTACTGTGTACTGTTATATATGCATATTATTACACACTGTTGTTTACACAAAACCATATATGCCAAACTAAATAGATAATTTAAGGGATTTTCAAATGTAATTTTCCTATACTTTGAATTGAATTTTTATTTCTACCTAATATGACATGCCACTCCACTCCATTGATTTTTAGGGTTTTATTACCATCAAAATCTGCTGCTGCATTATTTTAGAGGCTGAAATTCCCAAAAGCATAGGGCATGAAGTGTGGGTAAGCAACGGCCATGCTGAAATGTACTCATGGAATGAAATCTCAACAAGTCAAGTGCAGAGCTGAGGGGACAGGGGAGTTGCCCAGCGGCAATGCAGTTGCTAGTGTCAGAGAATTGTGAAAGTGTCAGAGAATCAGTCAGTGGTGAAAGGGAAGACTGCTTCACCTGCCGTGGATCATAGTGGATTTGTAACTCATAAAATATTAAAATTCCACAGAACGAAAAATCAGTCAAGAATGGTAAAAAAAAATTTGGAAAAAGAAAAATGACAGAGAGGTGTTGCCTTAAAAGATATTTGAACACATCAGAAAATGCAATTTTTATAAAATAATAATAATTAAAACAGGGAAGTGCTAAAAAAAGGATTAACAGGTAAATAAATAAAACAGATATTGATGTATTTAAGGAAGTACATTGATTTACTATATATTAATATATTATATTTTGAAAATTATAAAGGAATTTGGAAGAAACATATGAGATTAGGAGTTGAGAAAATAGATTATTTGGAAAAATGCTATCACTTAAGTACCTAATTCCACCATATATTAAAAATAAATCCCCATGGCCTTCTGGTTGAGTGTGGTGCACTCTGCTTCGGTGGCCTGGGTTTGGTTCCCAGGAGTGGACCTATACCACTTGTCAGCAGCCCATAATACAAAGTAGAGGAAGATTGGCACAGATGTTAGCTCAGGGACAATCTTCCTCAAGCAAAAAGAAGAAGATTGGTAACAGGTGTTAGCTCAGGGCAAATCTTCTGCAGCAAAAATAAACAAATAAATAAAAAATAAATTCCAGACTATTTAAGAATTAAAAGTACAATGTCAAATCCTTAAAAGATAGACCAAACAGGTAAATGTCTCAGAAATCACAATGATAAAGAGAAAAACATTAAACTAAATAATACAATATACAATATTTCTAGCATTAAACATCTACCATAAACAAAAAGGTAAAGGAACATGAGAAAGAAGAGAATATTTGCAATAAATCTGATAGACAAAGAGTTGATGTTCATAAAATATAAAGAACACTTGCTAATCAACCGAGAAATAGAATCCTTGACTGAGTACTCATTCAATCAAGAAAAATAATTTTAAGCTCCTTCTGTGAGCTATGCTCTCTGCAAAAAATTTCCTCTTGCCTGTATAGTGGGTGAGAGATAGACAATATCTTTTTTTTAATTTCATATTTAATACTTAAGTGCTGAAAGTGATAGAAATTGCTATTTTTTCTTTCTTAAAGAAAAGAAGCAGGTAACTTCGTAAAAGTCAGAAAATACCCAGTGAGTCTTTCATGCCATCCTAGATTTTTCTGCTGTCAGCTGGACCCACTAGAAACAGCAAAGGATGCATTTCTGAACCCCACTCCAGATGTTTGAAAGTAGAAGACACGATTACAGTAAATGGACAAACATTTAACATCATTATAAATTGTGGAAATGACCATAAATATAATAGGGTGTGGCGAGACTGGGAAAGGGGGAAGAATATCCCAGGAAAAGTTTAATAATTATGATTAGTAGGATAGGTGGATATAAGTACGTGCACTGTACAAGCACTCTCTAATTTAGGTCTTTAGAAAAAAATAAGGAATGTATATAAAAATAATTGATCACTATATATAAGTAAACATATATAATGGTTTATAAAAATATACACATTTAACTAAACCGGTGGTCTCATTTTGACCATCCATTCTTCTTCGACTAGGTACTATCTTTCTAGTCCCAGGTAAATGGTTGGAGCCATCGCCTCCTTCTATATTCCCTCTGATTGTTCATTTTCCTCCTTTATAGCGTCTCCAATGTTCTTGCTTCAGTCCTAAGCCGTCCTTGCTGTCGATAAGGTAAGCCAGCTGAGGTTTCTCTCCTTTTCTGAGAGGCAGTAATGATGTGGATCAAGGCTGCCCCAGGGAGAGAAGCCCAAGGCATCCTGGCCTACATGACGATCTATATGACCTGATTCATATCTAAAGCTATACGACCACACAATAACCAGACCCCATCTGCACTCATACCATTTTAATCACTTTTTACGTCATCTTTCTTTTATCTAGTAAAAATAAGTCACGTACCCAAGCCTTATAAATTTAGCCCTAACCCTCAAAACATTGCAGCCCTTCACTGCCCGTGGGTCCTGTCCCCATGCCATTCTCTGAATAAAGGAGCACTACTACCAGAGCTTGAGCGTCCAAGAAATCTTTCTTTCGACTCCTCTGCTCACGGAGCTTGCATCAGTGAGTATAGCGGTCAGTGCTTCATAGTCGGGACAACATGTGCTTCAATTCTGACCCCATCGTTTATGAGCCATGTGGCCTTCGACAAGTCAACTGGCATTTCTGAATTGTAAATTCCTCATCTCTAAAATGAGGATAATACTACCTCTTACCTTACAGATTCATTTTGAGAATTAAATATGAGAATGTGATAATGCATAGAAAGTGCCTGGCACAGAGTGAGGGCCGGGATGTGGTAGCTGTTACAGTTTGCTTAGAGTTAAGCTATCAGGTTGGAAATGCTTGCTAAAGTGATTGCAATACAATTTTTTTCTTTGCTATTGCTCTTTTTTCTTTCTCTTGTTGGTTTTCACACAATGGTCTCTGTAATAGATGGCTTTTACAAATGCCGATTACCCCAACTCCTTAGGAGGAAAACAGCTACTGTATCTCAGCCTGGGAGAGGCTGTTCATTTGAGAGATATGTTTACAGCAGAAGACCTCCCCTCTCCCCTCAAAAAAAATGCTTCTTTCTTTGGTAACTAGTTCCAGTGAGACTTCACAAGCTAAGAAATTTTCGGTGCCAACTGCTGGAGATCCCCCGTCAATCTTTGCTCTTCCTGAGAGCATAGATTCAGCTGTTTTCTGGATCAGTCAAAGTTTCAAAAACAGAACTGTGAGATAGTCCCTTGACAGAAGAAAAGAGGTAACGAAGCCAGGTTTGCTTCAAGAGTGGAGAAAAGATGAAATTCTCTCAGCTCTTTCCTGGGCAAGCAAACCCATTTCGTTTTACCTTCTAGGCCAAAGCTCAGAAAACTCAAGTGAGCACAGTATTTCTGCTACTTTTAAGAGAGATGAAATTCCTCTCCTTTCATAGGTCGCCAGATTACTAAAGATGTTCAAGGGGCTCAGAACCGGCTTTCTAGGCTGCAGTCATTTCTCCCAGCCAAAGAGAACCTCCTGCAGGTTTGCTGTTTCTCATTTTCTCACAGCGCATTTGACCTATATTATATAGAAGTCTTTTTTTCTGAAAATCAAAGCCTACTCCTTTAGAAGCCCAGGTTTTTAAATAAATTAACTGTTTTTACAGTCGTATTAGGGATTCAGGCAAACATAAGGCATAGTCCCTGCCCAGAAATTGTAGTCTAATAATAATAATACAAGCGAAGAGCTAATACCTACGGATGTCCCTAGCGCCTTATGCGTATTGTCTTATTTTATGCTCACAATGGCCTCATGAGGTGAGTTCAATGACTAGCCTCCTTTAACAGATGAGGAAAATGAGGCTCAGAGAGAGTGAGTAATTTTCTCAAGGTTGCACAGCTACTATGAAATAGAGCCTGGATCCAAAACCCAAATTGGTAGGACTTGAAAGCCTGTGCTTTTGGTCAGTACTCTATACTACTCCTTCCACTTGGTAAGAACAACATGCGATATAGAGCCTTGACATTTGTGGATTTAATATTTATAATTCTAATTATTTGCAAGTAATTCTAAAGGCCCATGGAGTCGAGTCACTTTTGTGTGTGTGTGTGTGTGTGTGTGGTTTTTTTTGGTGAGGAAGATTGGCCCTGAGCTAACATCTGTTGCCAATCTTCTTCTTTTTGCTTGAGGAAGATTGTTACTGCACTAAGATCTGTGCCAATCTTCCTCTATTTTTTCGTATGTGGGATACGGCCGCAGCATGGCTTGATGAGCAGTGTGTAGGTCTGTGCCCGGAATCTGAACCTGCGAACCTCAGACCACCAAAGCAGAGTGGGCAAACTTGACTGATATGCTACCGGGCCAGCCCTTCAAGTCACTTTTAAGATCTGTCATGATGGGTTAGAATGACATGCCCTGTGTGGCTGGCACATGGGAGCCAGTGAGGGGGGCCTAGCCTGCTGCACAATGTGCACACGGCTTCTGAGCCATTTTCTTCACTCATTCTCTCTGTGTAGCAACTCCTGTGAAATGATAAGACTTGTGTTTCTTTATTAACAACAATTTGACAAAGAAAGCCAGTTGAATAATTAATAACATCAGTTTTGTGATTGGTAGAATAAGAAAGTTTGGAAAAGCTCGCTAAAATTTTTCATTTAGATTCTACTGAATTTCATAGTCGAAACTATAATCTAAAATAATGTTCAACCATTATGTATGGTAGTATTAACAAAGACCTTGGGACATATCCCTCAGGATTTTTGAGTGATATATGAAACAATACATAACATAAAATGCAATGAATGCTACACAAGGTAGGACTATGGATGTATGGAGCAGTCAGCATAATATTGCCAGTCATGCTGGGTGCAGTCTATTTCACTGCAGCAGTATGGGGAAGGCTGGTCTCACCTTCTGGAATAGAGCAGACACTGGTAAGCTGGCCAAGTCTTAGGAGGAAGTATTGGCATGCATAACACTCTTCAAAAACAAGTGGCTGATTTATTCCTCCAACAAAACATGTGTCGAAAGCCTATTATATGCCAGGCTATGAATATAGAGATGCCTGTCTTCAGGAGGAAGAAAGAGCAGAAGCAAGCATATGGTACCCTTTGAACCAACTCAATCCTTCTTCACCCCTGGCCGATTTCCAAAAAGGTAAGTCAGGGCATAGCAGGTCGGTTTGTGGCAGTCACTCAAGCTTCCTGCACTGGGCTTTTGATCATGCATTTTTTCCCATTCTAGTTCTAGCTAATTATTGATTCTCAACTCAATCATTTATATTTCACCCCACTTCTGCCTTTTGTTCTGGATGAACCTTTGTTTCTCTCACCTGACCCCTGGTAATCTTGAAAGCCTTTGGCTGCCACTCATTCTCTGAGCCCTGTTCTCCCAGCCCACTCACACAAGATATACCCCACCCAGGTGCAACCCCTGGGGCTTAAAACTGTCACTGGTATACTTGGGGGAGGGAGGGCTTTGATCAAAAGGATGTGGCTACAGAGATATATCGTCATATGGTGCTTAAAAGAGCAGTCAGCTCAGGCATAATGTCCCAACTCAGGAAAGAGTGAAACAGGGACAGGTAGTCATCCGAAATGTGGGCATTTGACATCAGGAAAGGCTATCAGTGAACAACAAGGTCCAAAACTTTGGTCTAGGGTTCAGAAGGTCACTGCCATTCCCAGGAGAGTCCAGAGGAGAGAATGTGGTGGCTCTATTTGGAGTATCTCAGATCTTTGTTTGAATTGTGGTGCTGCCATTTACCAGTCTTGTGTGACAGATTTTGTGAAAATCACCTAGCCTCATGGAGCTTCATTTTCCATTTCTGTGCAATGAAAATGATACCACCTGCCTTGCAAGGTTTGTGAGGATTAAATAACATGATGCATCAGCACATAGTAAAGAGTAAGTGGTAGTTTATAATGATGAAGATGCTGATGAGATTAGGAACGTTACACCAAGAGAACTGAAGTATACGGGTTAGACTTGTAGTGCATTCAGTTTATTTAACGTCAATTGAATAGCTGTTTTGAGGACCATTTTGTGCCAGTCATTGGGTGCTGACTACTGAGACTACAGTAGTGAATATGACCAATATGGTCTTTTCTTTCATGAACTTTAAAATCTACAGGACACTATAATCAGTACCAGGACACAAATTGAGGAATAGTTTAGAGATAAAGCAGCAGACCAGTGACAAGAAATAGAGCCCAAAGTTTGAGCAAGACTAAAAAGAATCGTGATTTGGTTTCTGAGTTTTAGATTATGTGGCAAATATCTTCACAGCCTTCTTTCCTGGTGGAGGTTGAGGGACCATGGATGAACAGGAAGGGAGGAGGCTAGAAGAAGGCAGAATCTGACAATCAGGGAGGCTTCATCACATGTCTGACATGCAGTAAGTACTGGGTAAATGTTATCCTATTAGTATTATTGGTATTGTTAATAAAATTAGCAGGCTTCTTTGGGCTGGCATAATTGATCCTTCCCTGATGACTCACAGCATTCTGATGTCAACACCAGTCATTGTGCCTGGCTACAGGGCTATGGAGCCAGCTGGTTTCCATGTTGACCAGAACAGGTAGAGCTGAGCTTATGATGATGTGGGAATACTTGAAACTCTTTAGAAAGTGTATTTTCTCAGGCGAACTCTGTATGACTCCACTCATAGGTGGTAGTTAACATATAGACAAAGAGAACTGATCAGTGGTTACCAGGGGAAAGGGGGGGTGGGGGAAGGGCACTAAGGGTGAAGTGGTGTACCTACAACATGACTAATAATAATGTACAACTGTAACTTCATAAGGTTGTTAACTATCATAATCTTAATAAAAAAAAGTGTATTTTCTCTTTCCTGCCACAGCATCAGTTATCTACCACCTCTTTTTGTTGTGTCAGTGTGCCTACCATCAACTCCTTACAGCCGTTTTAATATACTTTGAGCTAGAAAAACAGTACAACTCTCATGTCACAATTTTGACTAAAATAAGAGGAACATACATCAAGACCATCCCATCAGCAAAATGGATCAGCTTTAGCAGTATTGAGGAGGCTGTGGACTGGATTTGAGATCAGGACTGTTCTGGGGAACTTGACTTCCATTTCTTTAACTGTGACAAGAGAATAATAATAGTCAACCAACTACTCCAGGGCCATGCAAGAACATGACGTTATGCGATGAAAGTGCTCTATGAAGTGGAGAGCACTATAAAAACAGAAGACACAAGGCATTTGCAGATCTGTTTCCTGGACAGTACGGGGTGGCAGGATCAATTACCTACATAGAGGTAAAGGAGGCATTTCTGGAGTAGGATATTAAAGTTAGATATAATTGTCAAATTCTAAGCCAACTTCTTCATCTTTATATTCCAAAGGACAGGATTATTTGTTATGTTTTAAGAACTTTTGGAATACAGATGTTGGTTTCAGACTGATTTTAGTTCCTATTTCACCACCCAAGTTTTGGCCAGATTTAGTAATATTCGAATGAACTTACACATTTATACACATCAGCAGGCGGATGATTTAGAAGATAATTAAAATTTATCGAGGTATTCAAACTATTGTTATAGACACTCTCAGTGACAAACTCTGACATATTTTCTTATAATGGGAACTATTGAAATGTGCACCAAATAATTAAACTGTCTAGCATGCAAGTTAAATTTCCTATGGAAATTTGATTACTTTATGTCAATGCAGCTTGAAACTATTATTAAGAGATGGCTTATGTCACATGCTAATTTGCTTTATTACACTAAGAATGAAAACTCAGCTAAATGCTGGACTATTTCTATTTTTAAATACTCTCCAGAGATGACACCACAGTTGACATAAACTTTTTTTCTCAATTCCATAAGCCATTTTTTTAATTGATACAAGTACACGTTTTGTACATTTAAACCATGGTTCAACTAATTGCGATGTAATATAGCTTCTATATATACTGGTTTAGCACCCCAGATTAATTTCATGGTTATAAAATCAGCTTAATTGCATAATGCCTTCTTCTTTTACTTGGAAATTTAAAAAAATTTTATTGACTCACATTCATTGCTTGCTACCTGACATTGACCAGTTTAACACTAGAAATGGTATTAGCATGCCATTTAACAATATCTCAATAAACATCCATTTTAGCACCTTATTTCAAAACTTGTAATCTGCTAATTATGATTAAGCTTTGCTACCAGGACATTTTATTTCACTTGCATTACTAGGCACATATTAGCATAATTAATTCTACATACATTTCAAATCTTGGTTCAAAGTAAGAAGGCTTTGGAAATGTTGAATTTAATTCTTAAAGTCTCTGGCCACTACTTTCTCATGAATTAGTGATCAAACACAAAGATTCTTTAAGCAGTTCTGGTGACCTCAGGTCCAGGACAATGAATCCTGAATGAACAGGTCTATGTTCTTTCAGGATGGTCTATGTGAGTATTCTCACTGATCACAAAATGAAAAAAGACGTAGTTAGCTGGTTTTCAAATTTAAGGTTTGGATTGTCTCTGGCCCTGTTGTGAACTCACTTGTCAAGTCATTGCCGATATACATTCAAGGCCAGTAGTAATCAGGGCAGAAGTAGTAAGTTTGAATGATCCACCAAAAGACAATTAGTGTTCTTCTAACTTTATCATTTGGTTTGGAAGGGACCTTAAATCTCCCCTAACCCAACCTCCTGTACAGTTTATGGATTGCCATGAGTTAGGGAGTAAGAGTGAGTTAAAGGCATTTCTCTTTTTGTTAGGAAGGTTAATAATTTGTTTAATTGAGATCGTCTGTCTTTATTATGGTCTTTAGTGAATATGATTAAATTTTAATATTTATGAGTATCTACTTGTGTTTAATTTTATCTTCTGAATTTTAAGGGAAAGATTCAGGCTCAGTCCAAACTTGCACACTCTAATATCTCTCTGTAGCCCTTAAACCACAAATAATTGCCTTTTAGAAGAAACATATAAAGAGTACACTGATTTATGAATTTACTAATTTTTCTTCTCCACTGTGACAAACATACACAATCACATGGTGTCTTGAGGGTACAGAAACATTAACTACTAATATTTTTAGTGCTAAAAAAAATAAAATCAAATATCCGGGCTTCCATCTGATTTACTGCATGAGCCTTAGAATTATCTCTTTCTGGAATTATTTACTCTCCATATATATTCATTCTGTTAGCATTATTTAGCCTCTATTGGCATTATTTTCTTTGAAACTCTTGCATATCATACCAAAGGTTTTTAGGCTTTAAAACTGGAAACCTCCAAAGACTATCATTATGTTTTCTAAGTCAGTTTGGAGCATAGACCCATAAAGAAATCAGGGATCTTGAGAGGTCTTTATTATTTCCAGAAAAAGAGAGAATTGATAACCCAGCTTTTATCACACAGTCCAGCATCTCAAAATGCTACATTCACAATATTGATGATTTTCTCTCTCCTTCTTGTGTCCTAGATGATCCTGGAGAGTTCTGATATCCTACTTCCTGCCTCCCTTTCAAGATTACGCAAAATCCATCAGAGCAGACTGTTACAGCTGTTTGTATTCTAGCCCTCATGCTTTTCTTCTTTGAACCACAATAGTGGTGTCAACTTGTCCTGTTTATTCAATTGTCTAAACATATCTTAGTTTCCATTTATCTTGGAAGCCATTCCAAAAAACTCGGAATTCCCAAGTGCTCCAGCTCTCTTGCCTCCACATCCAGGAGTAGGTCTTTTTCTCTGCCCAGAATACTCTTCGCTTCTCTTTTTGCAGCAAGGTGGTGCTCAGGCTCTGTTTTTCCAGTTAAACATTCTTGACTTGCCTCACCCTCAAGTCGTATTACTTGCCTCTGTGATCTGCTGTCCCACCACACTCTGTACATCCCCCAATTATTTCTTGCATAGTCTAGTCATCATTAGTTTACTCATCTCTCTCTCTCCCTGGACTATCTGGGAGCTAGAGATGTTGTCTTTCATAGTAAAATCCTTAGTAACAATGCCCAGAAAATAAGAGACTCACAGAGAAGATTTGTTGGTTGAATGAATAAATGGTGATGTATAGTTCGGATTTAGACAGAGAAGCCTGACCTTTAGCTGAGATAAGTCTGTCTTTTATGAGTCATTTTCTTTCCTATTTGACCAATACGGTTTCTCTCTAGAGGCAAGAGTAATTATTATCTGCTTTCCCATAAAATCTTATCCTCCCGTATGACACAAATCTTCTCTGACGTCAATCAGAAAAGTGGCACCTGAGTGCTGAGAGGATTGACAGAACTGCTCAGGTTCATATGCGCCTGAGGCACTGTTTAGAAATACAAGTGAGTCATGAAATGCGCAAACTCATGTGTCAGTCATTTTCTTTATAATGAAGATGGTTGTGGGGAAAACATTTATTGTGCTTTATAAATTATTTGTAATCAAGTTTGTTTAAATGTTCAACACTGATGCCTTTAAAACATGATTCAACATACAGAGGAATCAATATTGAGGCAACCTTTCCGTTACTTATCTATTATCTAAGGTACTATGATAGAACTGGAGAAATGACTTGGAAATCTCAGTGACCAACTCGAATGGTATTCTACCAAAGTAAATGGAAATGACAGTAAATAAAGAAAACTATGTTAAGGGAAAGGAAGAGGACAGATAAAGGAAGATGACAAATGTTTTATTAAGATTTTAAAACTTAAAATAATGCACTTATTATTATGAGGCAAACAGAAAGTATCTTAGCATTTTGCATAAAAGAAGAAAGTAACCAGGCTTCTGACGCAACTATACATGGCATGGAGGATGGCGAGAGGGAATGTGGACAGCTAACCTACAGTATAAACCCTTCCATCTCCTTGCTCTGAATTAGTCTAGTTTGCCACATAGTGTATATGATGAAAGAGTGAAGATATTTACTCTTTCTCAAGGAAACAAAATGCAGATTGCTGAGTTGAAGTGAGGTGGGCCCAGAGTTAGTTCCTGAAGTGTTTGGAAACTTTCAATTATAGAAATCATGGGGAGTTTTTTCATTCCTCTCTCACCTCCCCGATGACCTTGTTCTGGAATTTGCTTCAGTAGTTTCCCTCTTTCCTCTGGGTTCTCCCATCCGCTTACAAATATCCTTAATATCATCCACTTTCCTCCTCCAGCTACTATTCCAGATTTTACTCCTTTTCTTCAGCACAAGTCTGAAGATCTATTGATTCTTAAAACTTCCACTTCCTTACTTTCCATTTTTCTCATCCAATCAGACTTTTGAATTTACCATAACAACTTTTACTAAAGCAATCAGTGACCAAACATTGCTGAAACCAAAGATCGATTTTCATGCTGCATGTGGCTCACCTCTAAATACCGTTTGATACAGTTGTTCCCTCCCTCTTGAAACACTTCATCCTCTAGGCTTCTCAATCTCATAGGCCTTGTTTTCTTCTTATCTCACCAGTTGATTCTTCTCAGTCTACCATTTTGCTAAATTTGTTGTGCCTCCTTTTCTTATCTACACTCCAGCATACTAAATTTAAGTGCCACCCATACACTTTCTTCTCCAATCTGGACCTTGTATGTTGGACTGCCTTCTTGATATCTCCTTTTGGATTCCTGTTAGGCACCTGAAACTTGACAAATCCAAAGAGATTCATTGCATTCTTTCTTCTTAACCCCACTCGAGACACCCCTGCCAAATCCGCTTCCCTTAAAGTCTTCCCCAAGTCACCATGATTGCACCATCAAGCAGAACAATTGCTCAGGCCAAAAAAATAGGAAATCAGCTTTCAATTCCTTTTTTAATTCACCTCACTCATTGAATCCATCAGTAAGTCCCATTCACTCCAAAATATTTCCTGAATTCAATCTCTTTCATCATCTCACTGCTTCTAGAGCAAGCCTCCCTCTGTCACCTGGAGTAATATGACAGCCTCCTGACTAGTCTCCCTGCCACCACCACTGCCTGTCCAGCAATCAGTTCTATACACAACAGGCAGAGTGATCTTTTAAAAAATCCAAATCCACATCATTCCTTTGCTTAAAACACTTCAAAGCTACCTACTGCAGCTGAAGCAAAATGTAAGCTCTTCACGCTATGCCCTAAATGATCTGGCTCTGCCTACTCTCTAAGCTCACCCTCTCCACCATGTGGTTTCAAGGCCATTGTGCTCAAACATTGTACTTGCTGCTGCTCCTCCTTTTTAATTTTTTTTGGGGGAAGATTAGCCCTGAGCTAACTGCTGCCAATCCTCCTCTTTTTGCTGAGGAAGACTGGCCCTGAGCTAACATCCATGGGCATCTTCCTCTACTTTATGTGTGGGATGCCTACCGCAGCATGGCTTGCCAAGCGGTGCCATGCCCGCACCCGGATCCGAACCCCGGGCTGCCGAAGCAGAACATGCGCACTTAACAGCTGCACCACTGGGTGGCCCCTGCTCCTTCCTTTTTTATGCAAAGTGGGATTACTCTTTCCCACAGATAGCTGATTCTTTCTCAACATCCAGGCCTCAGCTCAGATTTCAAGGCTCTCAGCCTAACATTAGCAGCCTCCCCTCTGAACCACCCTCCATCAGATCCATCATTTTCTTCATGGAACACAATTTTATCCTCTTCAGATCACTCATCAGTAACAGAAATTGTCCTACTTATTTGTGGATGAGTTTGTTGAATATTTTCTCACTCACTACTAAAAAGAAATGTTCTAGAGGGCCAAGACACTTGATCCTCACTATATCATCTGGGCCTAGAATAAGGTTTAAGGCATTTGATGGCTGGCTGACTGACTCACTGACTCAGGATGCCTCTCTATCACATATTAAAATTTATCTTTCTACCAAAAACTTCAAAACCTCTTTTTTTGACTGAGAAGATGTTTCTCAGAAACTGTCCCATGGGAATTATTTTGGGGTCTTTCTGTGCTTCCTCTGTCTCCATCCAAAGCTGGTCTGATGCTCCTTTTGCCTCCACTTCCACCCCTATCTCTACCTCCATCTCTGTCTTGATCTTGATCTGTCTTGGTCTGTAAGTTTCTTTATCTAAACATTTACCTCCTTTGTGGTCTGTCTTTAGCTTTCTCTTGTTTAAACACAAGCCAAAGGGCTTCCTTTAAAAAGAGCATAATAATGGCAAGTGACTGTATTTACTGAGTGTTAGAAACCATTATCATCATATTCAAATAGCTTGCTGCTTTGGCTATTGTCTTTAAAAGACGAAACATTTTAGCTATTAGAAAAATAACTCATTATTTTGCATCTCTTTCCTGCAAAATTGGATATCTGCAGATCAAATCATGTTTCCTATTCTCATACAGTATTTCCTGATAGAATAGGACTGGTCTTTTCAATACCTTAATGTAACGTTATAGAAAGGCCCAATTTAATCCTTTGGTGTTTGAGGTCAGAGTCACTTCCAGAGTAACTCATGTTTCTAGGCAATATATTTTAAATATATTTTTATTCATAAAATATTTGTTGAATTGCTACTATATGCCAGGCACTGTGACATATTGGAAATGCAATGGGAATGAACAAAACAGACATGTACTCTGTCTTTGTGGAGCTTAAAGTCTTAAGGGGGAGGCAGATATTAACAAAATAATACATTAGAAAAATAAAAAATAATAATAGGTAACACTTATTGGATGAATGTTTACTGTGTGCCAGGCAGTATTCTAAGTGTTTTACAACTATTAACTCATTTAATCCTTACAGCAACTTTATGATGTAGAAACTACTAACATGCCCTTTTTACAGGTGAAGAAAGTAAGGTCACATAACTGGTAAGAAGCCAAAGTGGGATTCAAAATCAGTCTCTAGAAGCCATGCTTGTAATCACTGTGTTTTACTGCCTGGTGACACACACAAAAAAATGAAAGGCAAGAATCATTACAAGTCAATTCATAATTATAACAATAAGGTCTATGAACCTACAAAGCATAAAGAGACTACCTTTCAGAGTGACCTAGTCTGGGGACTCAGGGAAGATTTTCTTAGGGAGGAGGTGTTAGAGCTGAGATGGGAAGGATTTAATTTATATTCCATTCCCTCCAACCTTGTTCTGCCTTACCTAATACTACTAGAAGCTTCTTTTCAAAGGAATACAGAGGCTCCTCATTGACAAGTTGGTAGTTAATTCATTCTTCTGACCTTTCCACTTCCTGCAAAATAATCGATCTTTGCTGTTGCTTAACATAATGCGAAGTCAGAAAAAATGAATATGGGCCAGATGAATGTAAAAACTCTCTGGGTGGCCATGGTCTGTCTCAGGATGAATGTGACACCTTCAATAATAACCCTAATAAGTGAACAATATTAACTCCAACTCTTTTGTGACCCATTCTAACCATTTGTAGATAAAGATGTAACTTGGAGAGGAATTGTTTAAGAACATCATAATCAGATTACACAATCAGGGTGCTGGAAGGACTGACGTTATTGCATTTAATTCATGACACATTATATAGTAAACCATTTCAGGGAAATGGCGCCTCTCCTTTTAAGGTAGGTCATTAGGAACATACTCCTCACTATCTGTGTGGCAGAACAGTAGAACGTGCTGCAAGAGGAGGTCATCATGCACTCTTTCTAAACAACAGCTCATTTAATCCTCAGACGGGCCAGGAGGCTTCAATTTGTTCCTTGGACGTGGATTTCATCCTTCACCCCAGGACTTATCTAAAAATGTAGAATGTTGCAGGAAGAGAAACCAAGAGAAAGAACGAGAATGAATGTGTTCCCAAATGATCAAGTTTTACAGTCTCTCAAATCCAAGAGGATTGATCTTTTTTTTTCACTTGCAGATGAAACTCACAGATTTCAGAAAAGAAATCACTTGCTTATAAGGAGATGGTGAGACTAAATCAGCAAATAAGGAGCAAGAAACATCCCAACAGCAATTATTCAACAGCCACTGAAATTTGCAAAAGATGCCAGTATCACCCAGGAGAGTAAACAGTCATGATGTAGAAATGTCAGTTGTGGAAAGAGTATGTTAAAAATGCAGTGCAAAATTTCCCAGTAGTATATTTTGTCTTATGGAGTGTGGCATCATGCACAATAGTCCATAAGTAGTACCAGGGTTGTAGCTATGTCAGCAGAAATCTCTTTACTGCTCTGTCCATGGTAATCATTAATGAACTGAACTGGAGACATGCTGGCTAGCTTAATTTATTATCACCAATAATTGCTTAAGTGTAAAAGGTTGAATGATGGAATTCAAACCTAAATCCTATATACACCCATTTACCTACTCTTCCTTATGGCTAATTTATTGTCCGAGCTTGCATATCTTTTTTTTGTTTTTTTGAGAAAGATTAGCCCTGAGCTAACTACTGCCAATCCTCCTCTTTTTGCTGAGGAAGACTGACCCTGAGCTAACATCCATGCCCATCTTTCTCTACTTTCTACGGGGGATGCCTACCACAGCAAGGCTTGCCAAGTGGTGCCATGTCCCCACCCGAGATCTGAACCGGCAAACTCAGGGCCACAGAGAAGTGGAACGTGTGAACTTAACTGCTGAGCCACTGGGCTGACCCCTCAGCTTGCATATCTTTGTCACAGTCAAGAACGGCCACCTTTTTGGTTGCTTGGTAATGCCTTCTTCATGCATCTTTTAAAATATCCCAGATTGGCAGCTCCTCAGAAATAAGAAATGGATATAGACGAGAGTACTCTTATTTATGTAGTAAAGTAATTGTTAATACACATCTCTCTAGTTTAAGTAAACACCTTTTCTTTGTTGTTTTAGCTTTTCACAACTGCTCCCAGTACCAGCAGAGATATTTCTAACACTATGTAATATACCTACAGTTTTAAGGTCATATCAGGCAGTTGTTTTCATCCTCAACTGTGGCAGACAACTCATCCTAAGGATTTTGGATTAGTAGATAGTGAAATTTTACTCCCCTCTTGGACTGCTAGGAGTCTCCAGGCAAGAGTAATGTTATACTCTTCTTTATAGTTAATGTTTCTGCTGAGGGGGAGGGTGGAAATGAGCATGAAGTCAGAAGTTGCTCACTTCTCTTTTGATAGTTCTTTGGCAAGGCTTTCTCCTTAATGTTAACCAATTGCATCTTGCTGATTATCAGGTGAGGAAAAGAGAGAGTTCCTCAATGCAAAATGTTGGGGTGGGAGCCATGCTTAGAGGTACTGAATAAGTAATAGACTTAGATAAAAAGAGAACGAGAACAATCCTACCATTTGAATGAAGAGTCTAAAATGAGTTAGCTGATGAGAGTAAAACATTTTTCATTCTAAAGGGTCCTGAGGTCATGCCAGTGATTAAGTGCTAATAGTAGTCAATAGATTAATAAGTGACTAATGCAATCCCATTTTAGAACTTGAATAATTAAGTGAATTTTACAATTTTCAGGGATTTAACATTATTTTTTATGGACAATGGATTGTCCAGTGGTGGGGAGACTGTCATCATATGCCTTTTAAATATGTTTTAAAACAAGATATTGTGGTTTTGTGATGGCTTTCTAGATAGAGGTAATTAAAGCATATTTTGCGGGACTATGTGATAGTATTGCTAAGCCAAAGGGGGAGCAGAATGCTCTGTATGAAAGGAGAGATGGGGTACCGTGGTTTAGCCCCACAATGAGCTCAAGGTCACAGATGTTAATGTGGCCTAGGAATTATCTATATGATACCTACCTTGATAGCATTCTATTTGTATAATTACAATTAATAATGAATAAGTCATTTTGGTTTAGAGCTCCAGAATTAAATTTATTATCTGTTCAAGGCATAAATCTTCAGGAATAATGGGATAATGATTTGTCCTATGCATTTCTACATCTAGCCTGACATTTTTATAACAGAAGAGTGAGCATCTAGCTTCAAATTATAAGGTCTACACTAATGTCTCCCAGATGTTTATTAAAAGTCACCAAAGTAACTTTGCAGACTCTCACATAAAATTTCACAGTAAATCCCCCACATCTGAATATGTCATCAGACATATTTTATGAATCCTATATAATAGTAGAAAGCTGAAGACTAAATTTTTAACTGCTGTAAATGTTTTCAAGAACTTTTGAAAAGGATGCAAAGTGACCATAACACACAGGCAATTTCAAAATGCTATGGTGAGGGCCAACCCTGGTGGCCTAGTGCTTAAATTGGGTGCACACTCCACTTCGGGAGCACGGGTTGCATTCTCAGGCACAGACCTACACCAGTCCTCTGTCAACAGCCATGGTGTGGCAGGGCCTCACATAAAAAAAAGAGGAAGATTGGCAGCAGATGTTAGCTTAGGGCAAATCTTCCTCAGCAAAAATAAACACAACACCAAAATGCTCCAATGATCCTTGGCAAGGGACTCACTCTTTTAATAACACATTCATATTTTCCCAGTCATAACCTATGCTACAATTCTTTAAGTACTTTTTTCTCTTTTGAAGCTGATTTTTTTCCTAGGAAGATAAGTTGCCTAAGTTTTCTAGAGGCTGGACATGGGTAAAGGAAGCTAAAGGTAAATATGTTAATATGTATTCAGTGTCAAATAGGTCTCAGAAAATTCGAACAATCTTTTCCAGAAAGAAACAAGATTCATATTTACCCATCTCAGTAGCTTCAGATGATAATAATGTTTTAAGATGCCAAAGGGGTAATGTAAAAGCAGTTTTAAAGAATATATAATTTATTATATTACATGTCAACTCTCTGCTTATGGGATCCTTGGTAGAATATGCCTGGTTTTGTTGAGCCAGCAGAGCCTGGTGATTAAAGTCTCAATAGAGGAGTCAGGACCTTTGGATTCTGAAGTTGATGCCACAGCAGCTCCCACGCTATCTAAGCTCCCACAAGAAGACTCTCTGACTCAGCAGGGATGTAGAGGACAGAGAACTGGACTTAAAATCGGAAAATTTCACCTTCATACTTGCTTGGTAAAATAGTCTACCCGAGGCCCAGCTTCTTTATGACTTAAATTGTAATTTGGGGGAGTGATACCTTCCTCCTAGAGTTGTTGTAGGTTATTTTGTGTATGTGAGGTTATATGAACCAAAATTACTTTGTACATTGTAAAATCCTCACTAGCTGAGAGTGTTTTTATTATACAGATACAATAAAAGGCTCACGCCCTGTATGCAAAACCCAAAGGGAATGAGACCCTCTACCGTAACTCCACCGGGGACTTCTTCCTCTTTCCGTCAGGAAAGAGTCTGTCGGAGATTGTAGGAATGGTATGTTTATGATCTATCAATGTGATGGTATAAGAGCCTGTCAAAAGTGTTGTTTGGATATCCCAAACTTAAACTTATTCTATACATAACCTGTCTCTTTTACTATTATTCTTCTAAATTGTTTTTCATGGAAATCCTTGGTTTGGGAGAAACTCTGAGTGAATCCCAGTAATTTGAGGAGGCTGAAAGAAGGAACTATAAAGAGATTAGATTTAAGTATTGGTTGGCAGTATCAATCTAGTCTTTAAAAGCCGGAGAAGTATTTATAGGTAAATATTGGGAGTCAGGCAACGTAGGGGTGGGTGAGTGGAAACTCGGGAGTGAAGAATTAAGGATCTAAGTCTCAACTATCAAAAAATCTTGAATAACAGATAATAGCAATTTTGTACCTAAACCAAATTCTCTGTCTCAGAGAATTCTAATTATTTTTTTGAGTCTCAAATGTAAATACAAATTAAGACAAAAATTCACTTATTGTTGAGTGAATGCCAATAAATGTGCAAATATTAGTAATCTTTGGCAGACGTCAGTGGATATATTAAGATTTGGCAGATGATTGATGTCCCAAGTCTATTCTCAAGAGTTATAATTTATTCTCTAAAAAGAACTCTACTAGTCTAGAGGTCTGTAGGCTGATACTTTCCTAGTTTACCCAACTTGTTTTCCTAAGGGAGAGGCTACTGAGGAGAGTCAACCTCTGGTGATGAGGTACACGAGGGGGGAATTATGCCAAACAATTAGAATGACATTACATGGCATAAAGTCAATTGACAACCTGGCATTTTTCCAGGCAATCTGAAAGACAAAGTAGATGGCCAAAGCAAATAATTCACATTAATATATATTTTCTAAACTTCTCATTGTCCAATTCAACTATCTGTTTAGTTCAGATGAATTGGAAAATTGCCCAGTCTGCACAGCTCTCAGCAATTAAGCACACACGCCTAACATACCAAGTTAAATGTTGTGAAATAATAATTTTATTGAGAATGAAACAAAATCAAACAATGTTGAGCAAAGAGACATCAATTACTCACAAATGAATCTCAGAGTTAGAAGAAATCATAGCATCAAGACCATCCACTATAGGAGGCAATGCTGTGTACAGGCTTTGGAGCTACAAAGACTGAACTTGATTCCTGGCTGTGTCTCTTACTAGTTGAGTGACCTTAAGCAAGTAACCCCTAACCTCTTTACCAATAATATGAGGATAAAAATAGCTATATGAGAAGACAATGCATGAGCCTAGCACATAGTAATGGTGCAATGAATGCTAGCAATCATTACTACTATTTCTTTGATACTTTAGGTGACTCACTGTGCTGGATATGGCTATTGTCTCTCAGCTGCAAACTCACATTTCTTTTCTCTGCTTCGGGATGTTGGAGCTAGTACTCTACAAACCACATTTCTGCTCTACCAGGGAGATCCTGGTAGGCTCCACCAATAGATGCCACCAGGGGGAGACTGCAGGGCTGGAGGAAGAGAAGAGACTTGCTTCTTCCTGTCTGCTTCCTGTGGCTTTTCTGTCTGTAGCATCACCCCAGCAGCGCTTCTTCATCTTTCAGCAGCTCCTTTCCAGGGCAGCAGCCAAATCCAGTGCAGCTTTTCCAACACTTGCAGAACCACTTTCTCCTGCACCCTCAGAGCTACCAACAGCAACCAGCCAGTTAGAGGTCTGGATGTGAGCCCTTAGGGACCCTCCTTGGAGCTCAGAGACACCATCACCAGCTGAACAGTACCTCTTTGTCTCAAATATCTGAGTGTCAGCTTCACAGGCTTCTTCCTCTAGGCTCCTAAGTGTTAATATTTCCATCATCTTCCGGTTGTTTTCTTAGTTCCAGGGATGGTAACTGCTTCCAGGACTTGCTATCTTCATACCACAGAGTTCTCTTATTATCCTTCCAGTTACCTGACCAACAGCTTTGTACCTAGTTAAATATTCATTCTATTAAATTTTCTCTCTTCAAATAACTGGTGTGGTTTCTATTTCCTGAGTGGCTCTCACTGATACGCTCAATATTTGACAGTTTATTTAACCACTTGGACAGCTTAGAAAGATCTTGGTTTTGAGCTACACTTCCCTCGAAGTGATTATCACCCAAGGGGGCCTTTTGAACCACATGGAACAACTCTCCTCTCGGACTTCACTACCTTATCCAGTATTGGCATGTTTCAAATCAGGTTACTGCTCCAAAGTCACAGAACTAGGGAGAAGAATAAATGAGGTAGACAAAGCAGCCAGTAGGAAATGGCATGAAGACATGGATAGAAATGAAATGATTGATTGCCGGTTCAAACCAAAACTACAGTAATGGATCATCATCCTAGAACTTATCCATAAAATTCCAATAAAACGCAGGAACTGATCTCATGCAGCATTCCTCAATTTCCTCTAAAAATATCAAATAAGATATAAAAATATGAAAGCTTACAACTCTAAAAGCTTCTGTTAACAATCAAACTACTGCTAGAACAGAAAGTTTTTGCACAAATTGCAAGCTCTTGGGACCAAAAGAAAAATATATAAAATTGATTTCTATATGAAAATAACAGGAGCTAATATTTCTTGAGTACTTAGTGCATACCAGGCATTTCTTAACACTTTCTATAATCTTCCTTTCTAACACTTTCATTTAATCTTCCTTAAAACCCAATGAGATAGATCCTATTATCCCTATCTTATAGATGAGGAAACTCAAAAATAGAGAACTTAAGCAATACCAGTTGCATTTAGCTAGGTAGTGGCTGGGATGGGATTCAAACTCAGGTAATCTGGGTCCTCTGGCTCCTAACTCCTATAATGACTATCATCTCTTTCTTTCTTTCACTTAGAAGTTCAGTTAGAAGAGTCACCATGGTCCCTCTACTGCATGGGTTCTGCTTTTTGAGGTAGTCAGAATGACACTAAATCACTTCCCTCCTCTGCTTAGTATTCTCGTTCATGAATGTAGATAGAAACTGTATCTCCAAGTGGAGTGTGTATGGGGGAGGTTAAATTCCCACAGGAAAAGCACCATTGAAGGCAGCAGAATCAGAAGTCACCCTAGTAGACCTGCAAACCAACAGCTCTGTGTGTGTGTCTTTTATGTACTTCATTGGTTCAGATCAATGAGTCTCAAACAAGGGGGCACATCAGAAACACCTAGGAAGATTTTTACGTACACAAGCCTGTATTTCCTAAGACTTTGAGCCAGGAAGTCTAGGATGGAGCCTAGGTGTGTATTTTGAAAAGGCTGTCTAGGTTGAGGAATTGATTAAGAGCCTCTGGTTCATATGATCAGAAAGCAAGTCATCAGGGGAGGAGCAGATTCCAGCTAAGTTCAGCAGAGTCCACCATGCTTGATGACTGCTAAAGACTAGGATTTGGTGTCGGTGCTGTGCACAGCAATTTTGTGTCCAGTTGTATTTATTAGAAGAGGATTCAGCCGGAACAAAAGTGAATTCAAAGTATGGCAATTAGCAATCTATGCATCCTACTGGCAAACAAGAAAGTATAGATAGATTTCTTACTGATCTAGAATAAGAACTCCTCCTCCCACCCAATAAAAAGGAACAGAACAACATTGGCTCTATATAAACGCTGTAGAACAGGCAAAGGAAAGGAAAGACATTCTGAAAGTGATTTATTTTAGAAGCCAAAGGAAAATAGGAAAAAAGTCTCCACAAAAACCCTGACATTTAAACACTAAGCAAGGTAACATGACTTTTACAAATCATGAGTAACTCACAAGAGGACAACATGTTCAGATGGACAATCATAGGATGCAATGAAAAAGAATAGTGTCGTATGGAAAGAAACAGAGAACCTAAAAATCCAAGTATAGATTTCAAATATGCTTTGGAAGCATAAAAGGCATGATAAATATTGCAAAACATTGAATTAATGATATGCAAGACAAAATTAAGAAAATCTTTCAGGTTGAAGGACAAAAGGGCCAAGAATGGTAGATAATGAAAAATGATGGGCAACATGGCTGTGTGTCTCGATTTGTATTCAGATAGTTCTTGGATTTATGCCTATTGTCTTGTGTAATTATTAACTGTCCCCCTTTTCATTTTCAGAATTGTCCTGGTTTGGATATAAGTTATTTGTGTCCTAGATATAGGGAGAAAGAAGACAGCACCAACCTAAGAATTATGATATATCTAAGAAAGAAACCATAACAACAAGAATGGAAGCACTAATCAAAGACAGATCTGAAGAAAAATTCTCTGGTTTTAAAAAAACCCTCAATTTTATGACTTCATTCTTCACAAAATCAATAAAAATTGATTTTAGACATATCTGGCAAAATGCTTTAATAAAAATCTGTCAAGCATTCAGGACGAAAGAAAAGAGAAAAAGTAACCTTCAAAGGGATAAATATAAATATCATGGGTTTCTCATTTCTGCTACATCAAATGCTCAAAGACAATAAAGTGATATCTAACTGAAGTTTTTGAGGAAAGAATTTTATGCTTTGTCAATCTGTCTTTTATTTGTAAGAAAAATAACAAAGACATGCTGGCACATATAAGGGTGTAGAAAATATTCTACGTTCGTATACCTCAGATGAAAAAGATCTCTGGAAATATTCCAATTAACCAGCATTTATTTTCCCCTTCCAAGAATCTATGCTAAGGAAATAATCTACAAAGTGGACAAAGAGTCTATGAACAAGGATCTTATTGTGGAACATTTTATAACAAAAATTGTAAAAAGCTTAAATGTCACCATTCTAGACATATCCAATAGCTTGGGTTAACATGTAGTTAATAAAATAATGGTAACAATGGCTTTCCCACGACATGGGAAAACACTAGCAATGTCACATCAAATCAAAGCATCTGAATAGAAATCCTCCACATTTAAAGAAAAAGTTTTATATACCAAATATTAGGAGAAATATCTTAGCAAGTTAAGAGTGATTGTTTCTGGATAGTGAGATTAAGATTTTTTTCTAGGTTTTCATATTTTCCTGATTTTATATTAGAGAAAATCAACAAAATAGGTAGAGAAATATGATTTGGAAATTAGAAAAGATGCATAACATCATGTAAGTGAGCAAAGCAGAATAAAGAATTGATTGTACCTTTATAATTTCAAAGTTCGTTCATTCATTCCTTAAACAAATATTGTGCAAGGCATGGTTATAGGCCCTTGGAGTATAATGGTAAGTAAAACAGAAAGCACCGACCTCAGAGAGATAAAAACATGTACACAAGAGGACAAAAACAGAAGGGAATGTATATTAAGGTGATGAAATTATTAGTCTTTTAAATTGTAAATACATTTTTTAACATCACCACTACATTGATTTCATATAAAAGTTGCTATTTTTTTTTAAAAAGCCAATGAATAGCAGAGTGCAACTAAGTCAAGATAACATTCCTAGACCACTCTGGCCCAGATTATCAGCTTTTTCAGAATTATTCACAAAAATTCTCCAGGCCATTTGTTAGCAACTTTCTTTGCACAGAAATTAGAATTACTGAATCTACAGCACAGGAAACAAATCCAGGGAAGAGATGCAAGGACAGTTTTGTATTTTGAAGTGACATTTCTTATGAGAGACTTGAATTACTTTGTCATCACTATTTTCTTAACTATCTCATCATAGAAATGTTACCAGTTTTCTTTTAAAAACCCCACAAATATCAAGGAAATTTGTCAGTTTTTTGCCATAAGTTTGCTTTTCTTTAATGCCTGTTAAATTGTAGTGTCAGGAAACAGAGGCTTAAGGAAAGGGAAAACAAGGGAACTAGCATATTTAAAAAAGATTCAGTATCTACTATATGTCAGAGATGTTGCTAATTCACATGATATAAACTATTCTACTTAATCAATACCTCAAACGCTAAGCAGTTATCATTATCTCATTCTCTCTCTGATGTGAGTAAAGTTTCTAAGATTCACACCTACGGGCACACCTGGAATGGATTACATTCACTGTCTTTTAGTGCCTTTTTTTCCTGTTGTTCTCTTGCTTTCAAATGAGGGTGGCCACCTCTCCTTTATAATGTGTACTTATTCTAGTTCTTTCTAACTGCACCTTAAAGGCCTATGTCAGCTCCTATTGCTTAGTCAGTCATTAAGGTATTTCTGGTCAATACTTGTCTATGACAAATATGCTGACCTCTCCTAGTCCAAAAGTGTCAAACTGGCAACCCTCCAGCTTTAGAGGGCCTGCAGATTGTTCTTTAAAGAGCGAGTTAGTTAATTAACTCAATGGGGGAATCCTTTCACAATGTATGTGTATATTAAACCATGACGTGTACACTTTAAATATAATTTTATTTGTCTCTCTCTCTCTACATATATATCATTAATGCAGAAAAAATGTTGAGTTAGTTATCAACATTTAAGGAAGTTTTTACATTAAAAAACCACAGTCTGGCTTCCTTTGGAAATTCAGAATATCTGGCAAAATCCCCATGAGTAATAGCTGGTTGCAGCTGACTGATGACTGGTCGCCTCATTTAGAAAGATCAGGCATTCTTCACTTACCTAGAATTTTTACTACTCCCTACTATATTATTTGGGACTGTTTTTCACATTTCCGTTACCTTCTTGGTCTCATAAGGCATGTGAGTTTGAGACTTCTGCCCCAGGTCATTGATTCTCAAACTGTACTGGGCATATATCAATCACCAAGGGAAGTTTCTTAAAAAAAAAAAAAAAAAGCAGCTATCAGGACATAGCATACAGTTTAGTGGAACTCAGTGAGTCTGAAAATCTACACTTAAAAAAATTACCTAATATGATTTTGTTTCAGGTAGTTCCCAGTCACTCTTTGAAAATTGCATTAGGGGAGACTCGTAGGCAATGATGTCCCAAAATATGATACTCAGAATCACCTGTGGACACAATCACCTAGGCTATTTGTTTTTTAGATAGACTTCTATGCTCTTACCCTAGGGGTTCTGATTTGATAAGTCTGAGAATCTATGTTTTGAAAACTTATCTGGGTGTTGCTAATACACAGATGGCCACCACTCCAGAAGGTTGAACGCCTAAGGAATTATATTCATAAGAGAAAAGCAGTGAGGACAACGGGAAGCTAGAAATACACCTGGCTAATCTTAGCCACATCTGTACTCTTGCCTGAGTTCCTGATATTTTGTTTGACAAGAGATGACAGGATAAAATGCAATTCCAGGGGGCTGACCCTGTGGCGAAGTGGTTAAGATTGGTGTGCTCCACTTTGGCGGCCTGGGTTCACAGGTTCAGATCCCAGGTATGGACCTACACCACTTATCAGCCATGATGTGGCAGCAGCTCACATATAAAACAGAGGAAGATTGGCACAGACATTAGTTCAGGGCTAATCTTCCTCACCAAAAAAAAAATAAAACAATTCCAGGCTTTTTTTTTTTTTCACTGATGATTACTTCCAGTAATTTTACTTTTCATCAACTCTGACTTTCTCTAATTTTATATGTCAAGAATCTTTGGCTCTACAATATAATGAAATTGACTAAAGGCAGGGATGAGAGTTTGGGAAAGCAGTGGCTCAAAGTGATGAGAACAATGTCGCTTTTCTGTCATTTGTGGTCTTCAGAAAATTGAAAATATTTGGTGAAATGAAGGATGTATGAAAAGTTTAATAAGCTAGTAGAAGCAGGTTCTCTATCTCTTACAAAATCAACTTCCTTAAGGCCTTACTCTTCCAGGTTTGTTCTACATCTTATAGTGAATTCTGGGTGGTCATGAACTCTATCCACCAGTGAATGAGGACCCTTTTTCATAAGGGGGTGCACTTTCTTAGGTTCACATCACCCCATCTTGAGAGATGGTGGGTTTTCCATAAGTATTACTTAGTTCTCTTACACTGGAAGGGATGGAAATGCATCATTAATTCATACTATAGAACTATGATATTTAAAAACAGTGTGGTACTGGCATAAAAACAGACAAATAGACCAGCAGAACAGAATCAAGAGCCCAGAAATAAACCGAAGCATGTACGATCAACTAATGTTTGACAAGGGAGCCAAGGATACTCACTGGAGAAAAGACAGTCTCTTCAATAAATGGTGCTGGGAAAACTGGATATTCACATATAAAAGAATGAAACTAGACCTCTATCTTACACCACTCACAAAAACGAACTCAAAATGGGTTAAAAATTTAAATGTAAGAGCTGAAACCATGAAACTCCTAGAAGAAAACACAGGGAAAAACTCCTTGACGTGGGTCTTGGGTAATGATTTTATGGAAATTCCACTTAGGGCATAAGCAACAAAATAAAAAATAAACAAGTGGGACTACATCAAATTAAAAAGCTTTTGCACAGTGAAAGAAACCATCAATAAAGTGAAAAGGCAACCCACAAGATAGGAAAAAATATTCGCAAACCATATATCTGATAAGGGGTCAATATCAAAATATATAAAGAACTCAAATAGCAAAAAAAACACAAACAATCCAATTAAAAAATGGGCAAAGGATCTAAACAGACATTTTTCCAAGGAAGATATATGAATGGCCAATGTGTCATGAAAAGATGCTCAACGTCACTTGTCTTTAGAGAAACACAAATTAAAATGGCAATAAGATATATCACCTCACACATGTTAGAATGGCCATCCTCAAAAAGACTAGAGCTAACAAATGCTGGTGTGGATGTGGAGAAAAGGGAACCTTTGCACATTGTTGGTGGGAATGTAAATTGGTATAGCCACTATGGAAAGTAGTAAGGAGTGCCTCAAAAAATTAAAAATGAAACTATCACATGATCCAGAAATTCCACTTATGGGATTATATATCCAAAAGAAATGAAAGCACTAACTCAAAAAATTTGCACCCCCATGTTCACTGCAGCATTATCTACAATAGCTGAGACATGGAAACAACCTAAGCGTCCATCAGTCGATGAATGGATAAAGAAATTGTGGTATATGTATACACACACAATGGAATATTATTCAGCTATAAAAAATGAGGAAATCCTAGCATTTGCAACAATACGGATGGACCTTGAAGACAGCATGCAAAGTGAAATAATTCAGAGACAGAAAGACAAATGTATGATTTCATATATGTGGACTCTAAACAAACAAACAAACAAACAAACAAACACTAAATTCATAGAAAAATATGTCAGTTTTGTGGCTACCAGAGGTGGAAGGTGGGGAGAGGGAATTGGAGGAATGTGGCCAAAAGTTACACACTTCCAATTATAAAATAAATAAGTACTAGGGATGTAATGTATAACATGATGACTAGAGTTAATAGTGCTGTATGATATATAGGAAAGTTGTTAAGAGAGTAGAGTTCTCATTACAAGGAGAAATTTTTTCTTTTCTTTTTATTGTATCTATATGAGATAATGGATGTTAACCTAACCTATTGTGGCAATCATTCCACAATATATGTAAATCAAACCATCACGCTGTATGCCTTAAATTTATGCAGTGCTGTATGTCAGTTATTTTTCAACAAAATTGGAAAAAAATAACCATTGAGCATCTACAATGAGCCACACACTGTGCTAGGAGCTTAGAGGTCAGTTCAGTGGAAGAGAGAGACAGGTATGTTAAGAAATAATTACACTGCTGTGATAGATCTAGAAAAGAAGCAGGTACAAGGTACAAAGGACACACAGAAGTGAAAGTGATTCACTGTGGTAGGGAGAGGGTGGGCAGTCAACGGCACACAGGGGATGTTTGAGCAAAGATCTGAAGGTTGAGTAGGAGTTTCAGGCCAACACAAAAGGAAAGGGCATTCCTAGCGGTGAGAATAACTTGTGTCAAGGCTTGGAACAGCATTGTGCCTTTAGCCATTGCTGAGCACAGAGTGCAAGGGATGAGGGTTTGGATCAAGAAGAAATGAGGAGAGTTAAGCAAGGCTAAGATAAGGAAAGGCCTTGAATGCTGCACTAAGTTGCTTAGAATTCATCCTATAGGTTAGAGTCAGGCAGAGTGTAGGTGGTTCATGAGAGGATCTTATGTTGTTGAGAGACTTGACATTAAATAACACTGACCTGCAGTGAGAAAGTTAATCCCTTTTCAATTAGCATTTAATCCTTCTGTTAAATCAAGGTGAAAGCCTCAGTTTGGTGTCAGTATGTCTTCAACACTTCTCAAACACCTGGAAACTTTCCATTTTAAAAAAGGGCTCAGGCAAGAGTACCTAGTTAGAATTATTTTGTTTTCATTGTGTACTTATTTTTACAGTTAATTTCTATTTGTGGCAATGAGGTACTTGTTTTTCATTAATGTCATGATGGAAGGATTTTTAAAAATAAATTTATTTAAGTAAAGTAGTAAGTTAATTTTCAAAATTAATAGCAATGTGTGATGTCGAGATATGGCAAAAATTATGAAGGCAATACATGAATGCCTGACTTGGAAACCAATACCATTGTCTTTAGGGAGGAGTGGAGGAGCTAATTAAGCAGGCTAGTGAGCTTTTTCACTTTTTGACAGAAGCTTGGAGTATCTAACAGAGGAGTCAAGAAGGGAGGCAGAGAAGTCAGTTAGGAGGTCACTAAAATGCTGTGGGCAGAGATGGTGTGGCCATGGTGAAGCCTGTTGGTTTATGCCTAGTGTTACTTTGCACGAAGGGGATCCTAAGAGTTCTCCTGGCCTGGACTGCTAAATCCTAGTGGTTATGAAAGATGGAGATGCCAAGATCTTTAAGTGGTTGCTGCCCAGCAAGTGTTAAAGGAAGACTTGGAATGAAGGTTAGACTAGGATTTGATTATTTTCCAGAATCCCAATCCATTATGGAGTATTACTTAGACACTAATGCAATCTTAAATCTTAACTAATGTACTTTTATGGCTATAAGAAGGCAATCTTAGGTTTAATATTTGATTTCCAAAGTGTCTCTCATTCTGTTCTGAGTCCTGGCTGTGGTCCTCCTATCCTGCCAGCTCCTCAAAATCCTTTCCTCTCCCTCAGGCCTAAGATGGGCAGCTGACCATGGGGACATTTAGGACAAGCACCTTTTTTAGTCCCTATTTGGGAAGTGTGAAGCCCTGCTCTCCTTCCTTCCCTTTCCAACTGCTGCTGACCATTTAGGAGTTGCAGTATGACCACTCTGGTTCAACGCAGGAGGAGAGAACAAGGGTGGGCTGTCCTACTGCCAAACTAGTACTGAGGAAGATGCGTCCTGGCTTTCCAAATCTGGAACTGGGAATGTTTTCCTGAAGAAAAAGATGTTTCAATAAAAATGCTTCTCATCTGTTTTTTAATTTGAATTTATGAAGAGTTTTTATGAATAGTAAACTTACTGAAATCCACATCAATTCTTTAAAATAGCATAGGCACTTGACAAATACCTGTTTAATGAGCAATTATTTATAATTTATAGTGGAGAAAAATGAGGCTCAGAGAGGCTTCTCGAGTCTATACAGATGATTATGGAGCCGTAACTCGAAGCCAGTTCTGCTGGCTCTCCTCCTTGCTCCACAGCACCTTGGTCTCAAACAGAAAGAGCCTGTTACAGATAGTGTTCAGTGTCTAAAGAACTATTAACACCAGAGTTCTGCTATATTATAGGTCAAACAAGCTTTTATGGCCTGGCCTGAGGTCTTAAGAGCCACAGATAACATTGTTTCAAAGGAAAAATCAATTTTGAATTGGAACTTAATTCATCTGTAAATCAAGACAACTTGGGTCTGTCTGTCTTTCTATATAGATCTATAATAGAGAAATGCTTTTAAATATGATTTGCATTTATTGATTTTTTTTAAAAACCTCACACACACACATTTCTATTCCTAGAGATCTTATTTTTTCTAGGCACCTGTATCTCAACAGAATGTCATGAATTGGAAAGAGTTATTCGCACGTTTGTGGACAGGCTTAAGGACTACGTTCTGTAAATTTGCTGATGGTTATTGACTTGATTACTTCTCTGGCTTGTGGGAGGCATGTCAGAATCTTAGGAGTGGGGCACGGAAGGCTTTTTTGAACTATATGCACAAAACCTGGAGAATCTGATACATTCTGTTAAGGGCAGTTTACCTTGCTCCAATTTTGTGACTTAGTGAACCATTGTTATTAAGGTGTGTGTTTCCTCCCTTGGGAGTGTTGGGACATGGAAAAAAGAATGATAATATTTCCATAGTAAAATAACTTTTGAGCAGTGGAGTGGCATGAAGCCAAGTGCTTCATAAGTGTTTGTTGAATGAAAAAAATGAAAGAATGAATAAATGAATGAAAGCTGCTTTGCTTTAGGAAGATTTATCTAGCAGCATGATGTAGAGTGCTTTGGAGGAAAGCAACTAGAGATATATAGGCCATTCAAGAGTATGGGTGGGAGGAACTAATGTCTTTTGAAAATAGGAAGGAAGGATAGAGGTAGGAGAAATATACTGAGGAGGCAACAGAACCTGGTGAGAAGAAAAGGCAAAAGTCAAAAATGTTCTGAGAAATCTGTTATAGGTGAGAGGGGACACCATCTTAGGATATCTTTAAATATTTTGAGTCTAAGTGAGAAAGAGCGATGTAACTGGAGATTCAGTTAGAAATTCCTGGTGCAGCCACATGCAAAGAGCCAAATTCAGGAGTCTAACCCTTGGGAAATACCCATATGTAGGCAGGTACTGGGTCTGGTTATCGCCTCTGTATTCCTTCCTTGATATTGTGCCCACCAGCCAATCTTGTAATCCACGGTACTAAGGATAGTTCATTTATTCATTGATTCAACAAATTTTATTCCTATGCTCATTCCTATCTCAGGGCCTATACATTTTCGTTCTCTTTGTCGGTAATGCTTCTCCCTCAGAAATTTGCATGGTTCCCTCCTTACTTCATTCTCTGCTCAAATGTCACCTCCTCAGACAGGTCTTAGTGACTAACCATAGTCATTCTCTAATCTTTGAGCCTGCTTTATTTTTCTCCATTGCATTTGCCTCTACTTAATAATGCCATATGATATATTACTTTGTTTGCATGTCTTATTGTCTACCTCCCCCTCTAGAATGTAAGTTCTTTGAGAGCAGGAGCTTTGCTATTTTATTTATTGCTGTATTCTAAGGTTTATATTAAGCACTTAACTCAGGAATCTGGCCATTGCTCATTGGATTAAGGGAGGGCCTATAATTTTGGGTGGAGAGGGAACAAATCTATGTGGGTTGAGCCAATCAGATGTCTGGAGAATCTGAACTAAGAGATACAAGGAACATAGTCAGATGATTTGGTTAGAGTTGTAAAGTCATATAGAGTTCAGGCTCTGTCCTGTCATGATAAATCAGAACCATGCACATATAGAAGTTATAGCAGACAGAGGAAGAAGCAGGTATCGAGAGAGGAGGATGGAGCATATGTGAATTGAGAAGCCAAGAGAAGAGCTTTTGAGCCCCAGAAGAAAGGAAAAAGAGAGTAGCTGCCCTAACACTTTCCAGTGGTGCAGCCCAGCTGGGCCTCAAGCAATTCCTCTCCTTGTCATTTTCCTATAGTTTGTTAGGGCCAATCCCTTGTTTTCCAGCTCGGTGAAGTGAATTTCTGTTCCTTGCAATTGCATGCCCTTAGACAGAGATAGAAGTATCCAACAGAACTTTCTGTAAAGAGGAATATGTTCTAGATCTGTGCTGTCAAATACGGTAGACACTAATCACATGTAGCAGCACTTAAAATGGGGTTAAAGTGCCTGAAAAACTGAATTTTTAACCTTATATCATTTTAATGAGTTTAAATATAAGTATTCATATATGGCTATTAGTGATCATATTGGACAGCACAGCACTGTGATTATTACTACACGGGTCAAAGACGCATAATCAGTAAAAGACAATGAAAGAGCCAACAAAAAGGAAAACCCTGATACTGTCATAGAACTCAAGTAGAGAGTGTCCCACAGCACCAAAAATTACAAGAATGCTAAGGAGGATGAGTCTGGTAAAGTCCCATTAATAGCAGTGTTACTGATTTTTTCATTGGGAAAACCTGGATTCAAACAACAGGGGTTAAACAAATCATGAGAAAAGTCCATTCAAAGGCAAAGTATCTAGTCATTAAAATAACGGAAAAATATTAGTGACACGGGAAGATATTTAAAATATATGGGGAAATTTTAAAAATTCATAAAATAGCATGGTCCCAATTTTATAGCACATACATATGTCTCGATCTCTAGGTTGTGAGTTTATGGGTAATTTTCATTTTATTCTTTGGCACTTTACTGATTTGCAGAATTCCCCACAAAGAACATAAATTTTTTATAATCAGAAATAAAGGAACAAATTATATGCTTAACACAATAAAATGGCTGCATCTTTTCATATTGCATTATAAACCCAATTGATAGTAAATACAGCTACTAAAATACTTAAGAACTCTACATTTCTAAAGTTAGTAAAAGTCATTCACGTTTTCCTCCCAACCCATCTAGATACATTGAGATATCTTACATAATGATTTATAACTGCGATTACAGATATGGTAGTAGAACAGCAGAAACTGTTGGATCTTCTTGGAAGGCAGAAGAAGGTCTTTTCTTCAATGGGTTAACCTAGATTTCCCATGGTCAAAAGATCAAGAGATGGACTAAAACCTGCGTGGAGTCCTTTTCCTGTCTTGTGAGATTGGATTCCTAGGACGCTTTAACTTAAAGCTATATTTGAGAGACCACTAGATGGCTCTCTGTGCATACGACCAGGCACGTTGGATTAATCCTTCATTTTCAGGTACACACTGAAGCATTTCCTTGTGTGTATAACATAGTGTGTGATATGATGCAAATTAATTCCTTGCATGGCACCAAAGCAATAACAGTTCTCTATCTGTGCCTACTAAATTCGCAAGATACAGAAGCAAATTCTTTGTTTAATGGAATCCCTGTTTAAGTACCCCATTTGGGACTGAACAAATAGAACTTCACAACTGAGCCAGATTGTGATTCTATTAGATAAAGACATGCTGAGAGTCTAACTTTGTTTATGGAAATAAACATTTTTTATTTTTAATCTGGAGAGTATTAACCCAACTTTTGTTTGGCTTTGAGTTGAGGCTTTCAATACAAAAGACACCAATAG
Source organism: Equus caballus (assembly GCF_041296265.1). Lineage (NCBI taxonomy): Eukaryota > Metazoa > Chordata > Mammalia > Perissodactyla > Equidae > Equus > Equus caballus. The sequence goes on from NC_091708.1 coordinate 16,250,736, forward strand.
ATTGTATACAGGTTGTGTAGCCATCAAAGCGCTTGATCCTGAAAGTTCAGCCAATAACCACCCCTTGCTGAGAGGATGGTAACAACAACCCAGTTCTGAGTCATTCCTAAGAATGCTACTGGAAGACACAGACCGAGCTATTGTTTGGAACTCCGCAGACTCAGCCACTTGCAGAGTGAGGAAAATATAAAGTTAGGCTGAAAATACAAAGGAAAATATCACCTTTTAATACAGAAATACCATCAACTCAGAGTGCCGAAGATTCAAAAAGCCATGTCGACTCGGAGTTTTCAGAAAATTAAAAAAATAAGATTTTCTTTGACAACCAATGTCCAGCTGGAGTGACAGTACGACTTTCTTTAGTTGTACCCAACTGTTTCTAAAATTTTTAAACCATTAGCCTTGAGCGAATAAAGTACATCAAAATGTTACTCTAGGACACCCAGGGGGAAGGAGTGCACATGCGTTGCTTTTATAATCAGAAAAGCAATATGCATTTAAAAAGTCCCTCCTAGTTGTATGCATCAAACAGCTTTGATATAGTCAGCATTCCGTAAAACACAGAGCTTGCCTTATGGGTCTCCTTTTCCTATAAGTATATAATAGCGCTGTTGTCCCTAAACTTTGAGCTAATGTACGCCACAAATTAGTTCCATTAGCACAGATAAAGCCTGTATGAAAAGGGGGAAACTTCTGAACTTTCAATCCATGTCAAGTTAGGCTCTGCCCTTTCTAACAACCCCCACTCTTCTTCTCCCCCGGGGAAGCTTAAACCATCAACTGGGTCAAGATTCTTTTGTTCCTGGGAGCTGTCTATGAGATATTAGGCTAGTAGATAAGGCAAGACCTGTGAATTCCTAATTCCGACTAAGAGAAATAGAACATTATTTTTTACCTCCGACGTAACCGCTCCAAGGATCCAATCATTCAGATCCCAAAGGAGCAACTAACTGAAATTAGACTTCAGAGTTTACTTCATTGCTGATCAACTTCACAAACATCTAACCTGAGGGTTCACTTCAGTGAACTGCAACTCTAAGTGGGGTTTCAAAACAGCAGATGCCTGTTTTTCTTAGGGTTGGTCCTCTGGAACTGAGTGTTCTCAGCCTAAATATCATAGGCATACTGAAAATGCACATGGAAGTACTCTGGAGAGCAAGCTAGAAGATTTGAGTTCTTATTCTGATTATTTTAGTTTTTATTAATCTTGCCATGTCAACACTCTGTGTTAAAAGAATGATCATTTTTTTTTTTTTAAAGATTTTATTTTTTTCCTTTTTCTCCCCAAAGCCCTCCGGTACATAGTTGTATATTCTTCGTTGTGGGTCCTTCTAGTTGTGGCATGTGGGACGCTGCCTCAGCGTGGTCTGATGAGCAGTGCCATGTCCGCGCCCAGGATTCGAACCAACGAAACACTGGGCCGCCTGCAGCGGAGCGCGCGAACTTAACCACTCGGCCACGGGGCCAGCCCCTAAAAGAATGATTATTATAATAAGAACACACAGTTCTTTAGGTCGTGTGCTTATAACTGCACACATGATGTCATCCTCACCACAACTTTGTGAGACAGCCATATTTGATGGATCAAGAAACTGAGGTATGGAGACATCAGGCACGTTTCCCAAGGTAAGAGGCCTAGAAAGGTGTGAGTGAAGACAAACTAAGTCTGCGCATCTCAAAACCTATTCTCTTAACTACCTTATATTTCTTCCAGCTATATGTTATTATTGCCTCATTTGCAAAACAAAATACTATTTGTCCTGCTCACCTCACAAAGTAATTGTGAGGATAAAATGAAAAGAAAATAGCTGTGAAAAGACTTTGATAAATTTAAACATACTTTGCGATTTATTTTTTCCTGAAATCTATACGTTCATATGGAAATATTGAAAGTGCCTATAGCGAAAAGTGAAGGTAACTTATCTTTTTTGTCTTATTATTTTTAATCCTGTAGGTAGTACACACTTATTTTTAGAAAAATAGAGGCATAAATAAGGAAAAATGCGGACTTCTACCATCTAGTTGGAATCACATTTAACATTTTTATAAATAAAATTCTAGACTTTATATTTTACAGGTCACAATTTACATACACTGCATAATTTTTTTCTCTCTGTGACAATGAATATATTTTCATTTTGAATGGGTATCTAGTATTCCATTGTAAAGATATATCATCATTCATTTAATTCAGTCCCAACTTTTGAATATTCACTGTGAAATAAACTTTTAACAATCAAACCTGGAAGTAGATATCTCTCTCTTTTATCCTTTTTTTCTGAGATAATTCAAAAGTAGTGATGGATCCGCTCTGTTTTTGGATTGTAGGTGACAAGTACACTAAATTCAGAAAAGAGCTATTAATCTTTTTTCTTCTTAGTGACTTCTTACTTCCCACAATGCATAGTTCTTTCAAGTACTCTATATGTTGTCTATACATTGTTGTCTATCTCACAGAACTGTTAGGAAGATTCTATGAGCACATTTGTGAAGAAGAAAAGCTTAAATGCTACAAAAATATACATGATTTTTTCCTAAATCTATGTCTCAAATGAATAACAATGTGGCATAATTCAGCCTGACTGAAAAACAAAGTCAGCCAGCCCTGGTAGTCTAGTGGTTAAGATTTGTCACTCTCACCACCACAGCCCGGGTCCATTTCTGGTCAGGGAACCTCATCACCCATCTGTGGGTTGTCATACTGTGGCAGCTGTGTGCTGCTGTGATGCTGAAAGCTATGCCACTGCTATTTTCAAATACCAGCAGGGTCACCCATGGTGGGCAGGTTTCAGCAGAGCTTCCAGACTAAGACAAAGAAGGACCTGGCCACCCACTTCCAAAACCATTAGCTATGAAAATTCAGTGAATAGCAGTGAAGCATCGCCTGATACAGCACAGGAAGGTGAAAGGATGGCGCTAAAAGACTGAGCAGGGTTCAGCTCTGCTGTAGACAGGGTCACTAGGAGCGGGAATTGACTCACTGGCACTAAGAACAAAAAGGAGTCATCCTGCTTAATCCTTTACCGCTTGAACCCTTGAAGGCTTATCTCCACCAGTAGACCATCCCTAGTCAGCCAGATACTAGCCTTTCAGTGTCAGGGTTTACTCCAGCTGCCACAATACCAGCCCAGCTCAGTATGATCAATTTGCTCCCTCAATGCAGGAGCTCAAACACAGACTTCCCTGAAAGCTTCTGAATCATACACATTCAGGAGGCGATCTGAGAATCTTGCTGAGGTGTTAGGTTGTGGGAAGGGATGAGAGAGGTGACAGACAGCTGGCTCTATGCTCATCTTTTTCCCATTGCTCTTTTCTCCCCCCGTCTCATAAATGAAAGATCTGAGAAGGACAAACGAGTGGCTTAAAGATTTCCATTAATTTGTTATTCATGCATTCACTCAAAAAGCAATGCGGCAGATGCTGAGATGGTCTTTCTTCCTTCTTGCCTAGTTTATAGATTTGGCATGACATTTCTGGTGCTGTACAATTCCTCTACTCTTCTGTGTAAGTAGATAGGAGTAACTAGAGTAGGCAAGAGAAAAGACAATGAGATTCTCATCTCAACATTTGGTGGTGCCACTAAAATGAACAATAACTTGCTATTAGAGCCCTACATAGCTGTCTAGGGCAGTGGTACTCAAAGTAGCTGGTTTGCAAACTGTTATTGGCCCATGATGAGATAAAGAGCTTGTGCTACTTAGGAACCTAGTTCCTTTTTTTTTGGCTAAACGCACTTACTTCTTTTTCTTTTAAGAGAAAGAAAATGAAGAAGTGGGTAGAAAGCAAGGTGGAGGATGAAGACATGTTATATTGTGAATCACATCCCATTTTGATTAGTAACTACTAATGGAGAATTAGAACTTGTATGTTTCTTATCAGATCATAACCAATACCTCTCTACTAGTTACTTGGCTATCACTATAAATTTCTCCAAAGTACTTCACTTTCTTATTTGACTTATAAAACAACTCTGTCAGATTAGTAAGGTATCTTCTTTTGACTATTAAGCATAGGTGTCCAGAGATAGAGGCACTTGCCCAAGATTATATGGCCAATAAGAGGCAGAGGTGGGCTGAGTGTCTTTTCACTACTATTTAACACACTTTCCATTATATTTTGCTCTTTCAACCATGATTGGAATTTGACTGGAGGAATTCATGAAATAAAATCTAAAGGCACAAAACCCATAGTGCCTTCTGCAACTCCAAAAGATAAAGCATTAAGGAATTAGACATTGAAATTGGTCTTCAGATGATTCAGATACTTCAGTTGATTCAATCATAAGTGAACTCCAAAAAGTAATAGCCAAAGAAGATCAAGACCAAATATTCTCTATGACTATACTGTGGCAAGCAAAAAGAAAAGTGGGCGAGATGGATTAATTGCCTAATGAATGGTGTCTGCTAGTCTCTTCTGCTCTATTTATCTAGAGAAATAAGTAAGTATTGTAAAAAATATTCCAAAATTAAAAATAAAAACTTCCAAATGAATCTCAGGTCTCTGTTCTTCAAGAGTAAACTGTAAAAGATCACTGCTAAGGAAAGTTTTGCATCACTTGACATTTAATTTGAAATTGTTTATCTTCAAGTCAGTAACAATTGGGTGCTACTATCAGAAATTCATCACGAATTGCAGAAGAATATACTTTCGCAAGAGGAGACAGAGCAGTGTTTTCCATGAAGCAAGTCAAGGAAAACCAACAACGTTGAGAGTAGATGTTTTAAAAATAAGCATCTTTTAGAGGCTGGCCTGGTGGCTCAGCGGTTAAAGTCACACGTTCCGCTTCGGCGGCCCAGGGTTCGCTGGTTTGGATCCTGGGTGCGAACCTATGCACCACTTGGCAAGCCATACTGTGGCAGGCATCCCACATATAAAGTAGAGGAAGATGGGCACAGATGTTAGCTCAGGGCCAGTCTTCCTCAGCAAAAAAGAGGAGGATTGGTGGCAGGGCTAATCTTCCTCATAAATAAATAAACAAACAAATAAAGAAATAAATGCCCTTTCCTTGTCCCCTCAAGAGGCACATACCTAAGTTATGTAGTGGTAGTATGTATCATTGTTCTGTCACCTGTTCCACACAAAAGTGGCATTGTGCTAGCTAAATTCTAATAAATAGGCTTCAGTAGTTAGGCCTGTATTATCAGAGAAAATGGATCATCTGAAACACTTATATTTCCATGGGAATAAACATATATTAATTAGTTAGCATATATGGCTCACAAGACGGGCAAAGTGTGGTTGGTACACTCAACAAGAGTTGAAAATAGTAGTACAGTCATTATAACTGCGTTGGTTTGGATCCAAGCCAATTATATTACTCCATTAACTCTGTCTAATGGAACCAATATGGAATTAACATGAGATACACATTTTAGCAGCAGGTAAATTTCAAGGAGTTAACTTTGGAGAAACTATACAAAACCCCTAGAAGAAAAAGGGGTTTGGAGAGGGAAGAGAAAGAACAACTGTTGGAACTTAATGGAACTTAAATGTAAATATAACTGGATCCATATGCAGCATCATTATTTGAGGGTGTGGGGATAGAATTTAGAACTAAGAAATGATCATTTTATTAAAATGAGTTAGCTGAAAGTGGAGGTTTGAGTATGGTAGTAAAGTCAGAATTTTTTTGGATGAAAACATGCTTTGATCCTATCCTATGTGTAATGTTGTATTAAGTTTTTATTATGTGGTGATAATACACACATGGTTTCCAAAAGTGAGTAGTTAACTATCTTACTTTTAACGGATTTCCCTGCTTAAAGGAAGTTGATTCCTTTCAAGCTGATGATCTGATGCTTTTATGTTTTGAATAAACAGTATATTGGAATAAAACTATATGCTTCTCTCAGGGGTTTGATCATTTCAGTGGTATCTCTTCCCATTAGAAGTTGTGGCAGGAATACTGTCAAAATCATTACTTATTAATTAAAGGCTTCATATGAAAGAAATCAGCAGCCCAAAAGAAAGTGAGAGGAAACACAGTTGCTGCTCCTTCTCTAAAAGCAATTTTGATTTGCCTGAATAAGAGACACTATTTTATTTTGCTTGCTTGTGTGGACAAGTCCACTTTCTTCTAGAAGCCCTTATTCAGGCACTGGCACAATCAGTGTATTAGGTCACTGGGCAGTAGACTCCAATGAGGACAGTGGCTAAATTTGATTTAATATGTAAAATGACTTTGACATTCTTTTATATTTAGAAAGTTTTTTAAAAATCACATCAGTGTATTAGAGAAAGGTCTACTTTTCAGGAGAAGCAAGGAAAAGATTAGTTATTATTTTTGCTGAAAGCAGATTAGGGTCATCTTCTAAAATTACATATTACAGTGACTTGGCATTGAGCTGGACATTCTTAATATAGAACATTATGGGATGACATACTAAAAGTAAGACAAGTTAGATAAGTTTGAATTTAAAATACAAAGAAATATGAAAGGAAATGTCCTCAGTTGGGCAAACTAGGTCTGAGTTAATATAATAATGTCTCCCTTTCAATATGTGGGCCGTGAAAGTAACAGTGACAACAGTGATTGAAAATACATTTCTGAATTGAAACACAGAAGTAAATGTGCTTGGCAGAGTACTTATTTTATTGTCAGCTTGTAAGTTTGTCCCTGGAGGACTTTCTTCCCCCAGTAGTCCTAAACCTTTGAAGTTGACTGATTCTAGAAGCTGCTTCACAGTTTCTCTGGTCCCCTTGTTGTAATGTAGTGTTTACTGCACAAATCCATCATGGAACACAGACAATTTCCCTTCTAACTAA